>NC_132893.1:10325770-10970859 GCF_030463535.1 Salminus brasiliensis | reverse complement strand
ACAGGTGCTAAAAGATTCCAGTCTGAGTGAGAACCAGAAGCGTAGTGCCCTACTTAACAGTCTAGTTTCCCCAGCTTTGAATGTGGCATTACGTATCGGTTTACAGGCTGCCCCAAGTGCCTATCTGCAGGAGCTGGACAATGCTTATGGAAATGTCACCGGAGGCGAGGAGCTCTACATCCAGTTCTTGGAAACGCACCAGAACAGCGGTGAGAGAGTTAGCGAGTACCTTCGCCGTCTGCAGACTTTGCTGCAAGAAGTCATAGAGAGAAATGGTGTGACAAAAAGAGATGCTGATTCTCAGTTGTTGAAGCAGTTTCTTAGAGGCTGTTGGGATGATCATTTAATATCCACTCTTCACTTAAAAGATCTTATGGATGATCCAGCTAAAAGCATTCCCACGTTCTCTGAGCTGGTACTCAAGATCAGAACTTACGAGAAAGAAAGTCATCTCAAGGAGATGAGAAGAAAGAGACACTTGGGAGTAACATCAACCAAAGTTCACACTAAAACCCACATGACTCATGAGGAGCTCAAGGTTTCCCGCAGCGACACCTCCACTCTCGATGCTTTCTCGAGAGCACAGTTAGAAGAACGAATAAGACAGCTGGAAGCTGAAATTAAAAGAAAGGCATCTGCACCGAATTTTCAGCATGTCAGAAATGAGAAACCCAGTTACAGAACTTCACAAAATACCAAAAGCATTAAGACTGCTCCTGTTGTTCCTGCAGAAAAGGACACTAACGTTGGGAGGTTCTGTTACAACTGTGGTGAGAATTCTCATCTACTGCCTCAGTGTGCCAATCCAGCTAATGCTGTCCTAGTGCAAAGCAAATTGTGCGAGAGACATCGAAGTAGACAAAACCGACAGCAAGCTGCAGAATGTCATATGCCTTTAAACATGTAAGAGCTCCTGCTGAGGAACGAGCAGGGGCTCAGAATCAAACTAGTTCCCAGAGCTACTGTATGTCTGGACTGTCACCAACTGCAGAAGCATCCACGCAGGTCCCAGAAGGTCTCATTGGGGATGTCTGTGATGGAGTTGCTTGGCTAGATGGGGCACAGTGCCACTGTTTAATAGACTCGGGTTCACAAGTAACAATCGTATGCCAGTCCTTTTATTACCGACATTTAGCACACCGTGAGCTGTTCTCTATAGGTAGTGTTCTAAATATTGAAGGTGCAGCTGGACAAAAAGTTCCCTATTTAGGGTATGTGGAGGTGGAGGTTCGGTTTTCTCAGAATGCATGTGGCACAGGTCAGCGCTTCAACACACTAGTTTTAGTGAGCCCAGACCAGTCATACAATGCAAAGTTTCCTCTGCTGGTTGGCACCAATGTCTTGCGTCAATTAACACGGCACTGTATAAAAGAAGGTGGAACGCAGTTTCTCAGAACTTTACCTATTCAGACCAGTTGGGCCATGGCATATGCAGATTATCGCGAGAAGTCGAAACCTAAGACACAGAGCGCCCACGTCATGCGCATAATGCTTAGTAGTAAAGCGCCAGTTCACCTGAAACAAGGTGAGGTGAGTATGTTGAAGGGCACGTGTCCATCAAAGCCTCATCATGAAAAGTTCCAAGCTCTTGTCAGCAGCTCAGAGGAAATTCACGCTCCTGGAGGCCTCATAGTCTATGAGCAAATAGTGGATGTGCAACCCGAATCTCATGGCAAGGTTGAGCTCCTGGTGAAAAATGTCTCCCATCATGACATCACTCTATCTCCAAAAACAGTTATTGCAGCAGGATCACCCATTGACTGGGCTATCCCTATTGCAGCAAATGCTCTAGATAATTCCCACAAGGTCTCGACGTCTCAGATCCATTCTCTGCTAGTCTCTCCAACTGAGAGGGCGGCTCCTGTCCATGAGTCCCTTGAGTTAGACTTCAGTAACAGCCCCATAAGTCCACAGCTTAAACAGCAAATACAAGCCAGAATATTAGAAGAAGTTCCGCAAGCCTTTTCTAGAAATGATCTTGATGTTGGCACAGCTTCTGGTGTCAGGCATCGTATAGAACTAGAGCCACATGTGCCCTTCAAAGAAAGAACAAGGCGTGTCTCACCAGCTGACTTCAATGACCTAAAGAAACATTTGCAGGATCTTTTAGCAGCTGGCATCATTGAAGAATCCGCAAGTCCCTATGCATCTCCAGTTGTGCTTGTAAGAAAGAAAAATGGAGAACTGAGGATGGTCGTGGATTACAGAAAATTAAATACTTTCACTAAGAAAGACGCATATCCACTACCTCGTATAGAGGAGACGTTTACCTTACTGTCTGGTTCCAAATGGTTCAGTGTCCTTGACCTCAAGAGTGGATACTATCAGCTCGAGGTTGAGCCCTCTGATCGGCCAAAGACAGCCTTCACAACCCCGTTTGGGACATGGCAATTTCGGCGGATGCCACAAGGTCTGACAAACTCCCCAGCCACCTTTCAACGCACAATGGAGAGAGTGATGGAGGGAATGAACCTCCAGGAAGTCATCACTTTCCTGGATGATCTTATAATTTTCTCTAGCACATTGGAGGAGCATGAAGATAGATTGATGAAAGTGCTGAAACGCATTTCAGATTTTGGACTCAAACTATCTCCCTCCAAATGCAGATTTTTCCAAACATCTGTAAGGTACCTGGGACATGTGATTTCTTCACAAGGAATTCAGCCTGACCCTGATAAGGTTGCAGCTATCAAAACATGGCCTTGCCCGCAGACAGTTCGTGAGCTTAGGTCCTTCCTTGGATTTACTGGATATTATCGCAGATTTGTTCGAAATTACGCCAGAATGGTCAGACCTCTCAATGATTTACTGAAAGGTGAATATGCCTCCAGAAACAAGCGTCCTTGTTATGGGCCACGAGCAAAGTCACCCTCACTAAAAGACCAATGGACTGATAGCTGTCAGGCAGCTTTTGAGTCAATTGTTGATAAACTCACTTCAGCACCCATTCTTGGATTTGCAGACTGGCGTCTCCCTTATGTGCTGCACACAGACGCGAGCACCACAGGACTAGGGGCAGTCTTGTATCAGATTCAAGATGGTCAAACCCGTGTAGTAGCCTATGCCAGTCGAGGGCTTTCCAAAAGTGAGAGAAACTATCCAGCCCACAAACTAGAGTTTCTTGCTCTTAAGTGGGCAGTCAGTGAGAAGTTTCATGATTATTTGTATGGGGCTGAGTTCAAAGTGCTAACAGACAACAACCCCCTGACTTATGTTCTGACGAGCGCAAAGCTTGATGCCACCAGTCACAGATGGCTTGCTGCACTGTCCATTTACAACTTTGATATACATTACAGATCTGGTCTGCATAATGCTGATGCTGATGGGCTTTCTCGGAGGCCTTATGGACAACTGGAAGAGGATGAGGAGTCAGAAGAGCTGAGTGAAAAGGTATCCCGGTTGTTAAACTGTGCGAGCCCATGCACAGACAACTTCAATGTTTTTGATGAGGAGGCAGTGAGTACTCTGTGTATGTATCACAGTGTTTCCCAAGAGACAAGTGCGTCTGACAAGAGTGGAGTCCCTGCAGTAGAAACACTGCTATGTGGAGAGGGAGCCGTACCCGATGATCTGGAGGATCCTGCTCTGTGGCCAGGTCAAGAAACCATCCCAGGAATGTCTATGGAGGACTGGCACCAACTGCAGAGAAAAGACAGTAGCTTAGCCTGCATCATGGACATTTTGGAGGGCAAAATTGACAAAGAGACTTCGGATGTGAGGCTGCGAGAGCCTGAGACTGTGCTACTGTTAAGGGAAAAGTCAAAACTAGTATTACGGGATGGAGTGTTGCACCGTAAAGTCTTTGATCAGAGTGGGGAGGCTTTTCATCAGCTGGTCCTGCCAAGCAGTCACAGGGAGAGAGCTTTTCATGGTGTCCATAGTGAAACCGGTCACATGGGTATAGAGAGAACTGTAGAACTTGCAAGAGCAAGGTTTTACTGGCCAAAAATGGCTCAGTATATTGAAGCAAAGTGCAAAGCTTGTGAGAGGTGTGTAAGGAGGAAGGCCAGAGCCCAGAAGGCAGCCAAGCTTGTTAACATCAAAGTTGCTGCCCCACTCGAGCTTGTTTGTATGGACTTTCTGAGTTTAGAACCTGATTCAGGAGACACTCGTAATATTTTGGTCATAACAGATTATTTTACAAAATACTCACAGGCTTATCCTACAAAAGATCAAACAGCAAGAACAGTAGCCAAGGTGTTGTGGGAAAATTTCATTAGCAATTATGGCTTTCCACGCAGATTGCATAGCGATCAAGGAGCTAGTTTTGAGTCGGAAGTAGTGACAGAGCTGTGTACGCTGTCTGGGATCAAGTCTCGCACCACCCCGTACCATCCCAGGGGTAACCCTGTCGAGAGGTTCAACAGGACTCTCCTTGATTTGTTGGGAACCCTGGAGGATAGGAAAAAGGAGGAATGGAGGAAATATGTCCGACCCCTCGTACATGCATATAACTGTACGAGAAATGATACGACTGGGGAAGCACCCTTTCTTCTTATGTTTGGTCGGCAGCCACGCCTCCCAATAGATCTTTGCTTTGGTATCAGCCCCAGAGGCCATAATCCCAGGACACATTCTCAGTATGTGCGTGAGCTAAAGAACAGACTCAGACATGCCTATAACCTTGCATCTCGAAATGCTGAGAAAAGACAAGCACTAAACAAGCGACGCTGGGATTCCACTGTGACTGCCATGCCACTGGAAGTGGGCGACAGGGTCCTCGTGAGAAATTTGAGCCTTAGAAAGAAGCACAAAATTTCTGACCGGTGGGAATCTGCTGTTCACATTGTCGTCAAACAGCCTGATGAAAACATTCCAGTATATGTGGTGAGAGCAGAGGATGGAGGAGGTAGAGAACGGGTCCTTCATCGAGACTTGCTGCTGCCATGTGGGTTTTTACCTGTGAAATTGGAAGCTGAAGGACAGAATCAGGGGTGTAAAACACCGGTTCAAGATCTTACAAGATGTAGAGACGGGATACTAGAATCCTCAACCATTTCTGAAGCACGTGAGAACAGTGATGCACCTTGCATGTGGTCCCAAGAACTGGAGGGTACTCCACCAGTTGAACAAACTGTATCTCCATTTAAGAGCTCTTTAAATCCCGAAGCTCAAGATTTTGCAATAGATTCCCCAGAGCTGTCTGACACTGACATTGTGGCAAGTCCAACACTTAAACAAAGTAGGCCCCAGAGGCGACGCCTGCCCCCGAATTATCTTAGAGATTACCATGTTGGGTCTCTAGTGGGTTGTAGACAACATAATGTTAGCTCACCTTCACTGCTCTATAGTTTTTTAATTTCTTTGCAGGAGCAGATAGCAGCATTGATACAAGGTGTAGTTCCTGTACATGACGAGGACGTCATATTTTAAGCAGGGGAGGATGTAACCCAGCTATAATAAAGCCCTTTTAATTGAATGGTAGCCCTTAAATGGGTGCTGCCCCTTTAAGAAAACCGCGGCAGTTTTCGGCAATCTGTCGAAGCTATTTCCCGCAATAGCAGCTGATTTATGGCAAAAAAACGGCAAGTTTATGTTGAAAAGCATAGACAGGAGAGCACGAGGCTCAGATAGCTTGGAGAGGGGGAAGGAGAGGTTTGATATACTGCAGCCAGCCCCAGCTACCTTCATACCCTTTATTCTGTTTACTGATTCTCCTGCTAGATTCTCCTGCTAGATTCTCCTGCTAGGCTGGCAGGGCGTTCAGCTTATGTTACTTTGACCGGCTTCAGCAACGCGCGAGAGGCACGTTGGAGGGAGAGATCGAGAGAGAGAGAGATGTTGGTCACGACCGTCTTTAGCCTGCATCGGAGCACTTAAGTACACCGCTTAACACACTGAAATTTTTTTATTGGGTACCCAAATACATATTTTTTTTTACACCAACGTTCAGAGTTCAAGGACGGTTCGCATATTATTATTTTTTTTGGACATTCCCAGCGACCATTTTCTAAGGACTGTGCAAGAGAAATCTCAAGGTTCAGTGTTCAGGTTCAGAACTACTTACCTATTTCAACCTATTTCACATGTGTTTAGATCACATTTAAAAATGTGAATTTGTGCACATGTTATATTTTCTTTTCATGAATGTCATTGCAAATGATATGTCAGTACAACACAACGCAAATCCTTCATAAGATGAAAGAAACGCTCCAGTCCAGTAACATTTAGACTTATTGGACCTAGGTAGTACACTGCTACCAGACCCTAAATAAATTCCTTTCAATTCAAGCGTGTCATATGTTTCTGTGGTCATTTGAACTTAATTAAATTTTAATTTAGATTAAAGAATTGTACGCTTGGTTACAACTTCAGCTTAATCTGCACAACCTGACCTCCTATTGCTTCCTACGCAGTCTTTGGCGCTCCTCCTTTCCTTAGTAAATCCCCCTGTTTTGCTGCGCTCCTCCTAATCCTAATGTTTTTCCTTCCCCCTCTTTCTCGCTGCCCACTGATATGCTGTCCTGCTCTGGGTTCTCATATTGAGTCATTCTCTCTTCACTGCATAGCTGTGCATATGACTATTTACCTGCATGCACTTTCACATTGCTCACTCTCATTTTTGGCTTGATGTCACCTTTGCAGCAGCTTAAAATTCACTATTGTTTCTTTTGTTGATTTTTATTCTTGTTCTGTCAGTTGTTGTGCTATCCGGTGTTGACCAGGGGAGAACTGGTTCCCCTTTTGAGTCTTGGTTCCTCTCAGGGTTTCTTCCTCTTCTACTTTTGAACATATGAGATTTTACTTTATTTTATGATAAATTACCACAAATGTGTAAAAACCTGCTTTAACTTTGTCATTGTGTAGAGTTGTGTAGAACTGTCTATTGTAGAATAAGTGTGTAACAAAATGAAATGTGGAGAAGGTGAAAGGAGTGTGCAGACTCCGGCTTGACTGTATGTACTCCTTATGTACTTGATCAATGTGTAGTTCTCTTCAAATGACCGGAGTGGCACTTGTTATTGTTTGTATTTTAAGATGTGTGTGATCAGAAGATGTGACCATCTGAAGAGTCAATGGCAACGGCTGGTAAACAATCATCCTGACTCCATCCTACGTTGACGACAGTATAAGGTGTGAGCGTAGTGCCGCCTTTGCTGCCTGCGATGACTCTGAAGGGCAAAGACTGTGACAGGACAAGTCTTGACACAGCATCATTTGAACAACGGCATTGGACTGATTGTGTTGCTTGCTTCCCACCATCCGATCAGATCTGATCCAGGACGCTTTTTCAGTTGGAACAGAAATGGACTTTTAGGTTGGGGATGTGCCCAGAACAGAAATTAACTCTGGACTATTTTGAACACTTTCTGCGGAATATGGCCCAGAACATTGTGCACCCTTGGCATCCTTTCAGGAACCCAGGACTCTGATAGGAACCACAATAATTGTAGCAATCAAACAAATTGTTCTCAGGCCACATTTTCACACACCAGGAAAATGTTTTGTCAATCCTACCAATGTCTCTTGTAATTTTCTGGGTGTTGCGTCCAAACGGGCTGAGCTGTTCTCATGTTTAAGACACTTACCAATGCTACTTTAAGGAATGACATGTGGGTGTCCTATGTAGCTTTTACAGCCAAAGTGCTTCAGGACTGAAATTAGGGTTGAGTACAGCAGTCTTTATGGGATGGTTGGATTCCATGTTTTGTAACTGGAAAAGGTTTTTGGTCATTCTCTCTAGTCTCATCATATGGATTGCAATGCTTGTGCTTGGTGGCTGCTGTATTATCCTGTGCATTCAAGGCCTTATTATCTGAGTGGTAAATAAGTCTGTTTCTTTCCCGTGTATTTTGGCCACAATTCTGTTTCTACTGTGTTGACCCTGATTCTTTCTGCCTGTGTCATTTGTACAGTCCCATGCCAAAGGAGGCCTGTGTTTAGAGAAGGACATTTTATTGTATCCAGTCCTTTGAGTATAAATGTGTAGTCAGTCCTTGTTTTCTCTAAGATGTTTTAATTTGGCTTGAAACCTTTAGTGTTTTCTGCTCACCGTGACTCAGAAGACACGTGTAGCTTCACTGGTGGGTTTGGATAGGAAATAAAATGGCTATATCGGAGTTGTAGTCATGGCGACCGACATCTGGTTCCATTCAAGATCACTGCAAAGAAATCAGAGTGGGTAGGTTTCTCTACAGTGAAGCACAATTTCACTGCAGTGACCCTGTCTGACCTGTCCAGCTCTCTGAATCACTGCTGAATCTGAACGTCCTGAACAGCAGATTCTCTATAATAAAAATCTGATGGTTTTGATCTTCTCTTACTCCTCACTCTGGTCTTCACTCTGTAACCAGGTTTGTTTCTGAGAGAACCACAAAGGTTTCTGTGAGATTTTAAGCTTTTATATTTTAGAGTAGTCTGTCCTTGTTTTCTCTAAGATGTTTTAATTTGGCTTGAATCCTTTAGTGTTTTCTGCTCACCGTGATCTTGTCCCACTGTAACCCTTCCCCCAACTACCCTCTTCACCCTCATCCACCCATCCACTATCCTCATCCACCCATCGCAATGTTGCCGCGCTTCTCCTAACTTGTGTTTTCCCTCCTTTCTTTTCTTTCCTCCACTACCCTGCTGCCCGCTGTCCTGCTCTGGGGTTTGGCATGGATTCATCCTCTTCTCACTGCATGACCATGCATACCTGCCTAGACTTTAACATTTCACTCACCTTCATCTTTTATGGCTTAACCGCAAATTTGCATATTCTCTTAATTCAATTATTGTGCTATCTGATGTCGACCAGAGGAGGATGGGCTCCCCATCTCAAGTTTTCTTCCAGGTCTCTGTAAAGCTGCTTTGTGACATTTGTTGTAAAAAGTGCTGTATAAATAAACTTAAATTGAATTGAGAAAAAAGAAAAATATATATTATGGTAAAAAAAGAAAAGAAAAGAAGAAAAAAAGAAATTATAAATTGTCCAGACTGACATGTTATCCACCTTTATGCTTTCTGCCTCAGCTAACTTACTTTAGCCAGTCACTTCACTGTAAAGCTAAAAACAATTATATGAGCAAAACTAAGGTGATTTCTAAGCAAACTTTAAACAATATTAAAGTACAAGTTAGATTTAACCCATTAAGATTACATACAGATAATCTTACTTACATAAATATAATCTTACATACATAAATATAATATTACTTACATACAGATAATCTTACTTACATAAATATAATCTTACATACATAAATATAATATTACTTACATACAGATAATCTTACTTACATAAATATAATAGAGAGAGATATAGGAGGCACTTTTCATCAAACTAGTTTTGACAGGTCATCTCGACCAATCAGATCATGCCACGTCATCAAGCCACGCCCCCTGCATGTCCCTCCCTCGACCAATCAGAAGCGTGCATTTTCACCGGAAGTCCCGCCTTCTGGATATCCCTCCTTCCGGAAGTCCCGCCTATTGTGTTGCCGTCCAATGGGATAGCTGGGCACTTTTCATCAAACTTATTTGACAGGTCTGTTATCTATTCTCACATACCAATGCCTAGCCGGGGTCAAAAGGTCTGAACGAACCTAGACCCTGATTCATTATCTGTACTTATCTGACTTATGAGTAACTCATCTGTTACTCAAACACCCCACTCCACCCCACACCTGTGCCCATGTGTATGTGTTTGTGTGTAAACAAGGGAAGCCTAGCCGGGGTCAAAAGGTCCGAACGAACCTAGACCCTGATTCATTATCTGAACTTATCTGACTTATGAGTAACTCATCTGTTACTCAAACACCCCACCCCACCCCACACCTGTGCCCATGTGTATGTGTATGTGTTTGTGTGTAAACAAGGGAAGCCTAGCCGGGGTCAAAAGGTCCGAACGAACCTAGACCCTGATTCAGCAAAATATAGATATCCCTTCGGACATCTGTTACCCATTGCCAAACCCATCCTGTGCCACGTGAGAGAGACGGAGAGAGAGTTGATCAGAGATCTATAGACTTTTATTTACGAGTCAATTACGTATTACACGCAATGATTCGGTAACATCATTTAAAAAGGCGCCCAATCAGGTGACCGAGATACATACGATCGAGCATATCAGAGTATGCAACGTCATAAGTCTCCACCCATTCATTCAACAGGTCCTGTAGGCCGAAGGATTTAAAGGGTCAGTGTTTGTGCGGCGGTTAGGGTTAGAAGATAGCCGTAATAATCATGGCGTCCGATACTCCCAAAAAGATGAAACTGACTCTGGCTAAAAGACGATTGCGCTTGAAAGACACAGACACGATTTTTGCATGGCTTTGGCTAACGGCTATTATTTCGGGTTCTATTTTGATCAAGAAAATGACAGAGTTGTGTTGTACAGCGGGCCGACATCAAGTTTTGCGGATGCCTCTGAACTTTTTTCCTTGCAACGCGATGAATGGCATACTTTCAAAAGACATTTTGGTTGTATGTATACTTATATTAAATTTAAATATTCGGATTGCAAAGTGATATTGTGGATCCTTTTTGTCACAGGTCATCAATAGCATTTTGTCATCATTATCACCTGCTACATCTTGTTGCCTGTGGATATTGTACATTCATTATTCAAATATTGCACAGGGCTTACCTCTTTTCCAGAGAAGTAACACATAACAGCACTTCCAGCTATAATCAGAGATGACCCTCCCCAGCCTATGAACACTGCTGCACCTATTTCAAATCTGAAGAATGAACAAAATCTTCAGCCCTCACCACTCCATGTGCAGTGCTTTTAAGAACGGAGAGGAGATGAGGTAATGATGTTAAGCAAAAATGTCATGATACAAAACAAAAAAGTTGAGAGAGAAACATGTAGGAAGGAAAGGAGATTTGGGCAAATTCTCTCTCTCCCAAACCTTAATTACTTCATAACTTTATAACTACCAATAAAAACAACCTGTTATTTTACTGTGTTTTGGTGAGCAAACATACATTTTGGTTTTTATGCATTCCTAAATGACAAATGTAAAAGGATACAAGCTAGACAAAGCATTGAATGGAGGATCCAGTGTTTACAAAGTTTGATGTTTTGGCAACTGTTTCTACTTTTTTGGTTCTTAAAACATTGTATTGACATCATAGTTAAAATGCCAAAGCACTTTGTGAAGTTAAATTAATAACAACTGCTTCTGAGCTCTTCTAAAATGTTGAATTGTGGATGTAGCTGTAGTATGCCTATGACTAACACTTGAAAAGTTACATGCTGCCTGGAAAAAAGTGACCGATCTAGAAGATGTGTCATTGGAACTCAATAAGATGTTTTTAAATTAAAATTCAATTTTATCAAGCTAATATCAGCATAAAAATTTATACAATTACAGACTTTACTATTCTAAGAATAAACTATTGGAAATATGGAGTAGTGTGTAAATGTATGGGCACCCCTAGTCAAAATATTGTTGTTTACTGTGAATTGTTCACAGTAACAACTGATCTTCAAAAAGCATAATTTACAGATAAAAGTCTTTTCAACATTTTAAGGAATGTTATTGTACAATTTTTGTTTTGTACAAATATAAAGTGAAAAAAAAATAGCACCATGAAAAACGTTTTACCATTTTTTACAAAGGAATCTTTGGAGGTGTTACTAAGTATAGACCATGCAAGGTGTCCAAACTTTTGTATCAGGCCCTTTTATCTTTAATTTCTATCAAGCTTATACCGGCATAAAAAATTTATACAATTATAAACTTTACCTTTCAGAAATGTCATTTTACTATTCTGAGAATAAACTCTTGGAAATATGGAGTAGCATGTAAATGTATGGGCACCCCCTGGTCAAAATATTGTTGTTTACTGTGAATTGTTCACAGTAACAACTGATCTTCAAAAAGCATAATTTACAGATAAAAGTCTTTTCAACATTTTAAGGAATGTTATTGTACAATTTTATATGTATAGACCATGCAAGGTGTCCAAACTTTTGTATCAGGCCCTTTTACCTTTTAGAAATGGTAAAATTAAAACTAATCTAAAATTAAAACTAATCTAAAGCTTAAATAAAGAAATTACAATTTGTTTAACTTTCATCACTGTGCACAGACATTAATCAGGTGAACTCAAACATGTACATGCCACTGTATAGGAAATAATAATAATAATAAGCGTATAAACTTATAGTTAATAGTTCACCCGCAGACAAACTACATGCTTAAAACATCAACATTTACCTCAAACCTTCATTTCTTATGCAATTCTGAATAGACCTGCTTATGTGTTTTCTAAACAAGTAGATCACATAAAAAAAATAAAATAAAAAATACAGAAAACTAAAAAGAAAATTCTTTGCTTATTGACTGCATTAGATTTTTGGTCAAACAATCACAATCAGGCCCAGATTAGATTTAATAGATTATGTAACAACTATCAATAACTGATGAGCAGTTTCAGTTTCAAGGGTGTTTATTAATGATAAGCCTGCTAAAGCGTTAGTGTGGGTGTTTTAAACGTATATATATAAAATGAGGGGAAATCAAAGTAAATGCAATTATGTTTTAATGGCATTAGTATATGTCTTGAACATTACTTTTCAATCGGCTTTACATTTATTTCAAGAAAAGTAAAAATTTAAATTTCTGTGTGAAAGCATGTTCACCACATCTAAAAATAGCTTACTTCTGTGGCTTGTAGTTTGGATCCACATATTGCACCTGTGTACAGTATCATGCCACTGAACCCTGTGGCACAAAAAGCATTGCATCATTTCTGGAATTATTTTACTATGAATTGAACAAGAATGAAGTTTGAAGGCATCATACCTAACGCCATATAGGTCAGGGCAGCTGCAAAAGTTACCCTGGCATTGGCAAGTTCAGAACCTCCAATCTTAGTATATTTCATTCCAATTAAAGCAAGCACAGCTCCCCAGAATCCCAGGATTACAGAGACAATAGCCAGGGCACGGCACACATGCAAGAAAACTTAAGAGACAGTGGTGAACTAGTTGCTGAACTTCACTGCACTGTCTAATTCAATCTAAAAACATCTGACATTGGTGGTCAAACTGTATACTGTTTTTTACCTGGCAGTGCTATCATGGATGGGTAATATTTGCAGTCCATCCACAGATTGGAAAAATATTTGACAGTGGTAACAACGGCTTCTCCCACCAGTACTCAGTGGGCAGAGTAGAACAGTTCAGTAACCAGCCACAAAGACAACAAATGAAGCAACCAATCTCCATATACATCATTTCTGTGTGATTAATTTTTTCAAGTCTTGTAATACAATTAAAACAGCAGATATAGGTAATAGTTTATGTAATATAAAAATAATTTTTTTTTTTAAAGATTTAAAAAAGACACAAATAGCCAAATCTGAACTCGTCATTCACAGTTTTACACAGTAAGCAGTTGGTTTTGCACCATAAGCAGCTTCTTATTGTTGGAGGGGGGGCTCTAAGTTACTATATCTGAGCTCATAATTCTAATGGGGGCAGTTTCTCTAATTACCATTTACTATGTGAAAAGACATTACTCCTATAGCACAGCCTGTCATAAGGGCTGAAGCTGTGACCAAAAACAGCCTAAAGATTCTGTATCTTGTCCTTTCTCAAAGCCTCAGCTCTTTAAAATAAACTAGCAAATACTGATGATTCTTATTTACATAGTAGTGCATAAAATACAAAACAGTAAAATACCTGCTGCTTATATTGTAGTTGTTTCTCAGCTCTCATCAGACTGAAAGCAGTACATGAAATGTGCCATGATTCCTTTGTTAAAGCCATACATTTACAAATTTGAATGTTTTGTGTATTACACAAAACTGAAACTCATTTCTAGCAAATTGTCTAAATATTGCATGATTTTCGCAAACAGTCATGACAGCTGGCATGTAATGTGAATGCTAGCTAGTCAGTAAAATTCTGGTGGAAAAAAAAAAAAAAAAAAAAAAAAAAAGATCCAAGCCAATAATATTCTCCGGGGCCTTTTTTCTTACCCCCAAGTGTCTAACTTTACATTTTCAATATATAGAAGGAAGATCCTTTTTTATAGTTCACCTTTTGGGCTAAACCATGTATATTAATGGTAGCATGTTCCTGGATATTGTTTTTATAATAATGAGATGGAATAGTGAAAAAAACAAACTACTTAATACTTTTAATACACAGTCATTGCCTGTATAATACATACTGTATAATACATGCCATAACACATGAAGGTGTACATTAGGTCTGGCTCTCTATGATTAACGTAAATTTCAATCTTTCTGAGTAATTTTGTTCATTCTATATTAGTTATTGTCCACCATAAAGAATGTTAATAACTATTTGAACAAACAGAATCTAAAGACTCTCAGCACTTAGGTTTGATCCGTCAACATCATTTTAAAATAGAATAGGTCACAGAATGAGCATAATGTATAGAACGGTCATTCTCTTGGGCTTAAATAATTTTTTTTTTTTTTTTTTTTTTAAATGCAGGATGTTGTATAAATTTGTAGAGTGACATTTAAAATGTAGGTGTTGGTGATCATCCAACATCCTGAATTAGCAACGTTTCTGTAACTGGATGCAGTCAAAGTCTAGCAACAGTTACAGTTACTCTACCTGTTTTTAATACTTTTTCAGAATACATTTTAGAAAAAACAATGAATAAGCAGGTGTCTGAATACTTTGTCCATATAGTGTATCTTGTATTTGTATTGGGTGTGGTTTGAATATATTGGTGCTATTGAGTATTATGTTATGTGAATATTTTTTACTTTACTTATGAATCAAATAAATGGTGAGTAATTATTGATGTGATGACATTGAATGCCACACCTGTTAATGTTCTAAATGTCCATACAGTGTTTGTGTGTGTGTGTGTGTGTGTGTGTGTACATTCCTGCAATAATCAATATGATTATGTCCTTGCATGCATGTGTATATTAGATGCCAACATGGTGAGTTTAAGCACCTGGGCCTTTGTGTGTTTCTTTGTATGTGTACACTCTTAAATAGAAACTAATTTGATGACTTTGAATGGCAAACATGTTGATATTCTTTTAGTAAGTATATGGTGAGTATGCATCCTATTGTAAGATCACCTACTCTGCCTGTGTGTGTACTCCTGATCTTGCATGTGTGTCTGGGGGTTGGTGTAAAATTTAGTTAAACATACTATTAGAACTATTTTAGAACTATAGAAATGACAAACATGCTGTAATCTTTGGTTGTTAGATATTTTTCTATAATGTGTCAGCTTGACAGTGTTTACTCTAACTGTGAAATTGGTTATCAGATTGTGATCAGATGTGTGTGCATTACTGGACTTTTGCATGTAAGTCATCAGTGAAATAGTGTGTCATCTATTTCTATTTGAGAAATATATGTACTGGAAATGCCATATATACAGTTGTGTTTAAAATTATTCAACCCCTTGCAGTAAAGCGTTTTAGCAAGTTTGACAAGACATTTAATTTTTATCTTGTTCACAATCAGATCAAATAAGGACCTGTATGATATAGCAATTACAACAATATTTTTTCTAACATTCCAACAAATTTCCTCATTGACAAAATTATTCAACCCCTTTGTCACATACATCATTAGTACTTTGTAAAACTTCCTTTGGCAGTAATACTGTTCTTTAGTTGGGAACATAGCTTGACAACTATCTTGCAGCGATCTACAGGTATCTTAGCCCATATGTCCTGGGGCAAAGGCCTCCAGTTCATTAACATTCATGGCCAATCCAGAATCTTCCAGCTCTTCTTCTGCATCCAAGCTATTGTAGAATAGGAGGTACACTTGTTTATCGTTGTCCTGTTGAAAGGTCCAACATCTCCCAGGCTTCAGCTTTGTTACTGACGGTGTGACATTTCCAGTACATATATTTCTCAAATAGAAATAGATGACACACTATTTCACTGATGACTTACATGCAAAAGTCCAGTAATGCACACACATCTGATCACAATCTGATAACCAATTTCACAGTTAGAGTAAACACTGTCAAGCTGACACATTATAGAAAAATATCTAACAACCAAAGATTACAGCATGTTTGTCATTTCTATAGTTCTAAAATAGTTCTAATAGTATGTTTAACTAAATTTTACACCAACCCCCAGACACACATGCAAGATCAGGAGTACACACACAGGCAGAGTAGGTGATCTTACAATAGGATGCATACTCACCATATACTTACTAAAAGAATATCAACATGTTTGCCATTCAAAGTCATCAAATTAGTTTCTATTTAAGAGTGTACACATACAAAGAAACACACAAAGGCCCAGGTGCTTAAACTCACCATGTTGGCATCTAATATACACATGCATGCAAGGACATAATCATATTGATTATTGCAGGAATGTACACACACACACACACACACACACACAAACACTGTATGGACATTTAGAACATTAACAGGTGTGGCATTCAATGTCATCACATCAATAATTACTCACCATTTATTTGATTCATAAGTAAAGTAAAAAATATTCACATAACATAATACTCAATAGCACCAATATATTCAAACCACACCCAATACAAATACAAGATACACTATATGGACAAAGTATTCAGACACCTGCTTATTCATTGTTTTTTCTAAAATGTATTCTGAAAAAGTATTAAAAACAGGTAGAGTAACTGTAACTGTTGCTAGACTTTGACTGCATCCAGTTACAGAAACGTTGCTAATTCAGGATGTTGGATGATCACCAACACCTACATTTTAAATGTCACTCTACAAATTTATACAACATCCTGCATTTAAAAAAAAAAAAAAAAAAAAAATTATTTAAGCCCAAGAGAATGACCGTTCTATACATTATGCTCATTCTGTGACCTATTCTATTTTAAAATGATGTTGACGGATCAAACCTAAGTGCTGAGAGTCTTTAGATTCTGTTTGTTCAAATAGTTATTAACATTCTTTATGGTGGACAATAACTAATATAGAATGAACAAAATTACTCAGAAAGATTGAAATTTACGTTAATCATAGAGAGCCAGACCTAATGTACACCTTCATGTGTTATGGCATGTATTATACAGTATGTATTATACAGGCAATGACTGTGTATTAAAAGTATTAAGTAGTTTGTTTTTTTCACTATTCCATCTCATTATTATAAAAACAATATCCAGGAACATGCTACCATTAATATACATGGTTTAGCCCAAAAGGTGAACTATAAAAAAGGATCTTCCTTCTATATATTGAAAATGTAAAGTTAGACACTTGGGGGTAAGAAAAAAGGCCCCGGAGAATATTATTGGCTTGGATCTTTTTTTTTTTTTTTTTTTTTTTTTTTCCACCAGAATTTTACTGACTAGCTAGCATTCACATTACATGCCAGCTGTCATGACTGTTTGCGAAAATCATGCAATATTTAGACAATTTGCTAGAAATGAGTTTCAGTTTTGTGTAATACACAAAACATTCAAATTTGTAAATGTATGGCTTTAACAAAGGAATCATGGCACATTTCATGTACTGCTTTCAGTCTGATGAGAGCTGAGAAACAACTACAATATAAGCAGCAGGTATTTTACTGTTTTGTATTTTATGCACTACTATGTAAATAAGAATCATCAGTATTTGCTAGTTTATTTTAAAGAGCTGAGGCTTTGAGAAAGGACAAGATACAGAATCTTTAGGCTGTTTTTGGTCACAGCTTCAGCCCTTATGACAGGCTGTGCTATAGGAGTAATGTCTTTTCACATAGTAAATGGTAATTAGAGAAACTGCCCCCATTAGAATTATGAGCTCAGATATAGTAACTTAGAGCCCCCCCTCCAACAATAAGAAGCTGCTTATGGTGCAAAACCAACTGCTTACTGTGTAAAACTGTGAATGACGAGTTCAGATTTGGCTATTTGTGTCTTTTTTAAATCTTTAAAAAAAAAAATTATTTTTATATTACATAAACTATTACCTATATCTGCTGTTTTAATTGTATTACAAGACTTGAAAAAATTAATCACACAGAAATGATGTATATGGAGATTGGTTGCTTCATTTGTTGTCTTTGTGGCTGGTTACTGAACTGTTCTACTCTGCCCACTGAGTACTGGTGGGAGAAGCCGTTGTTACCACTGTCAAATATTTTTCCAATCTGTGGATGGACTGCAAATATTACCCATCCATGATAGCACTGCCAGGTAAAAAACAGTATACAGTTTGACCACCAATGTCAGATGTTTTTAGATTGAATTAGACAGTGCAGTGAAGTTCAGCAACTAGTTCACCACTGTCTCTTAAGTTTTCTTGCATGTGTGCCGTGCCCTGGCTATTGTCTCTGTAATCCTGGGATTCTGGGGAGCTGTGCTTGCTTTAATTGGAATGAAATATACTAAGATTGGAGGTTCTGAACTTGCCAATGCCAGGGTAACTTTTGCAGCTGCCCTGACCTATATGGCGTTAGGTATGATGCCTTCAAACTTCATTCTTGTTCAATTCATAGTAAAATAATTCCAGAAATGATGCAATGCTTTTTGTGCCACAGGGTTCAGTGGCATGATACTGTACACAGGTGCAATATGTGGATCCAAACTACAAGCCACAGAAGTAAGCTATTTTTAGATGTGGTGAACATGCTTTCACACAGAAATTTAAATTTTTACTTTTCTTGAAATAAATGTAAAGCCGATTGAAAAGTAATGTTCAAGACATATACTAATGCCATTAAAACATAATTGCATTTACTTTGATTTCCCCTCATTTTATATATATACGTTTAAAACACCCACACTAACGCTTTAGCAGGCTTATCATTAATAAACACCCTTGAAACTGAAACTGCTCATCAGTTATTGATAGTTGTTACATAATCTATTAAATCTAATCTGGGCCTGATTGTGATTGTTTGACCAAAAATCTAATGCAGTCAATAAGCAAAGAATTTTCTTTTTAGTTTTCTGTATTTTTTATTTTATTTTTTTTATGTGATCTACTTGTTTAGAAAACACATAAGCAGGTCTATTCAGAATTGCATAAGAAATGAAGGTTTGAGGTAAATGTTGATGTTTTAAGCATGTAGTTTGTCTGCGGGTGAACTATTAACTATAAGTTTATACGCTTATTATTATTATTATTTCCTATACAGTGGCATGTACATGTTTGAGTTCACCTGATTAATGTCTGTGCACAGTGATGAAAGTTAAACAAATTGTAATTTCTTTATTTAAGCTTTAGATTAGTTTTAATTTTAGATTAGTTTTAATTTTACCATTTCTAAAAGGTAAAAGGGCCTGATACAAAAGTTTGGACACCTTGCATGGTCTATACATATAAAATTGTACAATAACATTCCTTAAAATGTTGAAAAGACTTTTATCTGTAAATTATGCTTTTTGAAGATCAGTTGTTACTGTGAACAATTCACAGTAAACAACAATATTTTGACCAGGGGGTGCCCATACATTTACATGCTACTCCATATTTCCAAGAGTTTATTCTCAGAATAGTAAAATGACATTTCTGAAAGGTAAAGTTTATAATTGTATAAATTTTTTATGCCGGTATAAGCTTGATAGAAATTAAAGATAAAAGGGCCTGATACAAAAGTTTGGACACCTTGCATGGTCTATACTTAGTAACACCTCCAAAGATTCCTTTGTAAAAAATGGTAAAACGTTTTTCATGGTGCTATTTTTTTTTCACTTTATATTTGTACAAAACAAAAATTGTACAATAACATTCCTTAAAATGTTGAAAAGACTTTTATCTGTAAATTATGCTTTTTGAAGATCAGTTGTTACTGTGAACAATTCACAGTAAACAACAATATTTTGACTAGGGGTGCCCATACATTTACACGCTACTCCACATTTCCAATAGTTTATTCTTAGAATAGTAAAGTCTGTAATTGTATAAATTTTTATGCTGATATTAGCTTGATAAAATTGAATTTTAATTTAAAAACATCTTATTGAGTTCCAATGACACATCTTCTAGATCGGTCACTTTTTTCCAGGCAGCATGTAACTTTTCAAGTGTTAGTCATAGGCATACTACAGCTACATCCACAATTCAACATTTTAGAAGAGCTCAGAAGCAGTTGTTATTAATTTAACTTCACAAAGTGCTTTGGCATTTTAACTATGATGTCAATACAATGTTTTAAGAACCAAAAAAGTAGAAACAGTTGCCAAAACATCAAACTTTGTAAACACTGGATCCTCCATTCAATGCTTTGTCTAGCTTGTATCCTTTTACATTTGTCATTTAGGAATGCATAAAAACCAAAATGTATGTTTGCTCACCAAAACACAGTAAAATAACAGGTTGTTTTTATTGGTAGTTATAAAGTTATGAAGTAATTAAGGTTTGGGAGAGAGAGAATTTGCCCAAATCTCCTTTCCTTCCTACACGTTTCTCTCTCAACTTTTTTGTTTTGTATCATGACATTTTTGCTTAACATCATTACCTCATCTCCTCTCCGTTCTTAAAAGCACTGCACATGGAGTGGTGAGGGCTGAAGATTTTGTTCATTCTTCAGATTTGAAATAGGTGCAGCAGTGTTCATAGGCTGGGGAGGGTCATCTCTGATTATAGCTGGAAGTGCTGTTATGTGTTACTTCTCTGGAAAAGAGGTAAGCCCTGTGCAATATTTGAATAATGAATGTACAATATCCACAGGCAACAAGATGTAGCAGGTGATAATGATGACAAAATGCTATTGATGACCTGTGACAAAAAGGATCCACAATATCACTTTGCAATCCGAATATCTAAATTTAATATAAGTATACATACAACCAAAATGTCTTTTGAAAGTATGCCATTCATCGCGTTGCAAGGAAAAAAGTTCAGAGGCATCCGCAAAACTTGATGTCGGCCCGCTGTACAACACAACTCTGTCATTTTCTTGATCAAAATAGACCCCGAAATAATAGCCGTTAGACAAACGCCAGGCATAAATCGTGTCTGTGTCTTTCAAGCGCAATCGCCTTTTAGCCAGAGTCAGTTTCATCTTTTTGGGAGTATCGGACGCCATGATTATTACGGCTATCTTCTAACCCTAACCGCCGCAAAAAACACTGACCCTTTAAATCCTTTGGCCTACAGGACCTGTTGAATGAATGGGTGGAGACTTATGACGTTGCATACTCTGATTTGCTCGATCGTATGTATCTCGGTCACCTGATTGGGCGCCTTTTTAAATGATGTTACCGAATCATTGCGTGTAATACGTAATTGACTCGTAAATAAAAGTCTATAGATCTCTGATCAACTCTCTCTCCGTCTCTCTCACGTGGCACAGGATGGGTTTGGCAATGGGTAACAGATGTCCGAAGGGATATCTATATTTTGCTGAATCAGGGTCTAGGTTCGTTCGGACCTTTTGACCCCGGCTAGGCTTCCCTTGTTTACACACACACACACACACACACACACACACATACACAAACACATACACATGGGCATGGGCACAGGTGTGGGGTGGGGTGGGGTGCTTGAGTAACAGATGAGTTACTCATAACTCAGATAAGTTCAGATAATGAATCAGGGTCTAGGTTCGTTCGGACCTTTTGACACCGGCTAGGCTTCCCTTGTTTACACACAAACACATACACATACACATGGGCACAGGTGTGGGGTGGGGTGGGGTGTTTGAGTAACAGATGAGTTACTCATAAGTCAGATAAGTTCAGATAATGAATCAGGGTCTAGGTTCGTTCAGACCTTTTGACCCCGGCTAGGCATTGGTATGTGAGAATGGATAACAGACCTGTCAAAAAAGTTTGATGAAAAGTGCCCAGCTATCCCATTGGACGGCAACACAATAGGCGGGACTTCCGGAAGGAGGGATATCCAGAAGGCGGGACTTCCGGTGAAAATGCACGCTTCTGATTGGTCGAGGGAGGGACATGCAGGGGGCGTGGCTTGATGACGTGGCATGATCTGATTGGTCGAGACGACCTGTCAAAACTAGTTTGATGAAAAGTGCCTCCTATATCTCTCTCTTATAATCTTACATACATAAATATAATATTACTTACATTTACTTACTTACTTACAGATAATCTTAAATCACAAATCAACTTCTGTTCAAATCTCCATTAGTGAGGCAGGTGAAGATTTTCCACCGGGGCCGCTGTTACACACAGCTCCGTGTGTAAAATCCTTAACATTACATCTCACTAAAATGGTGGAGGGATACATGCTGCTGGGCGTTGTGCTGCAAAAAATAGTCCTGAAAGAAAATTGTACTGTTCTCAGATCAGACACTTTTTCCCCATCATCATCCTCTCTCCATATAAAACGCAGAAGACACGTGTAGCTTCTCTGGTAGGTTTGGATAAGAAATAAAATGGCTACATCTGATTTGTAGTCATGGCGACCAACTTCTGGTTCCATTCAAGATCACTGCAAAGAAATCAGAGTGGGTAGGTTTCTCTACAGTGAAGCACAATTTCACTGCAGTGACCCTGTCTGACCTGTCCAGCTCTCTGAATCACTGCTGAATCTGAACGTCCTGAAAAGCAGATTCTCTATAATAAAGATCTGATGGGTTTGATCTTCTCTTACTCCTCACTCTGGTCTTCACTCTGTAACCAGGTTTGTTTCTGAGAGAACCACAAAGGTTTCTGTGAGATTTTAAGCTTTTATTTTTTAGAGAGGTGAGTTCAGGCTCCTGTAGGGGGCGCTATTAAACCCACACAGTAAAGCATCACAGTGCAGAATGACACACACACACACACTCTCTCTCTCTCTCTCTCTCAATGTGAGATTTTAGCTTTTACGATTCCTTTAAGACTAAATAGACAAATAAATAAATAATTCTCTCAGCTCTTCTGCTCCACTAAACCAGCTGACCCCAGCCTGCACTGGTCTTACTGGGAGGTCTGTACTGGTTTAGAGGCAGAGCTGCTGGTAAGGGAAAGTCCAGTCAGCAGTGAACTCCTGGCACTGATCCCAGTGCAGCTGCGTCGGTGGACCTGGGTCGGAACCCTCCTTTATGACATCATCTGTGACGTCACAGCGAGGCCCAGTGCAGTGTGCCATTCTCTCCAGCAGGTCAGGGTCAGTAGGTGTCCTCCTGCTGACCTCCTACAGGACCTTAAATAGTTCTCCGTTTAGAGGAACTTCCAGTCGCTGTTGGAACCAGTATGTTAGAGTGGGAGAACACTGAAGAACGTAGCAGCAAAACCCAACAGAGGCATCAGCTCTGTGAGTCCAAACCTGTTTTTTTTTTTTTTTTGTGGAGTTGAACTCTCCCTCACTCATCTCTCCTCTCATTTCTTCTTCTAGATGTTTTATTAGGTAATCTAACGTACTCTGTTAGGATCCAGAATCAGGCCTGTCTGTCACTGAAAGAGTCTAATAATGTAATTGATCATCAGAACAGAGAGCAGACATTAACATTAGTTCACCCTAATCCAGTTGTCTAAGAAGAAAAAAATTAAAGAAGACAAAGAAAAGACAAAAAATCTAAAGAAATGAAAAAAAAAGAGAAAAAGAAAGAAAGAAAGAAGAAGGATAAAGACAAAAACAAAAAAGACCAAGACGACAAAGATAAAAGAAGACAACTATAAACACAAAGAGGATAAAGAAGACAAAAAAGACAAATACCAAGAAAAGAATAGAAGAAAAACAAAAGGAAAATATAAAGACTAAGAAAACACAAAGAAAAAAAGACAAAGATAAAAAACAAAGAAGAAAAAAGAAAGACAGAACAAAAAGAAGAGAACAAAAAAGACAAATAAAAACAAGATAAAGACAAAAATAAAAAAGAAAAAGACAAAGAAGACAAGAAAAAGATGATGAAGACAAAAAAGAAGACAAAGACAAAGGAAAAGAAGAAGAAAAAAGAAAAGAGGAAAAAAAGGAAAGACAATAGAGACAAAGTCAAAACCTCAAAAAAGAAAAAAAACAAAAGAAGACAACAAAAATACAAAGAAGAAAAAGACAAACAAGACAAGACGTGAAATACAAAGAAAACAAAGAAAAAGACAAAGAAAAGGATAAAGACAAAAGATAAAATAAGACAAATAAAATGACAAATAGAAAATACAAAGAAGAAAATGATAAAGGAAACAAAAAGACAAAGCAGAAAAAGAAGAAAAAGTTTAATGAAGACAAAGAAGATGATGAAAATCTAGGGAAATGAAAACAAGAGAGAAAAAGAAAGAAAGTAGAAAGAGAAAGACAAAGACAAAAAAGACCAAGACGACAAAGATAAATGAAGACAACTATAAACACAAAGAGGATAAAGAAGACAAAAAAGACCAATACCAAGAAAAGAATAAAAGAAAAATATATATATATGAAGACTAAGAAAACACAAAGAAAAAAAGACAAAGATAAAAAACAAAGAAGAAAAAAGAAAAAGACAAAGAAGACAAGAAAAAGATGATGAAGACAAATAAGAAGACCAAGAAAAAAGCAAGAATAAAAAGACAAAGAAATGAAATACAAAGAAAAATAATAGATTTTTTTTTTAAAAGGAAAAGAAGAAGACAAAGAAAAGAGGAAAGGACAATAGAGACAAAGTCAAAACCCCCAAAAAAGAAGAAAAAAAAACAAAAGAAGACAACAAAAATACAAAGAAAAAAAGACAAAGACAAAGAAGTGAAATACAAAGAAAACAAAAAAAGAAAAGACAAAGAAGAATGACAAAGAAAAACATAAAAGAAAACTAATAAAATGACAAATAGAAAATACAAAGAAGAAAAGGATAAAGAAGACAAAACGACAAAGAAGAAAAGACAATAAGGACGAAGAATAAGAAGACAAAGACCAAGAAAAGAAAAGGAACAAAAACAGGAAAAGAAGGAAAAGAAGAAGGCTAAGAAAATACAAAGAAAAAAAGACAAATAAGACAAAGACGAAGAAGAGAAATACAAAGAAAATCAAGACAAAGAAGAAAGACAAAGAATAAAGACAAAGAAATCAAATACAAAGACAAAGAAAAGTAAAGAAAAAAGAAAAGCAAAGGAAAAGAAGAAAAAAAAGAAAAGAGGAAAAAAGGAAAGACAATAGAGACAAAGTCAAAACCTAAAAAAAGAAAAAGACAACAACGACAAAGATAAAAGAAGAAAACTATAAACACAAAGAGGATAAACAAGACAAAAAAGCCAAAGAAAAGACAAAGATGAAGACCACAAAAGAAAAAAGAAGAATCTCTCTGCTCCCTGTGTTACTGTGCAGTACTCAATAACGATCGTTTACGTTTCTGTC
This sequence comes from Salminus brasiliensis, assembly GCF_030463535.1. Lineage (NCBI taxonomy): Eukaryota > Metazoa > Chordata > Actinopteri > Characiformes > Bryconidae > Salminus > Salminus brasiliensis. Next base: position 10,945,750 of record NC_132893.1, on the reverse strand, counting down.
TGTGTTTACTCTCGAAAAACTTGGCAAACATGGAGGAGTGATCTATCCAGGCGCTCTGCAAGGAGGTCGTCAAACTTAACTGCTGCTGTTGTAGAGGCAGTCCAAACTCCACAGACGGAAGACGAGGCTGGAGGCTGCCCATAACTCCTCCAACGCTGCTGTCTTAAAACCAGCACTACGGCGTGGTGGACACAGCATTGTTGTCTCCACTCCTGCACCGGAGAGGGCCTGGGGGTGTCTGCATGGCCTGGAAAAGCAGAGGGCTGCTCCACCACCACAGCTGGTTTTCACCTCAACTAACTGGTGCGAGGTTCAGTTCACTTATAATTTGATGTTTAAGCTGTGTTCAGTTCTTTTGGAGTTTGGAAATTAAAAGTCTTGTTATACTTGAGTTTATTTTTAATCTTTATGGTTTTGAATGTCTTGAGCTGAAATATTTTAATGGTTTAAACGTTCATAAAATGAATTCACCTTGGTCTGATTAAAGAGCCCCATCTAAGAGATTTTGATATTTCCAAATGCAATAAATTCTATAGAGTTGCTTCTTATGCAACTGCAAATAACAACTAAAGGAGTTCTTATCTATGTACAGAAGAATTGGGAGATTACTATTTGAAACCAAGGAAGGGGTGAAGAAAGGAGAATAACATACATTACAACAAAAGTAAGAAATGGAAGTATTGCCTTTATTTCAGTTTACGCTCCAACTCTAAGAGATACCAGTTCTTTTCTGTTAGATGATCTAACAAATATATTGGACCTTCGGTTAGTGGTAGGAGCAGATATGATCATTTCGGTTAGTGGTGGGAGCAGATATATAATCATTTATTAATTAAACAGGTCAGGGGGTGATATTTCTCAGTCAGCTGGCCGCTAGCTCCAAGCTTAAGCTATGTATTACCACATTGTCTTTACTCGACTGCTTGCAACATCTTAATCCGAGCACTAAGCAACATACTTTATCTGCAAGCACAAATCTTTCGGCTCTGAATTTACGAGTGAATTAACCAAATTTCTTCTGTTTAATCAGGGTTCAGTGGACGATCAAAGGTTTGTTGGAAACAGTGAATGGTTTCTTTAGGAATAATTATATTGCTTTTGTATCTTGGTGACAGAAAAGACACAAGTATCTGGACCTTTCTTGTGCTTCAAGTTGAAATTCAAGTGCAATCAACACTTTCTGGTGATATTGCAATACAAAAAAAGTTTTATTTAAAAATGAGCTCAATATTATTCTATTCAGAATTCCTTATTATAAGGGTTGTATTATAATTAATGTACCTTATTATAATGTCTATTTTAATGGAAGCAGGCCCAGTCACCTCATGGTGCTAAAACTCAGTAATGAGAAATTTTCAAATATTGCAGCAATAAGGTCTCATGATGGAGAACTACTTACAGAACATGCACAAAGCAATGAAGCTTTTTACAGGTTCTATTCAGAATTATATAAATCAGATGTCCCAAAGGAAACCTTAGATATTGCCCCCCTTTTCCTTTCCTTAGATTTGCCACAATTGTCCACTGACAAGGCATCTTATTTATTTAGTTCTGTTATGATACCTTTGCCCTTCCTAAAAAAATTGGGATACACTCTAAGGTATTATCCATGTATATTTGGAGTGGTAAATGACCTAGAATTAAATTATCCACTTTACAGAGATGTAAGTAAGATGGTGGTCATGTATTTCTAGATTTTGAAATGTATGCTCAGACATTTACCTTAAAACCTCGATCAACATGCCTGAGTCAAAGTGCTCATAATTTATGCCGTTCTTGTAGCCCCATATAAATTACAAGGTCTTATTTTGTGATGTTTCCACTAAATACTGTAAACTATATTTTGGACCCATAATTTCACACCATATATTAATTTGGCATTAACAGTTGTTAGGGAAACAAACTCTAATATGGCATGAGCCATATGCAGCTTTGGATTTGTCTTCCTTAGGTGACCTTAGCACCTTTCTACATACATTTTGGATTGGATTTGGATTTGGGTTTATTATTTATTTATTTATTTATTTATTGGCATCAGATTTCTACCAATCTAACTGCACAACTGGACCATGATGATCTGTGCTCAGCGCTTATTTACCTTTTGAATGATTTCTCCTCACACCCTTTTTTTTTACTTGGATTTCATCTTTAGCTTGTAAGGTAGGCTGGTTTTTAAATATACTTTTAACTAGATTCTGCAAAAACTCTTGTCTTTGGGTAACATAGAAGCTTGGTGCTCATTAGTCAGGACACGTCCGCTTCTTGTTTTTCCACACCTCGCTCCTGGCGTTCCACAAGGCTGGGTTCTTGGTCCTCTTTTCTCACTCTACACTAGCTCTCTTGGTAAATCTCATGGATTCTCTTACCACTGTTACACCGATGACTCTCAACTCATCCTTTCTTTCCCACCGTCTGACACAGGTTTCTACCCGCATCTAAGCATGTCTCGCTGATGTTTCTTCTTGGATGGCAGCTCGCTACCTCAAACTCAACCCCAGCAAGACAGAGCTGCTGTACATCCCGGGAACTGCTGGACTTCAAAACGATCTTGCCATCTCCTTTGAGAACTCACCGGCCACTCCATCTACAGAAGCTTGACGCCTTGGTGTAGTCCTGGATGAGCAGTTATCTTTCTCAAGCCATGTTGCAACTGTAACTCTGTCATGCAGATTTCTCCTGTACAACATCAAGAGAATTCGACCCTTCTAGAGAGGACACCCGGGTGCTTGTTCAGTCTTTTGTCAACTTATCCAGAATGCAACAGCATGGGTCACCTTCAATGTTTCAGCCACGTCACTCCTCTGCTGCGTTCTCTTCACTGGCTTCCTGTTGCTGCCCGCATCAGATTCATAACCCTGATGCTGGCCTACAAGGCCAAGAACGGACCAGCCCCTCCGTACTTGATGGCAGTGGTCAAAGGATGATCCGCACCAAGAGCCCTTCAAGCTTCAAGCACGACTCTGCTTGACCCGCCATCCCTCAAAATCCACAAAAGACAAGCGTCCAGGCTTTTTTCTGTTCTGGCACCAAAGTGGTGGAACGAACTTTCCCCTGGGCGTCCGAACGGCAGAGTCGTTCGCTGTCTTCAAACGCAAATGGAAGATCCTCCTCTTCTGACAAAAACAAAACACCAAAGCGCTAGATTACACACTTTGTACAGTGGCCTTCATCTGAGGGCTGCAAAGCTTCACAGGCATCTACTTCTGCTTCAGCCTATTCTGTACAAGCTGAACCCCCTTATTGCCTCCCACACAGCCCTTTTAAGCCGTACGCTCCTCCCTCATCATCCTGGAGTGGACCAGGTGTCTACTAAGGGGGTGGTTATCACAAACGATGACAATACAACAGATAACATGGACGTTATAAATGATGCTAGCTGTAATTATATGTATATCCTAGGGTTATTGGTTGTGTGTGGGTTTCTCTCTGATAACGTTGTGGTGTACAATATGTTGCTTTCTTGGAGAGACGCTAGAAAATATATTGAAGTCCCTAATTGTATCTCTTTATGGTCACCACTCTCCTTAAATCCAGATCTATCCCTTCAGCTTGGGCTTGACATTGGGCTTAGTAATTGGACATTAAGGGGCATAGAGGATTTTTCTAGTTTAGTCACAGCAGGAGTTTTAAACTTATTTGAACAACTCAAAGCACTTTCTGGACTCCCTAATACTGAGCTTTATCATTTTCTTCAAGTCAGACTTTACCCAGTCCTGTCAGAAAAGTGGCAAGTTTAGATTTCAACTCAACGAATTGGAGGAACAGCTCACCTCAAACAGCTCAAAGTAGAATCTCACCCCTTTACATTACTTTATCCAACATGGACCCATATTGAAACTAACTTGGGAGAGGGATCTAGGATTGACATTTGAGGTCTGGGGTCTCGGATATTTGTAATTGGACCTTTTCTTTACACCTGTCTGCCTGCACAGTAGATTCCCTAATACTTCAAACATGTGTTTTAAATGCTTTTCTGAAGTGGTCACAGTTTTACATGTTTTCTGGTTGTGTGTGAAGTTGCAGAACTACTGGAAGGAAATTAATTTTCCCATACAAAAAAAAAACTGGCATACAGTTTGTCTCCAGCAGTGTAACTCTGAAACGCTGTAGACCCCTCACTGGAAGATGACTCCATCAGTCTTTTACATATTCTATTTTATCTAGTTAAAAAGTGTATTCTGTTATTCTGCTCAAAATCAGATATTCCTTCCAGAAGGATGTGGTTGAAGCAGATTGCCAAATGGTTCTATATGGAAAAGCTAACCTGTGAGTTGCATCAGAACTCAGAACGCTTCAGCAGAATTTGGTCCCCTGTACTTGGAAAAGGCCTGAACTGAACTTTGTTGTCTCGGTTCGTCTTTCTCCGAAAGAGGTCTTTTTTTTTTAAGAAAGGAGACTCATAACCACCGTCTTTTAGTTGTAACAATGAAATATTTTATTCCAATTAAAAGTACAGTGTGGAGAGAGTCTGCCAATTCTGAGTGCCCCTCGATCTCTCTCTCCCCGACATAGGAATGCCTTGAGTTTTTATACCCTACTACACGTCATATTCTGTTGGATTGTTCCCATATGCAGAATGTTTGCATTTCATCCATAAGGAACACTCATTAGCCCCCACCATTACATACGTGGTCCACAGACACATCTGGACCATGGTTAAATCTATGTCACGTACACCCAAAGAGATGTCCAATCTAAACAACATCTTATGTTAGTTCGGTTTATGTACAGTTTTCCACATCTACCCCATGGGCCTCACCATATCATTCCTCAACTCCATACCATTCCTTCAGGCCTATGAACATCTGCATGGCCAATAAATACACCACAACTTCCTTACAGATATTCATTTTTACACCTGGACATCCTGTTGTATTACATTCCGTTTTCCTTGTATTTGGATTTGACAATGAGGAAGTGTTATTATACGTATTACACTGAGAGACACAAACTTTCTCTATTGTCTATATGTGCACAGCTCACATTGTTTCCCCGGGCTCAGGATGGTTTTTGTTTTTTGTAAATATTGTAAAACCCAATCAAAACCTAAAGCAGTCACTGTCAATCAAGTTATGACTGCTAAGCCACCTTATTTAACTAGGTCTCTGTGAAACCGAATCAATGGCGTATTATGTTGGTGGGGGGCATAATCGGTTCACAGCATCACAGCTGGCTTACTGTACTTCATGATGGAACATCTAAATAAGCAAACATTCATCATTGAAAATTCTGCAATGTTCCGGGATTGTGTTGTGTTGTGCCACTCGAAGTGAAGGAAAACTAGTAAATAATCCTCAACCCAGATCATCAGTATTATCCTCCTGATTTCAGTGTGTTTGTAGACCAGTGCACAGCTGGGTTCTGTGTAAAGCCATTTTAATCTAAACTGACAAGCTTTTCACCTGTATTTGACTTTTCTTTCAAATCCCTCTGATTGCTTCACATACATTTCACAATCAGAGTGTGTTGTGACGTCCATCTGGTGGAGGTGAAGGTAGTACTGTGCGGTCATCTGCATCAAAGTGTGTATTGGTGTAACATCTGCAGTTGTGGTGGTGTAACACCACTGCATGTTCAGCTTCTGGCAGGGGGGGGGGGGGGGTCAGAGTAAATGTGTAATTTTCAATGAGATATCTGTGATGGTGAACACCTTGCCTCTTTAAAGCTCTGTGGTACGTTACATACCCTGTATTACTGATCAGTGTCTGATCTTCAATATCTGAAACTGTCAGCTAAGTACTGAGGTGCTTTCCTTTCTCCCTTATAGATAACATGTGCGATGTCTCCCTCTATTTGCGCACCATCTTGAGCATCAGTTTGAGATTCTAAAACCTCTTTTGGAGTCTGAACACAGCTGTTGGCTTTTCCCATGGAAATCCTCCACTGCCATTGTCTGGTCAGTCTCGGTTTGGTGTTCTGTAACACACATAAGAGATTTCACAAGCCTGTGTTTAAGGACTTTCCCTGTGTCTGTAGGGTACGACAGAGTCCATCATATCTAGTCAACTATCCAAAGACAATCTTTTGAAAGGTTAGGCTTTCAAATGCAAATGACTGTATTGGTCATTGCAGCATATGTCCAGAATTCTTAAGGAAAATTGCTCTATACTAGCATGCACATTTCCATATCAAATAGGGTTATCCAATTTCTCTCTGTTGTATCATTTTGATGTGATTGAAGGTGTTGGTTTCACACCTTATGTCCTTCTTACTGAGCAATGACTGACAATCCCTTGCTGTGAACTCTGTACCATTATCTGAAAAGACATTTTACTGTTCCATATGGAGAGGAGTCTGCCAAGATTCGCTCAGTGGCTTTTACAGTGTCACTCTTCATTTTCAGGAAGTACACAGACTGCACCTGAGTAATCCTCAGTAAACTTCAGTGTATCTTACCCTTGATTTTCATGCCCTCTACTGCATAATGTGAATCATAGTTACAGTGAACAAGGATTTCATGCTGTTTGAATATTGTAACACCCTGCAACCATCACCACTGTGATCATTGACCACATTCAGGTAATAAAGCCTATTGTACTCTTTAATGGGGAAGTTGGTACAGTTTTTATGGATAAAATTTACGTGGAAGTGATCGTGGGGGCATAACCACAATTTTTATGGTTCAGTTCTATGCACAACCCAAAACTCATTCTAAAGCGAAATACTTGACAGCTACTGTTTTCGTTAATAACTTTCCAGATTTCTCAATCTTCCCATTTCACCCTAAAGATCTAGGGGGTGGGGCAGTGGTGGCTCAGCGGTTAGAGCTCCGGGCTGTCGATAACAGGGTTGTGGGTTCGATTCCCGGGCTCGGCAAGCTGCCACTGTTGGGCCCTTGAGCAAGGCCCTTTACCCTCTCTGCTCCCCGGGCGCTGGAGTTGGCTGCCCACCGCTCTGGGTGTGTGTGTGTACTCACTGCCCCTAACACATGTGTGTGTGTGAGTGTGTGTTCACTACCAGATGGGTTAAATGCGGAGGACACATTTCGCTGTACACTGTACAGTGACAAATACATGCACCTTTACCTTTACCTTTAGAGCATGTAACAGAATCTGCAGACTGTGCTCTGTTCTAGCCTTGAAAATGTTGCAATCAGAATCCAACAAATTGGCTAGAAAAAGCTAGCACTGTGGTATAATGCCCACACATGCATTATGAACCCAGTTACTCGTAGCTGTGAACGGCAATGGTGACGCAGAATTTGAATTTCTCTGCCCCTATTTTATAGTGTTTAATATTAGATTTTCTTCTATCTGAGCCAGTTGTTGTGATCCTATTGCTCTCTGCTCCCTGTGTTACAGTACAGTGATCTGTCTCACTGACCGTTGTTTCTTTTTCTGTGTTTACCCTGGAGGAACATGGCGACCAAAGAAGGACGAGCTCTGCGGGGAGGTCATCAAGCTTGAACCAGCTGCTGTTGTAGAGGCCGTCCAAACTGCACCAATGGATGATGGAGCGTCAGTGTGGCCAGAAAAAAGCCAAGGGTATCTCCACCACAGTTGGTTTTCACCTCTGCTGGTTTCAGGTCCTTAGCTCTTTGCCTTCTCTTTCACCTGCTCTGTCACTGAGGACAACACCTTAGAGCGATGTTCTCATTGTTGGAAATTCTGCTTTAAAACGAGTTCTCAACGAGTAACACCACTATCTCCTTTTTTTCAGGCACCCGTTTCCTGTATGGCTTCGGCACTATCTTTCTCCACTATTCTGTTTCTGGACATCATTTGAAAAAAGAGCAGGATCACCATGATCATTGTCTTCCTTGCCCTCCTTGCCCACCTACCAATGAGTGAGCAAGCTGTTTACCCACCTTTTCATGATCCACTGCTGACTGCGGGACAGGTGTATCAGCGCTGAATTCGTAGGGAGAGCTTTCGGGAGTGGCTGGTCCTTTACCGCAGAAATGAGCTTTCTCCCGAGCTGCCTGGGATCAATCGTTCTCTCCAGGAACAACAAGAAGGTGCTACACCAGGACTGACTGGCCCTCCCAGTCAGGTTAGTGAAATGCATAGTGGGCAGGTAAGTGTTTTACGTGATTTACTCGATTTTATAGTAATTTATTGTCATTTCTCTGTGTCTGTCTCCCACATGGTTTGTAATTGTAACACCCAGAAAATTTGCTTTTAAAAACAATTCAGTAAAAGCAGTTCTCTCTTTGAATTTGGGCTGTTAAATATACAATCTCTAGCCTCTAAAGCAGTAATTATCAGTGACAGGTTTCTACAGGAGGACACAATGGGGAAATCTTTCCAGGGTATTTCACCTGAACAAGAATGTACAGAGGTTTTTAATGTCTCCGTCTGCCCCAGCTTTAAACTAATTTACCCAGCCACTTCTGCCCATCTGTGTGCCATCAGTTGAGTGTTTAAGAACCGTCTTTTTGTTGCTGTTCAAATGAGCCAACTGGATTTTTAATTTCTTGTAGACACAGTGGCTCAGGTCACTACTCTTTCCGAAATGCTTTGCTCATCTTTAGGAGTACTTTTAACAGACAGACAGGGATTGGGTAATGCTGGAATTTCTATCTTCACTCATAGATTTCAATCTAGGACCTAAAACCGTCTCATGGCAATTTTGGGTAGGAAAGGTTTAAAAACATTTCTTTGTCTATTAATACTGATTCTTGTGTTTGGAACATTGCCTCTTTGAAACTGTCTGATTTGGCTCATCACCCTATTTGGTCTGTCAAGGATGATTGTGGTCTTCTAGATATGGATCCAGTTGTTTTCACAGGCCATCAACCTCCTTGTGCTAAACAATATCCTATTAACAAGGAAGCTTTGTAGGGTATCAAGCCTATCACAGAGCAGCTTAAGAATAGAGGTATCTTGGTCAAAACAGTATCTCAAACAGTCCTGTGTAGCCAGTTCGTAAAGCTAATGGAACTTGGCGGCTAACTGTGGACTACAGAGTATCAGCATATAGACAAGCTAACTCGATTAGTTACTGACCCATCCACCATTTTTGATGGCATTCCCATAGCACACAGGGTTTCTTCTGTCATTGATATGGCCAATGTTGTTTGGTTAGTTCCATTAGCATCACAAAGCCAGCCATGGCTTGCATTCACTGTGGGGAATGTGCAGTATCAATGGACACGGGTGCCACGGTTTTCAAAACAGGCTGGATACATTTTGCAGTCATCTGAATCATCATGTTTTGTTGAGCAGTGAGAATGAGATTTTTGGGTAGCAAGGGACACTATGCCAGTCATGACAAAGCTTAGTTGTGGTGGTCTGGTGTGCAATATTTAGGACAGGGGGTTACCCAGGGTTCCAGAGGAAATTTACCTGCTAGACGATCAGCAATTAATGCAGTGTCATTACCAACCGCAGTGCACAAATTGTGAGCTTTCTTAGGTCTCTGCAACTACTGTAGACCTTGAATGAATTCTTATGCTGCTCTTTCACAACCACTATACAATCTGCTTTAAGGTATCCCTGGACTACATGCCCCTCTTATGCACACAGAAGACACAACCACTGCTTTTGCAAATTTGAAATCAGCCTTCATATCTGCACCAGCTCTTTGTCTTTGTGATCCAAGCAAGCCTGTCTTTGGGCATGAAGACACTGGTTTTATGACATCCTGTCTGAATCAGGAACATGGTGGTATGCAGCATCCAGTAGCTTATCATTCAGCTAAGTTAGATTCTGTAGCCTGTGTGGGTACAGAATGGATACAGAAGAGCAGTACAGGCCACTTATCTGGCACTGTTGGCATGTGAGTCGCAGACACTAGAACAAAGAGTCACAGTCAAATGTCCTCATTCTGTGTCTGCACTGCTGAACAATGTCTGTATGTTTTTAGTAACGGCCTCCGGATGGGGCAACTGGCTTACAGGTTTGACAGCTCCTCATGTGGTGACTGAGAATGCACCCATGAACAACCCTTCCTCCTTTATGATGTCCTCACTGGCTGATGCTGAGGAGTGGGGCTGGGGCGACGCGCTGACGTAATGGGCACTAAATTACGAGATTACGTTGATTTGCATTACATGCATTGATGAGTCGCAAAGATGGCCGCGCCTACTGAGCCCGGGATTTATCCAAAGCTGCATCTACAAAAAATTGCCTGCATGCGTCTAAAGTGTGGGAGTATTTTAGTCACATTGCTAACCGTTTCTTAATCGTTTAGTGTAGATACCTGGTAAGGTAGATACCTAAGGCTTTTCATGGTACTGTGGGAGCTTTAATACACACGTAGCTGGTTCTCAAATTGCTTTCGCTCTCTCCATAGATTTTCTATGGGATTGAGGTCAGGAGACTGGCTAGGCCATTCCATGACCTTGATATGCTTCTTATGGAGCCACTCCTTTGTTTCCTTGGCTGTATGTTTTGGGTTGTTGTCATGCTGGAAGACCCATCCACGATCCATTTTCACTGCCCTGGCAGAGGCAAGGAGGTTGTCACTCAGGATTTTGTGATACATGGCCCCGTTCATCTTCCCGTCGATGCGGTGAAGTTGGCCTGTGCCCTTAAAAGAAAAACACCCCCAAAACATTATACTTCCACCACCATGCTTGACGGTGGGGGTGGTGTTCTTAGGGTCCTATTCTGTATTTTTCTTCTTCCAAACACGTCGAGTTGAGTTGAGGCCAAAAAGCTCAATTTTGGTCTCATCTGACCACAGCACCTTCTCCCAGTCTCTCTCAGAGTCATTATGTTCATTGGTGAAGTTTAGGCAATACTGGACATGAGCCTTCATAAGCAGAGGAACCTTGCGTGCACTGCAGGATTTTAAACCATTACATCTCAGTGTATTACCAATGTTTTTTTTTTTGGAGACTGTGGTCCCAGCTGCCTTGAGATCATTAACCAGCTCCTCCCGTGTAGTTCTTGGTGATTTTTAATCTTTCTCATGATCAGTGAGACGCCACGAGGTGATACCTTGCATGGGACTCCAGGTCTAGGTCGACTGACAGTAATGTTGTACTTCTTCCACTTCCAAATAATTGCACCAACAGTTGTCACCTTCTCATCCAACTTCTTACTTATGGCTTTGTAGCCCATTCCAGCCTTGTGTAGGTCAACAGTTTTGTCCCGGACATCTTTAGACAGCTCTTTAGTCTTGCCCATGGTGGAGATGTTGGAGTGTCACTGAGTCTTTTGGCAGTTGGCCTTTTACACAGGTGACAATTTGGGACAGGTGTCTCTCATGCAGGTAACGACTTCACTGAGATTAGGGTGTGTCAGTGGTCTGTGGGAGCCAACATTAGTCATGTTTTTTCATCAAAGACTTAGTTCCCTCAATTATTTTTATTTAAATATTATTCCTTTTCTAGATTTTCTTTTTGATGTTCCATCTCTCACTGTTAAAATGAAGCTACCATAAAAATCATAGACTGTTTAATCATTTGTCAGAGTACAAACTTTCAAAATCAGTGATGATCAAATACTTATTTCCTCCACTGTATATATAGCTGCTGAGGTCTCACGCCTTATCCCCTGCTTACAGAGCAATGACTGTAAATGTGTTGCTGTGAACTCTGAACCATTATGTGAACAAATACATTTTACTGATCCATATGGAGAAGAATCGGCCAAACATCTCTCAGTAGCTTTAACTGTTTCACCCTTAGTTTTCAGGAGGTTCACAGACTGCATCTGAGTAATCCTCAGTAAATGTCTGAGTGGATCTCCAACCCTGGATCTGTCCAAAAGCTCCTTAAATCAGTGACCTCATTTAATATTCACCAAGCTTCAGCCGCATTGGTCAGTATATAATGCGGAGTCTCAGCCAATCAGGAGCCTCAGCTGTAAAGCAGCAGCGGTCTTGCAGCAGTGTGCAGGGTGAACGAGCCGGTGTGACCGAGCTCTGTAGCTCCTCTGGAAGACTGAGCTTTAGAAACTGCTCAAGCTGTGTGATTGTGGGTGCCTTTAATTTTGAGTCTGAGACACAAAGTAAGCTGCTGTTCATTTAGTTTGGGAATGGCTTAGTTCTGTTGCTATGCTAGCTTTCTCCTTAGCAATGTAGCTTCAGTGTTTACCTATGTATTACTGAATCTTCATGGTTTCTGTTATTTCTTCATGTTTTATGCTACTGAATGTTTTAGGTTAGTATGGATGGTGTAATTCTGTTGATTTGTGCTAAATTTGTGTTCTTACTCAACGTCCTGGTGTTTATTGAACTGCTGCTCAGATGCTGTTGCTGTTCCTCTTTTCTTCCTTGTGGGGGCGCTAAAACCCCATAGTTTAACCAGTGGAAACGGTCAGAGGCATGTTAAAGCTGGTGTCTTGCTAGAAGCTTTGAGTGGTAATTATCAGCTTTGTTTCTCCTGCCTGTTGAGCGTATACACATCTCTCTCTGAATGAAGTCATTTAGTAGCACTACGATATAGACCTGGAACCTTTCTGAACTTTTATTTAATATTGTGCATGTATTCTGTTTATTTCAGAGTCTTTATTCCTCAGCCTGTCCTCAATTCTTCCTCACTTATTCATCATTCACCCATAACGCTGTCATATTTCTAATGCCCAGTGCTCCATGCTTCAGCCTCATTTTCAATCCAGTCTCCTTCAATACAACAATTTCTAGGAGCAGCTAGGTCAGTATGTACTAGTTCAAGTACTGCTTTTGCTCGAGCATCAGGTTCTGTTTCTACTCTGAGCAGATTTCTCTTGTCTGCAGACTTCACAGTTCAGTTTATCAATCTTACCCTTGATCTTCATGCTCTCTACTGCATAATGTGAAACATCATAATTCCAGTGAACAAGGATTTCATGCTGTTAGAATATTGTAACACACTGCAACCATCAGCACTGTGATCATTGACCACATTCAGGTAATAAAGCCTATTGTACTCTTTAATGACAAAGTTGGTCCCATTTTTGTGGCCATGTCTTCTTTTTATTAGCTTTGTCTTCTTATCTTATCCAGGTGTTGTGATCCTTGTGCTCTCTGTTCTGTGTTACTGAGTTTCTGTCTGTGTATTTACTCTGAGGCGACCACAGAGAAACGAACTCTCCCGGAGGTCGTCAAGCTTGTATGGCAGATCCAGCTGCAGTTGTAGATGCAGCCAAACTCCACCGACGGAAGACAAGGCTGAAGGCTGCCCGTGACTCCTCTAATGCGGCCATCTTAATTCCAGCACTAGCGTCTCCACTCCCGCACCTGAGATGACCTGGAAGCGTCAGCATGGCTGGGAAAAGCAGAGGCTAACTGGTTCAAAGGTCCTCAGCTCTTCAACTTTGCCTTCACCTGCTCCGGCACCAAGGACAACTCCTCAGGGTGTTCTCACCGTTGGAGATTCTTCTGTAAAGCCCTTAAAGTATTGACCATTCAGAGTAATGCCACAATCTCCTGTTTTCCAGGTGCCCGTGTCATGGACGTCGCCAGGTGGCTTTGGCTCCATCGGTCTCCACTATTCTCTGCCTTATGCAGCGTGGCCCTGAAGAAGCTCTGCCGTCCGCTTCTAAACACTGTTCCGAAAAAGCCAGACACCAGGATCATCATCTTCGACCCCCTGCCCACTTACTGATGAGTGAGCGAGCCGTTTCCCCAGCTCTTGTCGATCCACTGCTGGCTGCTTTATAAATCTTATTAGAATATATGATCTCTTGCCCCTAAAGCAGTCATTGTGAATTTTAATGTGTTTTAAAAATATAGATGAGGAGTGTTCAATAACAGATGGTGCCAATTACATTTATCTGTGGGTTGACATTCAGAACTGTATCTAATAATGATGAGGAAGTTTGTGGACTTTAAAACTACGTAGCTGCAAATACCTGAAAAAATGAGCTTGAGTAAGTTTAAATTCATTTCTAAGTTGAAAAGATTCAAACCTTTTTATCAATAAACAGATCCTTTAAGACATTTACTCCTGAAATGTGAATGTCACACAGTGCACATCTATAGTGTATTTGTAGGGTAAAAAAAAAAAAGCCACCAGCGTTACGTTTACTGCAGGGTTAAAGTGTTTCTCTACATTCCTAAGACTGACTGATCGAGTTGATTCTTTAAGCGCAGAGAAGCAAATCTCACTACCACAGTTCTGGAGGTTCCACCGAGATCCCAATATTCCTCTGGGTCCAGAGTTTTCAGAGACAGGATCAGAAACCAATAGAGGCGGCCGCCGTCATTTCAATGAGTGATTCTATCATGAGTCAATTTAGGCGCTTTACTGACTCCGAGACTCTGTACCCGAGGTGACTGTAAGCAATAGAATAAACAGGAGGAGGCGGGATGCCATGTTCTTAGACCTTCGAGTTACTTTAACCCATTTGATATTTGAATTTTCAAATTTGTTTTAGGCCGTTGACTTTTTGCAGAGATCTGGATTCAAAGGACGAAGATGTCCAAAGCATTGCCTTAAGATAATTTGAGTCTCACAGTTGTCTGAACCGGGATCCAGATTTTTTGAAATTGGAAGATTATAAGGTATTGTCTTGGAATACTTTGATTCTCAGGGTTGTTTAAATTTTCCAGGGGTCCAAATTTATTAATTCATTCAAAAGTGTGTGTGTCTGAGTCTGAGTCTGACAGTCAAGTAAAGGCAGTGGAAGTTTGCTGGGGGACACGGACACAGAGATTCATAAAACAAACTGGTCCACGTTGTCCACTCAACAGACATTCAAGCAAAACAACATTTGATTTGGTGGCTCATGAGAAACATGCAGAGAGGAACTTTGTGGATAGAGAGCAGCAGCTTCAGGAGACCTTGTTACAAGCTCAGTTAATGTACTGCCGGACTGAGGAAAAGCAAAGATTTTTTTTTTAATCAGTATAAATACAAATAGGTTACAAATAATTGATGATACTTCTGTTACACGGTCAAGATCTGAGCTGCCAAGTGAGAATGACGAGACTGGGAATTTTGTCAACAAAAACTGGTAAGTCATTAGTCCAAGGAAGCAGAAGAAGGGTTATCCAAAATGATAAATTCCCTTTTGGAAAATGAAGCCATTGTTCCATGTGAATCTTCACTGGTGAATAGTCCTCTGAGAGCGGTAAATGCTCAGTATATCCTGCTGGTCCAATCGTACCTAATCCTGCAACTACTGGGATGCAATATCTGCTGGGAATTCATTCGCAGATCAGGTGGCTAGAAACAGCTATGTCAGGAAATGCAGTAGTGCTTCAGATGTTTTCTACAAAAGCAGAACAGAAGTGTAAGAATAATGAGGATGTGTCCGATCTGGATATTTCAGACTTGACACCTGACATATCTTCATCATCAAATGATGGAATTGTTTTGCAGCAGTCTGATGATCAGATATTAATATTGTCTAATACTCACTGTCTAATCCACCACCACTCACTAAAGGAAAAAGCTTTTTGTCTAAAAAAGAATCAGTTCAGGAGTGTGTCTTATGTACAGGAGAGAAGAAAGAATATAAGCCCATATGGATCTGCATCTGTCTGTCATAACAAATGGGACGTTTATATTGATTAATATTGCAGTTCCCCTGGATTTAGAATAGAAGTTCACTGATCTACCTGTGATCATGTTGAATCGCTAAAAGCAGTGACCTTTAAACGTAGTAATCCTATCCTACACATACTATTTTATTTGTTTCGATGCGGTTCTGCTTTAGAAGCTCGAGACGTGACTCGACACAGAGCGCCAGCTCTGTCTTCATCTGAGACAGTTGTTGTGATGCTTGTGCTCTCTGCTCCCTGTGTTACTGTACAGTACTCTGTCTCACTGACCGTCGTTTAAGTTTCTGTCTGTGTTTACTCCCAAAACTTGGTGACTGCGGAGGAGCCATATCTCCATATCTCCAGACTCTCTGCAAGGAGGTCATCAAGCTTGACTGCTGCTGTTGTTGAGGCAGTCCAAACTCCACAGATGGAAGACGAGGCTGGAGGCTGCCCATGCCGCCTCCAATGTCGCAGTCTTAAATCCAGTACTACTGGCGTGGTGGACACAGCATTGTTGTCTCCTCTCCTGCACCAGAGAGGGCCTGGGGGTGTCTGCGTGGCCTGGAAAAAGAGGGCTCGTCCACCACCACAGCTGGTTTTCACCTCAACTAATTGGTGCGAGGTTATTCTGTAAAACCCTTAAAAGTATCGGGACCAAAGAGTAACGCCTCAATCTTTTTTTTTTTTTTTCTCCCCCTTCCAGGAGTCCTGGACATGGGCAGGTGGCTTCGGCATAATCATTCTCCACCTCCACGTGTCAGGTAATTAATTTACATGATTGAATCAATTTTAGAACCATTTATTCTGTCGCTTCTCTGCTTGTTTTAGTAAAAAACAAGTAATATCGGTGTCCCTCTTCAAGCTTTACTCCTCTATCTAGCGTTTCTAAGGTGATTTGGAATGGGGGAGTTATGGACCTTACTCATTCTGTTTATTCTGGGCTAGTAACAGGTATGGACTATAGTTATATCCAACTAAAGGAGTTCTTATCTTAGTACAGAGGAATTGGGAAATTACTGTTTGAAACCAAGGAAGAGATGAAGAAAGAAGAATAACACACATTACAACAAAAGTAAGAAATGGAAATATTGCCTTTATTTCAGTTTACGCTCCAACTCTAAGAGATACCAGTTTTTCTTTTCTGTTAGATTATCTAACAAATCTAGTGGACTTTCAGTTAGTGGTGGGAGCAGATAGGAGTAGTCATTAATCATTTATTAATTAAACAGATCAGGGGGTGATATTTCTCAGTCAGCTGGCCGCTAGCTCCGAGCTTTAGCTATGTATTACCACATTGTCTTTACTCGACTGCTTGCACCATCTTAATCCGAGCACTAAGCAACATACTTTATCTGCAAGCACAAATCTTTCGGCTCTGAATTTACGAGTGAATTAACCGAATTTCTTCTGTTTAATCAGGGTTCAGTGGACGATCAAAGGTTTGTTAGGAGCAGTGAATGGTTTCTTTAGGAATAATTCTATTGCATTTGTTTCTTGGCGACAGAAAATATGCAAGTATCTGCCCTTGAATTTAAATTTGAAGCTCAAGAAGGGCAACACAAGGCAAAGAGTCAACACACTCTTAACTAAAACTGAGAGAAAGAGCAGAATTCCTTATTATAAGGGTTAGACAAAATTACTATTTTAATGGAAGCAGGTCCAGTCATCTCTTGGTGCTAAAACTCTTTTTTAGCACTTTTGCAGCAGTAAATGATGGAGAACTACTTACAGAACATGCACAAAGCAATGAGGCTTTTTACAGGTTCTATTCAGAATGATATAAATCAGATGTCCCAAAGGAAACTTTTGATATTGCCCCCTTTTACCATTCCTTAGGTTTGCCACAATTGTCCACTGACGAGGCATCTTATTTAGATCAGGAGATTTCTCCAGATTTGAAAGAGACCCTCTGTCAGATGGAAAAAGGAAAATCGCCTGAATCCCTGATGAATTTTATTTATTCTTCTGGGCAGAATTGTGAACTTTATTGTTAGAAATGATGAATTACTCTCTAGATAAAGGTACATTTCATAAGGATGTTAATACAGCTTTAATCTCATTATTACTTAAATGGAACCCAACTTCTTGCAAAATTTGTTACCCAGTATTGCTTATAAATGCTGACATAAAATGATTTGCTAGGGTTTTGGCCAGATGCTTAAAAATACTTGTGCCTGAAATGATCCACTGTGATCCAACTGGTTTCATAAAGTCTCGTTTAGCAGCTGATAATGTTTCATCTTCTCCTGCACATTATTCACTCAGTAAACACTTCCAAGACACAGTAGGCTATTGTCTCACTAGATACCAGATGGTGGTCTTGTATTTCTAGATTTTGAAATGTGTGCTCAGACATTTACCTTAAGACCTCAGTCAGCATGCTTGAATCCAAGTCTGGCCCTGTTCCAGCTCACTTCTGATCACTTCATTTTGGTTGGTAATTCAGGCTTTGTTTGCCGCAAATAATCTTCTGCTAAGCGTTCACTACAAAATCGGGGGTCCAGGAGCGTTGTGATGCGCATCAATCTTTTGGCTGATCATATTTCGACTCCATTTCTGTCAGGATCCTGTGTTTTGATATCTGTCGTTAGCTTTGTTTGTTTCTGATTGGCTCAATATGTCGCTTTTCAGAAGGAGTGTTGCAAAAGCAACGATTTGGTGACCTAATTTTCTCCTGACAAAAGTCTGCAACTGGAACAATCCTGTTTTAGCACAAAAAGGGTCTAATACACACGATCGAGTAGCATACACCCAGAGCTCGTTCCATGCCTGGTCTTTTCCTTTTGATTATAATTCTTCACACTCAGATGTAGGTTATGTCTGATGCAATTTAACCATTTCCATCCAAGTTTGTCTCTCATGACTGACGTTATATTTGCAGCGTTGTCTGTGGTCATGTAGGTCAATTTTTCCTCATTCAGATTCCAGTCCTGGAGTACAGAGTAAAGACCCTCAGCTTTATTAGATGCAGTGTGGCTCTTGTTGTATGATGAACTCTCTCTTGATCAAACACTCAACTTTAGCTTGAACATTTCTATACATCTCATGTAGCGCTGGCTTGCTGAAGTACTTACGGCTTAGTAGCTTGTATTGCGAGCTCGAGGTTTCTAGCATTTCTCTGAATGATGACGTTTTTAGACTGTTGAATGGAGGCGGTCCCTTCGCGTTATAACTGGTTCCACTTGTAGTGCTCTCGTCATTTTGTGCTGTCACGTTGTACTTTGTACATTAGGCGAAAGCATTTGTGATTGTGGGTTCTCTATGGGTCGGACCCAGTTTAGCACACTGAGCTCGATGATGTTTCCTGAGATGTGCTTGCAAATTAGTAGTATTTCCACCCTTTGTGGTGATCCGTTTCCAACATAGATGGCATGTAACACTGTTAACATCTAACGGTTCTCCGTGTTCTGGTTATAAACCAAAATACTGCCAAACTGGTGCAGTGACACATTTCTTCTGTACAAGCTCATCAATTTTCAGTCTACCTGGGAGAAGGCCACATAAGGTGGTGGTGTTCATTTGCATATACCCAGCTTTCTTTGACATCTCTATGTTCTAATCTTTTTAAGTTGCGTTTTAAAAAGTTAATTTGTAGCTGTAGTTAGGACTGAATGTTTATTTAACCATTGCCTTTGTGCAAGCATTCTATACTAAGATAAACTAAAGCCAATGTCCAAAAAAAAGAAAATGCACAGGGACAGTATTGCACTTAACATCGTCACTTGTTTAAATTATTGCAATATTTAATCTGGTTTATCGTCCCAAGGCTTGTAGCAACACGCAAAATTAGAATTTCTTCGACTCGAATGGTCCCTCCAGAATACAAAAAAATCTTTAAAATCTGAATCATCATATTTCTGCTTTCTCATATATAATAACTAAAACTGCCCTGGATTAATTTTCAGTACTGTAAACAAACTCTCATGCAGTCATAAACTGTTATTTTTGCTGACATTAGTAGTAATGATTATAATCTACTCCCCTTAACTAACTGCAACCCTCCACAGCTTCACAGCTCTGCTGCGCCACCTGTTTTCCAAATACAACACCACTATTGCCTGATTCACTTGTGTTCATAAGCTTCGTCCAAACTGAAGCGGGAGCTCCATACAGTGATGTCTGCCTGTGTTTCTTTATTTCATTGACTAATTTTATCTACATTTACCTGCATGTTTTTCATCTGAGTATGTAACTGATTTGTTCTCCTCATAAACCACACTGCATATGCATGTAGAATGTACATCTGTTGAACACAGAAATAAACAGAAATGGACATTTTTGTTGATGTTTTATTCGAGATAATTTCACGTCATTTCCAGTTTAAAAACCCTTGAATACGGAGAAGGGTTGTCAAGGATTTTTTTCTTTTGGAAACAACGCCTGACCTTCAAAGCAAAAACTATATACACGTTTTGTTGTCTTTTGAAATGAAAGTCGACCAAATTCTCACACTTTCTATATTTCTATTTTATTTTAGTTCATTATACAGCAGCACGGCTGGGGAACTGACGTGCCTTGACCTGTGATTGTGTTTCAGTGAGGCAACAATGCTTCGTTTTGAGCGAGAGACTGAGCTGCTGTTACGAGGAGGTCCTGCTTTGTAAGCTTGACACGTGATTCAACACAGAGCGGCAAGCGATCATCCCTACTTTATAGTCTTTAATATCAGCTCTGTCTTCTTTATCTGAGCCAGTTGTTGTGATCCTTGTGCTCTCTGCTCCCTGTTACTGTATATCCCTGTATGTCCCTGTAATATGAGGAAATATAAATGAAATAATGCATGCCTATATCATAGACTTAACAAACTCCCTCACTACTTAAAACCCTAGTATTCTGATAGAACAGACTCCTTTTAGCTCTTTAAAAAAAGTGTGTACAGAAAACATAGTACAGAACAGCAGTATTACACATGTGGATAAAATTGTTGGTACCCTTTGGTTAATGAAAGAAAAACCCACAATGGTCACAGAAATAACTTGAATCTGACAAAAGTAATAATAAATAAAAATTCTATGAAAGAACAAATGAAAATCTGCCATTGATTTTGAACCAGGCTTCAACAGAATTATTTTAAAAAGTAAACTCATTAAACAGGCCTAGACAACTGGCGAACAGTTTTGGTTTCTGTGTTCGTCACGTCCTTGGTGAGAAATCAGAGGCTGTCGCAGTTTCATTCTGACTGCATCGACTCCTCAAGGTTTATCTATTGCAGTTACTCAGGCAGAAGTGGTCGTGGCAGCATCACCACAATTCAGTTCAGTTCTATGCACAACCCAAACCTCAGATTTTGAAGCTAAATGCTTGACAGCTAGTGTTTTCATTGATAACCTTCCAGTGCTCTGTCTCACTGACCACCGTTTGCGTTTGTGTGTTTACTCCTGAACATGGTGACCACGGCGGAACGAGCTCTCCAGACGGCATCAAGCTTGACCGGCAGATCCAGCTGCTGTTGTAGAGGCAGTCCAAACTCACCAGATGGAAGACAAGGCTGGAGGCTGCATGGGACTCCTTCAATTACAGTTTTAATTCCAGCACCACCGGTGCAGCGGACATAGAGGGTCGTCATCACTCCTGAAAAATCTGAAAGCCTGGGGGTGTCAGCGTGGCTGGTAAAAATGGACTCCTACACTACGACGACCAGTTTTCACCCCTCCTATCCAATCCGAGGTCCTCAGATTTTCGGCCTCAGAGAACAACTCCTCAGGGTGGTGTTCTCACTGTTGAAGATTCTTCAGTAAAATGCTGAAAAAAGTGCTGGGCATCGGCAAGTAGCTTCCCTTGGCGTTGTGGCAGCATGACTCTTCAGGCACCATCATACTTTACTATTCTCCTCCCGATGAGGTCCTGAAGGAGCACTACCGCACGCTTCTGCACACGGTTCTGAAAAATACTTTTACCCCCTGATTGCTTACTTACTAGTCATTTTTCTAGCTCTTCATGCTGTGTTAAACCAATTCTGCCAGCCTTGTCTTAGTCCAGAGTAAGGAATGCACTATTTTAAATGGAATTATAATGTGTTTTAAACATATAGATGAGGAGTGTTATCTACAATATTTTACCACCATTCAGTAAATATATTGATGGACAGACGAATCCTCCACCTACTGCTGCTTTAATACTTGTAAGGGTTTCATATGAAAGGAGTTCAGTAACAGATATGGTGCTAATTACATTTTTTTTATCTGTGGGTTGACCTTCAGAATCATATCTAATAATGACAAAGAAGTTTGTGGACACAAAACTACGTAGCTGCGAATACCTGAAAAAAATGAGCTTAAAGATTAAATTCAGTTCTAAGTTGTTCTTCTCTACTCTTCTCCTCCCAATGCAGTGAGCTCCTGATGTTAGTGAACTGAATAATTGGCAAGTACTTTTTTTATATTTTAATAACCATTTATTCTGTCATTTCTCTGCTTATATTAAAACTTATTTTTTCAGTGTCCCTCATAGTATCTCAGACAAACCCTGCAGTATTGAGACTGTCTTTAACAACCTTATTAGAGCTGATACAAATTCTTCCACTGCAAAAACACTATTCAGGCATTGTGTTGCTGCTGCCATCCTAAGTGTAGGTTAATTATCATTAACCCAGATCATCAGTATTATTCTCCTGATTTCAGTGCGTTTGTTGTAGACTCAATGGTCAGCTGGGTTCTGTGTAAAGCCATTTTCATCTAGATAATCATCAACATGTTCAGGTTCTTCCAGACTGTTAGAAGTACAAAATGATTTAGTTAGTTTACAGACGAGCTTTTCACCTGTATTTGACTTTCCTTCAAATTCCTCTGTTTGCTTCATGTACATCTCCCAATCAGAGCATGCAAGTAGGCTGTTGTAATGTCCATCTGGTGGAGTTTAAGGTCGGACTGTGCGGTCATCTGCATCAAAGTGTGTATTGGTGTGACATCTGCAGTTGGAGAAAAGGTCTCCTTGTAATCCACTCCCATTGCTTGACTGTTACACTTAGCAGCATATCAGACTTTGTATGTTTCAGATCCATCTACACTGTTTTAATCCTAGATCCTCTCACTGCATGTTCAGCTTCTGGAAGAGCGGTCAGAGTAAATGTCATTTTCAGTGAGAGAAGTCCTCTCCTCTTTCATGGCGTCAACCCAAAACTGTGGTTTTGTTGAACTCTCTGCCTCTTTAAAGCTATGTGGTACATTACAGACCCTGTAGCAGTGGTCAGTTCTGGTCAGTGTCTAATCTTCAATCTAGAAATGGTGCATAAAAGAATCCAGCTCCGTAGTCAATAGAAAGGCAGAGTGCAACCTTTATTTCTGTATAAAGTATACAAAATAGGTAAAGACTAAGGCACTACATGTAATGCGTTAGCCTGAGACAGCCAGCACTCTCCAAAAGCAGTCTAAAAAGTGGGGCTCCTCTTGGGCCTTATATACTGTCCTTATCTAGCTGTGGCTACCCCCACGCATATTTTTTTATTGTAATATTTCACGGTTGGGTCCGCTTATAATACTATAGGAAGCCCCTTACCCCTTAATCTTGTCACTATTGTATTCGCTTATATCCGTCGTTCTTAAGACTTTGTTTTTTAAAAAGAGTGCTAACACCTGCAAGGCCATTTGTGCTGACGATCGCACTACTGCAGAATTTTGGGTGTTTTCCACTCAGTTTACCTCTGATTCACCCCAAGTGGGCTCTGCCAAGCCCCCCAAGGGCATTTACACTAATCTTGAGTACAGAAATGCTGACTGGCTCAGACATGGTCATTATAGCAGAATACACATACAATCATGTTTATGAGTACATAATGTGTTCTTACACACAAATAATCCATCATTTCCCCCCTTTCGTAACTTTATGTTACGAATAATATAGCAGGGTAGGAATATCAATACATGTGAACACAACAGGATATATGCTTATATGCGTACAAGGTTATGGAAAACCCACCAGGTGGATATATGTATCAAGTGGACATAATAAGTGAAACAAAAAAACATGTTGTAAGTGGATATAATAAGTAAAACATTATACTGTAAGAAGTAAAAAATCAAAAGTAAAAATCACCCCAAAAGGTTGTGACTGCTAAAGCTTATTCATCCCCGGTTGATAACTTCCCAGAGAGGTTCCATGCACGTAGCTTAACTAGTTTCGTGCTACATGATTATATCAAGTTGTGATTATACTGTTGTTGATATGATTGCTATTGATATGATGTTGTTGATATGATTAATATGGATATGATGTTAATGTTAGTGTGTTAATGTTATTGATATTGATGTAATAAGGAAACTAACATGGACTGCAACACAACACTAACAGTTAACACTTGACATTAGGCAAACACAAAAGTTCACACAAAAAACAACTACAAACAAAACAACTATGACAAACATACTATCAAAAAAAACAAAACAAACAAAACAAAACAACTATAACTACAACAAAACAAACAAAAAAAAACAACATACTCATTTCCCCCCTAGGAACTATCAGAACAAGGATAACAACAAACAGTAAGGTGGGGGAGTTAGGACTTGTGAAGTGATGACATGGGAACATAGTCGGAGTAATCAGGTGGCTGAAAATCATCCGCAAAGAGATCGTCAGAGGATGATATGGTCTGGAGGATAGGTCTTGACAAATAATAATTGGGGCTGGGACGCAGATTGTAAAAGCCTGCATACATTTCTTTGGACACAGATTTGTCTACTGCCCTGACTATAAGGCCTCGAATGCAGGGGATGACACAACAGCCACACAAAGCCAACAATGAGATGCCCACAATCAGACTAGACAGAATGGCAATGGCAAAGGCCTTCCATCTGCCAAACATAGATTCCAGCCAGCCAGTTAAACTGGAGTCGACGCCAGAATTCTCAGCTAGTTCGTTGCGGAGACTCTTCAGATATGAAAGGGCTCTGGTGATGCTTCCATCACTGGCAGTATGATTTGGAATGATTGTACAACACGAGTCTCCAAACATAGCACATACTCCACCTCTTTCAGCTAACAACATGTCAAGAGCAACACGATTTTGCCATGACATCAAAGAGGAAGCATGGAGTTGTTCAGCAATGGCGGACAGGGCATCATGAGTGTAGTTGACAAAACGCTGTTGATTATAATAGATATAATTTATCCAATCAACATTCTTGTTGAGAGTAACCCACCATAAGATGGATTCAAAGCCTGCTGCGATTGGATTTCTGGCCTTAAACTCATCAGGGACCCCCCTTGGGACACCTATAGCGTCAATATAAACTTTGTCATCAAAGCTGCAGAGAGGGGTATCACGTCGAACTCTATGTTTATGGGGAGTGGATGCTGGGTTCAAAATGCCTTTGTCCAGTTCTTCTTGTGAAACTGGAACTAGAGTGAAAGGGACAATTAACATTACTCTAACACATAGACCTGTCCAGCCATCATCTAGGGTAACATACAGCCAAGGATCTCCACATACCCAGTATACGTCTGGGACCGAGACTGTATTGTCTTTAAGGGCGAATAAAGGGTGATTTGGTTGCACAAACTCAACAAATGTGTTGGTGTGCGTCTCAAACATGCGAGATCCAGTCTTTGAATTTGAGACAGTCCTGTCTACCATCCAAATTCTTTCACATTGTCCTGTGAAGTTGTTCAGTTCGGGACCTGTGCCAGTTGGTGCATAAAAACAATCAGGGAAAACAGTAGTGTTAAGCCAAGATGCCAGTACATTGGTTTGATTACCAGTAACAACTGGTGTGGGCATGGGAGAGAAGATTGTCATGTTTTGATATTTAGAACAAAGGGCCTCACTCTGAAAATTATGGTACCATGAGTTACCCTTATACATCAGACACCAGAATGGACACAGGTCGCTGGATGAGACATCAAGATTATTATTACATTCAGTCGAGTTAAATGGGACAGGCCAAATTAAAGGGTGTGTGCGTCCTTTTGCACACACCACACAATTGTCTTTTGTGTGAGAGCGGGCCGTAAAGGACATATAAGACATCCAAACATTTGTGACCTGAACAGAGGTTTCTTCATTAGGCTGTGTCTTGAGCGTGTTCAATAATGTATAAAGACTATTTTTCACCTTTCTGGGCAACCGGAATGATATGAGTTTGAGAGACACGTTGGTGAAATTTTTGTGCGGCTGGTAGGGATAATTTGTCAAATCTTTCCTTTCGGTTGACAAAATGATAGGCAGGACAACAAGAATTGAAATGACCGTTAAAATCAACAATGTCCACCTTAGGCCACAAAGCCCAGGCCACCGAAAAGGGTGCCATGGGCGTCTACATGGGGTTACCATGATGCTGGAAAGAGGTTGAGGATTCACAGGCTGCAGATGCTCCTGGAGGGGACTGGTAGGATGACGTGGACGGATCAGAATATGGGTGATAATTCAGATCAAACAAGGCTTCGGTCTGCTGAATAGGGATTCTTGAATGTTTGCAACTCACAGGGCGGGTGTTGCGATATAGAACCAGTCCACACTCCGGCATCCACGCACACGAAGTCCAGGTGTAAAGGACAGCTCCACTGCTTTTGGTGACAGTGCAATTCAACCAGATAGATTTACCTGGGAGCCTGGTATGGATCTCGAACCCTTCTTTAGTAGGCTGATCACCCAGGATTAGCCCTATTCTCTTCAGCAGGCGGGCAGCAGTACTTGGTTTGGCGAAGGTCCTGATATAGCTAGGGAAGTCGTGTGATGCTGGGCCAAAGCTATGAGGTTGTGGCCACTGGACCAGCAAACCCCCTTCCGTGGGTCTACCCTGGGTGGATATGGGAGAGACTGCTGAACAGTCTACTCCTTCAAATACGTTAAAATCACACTTGAACTCCAGGGTCACGTAGGTGGTGGAGGGGGTATTCAACCGCCTCCTTGTTATACAGGTTATACAGGGTGTGTTCAGCTTATTGTTCTTTGGTGTGGCTCACTTCCGGCCTTGACGGCTGTACCTTAAATACAAGAAAACAAACACTGTCCAGACATAAATGAAAAAGAAAATATGGTGATTGAAAATAGGGCTACACCTCAGTATATTGCATGACAATGCACTGACCGGGATACGTTAATCTAGCTTTCTCATAGAAATGCTTAACAGTAGGAACAATACAAGTAAGCAGTACGAGAATAGTGACAATTGTGACGAGAATTTGAGGCAGCATTGTTTGCCAATGCTGCGATTTCATCCAGGCCCACCAAGAGCTATCCTGTGGATCAATACTGGCTAGGTATTGATCACGACGCTTCGTCAATATATTCAGTATACTTGTGAGGTTATCTACTATCCCCCTCGGGTGGATGTAGGTACAACAATGGTTGCCAAACATTACACAGGTACCTGCATTATCGGCCTTGGATACATCACTAGTAAATCGTTTTGAGAGTTCAAGTTTCTCAATGTCACTCAGCTGTCCGTTTTCCTGCAATGAGTCAATGGTGTAGTTTAAGAAATGCTGTTGATTATACCACAGATAATGCAATAAGGAATCATTTTTTACTTGTGCCCATGAAAATTGTTCTGGTGATACAAGTGGGTTACCGGCAAATACTAACTCCAAAAATTTGACAGAATCTATAGGTGTGTTCTGAGGAATGTTGATGGTTGGGCTAACTGTTGGGGCAATATCATGATCAATTAAAAAGTCAGAGTTAAACAGGGTAACACTTCCTGTTAGTACTACCGGGGCGCAACAACCATACCAATTGGGTGGAATGGCTTGTATTAGTCCTGTGTTGTCACAGACCCAGAAGATATCTGCGACAGGTAAGGTACCTTTAGTGAAATCTAACATAAAACTAGTGTCAGCTACTAAAGTGCGGTTTGCTTTGACAATGATCTTTCTACCTACTGCATCATACCTTGTTTTACAGAGTTTGGTCATGCCAGTGCTACCTAAGGTAGAACAGAAACAAAGTGGGTAAGATTGATCAGGTGCTACAATATTACTTGGCAGTGTTGTAGCTGGTCTTGTTAACAGAAATGGATCACACTTGTGTAAATTGTCATCCATTTGACGAGGATCCATGTAATGTAACAGACAACGTAGGATACACTTTTTCTCTAAGTGTCTTCGATCTCTACACATACTAATGCTACTTAATGGTGCTATTTGAGGTTTTAGTCCTACATTATGACAAGCTATACAAGGTTGGTTAGTAAATGATTTGGCAGAAAATAGAAGGTATTGATATAACATATTGTATTGTCCACCATGTTTGGTGACAACTTCGGTTCTGTTTAACCAGATTTCTTGGCCAGGGAACCAGTCAGGTTCCTGGTTGGAGTTGTTATGGTCATCGTGGAGTGACGTGATTGATATGTCAGCAAAATCTCCCGCTAGTAAGTACAGCAAGAAAATCCATATAGACATGTTTGTTCTGTTTTCTACTCAACTCTCAACCCTCCTAATCCCAAAATTTTTGGATGCTGCCCAATTTCTTCACCTGGTAAGCGACGAGGGCCCCTATTTATGGCCCGACCCCGCTTTAATCAGGACTGATGAGAGGGGGACTTCTTAGAGAATTGTGAGTAGATGTGAGTGCACAATTACTTAACTG
This sequence comes from Salminus brasiliensis, assembly GCF_030463535.1. Taxonomy (NCBI): domain Eukaryota; kingdom Metazoa; phylum Chordata; class Actinopteri; order Characiformes; family Bryconidae; genus Salminus; species Salminus brasiliensis. The sequence continues at coordinate 10,917,864 of NC_132893.1, read as the reverse complement.
CTGTCTGAGTCTTCAGATTGTGACTGCTGTCTGGTCATGCTTCTAGTGACCGGTCTGGACACACCACTTGGTCCTGCTTTCTCACTTCCGTCAGTTGGTGAGGGTGTCTTCGTAGGAGTGTCACCTGGTTGTGCTTCGGCTTGTGGTGAGGCAGGCTCAGCCGGCTGGTCCGATTTGGTCAATTCAGGTGCTCTGGAACAATGATTCATGTGATACCAGTGAGGACGTCCTTCTACTTTCAAGGCTGTTGGGGTAGTTATTATTACCTTGAATGGACCCTCACGCCTAGGTGTACTCCACTTTCTTTTGAAAGTTTTAATGTACACCAGATCACCAGGGAGTACCTCCTTGATGTCATCATCTAAGGAAAGTCCTTTCCTATTGATTGTGGCCCCTTTCACGTCTTGGTGGATTTCTCTGTGAATTCGTGTTAGGGCCCTAGTGTACTGTGCCAAATCTGCCTGCAATTGGTCACATGCCACATCAAAAGTTTGAGGGGCTCTCAGGTATGGTACAGGCATTGGCCTACCCGTCATCATTTCATGAGGGGTCAAATGTGTGATGCGGTTTGTGGTACTCCGCATAGCCATCAAAGCTAGTGGCAATGCATCTAGCCAATTGATTTTGTCACCACTGTCCATGATGATTTTGGCTATTTTGTCTTTCAACATGCCATTGTATCTTTCTACAAGGCCTTGACTCTGAGGATGATAAACACATCCTAGTCTCTGCTTTACTCGTAAAGCTTGGGTGAGGTAATGGATAGTGGAGTTAACAAAATGAGGCCCATTGTCTGAGCTGATTTTGTCTGGGATTCCAAATCTTGGGATCACATCCCTAAGTAGAAATTTGGCGAATGCTGCTGCTGAAGCATGACGTGTGGCGGTGGCTTCTGCCCACCGACTGAAAACATCTATGATCATGATGATGTATCTGCATTTTCTAATTTCGGTTCCCATGTCCACATAATCCATCATGATGTGTCTGAATGGACCATCGGGAGTGGGAATGTGCCCTAAAGGTGCTGTAAATGATTTCCTGTAGTTGTAAGCAATACAGACTGCACAACTGGATAAAAAATGATCTACCGTTGGGACCAAGTAGGGTGACCACCAATCCCTTTTGATTTCTTTCAGGATGTCTTTTCTTTGTTTGTGGGCTGGCCCATGGGCGTCTGAAATGAGTGTTGTTAACAACTTACAAGGGGCCAGAAACAGTCCATTAGGACCGTACCATAGACCATGGATGCACATGGCACCCCTCTTTTTCCAGGCACTTTTTTCCAATACACTAGCACTATCTTGGGCTTCTTTTAGGCTAGTGAGATCAGCAATATAGGCCTGCTGATCATCAGGGATACTGTATTCCCTGCCAATTGGGCCTACTGGGCACTGTAGGACAGATGAGGCTGCCTCTTTAGCCTGTTGATCTGCAAAATTGTTGCCTCTAGTGACTATGGAATGGTCTGTCTTGTGGCCTGCACACTTGACAATAGCCAGTTTTGCAGGCAATTGAATGGCAGCTAACAGATCAGAAATGGCTTCCCCATGTGCTATTTGGGTCCCATCAGCTCTTACAAAACCCCTTTGGGCCCATATTGACCCATACAAATGACAGACTCCATAAGCATAAGCTGAGTCTGTAAATATAGTACACTTTTTGCCACCCGCTAGTTGGCAGGCTGTGGTAAGTGCTTTGATCTCAGCTACTTGAGCTGAACATGGCTGTGGGATAGAGGCTTGATATAGAGTCTCAAAACTGTCAGTATTCTGGTTGTACTGTACAACTGCAAACCCTGCTAAATTACCGTCTGGGCCCTTAAAACAGGAACCATCGACAAATAGGGTTTGCTCTGTGTCTGGGAGAGGATCACTGTACATGTTCTCCCTTGGTTTTAAGAAGTTGGAGGTCAGGACCTCACAGTCATGTGGGGTTCCCTCGTCTGGTGTGGTCAGCCTTTCTGCTGGGTTGACCCTATTACATTTGTGGATGGTCAATTCGGGTGCAGAAAGTATAATGTGATATCCAGTTCGTCTGGCATTAGTTAAAACAAATGAATTGGATGTTAACAACGAATGCAATGCATGGTTGGTATACAAATCAACCTTGTGGCCTTGGGTGATAGAAGTAGCTTTTTCATAGGCAAAGGCTGCAGCAGCCAAGCCTTGGTAACAAGGGGGCATACCTTGTTCAATTTTGTCAAGCTGGGTACTAAAGTATGCAACTGGCTGATACCCTCCATCAGATGCCTGTGTCAATACGGCATTTGCATACCCACTCTTGGTTGCTACAAACAGTTGAAATGGTTTAGAATAATCTGGGTTTGCTAGTGCTGGAGCAGTACATAAGTCCACTTTAATAGCCTCAAAGGCTTGCAATGCTTCCTCATCCCACTCTAACTGCCCTTTCAAATTTTGCTGGCCTGCTGCTCGAATTAGCCTCCTAAGAGGAGATGTTTTTAGTGCAAAGTCACAAATCCATTGTCTACTGTAGCCTGCCATACCTAAAAAGGTTAGCATTTCAGAGACTGTAGTGGGTCTAGGTGCATTTTTTACTGCTGTGACGTGAGCCGTGGTGATGGCTTTCTGGCCTCCACTTAGTTTTCTGCCTAGGTATTCTACCTCTTTCTGACAGAACTGTAATTTGGATTTGCTTACCTTATGCCCTTTTTCCGCCAGCGCTGTTAGGATTGTTAGTGAATCTGCTTCACACTGTTCTTTACTCTGTGACGTAATTAGAATATCATCACAGTACTGTAAGACAGTACTGGTTACGTTTATATCTGCCAAATCCATGGCCAATACTCTGTTAAATACAGAAGGGGACTCATTGAATCCCTGTGGTAGGCGGGTGTATGTTAACTGTTTTCCGCCATAAGTAAATGCAAACAAATACCTGGACTTTTCATTCAGTGGAATACTGAAAAAGGCTGAGCATAAATCAATAACTGTATACCACTCTGTGTCTGGTGGTATATTGCTGAGTAAGGTGTGAGGGTCAGGCACTACTGGTGTTTCAGCGTCTACTATTGTGTTTATAGCACGAAGGTCGTGTACTAATCGCCATTTGTCAGAGTTTGGTTTGCGAACCGGAAAAATAGGTGTATTACATGGACTTTTGGTCTCAACTAATACCCCTGCTTTAATCAAGCCTTCTATGGTTGGCTTGATTCCAGTGTAGGCTGCATTACTGAGTGGATATTGGTGCTGATACGGTAGACGAGCATTTGGTTTGACTTGAATTTCGACTTCACCTCCTGAGGTTACTAGGCCTATGTCAGTGTCATGTGTTGTCCACAATTTCTGTGGTACTTTAGCTAAAATGTCTTCCTGCTCTTGAGTGAGTGTGTATTGACCTACTGTGAGTGTTCTGTCAACAAGGACCTTTTCTGCAACTGTTCTATCTACTGATTTTACAGCTATCCTATAATAGGAACCATCGGCTGACCTATGTATGAACCTATTGTCAGTTTTCACCCAATTGATTTCTCTGCATGCCTTCATCATGGGTCCTAGGTCTTGGGGTTGGCTGTCTTGTGCAGTCATCAAGGACACATGTGGAACTGCATTGTCCACTCTGTACCACTGGGCAGTTTGGGAGTCTAGTTCTGCTGTAGCTGCCACCCCTTGAGGACCGATAAAGATGTCTCCTGTAGTGAGGAGAACGTTGGAGTCTTGCATACTTTGTGTCCATGCTGCATCATATTCTGTGTTGGTATTTGTTGGGTCATAATATAGAGTGCAGTGGAGGTCATCCATCACATCAGTCATGTTTGGCCATACTGCTTTGATCCAGGTTTTCCAGCTGTTGAAGCTATTCATCAAGTTTGGTTCCATTAATTTGAGCCAGTACACAGTGGGTTGTTCAGGGCTTTGCTCAATTTCAGTCATCAGCATTTGCAACGCAGTTGGTGGTAGTTCAATCATCACCCCGTCCGGAGTGCATTTGATGTCGGCATTCAATTTGCATAAGATATCTCTTCCCAACAAATTTACTGGAGTTGAATGTGAAAATAACATTGGCATAACAACGGTTTTGGTGTCTAGGGTCAATTCTAGTGGTTCAGTGAAGGTTAAGACTTGTGTTTTCCCAGAGAATCCTTGAGTTCTGATCTTTTTGTTGGACAGGGGGAGTTGAGCTCCTTCAGGGCCAATCACCGAGTATGTAGCTCCGGTGTCCACTAGAAATGACGTCTTTTGTTGACCATTTATTGAGAGTTTTATTCTTGGCTCTCCAGTTGCAGATGCTGAAGCGGTCAATTGCAGATACTCCCCCTTTGGATTCTCTAGGCCTCGTCAATACCAATCTTGAGTTGGCACTGCCCCGTTTGGGCAGACACGGCTTATGTGTCCTGGTTGTCCACATGTCCAGCATTCAACTTGGGATTGTCTTGGTGGGGCATTTGAGTATGGAGCAGCGGTTTGAAAAGGTTGTTGTACTGGATGTTCAGCTGCTTCAGGTCCACCACCTGTCATTGGTGCATAATAGGGTGGCCTACCTCCTCTTGCTCCTCTGCCTCCTCGACCTCTTCCTCTTCCTCTGTGACCCCGGTTTGCTCCACCAACATAGAAGTTGATGGGGGCCATGAAAGGTGTGTTAATATTTGGAGGTACGTTTATTTGCTGACTTGGTGTTGTCATCAGTTGCTGGTTTGGCATTGTTACAGCTGGTGAAACTACTTGAGGCTGGGATGTTGCCACTATTTGAGGCTGTTGAGTGGCCACAGTCTGCATGGTGTTAGTCACTGGAATTGGAGTGGGTTGAATCATGGCTGGTTGGGTTAGCACTGCAGCTTGATAAGCTGGGTCAGCTTTGTCTTCTTTCTTTGGTTTTTCTTTTTTCTTTAATTCAGTCAATTGTGCTTTTTGTAGTAGGGCAGTCAACTTCTCCAGGCTTTCTTTGTCTTGTTCCTTCTTCTTTCTGTGTCTTTCCACATGGTGAACCACATGATCTTTAAAGGTTTGCCACGGCATGCTGCTTAATCCTACGACGCCTTCTAGGGCTTCTTGTACTTCTTGGGGAAGGCTCTTTTTCAGCATCATCTGGAAAAATTTGCGATTGGTTTGATTGTGATTCCAGGCAGTTCCTGTTTCTTCCAGCCATTTTCTCTGAAAGTTACTGATGTGTTCGTTTATGCATGTTTCAGGTTTCAGTTCCATGGCTTCCAGTTGTCCTGGATCCATGTTGGATGGGTATTCTTTTCTGATGGCATTCCAAACAAGGTTTCTGTACCTGTCAGCTGAGGTTTCATCATAATAATTTCTTTTTACCAGGTCTGGTTCTCCGGCCAATGTGAAGATTTCTTCCATCTTTGCTTTCCCTATGGTTTGGGAGAGAATTGCCTTCAGGTCTCCTACAGCCAGTTTATGACCTGTAGTGCGTTCTTCAAAGGCTGTGATCCACTTTTGACCTCCATCGTGCATGCTGGGTAGTTGGTCAATCAGGCCCTTAAGATCTAGGAAGGACCATGGGACATAGGTTTGTTCAGATCCCTTGTAAAGAATGGGGTACAGGGAAGCTTTGTCTTTCTTGCCCTTCTTGTCCTTGATACGTCTTGATCGTCTTGGTGCATAGGTGTCATCTATTAGCTTTCTTATTTCTTCATCTTCTGATGAACTTTCAGCCGTACCACTTTGTTGTTCTTCTTGGTAGAACGGCCAGAAAGGCCAGAGCAGACTCTACCTGCTGAGGAGACTGAGGTCCTTTGGAGTGCAGGGAGCGCTCCTGAGGACGTTCTTCGACACAGTGGTGGCATCTGCCATCTTTTATGGAGTGGTCTGCTGGGGCAGTAGCATCTCGACGGCAGATAAGAAGAGACTGGACAAACTTATAAAGAGGGCCGGCTCTGTCCTGGGGTGCTTCTTAGACCCAGTGCAGGTGGTGGGAGACAGGAGGATGACAACCAAGCTGGCATCCATGCTGGAGAACAGCTCCCACCCCATGCATGAGACTCTAGCAGCACTGGGCAGCTCCTTTAGCGACAGGCTGCTTCACCCCAAGTGTGTGAAGGAGCGGTATCGCAGGTCCTTCCTTCCTGCTGCCGTCAGACTACACAACCAGCACTGCTCCCAGCGGACCACATACACACACACTTAACCACATACACACACACTTAACTACACACACATGTTCATGTTCAGGGTATACTATGTGCAATATCCCACCCCCATGTGCAATTAAGAGTCTTTTACTGTAAATAATATTGTTTATTGCTTTTTTAAATTCTTATCTATATTGTGTGTATATAGTGTAAATTATTTATTTATCTAAATTTTTGTAACTGAGTGTCCTGCTATCCCTTTCTGCTGTTACACTGTGAATTTCCCCACTGCGGGACTAATAAAGGACTATCTTATCTTATCTTAGTTCATCTCTTGTCTTTCTCTTCTCATGTCTCGGGGTGGTGAGCTGGTTTTACGTGGTCTCTGGATCTGGTCTTTTTGTTTTTTCAGGAGCTTCAGTTCTGCTTCAGTCTGTTTTGCCAGTTCTTCTGTCTCCCTCATCAATGTGTTGAAATGTGCTTGTTCATCCTCACGTCTGTGTCTTGCATGCTGCTCTGACTCAATCATCAGTTCACCATGCACTCGTCGAGGGATCATGATGTCGGTGTTGTCTTGCATTAATTTGGTCGTCCAGCCACTTGTTGCGTCTTCTTGTTCATGAGGTGTGCTCTGCGTTGAAGGCTTTTGATAAGAACCTCCATTGTTATACAGCCATTCGTCATCAGGTGCATTCAGAGTCATTGCTGGGGTGTCTCTCTTTGGTGAGTCATCTCTTGTGCACAGGCTGTGTAGTGTCAGCTTGGGTGGACTCGGGGAAACTGCAGTTGGTCTCTCAGTCCCCCTCTCGGGCTGCCTCACCTCTTCTCTGGATGGACATGGGGTTGGAGTCTGGTAGTGACTCTCAGGGACTGCAGGTGTGCTAGTGGAATCTGGTTGATCTTTGACTTTGAACTTGACCATACCTTGCATTTCCATCTCCATGTCAGCCTCAGTCCACGTGGTTACTTGCAGTGGGCACTGGGTTGCAGTTGGTTCTTTGTCCTTGGAGCCTGGAACATATGGAGGTGGTCGTTCACGTTTGAGTTTGGGGTACAGTCGGGGTCGTTCTGATTGGTCCCCATGTTGCTTGTACAGCTTCTCTTTTTCTTTCAGAAGTGTGGCTTGCTCCATGAAGGCTTTGAGAATGATCATACGTCTTTGCTGCTTGATATGTTTTTTCTTGGACGTCACCACCTTTTTCCCTTCTAGGTCTGCAATTGTTTGACACAGGTCTTCATCAAAGGTTCCTCTCTTGGGCCACTGATGTGTGAGGTTCTTGGTCAGTTTGTTCCACTTCCGCATGGTCCTCTTTAATTCTACCTCTGGAGCTATTCCTGAGGCTGCCACTAAGTCTATGGGTGATGGTTCCCTTTTTTCTGTCTTTGAAGCTCGTGATCCCATCATGTGTGTTACTTAAGTGATAGTGTACTAGTGTAATCTAAAAAATAATTTGGGTGCTACTAAAGGGTTGCTAACAGGCTGTGTGAGTGTGTGCGTGTATTAGGTGGGTGCGAGTTAACCTGTGGGTGGGTGTGAGGTGAGTCAGTCCAATGGTCACCGCCTCTGGGTGGAGTTTTCTCTCTCTCGTCCCCTCCTTGGTTTCAGCCAGGAAAGGGTTTGCTATCTGCTCTCTCTCTCTCTCCTGTGGATCACTGGAGACAGAGACCTAATAAAACATTAGGCTTAGCATGTGTCTTTTTCTTTTCATTTACTTTATTTAAATGTAGAATAACTTTGGTTAATTCTACTGTTTCAATCTCTGCCTATTCTTTTATCATGCTAATAAAGTACGTGGCTTACTTAAGAAAATGTTTCTAGGATAATTTATGTAGTTGCCTGGCCTTCACACCTTATACACTTTATTGGTCTTTTGCGCTGGGTTGGATGACTAAGGCATATGTCCCTTTATTGACTTTCCTTTCTGCTGTTCTGGGGTCCAAAGTGGCTGCCCCATTCCAACTAACTTCAGCATGGATCTTATGTACTGTTTCAGCAGGGCGCTTCAGCGCCTCTGTGTGAAACTCCATCCCTATTGGATTGAAGCCATCTGCCAAAATCATAGACGCGGAGCCACGCTCCCACAAAACAGAGCGTGTAGTGATGGACAGGTAGACTTGTAGCTCCCTACATTGTCTATCCTGAATGTCTGCTGCCACAGATAGTGGTTCAAATGATCCCCATGGCAGGTTCTCTAACCCCAATGTGACTCCTGTTGCACTAGAATTAGTCAAGATTAGGTTTAAGACAGGAGTCAATAGTCTTGAGGTCCAAAAACACCTAATTCTCTCAGTTAGTCTGAGGTGTGGAAAGACCTCTTCAGCAAGGTCCAGGTTATACCAATCTGTTAACAACCACAACTTATGATTGATAAGCTGCTCTGATTGCCAACGCTCGATGCCTTGCACATTTTTGTATGTTCTCTCTAACCAGAAATGAGTTCTGATTCCCTGCGTTTCAGCTAAAAGCAACTCACTATCCATGATTGCTGCTCTTCTCTTCAAGACAAATGCAATTTTACACACACCACCTTGTGTGTTTCAACAAAGTCTAGCTACTAATATTCCTTCACAGAGCCCCTATCCTAGTAAACACATGCAATAATACCCTTTACACTTCTGTAACCGGTGTAGGTCACGGCTACGTGTAGCTCCTACAGCTATATCTTTTGCTACTTCAACATACAATAGCCAATATTCTTTAACACAACCTGGTGTTTTATTAACCATCAACACACTTTGTCATATATCCACCAATACATTTTCTAAGGCTTTTCAACTATCAATTGATATAGGATACACACTACTCTTGCAGGCCTAGGCCTGTGGGCCCGCAAGGTCAGCTCTAGTTCCGTATATCTCTAATTACCGATATCCAGTAAACTTCAAGGTATGCTCTGTCACTTTATTCCCTCTCCTAATACATGTTAGGATCTTAATAACAACACGGACAAATGTCCTCAAAGGTATGATATCAATAGAGACCACAGTATGAGAGATAATAATACCATTGCCTGTGTCTCCCATTATCTTTTAAACTTCATTAGACATCTTAAACACAAAGCTTCAAACATAGCAAGCGCTTAGCAGAATAAGACACAGCTAAAACATGTATTAAACAACATTTAAGACAGACAAACCGTGTAACATATACTTTGGTACCACTATTACTTGTGCACTGTTTCCTTTTTTCTCTAGGCCTTTCTCTTTAATGGCTTTATCTCTGAGGGTTATTCCCTTAACCCTTTTTTCTCTCTGCCGGCTTTTCTCTATGCCATTTTATCATCACTTTTTTATTTGGTTTTCTGACTGTTACTCCTTTTTCTGTGGTTTTCTAAAAGTTATTTGCTTTTTATTTGGTTTTCTAGTATTTATTTACTTTTTATTTGGTTTTCTAATAACAGTTATCAGCATTTCTCATTGACTCGGAGCCAGACATACTGGAAGCTGAACACCACTGAGGCCTGTGGACAGCCAGGCCCTATCCCCCCTTAAGCAGATGTTTGAATACAAAGATCGGCTTACCTTAAAGTTGAAACGGGCGCGCTGAAGGACAGGAGGACAGGAACAGGCCAGGCACAGGTGCGGCGTCAGTCAAACAGGGCGCAAGGCGCGCAGAGCGAAGCCAACCAACGGGCCACCAAAATGTCGGCTCTATTTCACTATAAATCCCCCAATCAGCTAATAAGCATTTAAGAATGGTGCATAAAAGAATCCAGCTCCGTAGTCAATAGAAAGGCAGAGTGCAACCTTTATTTCTGTATAAAGTATACAAAACAGGTAAAGACTAAGGCACTACATGTAATGCGTTAGCCTGAGACAGCCAGCACTCTCCAAAAGCAGTCTAAACAGTGGGGCTTCTCTTGGGCCTTATATACAGTCCTTATCTAGCTGTGGCTACCCCCACGCATATTTTTTTATTGTAATATTTTATGGTTGGATCCGCTTATAATACTATGGGAAGCCCCTTACTCCTTAATCTTGTCACTATTGTATTCGCTTATATCCGTCGTTTGTAAGACTTTGTTTTTTAAAAGGAGCACAAACACCTGCAAGGTCATTTGTGCTGACGATCGCACTACTGCAGAATTTTGGGTGCTTTCCACTGAGTTTACCTCAGATTCACCCCAAGTGGGCTCTGCCAAGCCCCCCACGGGCATTTACACTAATCTTGAGTACAGAAATGCTGACTGGCTCAGACTTGGTCATTATAGCAGAATACACATACAATCATGTTTATGAGTACATAATGTGTTCTTACACACAAATAATCCATCATCATTCAACATATCTCACAAACATTTGAGTCAAAATAGTCAAACTTTTGATTTATTTGGCAAAAAAATCTGTCACGCTCTTTGGTGCTGAGGGAGTAAACTGCTGTGGCCCATCTGCTTCTCTAGCGTTAGCCAGCACTAGTCTGGATAGCTTTTCCTAGCACTAGCCATCTCAAATATCATCTTGATAACCCAGCTGTAATCGGACCACTAAATATAAATCCAAGCACTCGAATGTTTAAATGACTTAAAATGCTCATCCCCGCTAGTGGTTGTTCTAAATGATCTTGCTGAGGTTAGCTAAGCTTAGCTGAAGATCAGTGCTCACCTGTTCAGGAGAAAATCGGCCAGTTCGCCGTCCGTCTTGAAGTCCTTCTGGGCTCTAAGCTGTCTCCATTGATCAGACGCATCACCAGTATTTACTCTTGTTTTACTCCGTATCTGGTCATGGATCAAACAAATTTAGATAGAAATTGGAAATTAAAATGTAGCTAGCATCGTGATATAATGACCAGACATGTACTCTGAAACCAATCACTTGTAGCTGTGAACAAGACGACATTCCTACTTTATAGTATTTCATTTTAGCTTTGTCTTCTTTATCAGTTGTAGTCCTGTTGTGCTCTCTGCTCCCTGTGTTACTGTCTCGACTGACTGTCGTTTGTGTTTGTCTGTGTTTACTCTTGAACATGGTGACCGGAACGAGCTTGACCGGCAGATCCAGCTGCTGTTGTAGAGGCAGTCTAAACTCCATCGACGTGGCTGTCTTTCTTCCAGCACTACCTGTGTGGTGGACACAGAGGGGCGTCGTCTCCACTCCCGCACCGGAGAGACCCTGGGGGTGTCAGCGTGGCTGACTGCTACGTCCTTGAGGCCAGTGTTCTCACTGTTGAAGATTCTACTGTAAAACCCTTAAAAGTATCGAAAAGAGTAACGCCGCAGTCTCCTGTTTTTCAGGGGCCTGTGTCCAGGACTCTTTCGGCATAATCATTGTCTACTATACTTGCTGACACAATGGTCAGCTGGGTTCTGTGTAAAGCCATTTTCATCTAGATAATCATGCAACATGTTCAGGTTCCTCCAGACTGTTTGAGAGCACACAATGATTTATTCAGTTCACAGACAAGCTTTTAACCTGTATTCGACTTTCCTTCAAATCCCTCTGCTTGCTCCATGCAGATCTCGCAATTAATTGGAGCGTTCAAGTAGGCTGTTGTAACGTCCATCTGGTGGAGCAGAAGGTTGGACTGTGTGGTAATCTGCATCAAAGAGTGTATAACTGCAGCTGGAGAAAATGTCTCCATGTAATCCACTCCCCTTTGCTTGACTGTAATCCTTAGCAACATATCAGACTTGGTACATTTCAGATCCATCTACACAGTTTTTAATCATAGACCCACCTTCCCACCACTGCATGTTCAGCTTCTGGGAGGGGGGGTCAGAGTAAATTTGTCATTTTCAATGAGAGATCTCCTCTCCTCTTTCAGAGTCAACCCAAAACTGTGATTTTGTTGAACTCCTTGCCTCTTAAAGCTCTGTGGTACGTTACAGATCCTGTAGCAGTAGTCAGTTCTGGTCAGTGTCTGATCTTCAATATCTGACACAGTCAGTTAAGTACTGAGGTGCTTATTGTGCGTGTATCTCTTTTTGGATGGCATGTACTATGTCTCTCTCCCTCAGTTTTAAGTGGAATCTGACAAAACAACTGTTCTTTCATACCCTACAAAGACTCCCTTTTAACATTTTGACTCTAGCTTCATTCTCTCAGGCTTTTGTCCTGTCAACATGTTGTACAGAGTTTCAAACAGCTGTTGAAGCCCCTGTTGCGAATTACTGCAATGGTCATTACAGCCCATCCAGAATTCTTTAGGCAAGTTGCTCTATTCTAGTACACACCTTTCCCTATCAAATAGGGTTCTCTGATTTTTCTCTGCTGTATTTTGATGTGGTGAGGAAGGTGCCACATTCTCATGCATGTACTTTTCTCACTGAGCAATGACTGAAAATCCCTTGCTGTAACTGAACAAATACATTTTACTGTTCAGTATGGAGGTAACATCAGCCAAGAATCGCTCCGTAGCTTTTACAATTAGACTCTTATTTTTCAGGAAGTTCACAGACTGCACCCGAGTAATCCTCAGTAAATGCCAGAGTGGACCCCATGACTCCTAACTATTTTAATGGAGGGAAAAGTTAGTGTGCTTACCATCGGTTTATTCGAACCGGATCTCAAGGATTTTTGCTTTCCACAGCTACAGCCCCCCAAAATAAGACCCTCACAGTAAGGTCGCACTAATGAGAGCACACCTGAATAAACTGCCAACACTCCACTTGCTCTTAAATTGTACATGGCATTCCACAGCATAACTCGCCTGTTTCCATCCCAAACACAGAGCTCTTAACTTTCTCCAGCTTGAGCTTAGCTGCAGGTTTTCTCATGATGTGAATGTTTTCGACATGCAGGCTTCTTAGAAAGAGCAATTTTTCCTTTGTCTTCAGATATTTTCACAGGTGTATATTGATCACAGACCATGCCATAGAGTAGCTGTTCTTGTAACACAGTTCCTGATCAGTTGTACCCTTTGAGTACATTGTTACAGGCTTGACTGCAGTCTAGTGTTGTTCTTTTGACTCAGACAAGTACTGTGATAATTTGCTGGTGGTCCAACTTGGATCAGGTCTTTTACATTGTAATGGTTGTGGCTTTGCAGCTCCTCTTCAGATAAAAAGAATAGTAATGAGGAGAGTACCATCCACTGGTAACAGTGAGCATTATATTTAGTTTACTGTACCACAAATTCACTGAACAGAACATCCACCAGTCTAAACCAGGGAAGTCCTTGGTGTGAGTTGATTCAAGACTAAAACTGAGACTTGTATTTATTTATTTATTTTTCTTACATTTTTAATTAAGGTCTATTTATTCACATTTGTATCATACAGAAAGCACTAATTGTGAAAACAGCCCCCTGAGGTCCCCCACCTTAGACACCCTTGCCACATTTGGGTCAAATTTGAACTTTTATAAAGTCTTTAATAAAAATACAGGTAATATGATAATAAAGCACATACAAGTGCCCAAGGGAAGGCAAAGGGTAAAAGAGAGTAAATGTAAATAGTGAAATAGTTCAAACCGGGTGTTAACCAGCCGATTAATCAAGTCTATTTAAGTCAAGACAACCTGCCAAGTAGTATTAAATTCATCACTGCAGCCAGCCAAAGAGTATCCGATTTTTTTTATTATTCTATAAACTGCATCAAGTTGTTCACCCAATTTTTGAAGCTAGGAGTGTTTTGTTCTTTACATTCAAGCAATATAAGCAGAGGAGAATATATTTGTGGAGAAGCAAATCCGAATACCACAGTTTGAGGTTCCACAAAGATCCCAATATTCCTCTGAGTCCAGAGTTTTCAGAGACAGGATCAGAAACCGACAGAGGCGGCCGCCGACATCCCAATGAGTGATTCTGAGTCAATTCAGGCGCTCTACTGACTCCGAGACACTGTACCCGAGGTGACTGTGTAAATTAATTAGACCGCTTGCCTTACGAATTTAGAATAAACTGGAGGAGACGGGACGCCGTATTCTTAGACCTTCAGGTTACTTTAACCCGGATCCCTTTTGATATTTTAATTTTCACATTGACTTTTTGCAGCGATCCGGACTCGAAGGACGAAGATGTGCATTGCCTTAAGATCATTTCATTCTCACAGTTGTCTGAACTGGGAATTTCTCGGGAACCAGATTTGTTTTAAATTGGAAAATTCTAGGATATTGTGTTGGAATATTTTGATTCTCAGGGTTCTCAGAGTCAATTCAGGCACTCTACTGACTCCGAGACTCTGTACCCGAGGTGTCTGTAAGCCAATTATTACAATTGGTTGCCTTACGAATTTAGAACACACTGGAGGAGACGGGACTCCATATCAAAGGGATCCAGGTTATCCGAACAGGGATCCAAGTGTCCGAAGGTCTTAGAACACTTAATTCTCCAATTTGGTTTTGGGCAGAGTCATTCCATGGTGCAAGTAGCCTTTTCAGTGCCAACAGACTCTGTACACTCCATACAGAGCGACGATTGGATCATGGTGAAGGAGAAAATTGTTGAAATCACCTTGATAGTTGGGGCCTTGGTGGGTTTGCACATCACACCAACTGCTGTTCTAGTAGCTGTTTCTGAATGTGTTTACTCTCTAGAAACGTAGCGAGCTCGGAGGAACGCCTTGTAGGCGCTCTGCAAGGAGGTCGTCAAGCTTGACCGACCGCTGCTGTTGTAGAGGCAATCCAAACTCCACAGACGGAGGAGGAGTTCTCCAACACGTCCGTCTTAATTCCAGCACTACCGGCATGGCGGACACAGAGGGTTTTCGTCTCCTCTTTTTTCTCTGCTAACTGGTTTGAGGTTATCGGTTCTTCGACTTCACCTGCGGACAACTCCTCAGTGTTCTCACTGTTGGAGAGTCTTCTGTAAAATACTTAAAAGTATCGGAGCCAAAAGAGTAACTTCATGGTCTCCTGTTTTCCAGGTGCCCGTGTCCTGGATGTTGCCAGGCAGCTTCTGGACCATCGTTTTTTCAGTCTTCTCTTCCCGATGCAGCGAGGCCCTGAAGGAGCACTGCTGCACGCTTCTGGACACCGCTCAGGACTGACTGGCCCTTCCCAGTTACACCAGTCAGGTTCGTGACCTGGACAGTGGGTAGGTAATTGATTTACTCGATTTTATAGCCTTTTATTCGGTCATTTCTTTGCTTGTATTAAAAAGTAGTTACTCATAGTATCTCAGACGAACCCTGCAGTATCGACACCCTGTATGGTTTGTAACTGTAATGCCAGAAAACTGCTTTAGGGGGTTTCCCTTTTCTGTTAGATTATCTAACAAATCTTTGTATTCATATCCGCTCCCACCACTAACTCCTAAATCTTCATTTAGACAGATGAGGGTGTGATATTTCTCACAGTCAGCTGACCGCTAGCTCAGAACTTAAGCAATGTATTACCGCCTTGTCTTTGTCTTTTTTCGACTGCTGGCAGCATCTTGATCCGAGCACTAAGCAACATTTTTTTTTTTCTTTTCTCCACAAGAGAAACTGCACTGTTCTTTCAGGGATAGACACGTTAAGTATCTGCCCAATGTCTTTCTCAAGACCACGATAGTATTTGTTACTGGGATAAACATGACTACAAATTATGGCTGTGTGCCTTGAACACCTATTTACTACACAATGAGTTCGGCTCTCAATTGAGTAAATGAATCGAATTGTGTTTTATCAGGGTTCAGGGGACGATCAGAGTTTTGTGGGCAGCGGTGAAAGGATTCATTAGGAATAATTCTATTGCATTTGCTTTGTGGCAGAAATGACGTAGACCGCAAGTATCTGCCCTTGAATTTAAACTTGAAGCACACACATGTCAAGAGTGCCCTTTGTCAGACCCCCTCTTCACTATATCGCTGGAACCCGTAGCTCAAGCAGTGGCACAAATTTTATGCCTAGCTCCCCCATTATAGTAAAGAAATCCCAACATATTTCCTTTGATGCAACAATGTTTTGTTCTTTTTAGATAAATCATCAATTTCACCTCTGCTTAGTTTATTTATTGATTTTGAAATGTCAGGCCACAAGATAAACTTGGATAAATTTTCACTTCTTCCCATACATTTTCAGTTAGACCAAAGCATGCTACCCACTTATGTTCCAGTGGTGGACCACTTTAGGTATTTGGGTGTAGACTTGTATCCCTCTGAGTATGACGGTCCTCAAAGATTTGGTACACTAAAACAAATTGAAATTCATACACTCTATTGGCCTTGGACACTCTATCGTGCTGCACGCCAGGAACGTAGTGGTAAAAATGAACTGTTTGCCTAGACTGAATTTCTATAGTTATTTGATACCTTTTCCCCCTCCCTAAAATATTGGAATACACTCTCTAAGTTACTATCCTTGTGTATTTGGAATGGTAAACAACCTCGAATTAAATGATCTACTTTACAGAGGTGTAAGTCAGATTGTGGTCTTGCATTTCTAGAATTGTTCATAATTAATAACATTCAATAGTGGGGGCTCTGGTAGAACCATATAAGTTACAAGATTTTTGATTTTGTCTTGTTCCAACTACACACTGTAAACTAATATTTTGGACCCATAATTTCACACTTTATTTTAATTTGGCATTAACAGTTTAACAGTTTTAATCTAGAAATGGCTACATACAACTCCTCAGCAGTGACCATCTGTATTAGCCTTTCATTTTGTTAATCTGTTACTCTGGGCAATTTTAAGGAGTCTAGGAATTGATCAATCTGTAGATCATTTGGTGCTAGTGATTGGGAGTATAAATCCTTATAAAATATTTCAAAACTTTTTAAAATTTTCTGCATTTTAGATTCTAGCTCTTCTGGTCTTTTGGATTTCTAATTTTATAATTGATGTTTCCCTGTTTGTTTTATGTTTATAAGCAGAGTTTTGCTATCTTCCTCCCACCTTGTAATGTCTTTGTTTAAGGTATTAAACTGCCTCTTGTGTTTTTAAACTATATAAAACTATATACTTCTACTTATTTTTATAACTATAAAAATAAGAAAAGTCTATTGTTGAGTGGGTCGAATGTGGAGAAGAGTAATGTGTATAGTCCTTACCGGACGGGTACTCCCATCTCCCTCCAGAAGTCAAGTCAAGTGGGTTTTATTGTCATTTCAACTACATACGGAGTACACAGTGAAACGAAACAATGTTCCTCCAGGACCATGGTGCAGCATAGACAGTGCATACAAGACACAAGTGCAAGTCCAGTGAGGTAGTAAAGTAATTAGTGCAATGCTTTGTGCAAAAATGCTTCCCCTTTTTTCCTGGGGTAAATGGTTGGAGAGAGAGAGAGAGAGAGAGAGAGAGGGAGAGCGTACATGTACCAGAAAGATATCAGTTCAGAAGTTGAGTTGTGTTGAGGAGTCTGATGGCTTGGGGGAAGAAGCTGTTGCTGAGTCTTGTCGTGTTGAACCGGATGCTGCGGTACCTTCTTCCTGATGGCAGGAGGGAGAACAGTCTGTGTGAAGGGTGGGTGGAGTCATCCACAATGCTGGTTGCTTTGCGGATGCAGCGGGTGGTGTAAATGTCCATGACGGAGGGGAGAGAGACTCCGATGATCCTCTCAGCTGTCCTCACAATGCGTTTGAGGGACTTGCGGTCAGAGGCTGTGCAGGTCCCAAACCAGGCAGTGATGCAGCTGCTTAGGATGCTCTCTATGGTTCCCCTATAGAAGAGGGTGAGGATGGGTGGAGGGAGACGGGCCTTTCTCAGCTTCCGGAGGAAGTAGAGACGCTGCTGGGCTTTCTTGGCTGTAGAGCTGGTGTTCAGGGACCAGGTGAGGTTCTCCGCTAGGTGGACACCAAGGAACTTGGTGCTCTTAACGATCTCCACAGAGGAGCCGTTGATGTTAAGCGGAGAGTGGTCCGGTCTTGATTTCCTGAAGTCAACAACCATTTCCTTGGTCTTCTCTGCATTCCAGTGAAGGTTGTTGACTGTACACCAGTCTGTCAGCTGCTGCACCTCCTCTCTGTATGCTGACTCGTCGCCTTTGCTGATGAGACCCAGCACAGTTGTATCATCGGCGAACTTTATGATGCTGTTAGAACTGTGTTTCGCAACACAGTCATGAGTCAGCAGGGTGAACAACAGAGGAGCTGCTGTCCCCGAACCGGACTAACTGGGGCCTCCCTGTCAGAAAGTCCAGGATCCAGTTGCAGAGGGGGGTGTTGAGGCCCAGCAGGCTTAACTTCCTGGTGAGGTTCTGTGGGATGATGGTGTTGAATGCTGAACTGAAATCTATGAACAGCATTCTGACATAGGTGTCCTTCTTCTCCAGGTGGGTAAGGGAGAGATGAAGGGTGGTGGTGATGGCATCGTCCGTGGAGCGGTTGGGACGATATGCAAATTGCAGGGGGTCTAATGAAGAGGGCAGATGTCTGTTGATTCCAATTCTTTCATCTTCCAATCCATTAATTTTTTTTATAACATACTGGACTTTGTTGTGCAGTCACTGTAGAAGAATCAACTTGGGTTTAAACAAATATTCCAGCCCCCACCACAAATCCGTGTACGCTGTGAGCTACTACTAATCCTTCTATTTTCCCTGTGACATCTCAAATCACCCTCCCTTTTTAGAAATATCTGATGTGTTCAAATAACAGTGTATTCCATATCAAAAGAGCAACACCTGTTCTATACAAGGAAAAATAAAAGTGCTTGAAACCCCTAGAATTTAGATTCACTGAGACTACTGGTAGATTACTACTGGTGGACTACTGTTAGGCTTCTTGTCCTTGAAGTTGCTGATGGCCTGCTGGGAGGATCCTAAAGCAAGGAGGTATGGCTGACATGGTCCATCTGCCTCTGTGCGTATCCAGGCTCCTGCAAGACTACAAATACCAGTAACATCAGAGACACTCTACTAATTAAAAAAAAAAGCCATGATTTGCAATAAAGATCTGCCATGCTTTATGAAACCTTACAAGATGGTCTGTAGCCTGGTGTTCACTGATCATCTGGGGTTTTTTTCCTGCCAGGAGACTGAGGTGGCAAGATGTACTACAAAAGGAGAAGTGATGCCATATCACTGTCCCAGTCTGTAGATGGCAATGGATATTGCAAAAAAGTAATCCCAAATGTAATTATGGTGTAACTACCCCATATGAATTAGTGCATATAAAGTACTTACTGGTTCATACTGGTACTTGTGTAGGTACAAGGAGGAACAAGGAAGTAACAACTGGGGGCTTAGAATTAGTTTCTAGAAAAAAAGGTGTATTTCTTGAAAGGCTTATACGGTCATCTGATGATAAATATGTATATTACATTATTTCATATTTACATTATCTTTAATGGCACAATAATGCATTCAGTAGGTGAAGCTTGCCTGCAGAACTCCCATGCATTAAAAAATATTAACAATTATACAAAGTTCCTGGTTGTACCTACTGTTCCTCATTGTAACTATGTTTAAGTACCGGTAAGTATTTCAAATGTTACTGTAATTGTTCTTAGTTCAGTTTGCTTTGATGTGGCTTTTTTTTTTAGTTTTGATAGAAAACAGGCTTTATCCTGAAATGACTTTGAGTCAACTACTGTATAACTAAATTGTCAATTTGTGAGCAAAGTCATTAAACACCAAACATGACATGGATAAAGGCAAAAAATGCAATTCTCAAATTAATTTTATATAATCATTTTTGCTCAAGCATACCTGGAGCATCTGCTAATGACTGCTGTCCTTGCTGGTCCCTGGCTGATTTCAGGCCACTTCTCCAATAATATAGCTACTGTTTCAGTGCCAAAATAAAAAATCCTGAAGTATCTAAAAAAACACAAAATGATGCCAAATAACTTCTAAAGTTTACTGCACAAAACCAAATTCTTTCATGATGTTTAATTTCCAAAATATTTTATTAACGTTCGGGGGAAATACAGAGAGGACTGTAGATGTCCCAGAATTATGGACCAGTCGCTGCCTGTACTCCAACTTTTCATGCATTTTTAGTTGTATGGTCTCTGTCAGTAGTATGGTTCATTAGAGCTTTGGCCTCTTTCCAGAACTCATCTGGTAGCTGGTTGTTAATGTGGCTAATGTTGCTGTTGGGCCGCCAGTGGCTTCCAATTTTTTTCATTTTGTTATACAATATTAGTATTTTAGACCAGATACTGGTTACACCAACTTCTACAGCAAAAGGACAAGAAATTGACACAGAAAAAGCATTTTAATATATATTCATGTTTTCATCATATTCCAAATTAATTATTTCATAACATCAATGAAGAAACAGGATTGACTTGTTTTCAGTTCTGATTTCAGTTCTCATACAATTTCAGTTTGTAAAATAACAGCTATTGTTTTCAAAGAGAGAGAGAGATTGATTTGTAGAGTACCTCTACATTTGGCTGTACATAGTAATGGTCATGATGGTTAACTATGGGTTCCAGAGGGCCAATATCCTGGTCATCTCCAGATGGATTCATCGATGGCGGAGTAAGGTTTAAAACCTCAATAAGTACCCATTCACTCACTCTGTGGCAGGCCATAGAGCTTGTAAGTGGCATCTATTGGGGGATTTTTATAATAAATATATTTATATTATTTATTTATTTATCATTTGAACATACAAATTACATGCATCATAAAATATTGTCTCATGGAAGTTTACATTTAAAATAAAATTACAATTAGAATCTAAATGAAACCCTATTAACACTACTTTTTTATAACTTAAATTGTTCACTAACTGTTTAGCATGAACAGTAATGTAATTTAAGGTGCCAATTATATATTTACATACTTTAATTGGCCTCAAACAGAAAGGAGTCAAATGATGTAACCAGTTCTTTGATCCTATTTAAAATAAAAGTAGGCAAGGTATTTTGCAACCGAAATATATTTTCTAAAATAAACTAAAGATAAAATGGCATGAAAATCAATCAATGAAAAAAACAATGAAAAGCAGAGATTCTAAGCTTTAATATGGTATGTTGGTTTCTAATATTGGACCTGTAATGCTTCAGATATACTGCTAGATATTCAGTGACGGATTTGTAGCCCATATTCGGGCTACAGATTAGGCACTGCTGTCCCTCCAAGCTTGGAGAGAAGAATCTTCTTTTTCAGCTGAACAGATAAAAAATGTCACAAAATCAACATAAACATCCAAAAAGAAAATCTTATTTAAGGGCTTAAAGATGATTTTGCATCTTAGGCTGCTGAACTGCTGAACAACATTTCTTCTTCTCTTCTAATTTGTTTAAGTGGTTAGAAGCCGATACTGTAATTATCTTTTCCATTCATGAAACGTATAATTACCATCACAGTCATCCTGGATGACAAAGCAGATGTCCTTTGAGGTTGTGAGATCAGCAAACACCTCTTGATCCACATCTGTCCCATTCTCATGTCACTTTCCAAAGTGCATCACGAGGTACAGAAAATTTCTGTCACTGAAAGAAATAAAACTGAAAAACAATCTCTCAAATTACCCACAAAACACTATAGCTCAAATTTCATAGTACAGAAAAGCATTTTACAGAAACCCTAACTTCTGCAATTAAAATCTTTCAAATAAGCCTCTGCAATCTTTGTGTACTTTTCTTTGAGTCCTATACTGCACTTTTAAAATCATGTTGCTCTGATTGACAAATCACAAGATTTATAATTCAAAATGCGAATCACAGAAAAAAATGGACCATAGACCAGTGGTGTGTGATCTGCATCATCTACAATAATATCTCAATTGTTGTCATAACAATCTGCAAGCAGACATTATGGAGTAGGTCTCTCGCTTCGCAGAAACCCCTCAAAACCACGCCTTAAGAGTTCACATGGTTCATCATTAGCTTGGAGGTGGTTTTGCTTTGAAAACACAGAGGTTTCTCCTTCTGCAAATCAGGTCACAAATCGGTTGCAATTGAAGACAGCTTGACATTCATATTTCACCATCTGCAAACTGACCACTGTGCTCAATATGAAGATTATATATAATTAAAAAAACACTACAGGCCGAAACCAACCAAGGAGCTGTTGGACCGTAATCTGTGACAGTCTAATTCTTTGACCTCAGTAAATGGTTTGAGATTTCTACTTGTGTGCAAGGGCATTTTATGCAGATTATTTATTGTGTGCAGTCACAGATGGCCATTATCAGATTATGTGACTGCACTGTTTCTTATAGAAATAGAGTATTGACTTTCTGCCATGTGACACTGCCAGAAAGTGTGACCCCTGTATACTTCTATAAGAAACTGTGTAGTCTCACAATTTACAGTTTAAGTGAAATGAAGTTGAAATTGTAATTTTCAGTGTAAAATATATATTACATTAATGTAAAATAAATTTAATGTAAAAAAAAGATTTTGTAAAATAGTTTGTAATGTCAATATTTGTAATAACGTGCAGTTTTTGTATTATGTTTACTTTATTTTAGTAAATAAATAAGTGTAAAAGTCTTGCATTGGTCTAGCTTTTTCTAAACACATTTTGAAAGATGCAAAGTATTGTCTAATTATCATTGTCTGCAAAATCCAAGAAAATATTGATCTGCGTTTTTGTCAAGATTGCACACCCCTACTGTACACTAACTCTTACTTCCACTAGGTAAAATTATACAATATATTATATAGCTTAACACAAACATAAAGTGGCAGAAGCTATTACACCCAGTTAGCCAAGCATGTTCTATACACTCGTCGACAAAAAAAGCCTGCAAAACAGCCACTCTGTCCGTCATTTACATATTTGCCTGTTAAGATGTCCTAACTGCATGTGGCTGACTGGATGGCTGGCTGTCTGTGGGCAACGTTGGTTGTCTGGCTGTGCATGTGCAGCGCTGGCTGGTTGTTTGTCTGGATGGCTGTCTTTGTCAGTGTACAAATCTGGCTGTCCGTCCATCTGTGGCTGTCTACAGTGGGGGAAAAAAAGTATTTAGTCAGTCACCAATTGTGCAAGTTATCCCACTTAAAAAGATGAGAGAGGTCTGTAATTGACATCATAGGTAGACCTCAACTATGAGAGACAAAATGAGAAAAAAAAAATCACATTGTCTGATTTTTAAAGAATTTATTTACAAACAATGGTGGAAAATAAGTATTTGATCAATAAAAAAAGTTAATCTCAATACTTTATATATCCTTTGTTGGCAATGACGGAGGTCAAACGTGTCTTCACAAGGTTGGCACACACCGTTGCTGGTATGTTGGGTCCATTTCTCCATGCAGATCTCCTCTAGAGCAGTGATGTTTTGGGACTTTGCCACTCCTTGTTGCCCTGGCAGTGTGCTTGGGATTGTTGTCATGCTGAAAGACCCAGCCACGTTTCATCTTCAATGCCCTTGCTGATGGAAGGAGGTTTGCACTCAAAATCTCACAATACATGGCCCCATTCATTCTTTCATGTACATGGACCAGTCGTCCTAGTCCCTTTGCAGAGAAACAGCCCCAAAGCATGATGTTGCCACCCCCATGCTTCACAGTTGGTATGGTGTTCTTTGGATGCAACTCAGCATTCACTCTCCTCCAAACACAACGAGTTGTTTGTACCAAACAGTTCTACTTTGGTTTCATCTGACCATAAGACATTCTCCCAATCCTCTTCCACAACATCCAAATGCTCTCTAGCAAACTTCAGACGCGCCCGGATATGTACTAGCTTAAGCAGGGGAACACGTCTGGCACTGCAAGATCTGAGTCCCTGGCGGCGTAGTGTGTTACTGACAGTAGCTCGGTAAGCTGCTTGCCTATTGCAGATTCAGTCTTCCCAGCCTGGTGCAGGTCTACAATTTTGTTTCTGGTGTCCTTTGACAGCTCTTTGGTCTTCACCATAGTGGAGTTTGGAGTTTGACTGTTTGAGGTTGTGGGCAGGTGTCTTTTATACTGTTAATGAGTTCAAACAGGTGCCGTTAATACAGGTAATGAGTGGAGGACAGAGAAGCCTCTTAAAGAAGTAGTTACAGGTCTGTGAGAGCCAGAAATCTTGCTTGTTTGTAGGTGACCAAATACTTATTTCCCACCATTATTTGCAAATAAATTCTTTAAAAATCAGACAATGTGATTTTCAGAATTTATTTTCTCATTTTGTCTCTCATAGTTGAGGTCTATCTATCTTTTGCAGTGCAGCTTCCTGTTGCTGTTTGGGACTCAGACACAGTGCTGCTGTAGCATGTTTTCATACGAACACTGTTGTGTACTGCTCTGATTACGGAGTTTTACAGTTTACAGTTTTGATCATTATTGTTGTCTTTCTAATCTGCTTTTTTTACTGGCTGTACACCAGTCTACTCTTACTCCAAAAGCCCTTTCTTCATTTTCTCCTTTCTTCTCTCTCCCCTTGTGCTGAGCCGCTCGCTGCTGACATGAGTCCCTTCAAGGTTGGGTGCTGGTGACTACCGTCTGGGTCAGAATCCCACTGTAAATCCCCCTATTTTGCTGCGCTCCTCCTAATCCTATTGTTTGTTTTTCCTTTCCCCTCTTTCTCGCTGCCCACTGATATGCTGTCCTGCTCTGGGTTCTCATACTGAGTCATTCTCTCTTCACTGCATAGCTGTGCATATGACTATTTACCTGCATGCACTTTCACATTGCTCACTCTCATTTTTGGCTTGATGTCACCTTTGCAGCAGCTCTTAAAATTCACTATTGTTTCTTTTGTTGATTTTTATTCTTGTTCTGTCATTTGTTGTGCTATCCGGTGTTGACCAGGGGAGGACTGGTTCCCCTTTTGAGTCTTGGTTCCTCTCAGGGCTTCTTCCTCTTCTACTTTTGAACATATGAGATTTTACTTTATTTTATGATAAATTACCATAAATGTGTAAAAACCTGCTTTGACTTTGTCATTGTGTAGAGTTGGGTAGAACTGTCTATTGTAGAATAAGTGTGTAAACAAAATGAAATGTGAAGAAGGTGAAAGGAGTGTGCAGACTCCGGCTTGACTGTATGTACTCCTTATGTACTTGATCAATGTATTCTGTGTAGTTCTCTTCAAATGACCGGAGTGGCACTTGTTGTTGTTGTTGTTTGGATTTTAAGATGTGTGTGATCAAAAGATGTGACCATCTGAAGAGTCAATGGCAATGGCTGGTAAACATCTTGACTCCATCCTACGTTGACAACAGTATAAGGTGTGAGCCTAGCGCCGCCTTTGCTGCCTGCGATGACACTGAAGGGCAAAGACTGTAACAGGACAAGTCTGGACACAGCATCATTTAAACAACGGCATTGGACTGATTGTGTTGCTTGCTTCCCACCATCTGATCAGATCTGATCCAGGACGCTTTTTCAGTTTGAACAGAAATGGACTTTTAGGTTGGGGATGTGCCCAGAACAGAAATGAACTCTGGGCTATTTTGAACACTTTCTGAGGAATATGGCCCAGAACATTGTGCACCCTTGGCATCCTTTCAGGAACCCAGGACTCTGTGGCCTGAGAACAATTTGTTTGATTGCTACAATTATTGTGGTTCCTATCATTTTCACACACCAGGACAATGCACTGCCTAATGTTTTGTCAATCCTACCAATGTCTCTTGTAATTTTATGGGTGTTGTTCTCATGTTCGACACTTACCAATGCTACTTTAGGGAATGATGACATGTGGGTGTCCTATCTAGCTTTTACAGCCAAAGTGCTTCAGGACTGAAATTAGGGTTGAGCACAGCAGTCGTTACGGGATGGTTGGATTCCATGTTTGGTAACTGGGAAAGTTTTTTGGTCATTCTCTCTAGTCTCATCATATGGATTGGAATGCTTGTGCTTGGTGGATGCTGTATTATCCTAAGCATTTAAGGCCTTATTATCTGAGTGGTAAATAAGTCTTTCTTTCCAAGTGTATTTTGGCCACAATTCTGTTTCTACTGTAATGACCCTGATTACTTCTGCCTGTGTCATTTGTACAGTCCCATGCTAAAGGAGGCCTGTGTTTAGGAAAGGACATTTTATTGTATCAAATCCTTTGAGTATAAATGTGTAGTCAGTCCTTGTTTTCTCTAAGATGTTTTAATTTGGCTTGAAACCTTTAGTGTTTTCTGCTCACCGTGAAATGACTCCCACCATACCTCATGGACTCCCTTCCCCCAACTACCCCCCCCCCTCCCCAACCCCCACCCTCATCTAATGTTGCTGCGCTTCTCCTAACTCGTGTTTTCCCTCCTTTCTTTTCTTTTCTTCTATCTCTCTCTCTCTCTCTCTACCTACCTACCAACCATATATTGAGATGCCTAGTTCCAACCGATCAATCCTGGTACCACCACTTCTCTCCACTACCCTGCTGCCTGCTGTCCTGCTCTGGGGTTTTGCATGGATTCATCCTCATCTCACTGAATGACCATGCATACCTGCCTGGACTTTAACATTTCACCCACCTTCATCTTTTATGGCTTAACAGCAAATTTCCATATTCTCTTAATTCAATTATTGTGCTATCTGATGTCGACCAGAGGAGGATGGGCTCCCCATCTCAAGTTTTTTTTCCAGGTCTCTGTAAAGCTGCTTTGTGACATTTGTTGTAAAGTGCTGTATAAATAAACTTAAATTGAATTGATCTTTAATGATTTATTTCCTTTTAACAATTGTTAATATTTGTACACTATCTTCCTTTTTTTTATTATTATTATTATTGAAACTTCAAGCATATATAACCAAGTTATGATGCCAACTGCTTTAGAGAAGCTAGGGCTGTTTAAGCTTGGATTTCATAAATACTCTTCTATATTCTGAAAGCAATGTATGAAGTCTTTAATCCCTTATTTTCTACTTATATATGTTTAACATTTGCTGCTGTTGTGTTCTAGTGGTTGGAGTTGGTCTCTTTGTAGTATGCCAGGCCATTTATAGCCATAAAAATATTAAACCTGAACTGGTCACTAATGCTGACAGAGGTTTCTGATGGGATTTTCACAACAGGCATCTCACTCAGACTAAAAGCCAGAGCATGTCACAGTATGGTAATTGACAATTGGTTGCATAACAGTTACGAATGACTTCATATTAATCAATTCACTAAAGGGGTGAATACTACATATTAATTAATTCACTAAGGGAGTGAATACTACATATTAATTAATTCACTGAACACAAATTTACATACGCCTTTATGGTAAAGTTATCTTTACCTCTTATGTATTTGTTTATTTTTTCTGTAATCTTCTCTTGAACTGAATTTAGAGCATATATTCACCTATGATTTTGGCTAAAATCTAAACTAAGCCTGGATGTAATTTAGTCCTCAAAAAGGGGGAAAAGACAAACAGAAGAATTGATCAATATGTAGAATTCACTCTCTGTATGTTTAAATGCACTGGAACTAAAGAAAAACGCTCTAGCTCGTCGCTGTTGCCTAGACTTTGCAAAGGCTCAAGGGAGGGTGCAGGCAGATTGCCTCTCCAAGGCTGCCTCTCCAAAGTGAGGAGATGGTTCCAGACACCAGGTGATGAGACCTAATAAGCTGCCTTTGTCTTTGATTTAGGAGAGTTTGTTTGAATCTGAAATTGTGTCGAACCAAAAGGAACTAAGTATGAAACTAAATAATGAATGGAGGGTCTCACCTAACTCTACTTGACCGACTGTATAAAATGTGAAGAAAAAGAGAAACAAAACATGTCAGTCCACCTTTCAAATATCTCTTGCAATACATTAGAAAATTATACAATAAATACAATAAAAAATATGCCAAATATTTTATAGGTTAAACAATATTTCACTGATACATGTAAGAATTATCACTATTTCACTTCACTGTAAAGCTAAAAACAATGATATTATGAGCAAAACTAAGGTGATTTCTAAACAAACTTTAGACAATATTGAAGTACAAGTTAGATTTAACCCATTAAGATTACATACAGATAATCTTACTTACATAAATATAATCTTACTTACATAAATATAATCTTAAATCAAAAATCAACTTCTGTTCAAATCTACATTAGTGAGGCATTTTCACAGCTCGTCATGCAGGGAAGGCAGGTGAAGATTTTCCACCGGGGCCGCTGTTACACTCAGCTAGCTCTGTGTGTAAAATCCTTAACATTACATCTCACTAAAATGGTGGAGGGATACATGCTGCAGGGTGTTGTGCTGCAAAAAATAGTCCCGAAAGAAAATTGTACTGTTCTCAGATCAGACACTTTTTCCCCATCATCATCATCTCTCCATATAAAACTCAGAAGACACGTGTAGCTTCTCTGGTAGGTTTGGATAGGAAATAAAATGGCTATATCTGAGTTGTAGTCATGGCGACCGACGTCTGGTTCCATTCAAGATCACTGCAAAGAAATCAGAGTGGGTCCATTTTTCTACAGTGAAGCACAATTTCACTGCAGTGACCCTGTCTGACCTGTCCAGCTCTCTGAATCACTGCTGAATCTGAATGTCCTGAACAGCAGATTCTCTATAATAAAGATCTGATGGGTTTGATCTTCTCTTACTCCTCACTCTGGTCTTCACTCTGTAACCAGGTTTGTTTCTGAGAGAACCACAAAGGTTTCTGTGAGATTTTAAGCTTTTATTTTTTAGAGAGGTGAGTTCAGGCTCCTGTAGGGGGCGCTATTAAACCCACACAGTAAAGCATCACAGTGCAGAATCACACACACACACACACTCTCTCTCTCTCTCTCTCTCTCTCTCAATGTGAGATTTTAGCTTTTACGATTCCTTTAAGACTAAATAGACAAATAAATAAATAATTCTCTCAGCTCTTCTGTTTCACTAAACCAGCTGACCCCAGCCTGCACTGGTCTTACTGGGAGGTCTGTACTGGTTTAGAGGCAGAGCTGCTGGTAAGGGAAAGTCCAGTCAGCAGTGAACTCCTGGCACTGATCCCAGTGCAGCTGCGTCGGTGGACCTGGGTCAGAACCCTCCTTTATGACATCATCCGTGACGTCACAGCGAGGCCCAGTGCAGTGTGCCATTCTCTCCAGCAGGTCAGGGTCAGTAGGTGTCCTCCTGCTGACCTCCTGCAGGACCTTAAATAGTTCTCCGTTTAGAGGAACTTCCAGTCGCTGTTGGAACCAGTATGTTAGAGTGGGAGAACACTGAAGAACGTAGCAGCAAAACCCAACGGAGGCGTCAGCTCTGTGAGTCCAAACCTGTTTCCAGTGGAGTTGAACTCTCCCTCACTCATCTCTCCTCTCATTTCTTCTTCTAGATGTTTTTATTAGGTAATCTAACGTACCCTGTTAGGATCCAGAATGTGATCCACTGTGTGTGTGCCTGTCTGTCACTGAAAGAGTCTAATAATGTCATTGATCATCAGAACAGAGAGCAGACATTAACATTAGTTCACCCTAATCCAGTTGATCCCATTTAAAAAGGAGAGGTCCTGTTAAAAAAACAAAACATAATTTTTTATGATGTGATCTTTCCTCTGAGCTCCACTTAGTCTGTGTTTCTAAACCAGAATTTATCAGAATTCTTTTCTACACCAACCTTTCTTCATCCTTTACACTTACTAAACTTGCTAAATAAATGAGCTCTAATCTGATTGTCTGATCCTAATAACATGGGCGGGACTAAAATACTATAGACAGAATAGGCAGAGATAAACTGATGTAAGATGAATGCTGCTGTAGACATTGTCCTTTATTTCTTTTAGAAATAAAAGAAAGAAGACAAATATAAGGGACAAAGAAGAAAAAGACAAATAAGATGAGAAGAAATAGAGGACGAAAACAAAGAAGATGAACAAGAACAGTAAGAATAAAAATACAAAGACGATGACAAAGAAGAGAAATACAAAGAAAACTAACACAAAGATGAAAACGATAAAGACAAAAGATAAAAAAGACAAACAGAAAATACAAAGAAGAAAAAGATGAAGATGAAGACCAAGAAAAAGAAGAACAAAAAGAAAAAGACAAAGAAAAGACAGAAGAAAAAGAAGAAAAGGACAAAGATAAAAAAGACAAAGACAAAGAAGAAAAAGGAAACAAAGGAAAAGACAAAAAACACAAAGAAAATACAAATAAGAAAAAGGCAAACATGGCAAACACAAAGAAGAGAAATACAAAGAAAACAAAAACAAACTAGAAAGACAAAGAAGACAAAGACGACAGACACAGAACACAAAGAAAAGAAAAAAACAAAAGAAAAGAAGACAGCAAAGACAAACACAAAAAAGAAGACAAAGAAAAGAGGAAAAAACAACGAAAAGACAACGAGGACAAAAAAAAAGAAAAGAAAAGGAACAAAAACAAAGGAAAAGAAGAAGACAAAGAAAATACAAAGAAGAAAAAGACAAACAAGACAAAGACGAAGAAGAGAAATACAAAGAAAATGAAGACAAAGAAGAAAAAGACAAAGAAAAGGAGATAAAAACAAAGATAAATCAGACAAATAAAAATACAAAATACAAAGAAGAAAAAGATAAAGAAGACAAAAAAAGCCAAATAAAAGACAAAAGACAAAGACTATGAAAAGAAAAAAAGAAAAATAAGATAATTACAAAGATAACAAAGAAAAAGACAAAGAAGACAAGAAAAAGATGAAGAAGACCAATAAGAAGACAAAGAAAAAAAAGCAAGAATAAAAAGACAAAGAAATCAAATACAAAGACAAATAATAGAAAAAAAAATTAAAAAGGAACAGAAGACGACAAAGAAAAGAGCAAAAAAGGAAAACCAACAGAGACAAAGTCAACCCCCCCCCCAAAAAATGAAGACAATGAAAATACAAAGAAGAAAAAGACAAAGAAGTGAAATACTAAGAAAACATAGAAAAAGAAGAAAAAGACAAAGAAGGACAACGATAAAGATAAAGATAAAGACAAAAGAAGACAAAGTGAAAATACAAAGAAGAAAAGGATAAAGAAGACAAAGACGAAAAAGAAGAAAAATATTAAAGAAGACAAAGAAAAGAGAAGGAAGATGACAAAATCAAAGGAAGTGAAAACAAAAGAGAAAAAGAAAAAAAAGAAGAAAGACAAAGACGAAAAAGAAGACAAAAAAAAACAAATACCAAGAAAAGAAAAAAAGAAAAACAAAAGAAAACATGAAGACTAAGAAAACACAAAGAAAAAAAAGACAAAGATAAAAAAAGAAAGAAGAAGAAAAAGATGAAGATGAAGACCAAGAAAAAGAAGAACAAAAAGAAAAAGACAAAGAAAAGACAGAAGAAAAAGAAGAAAAGGACAAAGATAAAAAAGACAAAGACAAAGAAGAAAAAGGAAACAAAGGAAAAGACAAAAAACACAAAGAAAATACAAATAAGAAAAAGGCAAACATGGCAAACACAAAGAAGAGAAATACAAAGAAAACAAAAACAAACTAGAAAGACAAAGAAGACAAAGACGACAGACACAGAACACAAAGAAAAGAAAAAAACAAAAGAAAAGAAGACAGCAAAGACAAACACAAAAAAGAAGACAAAGAAAAGAGGAAAAAACAACGAAAAGACAACGAGGACAAAAAAAAAGAAAAGAAAAGGAACAAAAACAAAGGAAAAGAAGAAGACAAAGAAAATACAAAGAAGAAAAAGACAAACAAGACAAAGACGAAGAAGAGAAATACAAAGAAAATGAAGACAAAGAAGAAAAAGACAAAGAAAAGGAGATAAAAACAAAGATAAATCAGACAAATAAAAATACAAAATACAAAGAAGAAAAAGATAAAGAAGACAAAAAAAGCCAAATAAAAGACAAAAGACAAAGACTATGAAAAGAAAAAAAGAAAAATAAGATAATTACAAAGATAACAAAGAAAAAGACAAAGAAGACAAGAAAAAGATGAAGAAGACAAATAAGAAGACAAAGAAAAAAAAGCAAGAATAAAAAGACAAAGAAATCAAATACAAAGACAAATAATAGAAAAAAAAATTAAAAAGGAACAGAAGACGACAAAGAAAAGAGCAAAAAAGGAAAACCAACAGAGACAAAGTCAACCCCCCCCCCCCAAAAAATGAAGACAATGAAAATACAAAGAAGAAAAAGACAAAGAAGTGAAATACTAAGAAAACATAGAAAAAGAAGAAAAAGACAAAGAAGGACAACGATAAAGATAAAGATAAAGACAAAAGAAGACAAAGTGAAAATACAAAGAAGAAAAGGATAAAGAAGACAAAGACGAAAAAGAAGAAAAATATTAAAGAAGACAAAGAAAAGAGAAGGAAGATGACAAAATCAAAGGAAGTGAAAACAAAAGAGAAAAAGAAAAAAAAGAAGAAAGACAAAGACGAAAAAGAAGACAAAAAAAAACAAATACCAAGAAAAGAAAAAAAGAAAAACAAAAGAAAACATGAAGACTAAGAAAACACAAAGAAAAAAAAGACAAAGATAAAAAAAGAAAGAAGAAGAAAAAGATGAAGATGAAGACCAAGAAAAAGAAGAACAAAAAGAAAAAGACAAAGAAAAGACAGAAGAAAAAGAAGAAAAGGACAAAGATAAAAAAGACAAAGACAAAGAAGAAAAAGGAAACAAAGGAAAAGACAAAAAACACAAAGAAAATACAAATAAGAAAAAGGCAAACATGGCAAACACAAAGAAGAGAAATATAAAGAAAACAAAAACAAACTAGAAAGACAAAGAAGACAAAGACGACAGACACAGAACACAAAGAAAAGAAAAAAACAAAAGAAAAGAAGACAGCAAAGACAAACACAAAAAAGAAGACAAAGAAAAGAGGAAAAAACAACGAAAAGACAACGAGGACAAAAAAAAAGAAAAGAAAAGGAACAAAAACAAAGGAAAAGAAGAAGACAAAGAAAATACAAAGAAGAAAAAGACAAACAAGACAAAGACGAAGAAGAGAAATACAAAGAAAATGAAGACAAAGAAGAAAAAGACAAAGAAAAGGAGATAAAAACAAAGATAAATCAGACAAATAAAAATACAAAATACAAAGAAGAAAAAGATAAAGAAGACAAAAAAAGCCAAATAAAAGACAAAAGACAAAGACTATGAAAAGAAAAAAAGAAAAATAAGATAATTACAAAGATAACAAAGAAAAAGACAAAGAAGACAAGAAAAAGATGAAGAAGACAAATAAGAAGACAAAGAAAAAAAAGCAAGAATAAAAAGACAAAGAAATCAAATACAAAGACAAATAATAGAAAAAAAAATTAAAAAGGAACAGAAGACGACAAAGAAAAGAGCAAAAAAGGAAAACCAACAGAGACAAAGTCAACCCCCCCCCCAAAAAAAATGAAGACAATGAAAATACAAAGAAGAAAAAGACAAAGAAGTGAAATACTAAGAAAACATAGAAAAAGAAGAAAAAGACAAAGAAGGACAACGATAAAGATAAAGATAAAGACAAAAGAAGACAAAGTGAAAATACAAAGAAGAAAAGGATAAAGAAGACAAAGACGAAAAAGAAGAAAAATATTAAAGAAGACAAAGAAAAGAGAAGGAAGATGACAAAATCAAAGGAAGTGAAAACAAAAGAGAAAAAGAAAAAAAGAAGAAAGACAAAGACGAAAAAGAAGACAAAAAAAAACAAATACCAAGAAAAGAAAAAAAGAAAAACAAAAGAAAACATGAAGACTAAGAAAACACAAAGAAAAAAAAGACAAAGATAAAAAAAGAAAGACAGAACAAAAAGAAGATGACAAAGAAGACAAAGATGACAGACAAAGAAGAAAAAATAAAGAACACAAAGAACACAAAGAAAAGAAAAAAAATAAAGACGAGAATGGAAAGAAAAGACAAACAAAAAAGAAGACAAAGAAAAGAGGAAAAACAATGAAAAGACAATGAGGACAAAGAATAAGAAGACAGAGACCAAGACAAGAAAAGGAGCAAAAACAAAGGAAAAGAAGAAGGCAAAGAAAATACAAAGAAGAAAAAGACAAACAAAACAAACATGAAGAAGAGAAATACAAAGAAAATCAAGACAAAGAAGAAAAAGACAAAGAAAAAGATAAAGACAAAAAATAAAAAAGACAAATAAAATGAAACATACAAAATACAAAGAAGAAAAAGATTAAGAAGACAAAAAGCCAAAGAAAAGACAAAGATGAAGACCACAAAAGAAAAGAGAAGAATAAAAGGAAACGAAGAAGACAACAAAAAGACAAAAAGACAAAGACCACGAAAAGAAAAAACAAGAAAAAGAAGACAAAAAAAGACAAAGAAGAAAAAGACAAAGGAGAAAAAGATAAAGACAAAGATAAAAAAAGAAAAAGACAAAGAAGACAAGAAAAAGATGAAGACAAATAAGAAGACAAAGAAAAAAAGCAAGAATAAAAAGACAAAGAAAAGAAAAAAGAAAAACAAAGGAAAGGAAGAAGAAAAAAGAAAAGAGGAAAAAAGGAAAGACAATAGAGACAAAAGTCAAAACCTCAAAAAAGACAAAGAATGAAAATACAAAGAAGAAAAAGACAAACAAGACAAAGACGTCAAATACTAAGAAAAAGAAGAAAAAGAGGAAGATCAAATAAAAAAGATAAAGACAAAAGATAAAAGAAGACAAATAAAATGACATAGAAAATACAAAGAAGAAAGGGATAAAGAAGACAAAAAGACAAAGAAGAAAAATATTAAAGAAGACAAAGAAAAGACAAAGAAGGTGGATCAAAGGAAATGAAAACAAAATAGAAAAAGAAAAAAAGAAAGAAGAAAGACAAAGATAAAAGAAGACAACTATAAAAACAAAGAGAATAAAGAAGACAAAAAAGACAAATACAAAGAACAGAAAAAAAAGAAAAACCGAAGAAAATATGAAGACTAAGAAAACACTAAGAAGAAAAAGACAAAGATAAAAAACAAAGAAGAAAAAGGAAAGACAGAACAAAAAGAAGAGGACAAAGAAGACAAGTACTACAGACAAAGAAGAAAAAAAAATTGGTAGACAAAGAACACCAAGAAAAGGAAAAAAAAACAAAGAAACAAATAGAAAGAAAAGACAAACACAAAAAAGAAGACAAAGAAAAGAGGAAAAAACAACAAAAAGACAATGAGGACAAAGAATAAGAAGACAAAGACCAAGAAAAGAAAAGGAACAAAAACAAAGGAAAAGAAGAAGGCAAAGAAAATACAAAGAAGAAAAAGACGAACAAGACAAAGACAAAGAAGAGAAATACAAAGAAAATCAAGACAAAGAAGAAAGACAAAGAAAAAAAAGACAAAGAAAAAGACAAAAGATAAAAAAGACAAATAAAATGAAAAATACAAAATACAAAGAAGAAAAAGATAAAGAACACAAAAAACAAAGAAAAGACAAAGATGAAGACCACAAAAGAAAAGAGAAGAAAAAGACAAAGAAAAAAAGAAGAAAAAGACAAAGGAGAAAAAAATAAAGACAAAGATAAAAAAGAAAAACACAAAGAAGACAAGAAAAAGATGAAGACAAACAAGAAGACAAAGAAAAAAGCAAGAAGAAAAAGACAAAGAAATCAAATACAAAAATAAAGAAAAGAAAAGAAAAAGTCAAAACCTCAAAAAAGAAAAAAACAAAAAACAAAAGAAGACAACAAAAATACAAAGAAGAAAAAGACAAAAAAGACAAACACATGAAATACAAAGAAAAAGAAGAAAAAGAAGAAAAAGAGGAAGATCAAAGAAAAACATAAAAATAAAAGATAAAAGAAGACAAATAAAATGACAAATAGAAAATACAAAGAAGAAAAGGATAAAGAAGACAAAAAGACAAAGAAGAAAAAGAAGAAAAATATGAAAGAAGACAAAAAAAGACAAAGAAGATGACAAAAAATCAAAGGAAATGAAAACAAAAGAGAAAAAGAAAGAAAGAAAGAAAGAAAGAAGAACGACAAAGACAAAGACAAAAAAGACCAAGACGACAAAGATAAGAGAAGACAAAAAAGACAAATACCAAGAAAAGAATAAAAGGAAGACAAAAAAAAAATGAAGACTAAGAAAACACAAAGAAAAAAAAAGACAAAGATAAAAACAAAGAAGAAAAAAGAAAGACAGAACAAAAAGAAGAGAACAAAGAAGACAAAGATAAAAAAGACAAATAAAACAAGACAAAGATAAAATACAAAAAAGAAAAAGATAAAGAAGAAAAAGATAAAGATAACAAAAAAGAAGACAAAGACAAAAAAGACAAAGAAAACACAAAGACAAAGAAGATGAAGAGAAATGCAAAGAAAATGAAGACAAAGAAGACAAAGAAAAGACAAACAAGACCAAGACAAAGACAAAGAACACAGAGGAAATAAATAGAAGACAAAAGGGAAAAAAGAAAAGACAAAGAACACAAAAACAAAAAAGAAACACAAAAAACAGAAGAAAAAGATAAAGAAAACAAAGAAAAAACAAAAAGAAGACAACAAAAAGACAAAGAGGATGAAGACCAAGAAAATCAAATTTAAAAAGGAAAAAAAAAGACAAAGAAAGATCAAAAAGAAGACAGACAAAGGAGACAAAGACAAAAAAGAAACACAGAAACCAAGGATGAAAAAGATAAAGAAAACAAAGATAACAGAAGACAAATAAAAACAAATTTAAAAATACATAGAAGAAAAAGATAAAGAAGACAAAAAAGACAAATACCAAGAAAAGAATAAAAAGAAAACAAAAGAAAATATGAATTCTAAGAAAACACAAAGAAAAAAAGACAAAGATAAAAAACAAAAAAGACAAAGAAAACAAAAAGAAAAGCCAAAGACCAAGAAGACAAAGAAAAAAAGACGGAAAGAAAAGATAAAGAAGAATCAGACAAAGATATATAATATACAAATAAAAAACAATAGAAAGATATAATACAAAAAGATAAAGAAGACCATAAAAAAAGAAAAAAACTAAGAAAAAGAAGACAAAGAAGACAAATTCCAAGAAAAGAAAGACAAAGAAAAAAGATAAAGAAGAAACAGATAAAGAAGAAAATACAAAGAAGACAAAGATAAAAGAAGACAAATAAAAACAAGGCAAAGATAAAATACCAAGATGAAAAATAAAAAAGAAAAGACAAAGAAGACAGAAAAAGACAAATAAGACAAAGAAGACAAAGAAAGGGAAAAAAGAAGAAAGAAAAAGAATAATGACAAAAAAAGGAAAAAAGAAATATAAATTATGTATAATCTTTTCCATTTGCCCTCTTTTATCATTCCACTCTGTAGTAAGACCCGACTAAATAACAAAATGATAAGAGAAATAAATGTTAAAACTATAATAAGAATAAATAAGAATAAGAATAGATATTCTAAATGGTTCCTTCTTCACCAGTTCATCTCCTATCACTACTTCCTCATCATCGTCAATGTCAGTCCTGAGTCCAGTCCAAAAATGCAGAAATTGGACCATTTCTACTTATATGCAACAAACCCACTCATAAGGTGTCATATGTATTTCACACAGCTCACTTGATCTGACTCACCATTAACACCAAGACGCTGTTTAATTTCTCATTTTTACCTGAGGATATCCAATCTAGAAGTCCTCACCTGCTCATGACTTCTCTACACAAACACTTGGCAATAGACTGAGCATTCTACCATATAAACATCCTTTGCCAAACATCAGACTTACGACTTCTAGTTTACTTCTCAGTGGTTGGGGCAGCCCCCTCTGTATTTTAGCTTGTAAAATGGACTGTTCCATCTGATTTAAGTCCGGGTCATTTCCTGTGACATTTCTCCACACTTGCTGTGCTCTGGACACATAGGCCATCGAGTTCCCTTCTTGTCATTGATAGAGAATGTTTGTGGGGTGGTGGTAATCTTAGTAAGACACTAGTTTGAGTTTTTTGCTTCTTTACTGTATGAGTAACATTTAAACTCTTTAAACTCAGACACTTTTTGTTTTCATTGGTTGGAAACTCTGTTATGGGGTAAACACACTGGGACTGCAGATGTTTGGTTTTGTTTTTGCTTGATGTTTAGAGGAAATTGGTGTTAGGTAGGGGAAGGTCCATTGGAAGGTCCAATGGATCGACCAGCAGGAATTTGGACATTTTTTAATTTTATTTATGAGGTTTCAGATGTATTTGCTTAAGTCATATCCCTATACACATTGTCAAAGATCCTCTATTATAATTTGATCTGGAGTGCTGTAGGTGGTCGCCTAGGCAGAGGGGCTGTGAGAGAATTTTCTGTCTAGATTGTTTGATGGACATTAAGGAAAGATAACTGCCTGACAGGTTTTCACTCTTACACTCCTTAAAGTAGCTGTATTGTTCAGGTTCTGTTAAAGGAAGCATGTGCAGGAGGAGCTGCAATTTGCCACAACTGTAAACATGTGTTGCTTTCTTTATTTGTTTGAGACTCTGTCTCATCTCAAAGGGGGAAATATGTAGTGTATTCCGCTTCCTGGCTAAAATGTTTCATGCTAAAACTACTTAAGAGAAGCTAGGGCTGTTTAGGCTTGGATTTCATAAATACTCTTCTATATTCTGAAGCAATGTAGGAAGTCTTTAATCCCTTATTTTCTACTTATATATGTTTAACATTTGCTGTTGTCGTGTTCTAGTGGTTGGAGTTGGTCTCTTTGTAGTATGCCAGGTCATTTATAGCCATAAAAATATTAAACCTGAACTGGTCACTAATGCTGACAGAGGTTTCTGACAGGATTTTCACAACAGGCCAGAGCATGTCACAGTATGGTAATTGACAACTGGTTGCATAACAGTTACGAATGACTTTATATTAATTAATTTACTAAGAAGTGAATACTACATTCATTCACTGAACACAAATTTACATACGCTTTTATGGTAAATCTATCTTTACCCCTTATGTATTTGTTTATTTTTTTTCTATAATCTTCTCTTGAATTGAATTTAGAGCATATATTAACCTATGATTTTGGCTAAATGTAGGTCAAACTGTGAAACTCATTTCCTTCACTAGAATGCCAGGACTGAAGAAAGTTTCGACTGCCAACTAAACAAAATCTTCTACCTTGGCACTCAGGAGCCGAGCATGCAATTCTTGTTTCATTCTCTTTTTTTGTAGCACAGCCAGCCATTGCAGTGGCTTAAATCATGCTAGATATGACTGCAGAGGAGCATTTCAATATTTCTACATCAGAGTCTGTACTCTTTTGTTGGATGCAAATGCTGACATTTATTGACAACATATACAGTGGAGGAAATAAGTATTTGACCCCCCCTCACTGACTTTAAAAGTTTTAATAAAAAAAAAAATGAAATGTCTCAATTTTATGCCAGCTTTATTTTAACAGTGACACATAGAATATCAAAAGAACTGAGAAAATTACATGAAATGAGAAATAAAAATTAACTTGATTTTCATTGAAGGAAATAAGTATTTGACCCCCTGGTAAAACAAAATATAGTACTTGGTGGCAAAAACCCTTGTTGGCAAGCACAGCAGTTTGCACACACTTCAGGAGTAATTTTGGCCCACTCCTCTCTGCAGATCATCTCCAAATCCTTAAGGTTTTTAGGCGTGCATTTGGAAACATGAATCTTCAGCTCTCTCCATAGATTTTCTATGGGATTGAAGTCAAGAGACTGGCTAGGCCATTCCATGACCTTTATATGCTTCTTATGGAGCCACTCCTTTGTTTCCTTGGCTGTATGCTTCGGGTCGTTGTCGTGCTGGAAGACCCATCCACGACCCATTTTCAGTGCCCTGGCAGAGGCAAGGAGGTTGTTACCCAGGATTTTACGATACATGGCCCCGTTCATCTTCAATGCGGTGAAGTTGGCCTGTGCCTTTAAAAGAAAAACACCCCCAAAACATAATACTTCTACTACCATGCTTGACGGTGGGGATGGTGTTCTTAGGGTCATGTTCTATATTTTTCTTCCTCCAAACACGTTGAGTTGAGGCCAAATAGCTAAATTTTGGTCTCATCTGACCACAGCACCTTCTCCCAGTCTCTCTCGGAGTCATTAATATGTTCATTGGCGAACTTTAGGTGGGCCTGGACATGAGCCTTCTTGAGCAGAGGAACCTTGCGTGCACTGCAGGATTTTAAACCATTACGTCTCAGTGTATTACCAATGTTTTTTTTGGAGACTGTGGTCCCAGCTGCCTTGAGATCATTAGCCAGCTCCTCCTGTGTAGTTCTTGGTGATTTTTAATCTTTCTCATGATCAGTGAGACGCCACGAGGTGATATCTTGCATGGAGCTCCAGGTCTAGGTCGATTGACCGTAATGTTGTACTTCTTCCACTTCCAAATAATTGCACAAACAGTTGTCACCTTCTCATCCAGCTTCTTACTTATGGCTTTGTAGCCCATTCCAGCCTTGTGTAGGTCAACAATTTTGTCCCTGACATCTTTAGACAGCTCTTTAGTCTTGCCCATGATGGAGATGTTAGAGTGTCATTGAGTCTTTTGGCAGTTGGCCTTTTACACAGGTGACAATTTGGGACAGGTGTCTCTTATGCAGGTAACGACTTCACTGAGATTAGGATGTGTCAGTGGTCTGTGGGAGCCAACATTAGTCATGGTTTTTAGGGGATCAAATACTTAGAGAGGTATATCCGTCCAGTCCTGGAGATTTTTCTGGTTTTGATCTAAAAATGGCTACGTACAACTCCTCATTATTCTTATAAAATATTTCAAAACTTTCTTGAATTTTCTGCGTTTTAGATTCTAGCTCTTCTAGTCTTTTGGATTCCTACTTTTATCAATAATATTATCCGCTTGATGTTTCCCTGTTTCTTGTGAGTTTAGCTATCTTCCTCCTACCTTGTAATGTCTTTGTTTAAGGTATAAAACTGCCTCCTGTGTTTTTAAACTATATATCTCAATTCATTTCATGATTCAAGATTGGGGCATTATCGGAAAGATCTATTCTACCATTATCACTGCCCCCACCTTATCTCGAGCTCTGCTAAAAATAAGAAAAGTCTATTGTTGAGCAGGTTGAATGTGGAGAAGAGTCATGTGTATAGTCCTTACCGGACGGGTACATTTCCCTCCAGATATCTGTTGATTCCAATTCTTTCATCATCCTATTTATTTATTTATTTATTTACTGGACTTTGTTGTGCAGTCACTCTAGAAGAATCAACTTTGGTTTAAACAAACATTCCAGCCCCCACCACAAATCAGTGTACCCTGTGAGCTAGTCATCATACCAAACCATCTTTTATAGAAATTCAGTTCACTTCCCGGAGGGGCATATACAGTGCCCTCCATAATTATTGGCACCCCTGGTTAAGATGTGTTCTTTAGCTTCTAATAAATTGAGTTTTTTTTCTAAATAATCTAGGACCTCGATGGAAAAAAGAGCAAAATCCAACCTTTAACTCAAGTGAATTTTAAGGGGGAAAAAAAATCCCTGACTAAGAAATAATTATTCTTCATAAAATCACCTGTTCCATAATTATTGGCACCCCTAACATTTCTTTGGAAATAAATGTAATTAAAGTATTTCTGTCAATTCTACAATAGTTTACGAAGTTGATCAGAGTATGTAGGAACATTTCATTAGTAATTCACAACTTCCTGTTTCCCTGGGGTATAAATATGACGTGACACAGAGGCCATTTCTCTTCAACATGGGAAAGACAAAGGAACATACCATTCAAGTAAGGCAGATGTGTGTTGACCTCCACAAGTCAGGCAATGGCAAAGAAAGAAGACAAATATAAGGGACAAAGAAGAAAAAGACAAATAAGATGAGAAGAAATAGAGGACGAAAACAAAGAAGATGAACAAGAACAGTAAGAATAAAAATACAAAGACGATGACAAAGAAGAGAAATACAAAGAAAACTAACACAAAGATGAAAACGATAAAGACAAAAGATAAAAAAGACAAACAGAAAATACAAAGAAGAAAAAGATGAAGATGAAGACCAAGAAAAAGAAGAACATAAAGAAAAAGACAAAGAAAAGACAGAAGAAAAAGAAGAAAAGGACAAAGATAAAAAAGACAAAGACAAAGACAAAAAACACAAAGAAAATACAAATAAGAAAAAGGCAAACATGAC
The DNA here is from genome assembly GCF_030463535.1 of Salminus brasiliensis. Classification (NCBI taxonomy): domain Eukaryota; kingdom Metazoa; phylum Chordata; class Actinopteri; order Characiformes; family Bryconidae; genus Salminus; species Salminus brasiliensis. The sequence continues at coordinate 10,876,223 of NC_132893.1, read as the reverse complement.
AAACACAAAGAAGAGAAATACAAAGAAAACAAAAACAAACTAGAAAGACAAAGAAGACAAAGACGACAAACACAGAACACAAAGAAAAGAAAAAAACAAAAGAAAAGAAGACACAGCAAAGACAAACACAACAAAGAAGACAAAGAAAAGAGGAAAAAACAACGAAAAGACAACGAGGACAAAAAAAAAGAAAAGAAAAGGAACAAAAACAAAGGAAAAGAAGAAGACAAAGAAAATACAAAGAAGAAAAAGACAAACAAGACAAAGACGAAGAAGAGAAATACAAAGAAAATGAAGACAGAAGAAAAAGACAAAGAAAAGGAGATAAAAACAAAGATAAATCAGACAAATAAAAATACAAAATACAAAGAAGAAAAAGATAAAGAAGACAAAAAAAAGCCAAATAAAAGACAAAAGACAAAGACTATGAAAAGAAAAAAAGAAAAATAAGATAATTACAAAGATAACAAAGAAAAAGACAAAGAAGACAAGAAAAAGATGAAGAAGACAAATAAGAAGACAAAGAAAAAAAAGCAAGAATAAAAAGACAAAGAAATCAAATACAAAGACAAATAATAGAAAAAAAAATTAAAAAGGAACAGAAGACGACAAAGAAAAGAGCAAAAAAGGAAAAACAACAGAGACAAAGTCAACCCCCCCCCCAAAAAAAATGAAGACAATGAAAATACAAAGAAGAAAAAGACAAAGAAGTGAAATACTAAGAAAACATAGAAAAAGAAGAAAAAGACAAAGAAGGACAACGATAAAGATAAAGATAAAGACAAAAGAAGACAAAGTGAAAATACAAAGAAGAAAAGGATAAAGAAGACAAAGACGAAAAAGAAGAAAAATATTAAAGAAGACAAAGAAAAGAGAAGGAAGATGACAAAATCAAAGGAAGTGAAAACAAAAGAGAAAAAGAAAAAAAAGAAGAAAGACAAAGACGAAAAAGAAGACAAAAAAAAAACAAATACCAAGAAAAGAAAAAAAGAAAAACAAAAGAAAAGACAAAGATAAAAAAAGAAAGACAGAACAAAAAGAAGATGACAAAGAAGACAAAGATGACAGACAAAGAAGAAAAAATAAAGAACACAAAGAAAAGAAAAAAAATAAAGAAGAGAATGGAAAGAAAAGACAAACAAAAAAGAAGACAAAGAAAAGAGGAAAAACAATGAAAAGACAATGAGGACAAAGAATAAGAAGACAAAGACCAAGACAAGAAAAGGAACAAAAACAAAGGAAAAGAAGAAGGCAAAGAAAATACAAAGAAGAAAAAGACAAACAAAACAAATATGAAGAAGAGAAATACAAAGAAAATCAAGACAAAGAAGAAAAAGACAAAGAAAAAGATAAAGACAAAAGATAAAAAAGACAAATAAAATGAAACATACAAAATACAAAGAAGAAAAAGATTAAGAAGACAAAAAGCCAAAGAAAAGACAAAGATGAAGACCACAAAAGAAAAGAGAAGAATAAAAGGAAACGAAGAAGACAACAAAAAGACAAAGACCACGAAAAGAAAAAACAAGAAAAAGAAGACAAAAAAAGACAAAGAAGAAAAAGACAAAGGAGAAAAAGATAAAGACAAAGATAAAAAAAGAAAAAGACAAAGAAGACAAGAAAAAGATGAAGACAAATAAGAAGACAAAGAAAAAAAGCAAGAATAAAAAGACAAAGAAAAGAAAAAAAGAAAAACAAAGGAAAGGAAGAAGAAAAAAGAAAAGAGGAAAAAAGGAAAGACAATAGAGACAAAAGTCAAAACCTCAAAAAAGACAAAGAATGAAAATACAAAGAAGAAAAAGACAAACAAGACAAAGACGTCAAATACTAAGAAAAAGAAGAAAAAGAGGAAGATCAAATAAAAAAGATAAAGACAAAAGATAAAAGAAGACAAATAAAATGACATAGAAAATACAAAGAAGAAAGGGATAAAGAAGACAAAAAGACAAAGAAGAAAAATATTAAAGAAGACAAAGAAAAGACAAAGAAGGTGGATCAAAGGAAATGAAAACAAAATAGAAAAAGAAAAAAAGAAAGAAGAAAGACAAAGATAAAAGAAGACAACTATAAAAACAAAGAGAATAAAGAAGACAAAAAAGACAAATGCAAAGAACAGAAAAAAAAGAAAAACCAAAGAAGACTAAGAAAACACTAAGAAGAAAAAGACAAAGATAAAAAACAAAGAAGAAAAAGGAAAGACAGAACAAAAAGAAGAGGACAAAGAAGACAAGTACTACAGACAAAGAAGAAAAAAAAATTGGTAGACAAAGAACACCAAGAAAAGGAAAAAAAAACAAAGAAACAAATAGAAAGAAAAGACAAACACAAAAAAGAAGACAAAGAAAAGAGGAAAAAACAACAAAAAGACAATGAGGACAAAGAATAAGAAGACAAAGACCAAGAAAAGAAAAGGAACAAAAACAAAGGAAAAGAAGAAGGCAAAGAAAATACAAAGAAGAAAAAGACGAACAAGACAAAGACAAAGAAGAGAAATACAAAGAAAATCAAGACAAAGAAGAAAGACAAAGAAGAAAAAGACAAAGGAGAAAAAAATAAAGACAAAGATAAAAAAGAAAAACACAAAGAAGACAAGAAAAAGATGAAGACAAACAAGAAGACAAAGAAAAAAGCAAGAAGAAAAAGACAAAGAAATCAAATACAAAAATAAAGAAAAGAAAAGAGAAAGTCAAAATCTCAAAAAAGAAAAAAACAAAAAACAAAAGAAGACAACAAAAATACAAAGAAGAAAAAGACAAAAAAGACAAACACATGAAATACAAAGAAAAAGAAGAAAAAGAGGAAGATCAAAGAAAAACATAAAAATAAAAGATAAAAGAAGACAAATAAAATGACAAATAGAAAATACAAAGAAGAAAAGGATAAAGAAGACAAAAAGACAAAGAAGAAAAAGAAGAAAAATATGAAAGAAGACAAAAAAAGACAAAGAAGATGACAAAAAATCAAAGGAAATGAAAACAAAAGAGAAAAAGAAAGAAAGAAAGAAAGAAAGAAGAACGACAAAGACAAAGACAAAAAAGACCAAGACGACAAAGATAAGAGAAGACAAAAAAGACAAATACCAAGAAAAGAATAAAAGGAAGACAAAAAAAAAATGAAGACTAAGAAAACACAAAGAAAAAAAAAGACAAAGATAAAAACAAAGAAGAAAAAAGAAAGACAGAACAAAAAGAAGAGAACAAAGAAGACAAAGATAAAAAAGACAAATAAAACAAGACAAAGATAAAATACAAAAAAGAAAAAGATAAAGAAGAAAAAGATAAAGATAACAAAAAAGAAGACAAAGACAAAAAAGACAAAGAAAACACAAAGACAAAGAAGATGAAGAGAAATGCAAAGAAAATGAAGACAAAGAAGACAAAGAAAAGACAAACAAGACCAAGACAAAGACAAAGAACACAGAGGAAATAAATAGAAGACAAAAGGGAAAAAAGAAAAGACAAAGAACACAAAAACAAAAAAGAAACACAAAAAACAGAAGAAAAAGATAAAGAAAACAAAGAAAAAACAAAAAGAAGACAACAAAAAGACAAAGAGGATGAAGACCAAGAAAATCAAATTTAAAAAGGAAAAAAAAAGACAAAGAAAGATCAAAAAGAAGACAGACAAAGGAGACAAAGACAAAAAAGAAACACAGAAACCAAGGATGAAAAAGATAAAGAAAACAAAGATAACAGAAGACAAATAAAAACAAATTTAAAAATACATAGAAGAAAAAGATAAAGAAGACAAAAAAGACAAATACCAAGAAAAGAATAAAAAGAAAACAAAAGAAAATATGAATTCTAAGAAAACACAAAGAAAAAAAGACAAAGATAAAAAACAAAAAAGACAAAGAAAACAAAAAGAAAAGCCAAAGACCAAGAAGACAAAGAAAAAAAGACGGAAAGAAAAGATAAAGAAGAATCAGACAAAGATATATAATATACAAATAAAAAACAATAGAAAGATATAATACAAAAAGATAAAGAAGACCATAAAAAAAGAAAAAAACTAAGAAAAAGAAGACAAAGAAGACAAATTCCAAGAAAAGAAAGACAAAGAAAAAAGATAAAGAAGAAACAGATAAAGAAGAAAATACAAAGAAGACAAAGATAAAAGAAGACAAATAAAAACAAGGCAAAGATAAAATACCAAGATGAAAAATAAAAAAGAAAAGACAAAGAAGACAGAAAAAGACAAATAAGACAAAGAAGACAAAGAAAGGGAAAAAAGAAGAAAGAAAAAGAATAATGACAAAAAAAGGAAAAAAGAAATATAAATTATGTATAATCTTTTCCATTTGCCCTCTTTTATCATTCCACTCTGTAGTAAGACCCGACTAAATAACAAAATGATAAGAGAAATAAATGTTAAAACTATAATAAGAATAAATAAGAATAAGAATAGATATTCTAAATGGTTCCTTCTTCACCAGTTCATCTCCTATCACTACTTCCTCATCATCGTCAATGTCAGTCCTGAGTCCAGTCCAAAAATGCAGAAATTGGACCATTTCTACTTATATGCAACAAACCCACTCATAAGGTGTCATATGTATTTCACACAGCTCACTTGATCTGACTCACCATTAACACCAAGACGCTGTTTAATTTCTCATTTTTACCTGAGGATATCCAATCTAGAAGTCCTCACCTGCTCATGACTTCTCTACACAAACACTTGGCAATAGACTGAGCATTCTACCATATAAACATCCTTTGCCAAACATCAGACTTACGACTTCTAGTTTACTTCTCAGTGGTTGGGGCAGCCCCCTCTGTATTTTAGCTTGTAAAATGGACTGTTCCATCTGATTTAAGTCCGGGTCATTTCCTGTGACATTTCTCCACACTTGCTGTGCACTGGACACATAGGCCATCGAGTTCCCTTCTTGTCATTGATAGAGAATGTTTGTGGGGTGGTGGTAATCTTAGTAAGACACTAGTTTGAGTTTTTTGCTTCTTTACTGTATGAGTAACATTTAAACTCTTTAAACTCAGACACTTTTTGTTTTCATTGGTTGGAAACTCTGTTATGGGGTAAACACACTGGGACTGCAGATGTTTGGTTTTGTTTTTGCTTGATGTTTAGAGGAAATTGGTGTTAGGTAGGGGAAGGTCCATTGGAAGGTCCAATGGATCGACCAGCAGGAATTTGGACATTTTTTAATTTTATTTATGAGGTTTCGGATGTATTTGCTTAAGTCATATCCCTATACACATTGTCAAAGATCCTCTATTATAATTTGATCTGGAGTGCTGTAGGTGGTCGCCTAGGCAGAGGGGCTGTGAGAGAATTTTCTGTCTAGATTGTTTGATGGACATTAAGGAAAGATAACTGCCTGACAGGTTTTCACTCTTACACTCCTTAAAGTAGCTGTTCAGGTTCTGTTAAAGGAAGCATGTGCAGGAGGAGCTGCAATTTGCCACAACTGTAAACATGTGTTGCTTTCTTTATTTGTTTGAGACTCTGTCTCATCTCAAAGGGGGAAATGTGTAGTGTATTCCGCTTCCTGGCTAAAATGTTTCATGCTAAAACTACTTAAGAGAAGCTAGGGCTGTTTAGGCTTGGATTTCATAAATACTCTTCTATATTCTGAAGCAATGTAGGAAGTCTTTAATCCCTTATTTTCTACTTATATATGTTTAACATTTGCTGTTTGCTGTGTTCTAGTGGTTGGAGTTGGTCTCTTTGTAGTATGCCAGGTCATTTATAGCCATAAAAATATTAAACCTGAACTGGTCACTAATGCTGACAGAGGTTTCTGACAGGATTTTCACAACAGGCCAGAGCATGTCACAGTATGGTAATTGACAACTGGTTGCATAACAGTTACGAATGACTTTATATTAATTAATTTACTAAGAAGTGAATACTACATTTATTCACTGAACACAAATTTACATACGCTTTTATGGTAAATCTATCTTTACCCCTTATGTATTTGTTTATTTTTTTTCTATAATCTTCTCTTGAATTGAATTTAGAGCATATATTAACCTATGATTTTGGCTAAATGTAGGTCAAACTGTGAAACTCATTTCCTTCACTAGAATGCCAGGACTGAAGAAAGTTTCGACTGCCAACTAAACAAAATCTTCTACCTTGGCACTCAGGAGCCGAGCATGCAATTCTTGTTTCATTCTCTTTTTTTGTAGCACAGCCAGCCATTGCAGTGGCTTAAATCATGCTAGATATGACTGCAGAGGAGCATTTCAATATTTCTACATCAGAGTCTGTACTCTTTTGTTGGATGCAAATGCTGACATTTATTGACAACATATACAGTGGAGGAAATAAGTATTTGACCCCCCCTCACTGACTTTAAAAGTTTTAATAAAAAAAAAAATGAAATGTCTCAATTTTATGCCAGCTTTATTTTAACAGTGACACATAGAATATCAAAAGAACTGAGAAAATTACATGAAATGAGAAATAAAAATTAACTTGATTTTCATTGAAGGAAATAAGTATTTGACCCCCTGGTAAAACAAAATATAGTACTTGGTGGCAAAAACCCTTGTTGGCAAGCACAGCAGTTTGCACACACTTCAGGAGTAATTTTGGCCCACTCCTCTCTGCAGATCATCTCCAAATCCTTAAGGTTTTTAGGCGTGCATTTGGAAACATGAATCTTCAGCTCTCTCCATAGATTTTCTATGGGATTGAAGTCAAGAGACTGGCTAGGCCATTCCATGACCTTTATATGCTTCTTATGGAGCCACTCCTTTGTTTCCTTGGCTGTATGCTTCGGGTCGTTGTCGTGCTGGAAGACCCATCCACGACCCATTTTCAGTGCCCTGGCAGAGGCAAGGAGGTTGTTACCCAGGATTTTACGATACATGGCCCCGTTCATCTTCAATGCGGTGAAGTTGGCCTGTGCCTTTAAAAGAAAAACACCCCCAAAACATAATACTTCTACTACCATGCTTGACGGTGGGGATGGTGTTCTTAGGGTCATGTTCTATATTTTTCTTCCTCCAAACACGTTGAGTTGAGGCCAAATAGCTAAATTTTGGTCTCATCTGACCACAGCACCTTCTCCCAGTCTCTCTCGGAGTCATTAATATTGTGGCGAGCACGGGGTTCATGGGGAGTGTTATGTAGTAGGAGGGGCTATGCAGATATGGCTGTTCACTGTGTTCACCGTCTTGTTGTAGTGTAGTGAGTTTTATCACCTGGCTAGGGTTTTTCCAGCCAGGGGAGTTTTTGTGGTTTCACTCTCCTTGCAGTTTAAATGCAATAGGGAGCAGTAAGCCTAATAAAGAGCACATTTTCTGAAGAAAATGCTTCCTGCCTCTGTGTCTCCTGGGCGGTCGTCACATTGGTGTCAGAAGTGGGATCTGGCGGCCGAGTTAGACAGACTGGAGAAGAGGATCGCGGAGCTGGGTGGCGAAGAGATCCAGCGAGGAAGTAGTGCTCCTCGGGAGGAGGGTGCCGAGCGTTACGCCTGCCCTACCTTTCCCGACGGGGCTAGCCAGCCACGAGCCTGGCTGGCTAGCGAAGAGCGGCGCCGTCGGAGAATGGACGGCGGCGAGCGAGGCCCGGAAGATGGCGGCCGGCAGCGGAACTATGGCAGCCGGTGCCGGAGCAGCGGCGGCGATGAGCCGAGGCTGGATGACGGCGGCCGTCACTGCCAGAGCCACGCCCCCCTCGCGTCGACGGCGGCAAGCATCACCCTGCCTCGTTATAACGGAGAAGCCGCATGGGAGCCGTATGAAGCGCAGCTGGGAGTGGTAGCTAGACACTACGGATGGTCCCCAATGACGATCGCTACAAGGTTATGCTTAGCACTGGAAGGCAAAGCGCTGCAAGCCCTGGTGGACCTACCTGTGGAGGAGCACGGGAACCTGGAGGCCCTCAAAGCGACTCTTCGTCAACGCTTCGGCAATATCCCTGCAGTTCAGGTCCTGCGGCAGCAGCTGAGAGAAAGGAGACGCGGGAAGGGAGAAAGACTGGGTGTTCTCGCCGTCGAACTACGCACACTGGTGAGACAAGCCTACCCAGACTTCTCGGCCAGCGTGTGGGACGAGCTCGCGTTAGACGCATTTTTCAATGCGCTAGCGCCTGGTAGCCTGCAGCGTCACGTCAGGCTGAGCAAAGTCAGCTCCCTCAGCCAAGCGGTGGAGGAAGCGGAGAGAGCGGAGCTCATCCTGAAGGACGCAAGACCTGCCGCCTGCTACCAAGTCGAGATGGAGGAAGAAGATGAGCCCACGGCATGTCAAGTTCGCCCAGCGGAAGTTATAGCAAGAGCCGCTGGAAGCCCCATTCGATGCTGGCGCTGTAAAAAACGCGGACACAAGGCCAGCCAGTGTCGCGCCCCAGAGCCGGCGGGAAACGAGACCAGGGCTCCCCAGTGAGGGGTGGGGGGCCCCCGACATCCAGCACCCTCGAGCAAGAACTGGTGGTAGGAAGGCTGGGCACAAGACACGGACTCTGGCTCAAGTGCACCATACAGGGCGTTCCAGTCACAGCCCTTGTGGACACCGGCTCCACCGTGTCAATCATCCGGCCCGGCACTCTGCGCCAGCTCCAAGACAAGACCTCTGAGGAATGGGACCCCACCAACACTGTGCTGAGGTCAGTAACCGGGGAAAGAATTAAAATGGAAGGGAAGAAAAGACTGTGCGTGAGGCTAGCCAAGAGAACTCTGCAGCATGAGTTCTGCATCGCTCCCATCCGTGATGTGTGCATACTCGGGCTGGACCTGCTCAAGGCCCTGGGTGCAGTCCTGGACATCCCCGCTGCGTCACTAATGCTGGGGAGGATGCGCGTTCCGCTGGTGGCGCGTCCTACTGCTGATCAAGGCCGTGTAGCAGCGACTTCCAGCGGCCAAGACGGAGACGAGGGGCTGTCCGAGCCAGAACTAACACATCCGGAGAGGGAGAGCGTAACTCCGCTTCCCGAAAAGATCCCTGCCAAGAGCACACCAGAGGCGGTGAGGGAGCTTTGGCGACGCAGCAGCGAGGGTCTCACGGAAGAGCAAAGTCGGCGGCTGTGGGCCCTGCTGGAGGCGAACATGGATGCGTTTGCAGCCCGGGAGGAGGATTGCACCCGGACAAGTCTCGTGCAGCACCAGATCAACACTGGCTCCACTTCACCCATTCGGCTCCGTGCGCACCGCCTCCCCATCGCTAAGCAGCAAGCAGCCGAACAAAAGCTGAAGGAAATGGCTGAGAGCGGAGTCATCGAACCATCTAACAGCCCATGGGCAGCCCCTGTGGTGCTAGTAAAAAAGAAAGACGGCAGCTGGCGGTTCTGTGTCGACTATCGCCGCCTCAACGCAGCCACCAAAGCGGATTCGTACCCACTACCTCGCATCGACGACGCTTTGGATAAAGTGGCGGGGTCGTCATGGTTCAGCTCACTGGACCTGCGGAGTGGGTACTGGCAAGTGGAGCTGGCACCAGAGGCAAGGGAGAAGACAGCATTCACCCTGGGGGCGGGGCTATGGCAGTTTCGGGTGATGGCATTCGGGCTTCGCAACGCCCCAGCCACCTTTGAGCGCCTGATGGAGCGAGTCCTGGCGGGCATTCCCAAGGAACGGTGCATCCTGTACCTGGACGATCTGCTGGCACACGCACCGACCTTCGACGAGGCCCTAGCCTGCCTGGAGCAAGTGATCGGCGCTATCAAAGCTGCTAACCTCCGGCTGCATCCCAAGAAATGCCTCCTCCTCCAGCGCAAAGTTCAGTTTCTGGGCCATGTGGTCAGTGGAGACGGAGTGGCCACCGATCCGGGAAAAGTGCAGTCCGTCCGGCATTGGCCCACACCGCGCGACACGAGTGAGCTTCGGAGCTTCCTGGGGCTAGCCTCCTACTACCGGAGATTCGTGCAAGGGTTCGCAGACATCGCAGCTCCCCTCCACCAGCTGACGGAGAAAGGTGCAGCATTTCAGTGGACAGACGGGGCAGACAAGGCATTCCGGCATCTCCGCGAAGCGTTGTGTGCAGCTCCCGTGTTAGCGCTCCCTCAGGTGGGTGGACAGTTTGTTGTGGACACTGATGCTAGTGGTTGGGGAATCGGGGCAGTGCTATCTCAAGTTCAGGGGGGTCAAGAGCGAGTTATAGCTTACTATAGCCGTGCTCTCAGTAAACAGGAGCGTAATTACTGCGTAACCCGCCGAGAGCTGCTTGCCGTAGTGTCGGGTCTGAAACACTTTAGACACTATCTTTATGGCACCCCTTTCGTGCTGCGAACCGACCACGCTTCATTAACCTGGCTGATGCAGTTTAAGGAGCCAGAGGGACAGGTAGCTCGTTGGATTACTGCGCTCCAAGAGTTTCAATTTACCATTCAACACCGCGCAGGACGGTTGCATAGCAACGCGGACGCACTGTCACGCCGCCCCTGTTTAGAGGCAGAATGTCGCTACTGCGCGCGGCTAGAGCAGAGGGAGGAGGAGGCAGAAGAACGGGTAGTGGCTGTGGAGGTGTCGGAGAACGAACCGATAGAGTCCTGCGGGCGCGAGGAGTTTCAGAAAGCCCAGGGGGAGGACCCGGTACTCCGTAAGGTGTTGCAGTGGAAACGGGGGGGCAACCAGCCAGAGTGGAAAGACGTAACGCCACACGGGCCAGACTTAAAAGCATATCGGTCCTCCTGGGACAGTCTAAGCGAGCGCGAGGGACTGTTGTATCGACGCTGGGAGGACACTGTGCCCGACAAAATCGTGTGGCAGTTACTTGTCCCGCGCAGCTTGAGACAGCGCGTGCTCCAGGCAGTGCACGGACCCGCTGGGGTGGGACACTTTGGGGTTAATAAGACGCTGAGACAGCTCCGCCAGAGGTTCTACTGGCCGGGTTGTCGTACGGACGTGGAGCTGTTTGTGCACTGCTGCGACGCATGCACAGCCAAGAAGGGGCCCACGGGTAAGTCACGTGCCCCCCTTCAACCACTGCAGTCGGGCACCCCCATGGAGAGGGTCGCGGTGGATGTGCTGGGACCATTTCCACGCACTGAGGCCGGTAATCGCTATGTGCTAGTGGCCATGGACTTCTTCACAAAATGGCCAGAGGCTTATGCGGTCCCCGACCAGAGCGCAGTCACCACAGCGGAACGGCTTGTTGAGGAGTTCTTTTGCCGTTTTGGCTTGCCGGAAGAGCTCCACAGTGACCAGGGGCGCAACTTCGAGTCGCAGGTCATGGCCGAGGTCTGCCAACGCCTTGGGGTTCGGAAGACCCGTACTACGCCACTGCATCCTCAGAGCGATGGGCTGGTCGAGCGATTTAACAAGACACTCGCTACGCAGCTGGCCATCCTTACGGACAAACATCAGCGCAACTGGGACCGTCATCTGCCTCTGGTCCTGTGGTCGTGCCGAGCGGCTGTGCAGGAGTCCACGGGTTTCACCCCAGCACAGCTGATGTTGGGAAGGGAGCTGCGCACGCCCACAGACTTGGTCTTCGGGCTGCCTGCAGGGCTGGATGAGCCCGTGAGCGAGACACTTTACGCCCGCGACCTCAGAGAGCGCTTGGTGGCGGTGCACAAGACCGCACGAGAGAACCAAGGGGGGGCTAGTGTGCGCCAGAAAAGGGCGTACGACACGCGCTGTCAAGGAGCCCCACTGGTACCTGGGACTGACGTTTGGTTCTTCAACCCAAGGCGTAAGAAGGGACGCTGCCCTAAGCTCCAGTCCGACTGGGAGGGGCCATGTCGTGTCTTGCACAGACTGTCGGAGGTGGTGTACCGGGTCCAAACGGGCCGCCGAACGGTGGTCGTGCACCGGGACCGTCTGGCCCCTTACCGGCCTAAGGGAACTGTTGTGGCCGAGGAACCACCAGGGACTTTCGGTGGGGAAAACAAGGGAGGGGCGCAGGGGAGAGCTTCTACACGAGCTCGGCGCACCCCCCCGCACCTCAGAGACTTTGTTAGGGACTAAATGTTTAAAAAAAATAATAATAATAAAAAAAGGGGGTTCTGTGTTGTTGTGTTGATGTGGGGTCGCCGGGTCGGCTGACCCTTTAGGGGGGGGTTATGTGGCGAGCACGGGGTTCATGGGGAGTGTTATGTAGTAGGAGGGGCTATGCAGATATGGCTGTTCACTGTGTTCACCGTCTTGTTGTAGTGTAGTGAGTTTTATCACCTGGCTAGGGTTTTTCCAGCCAGGGGAGTTTTTGTGGTTTCACTCTCCTTGCAGTTTAAATGCAATAGGGAGCAGTAAGCCTAATAAAGAGCACATTTTCTGAAGAAAATGCTTCCTGCCTCTGTGTCTCCTGGGCGGTCGTCACAATATGTTCATTGGCGAACTTTAGGTGGGCCTGGACATGAGCCTTCTTGAGCAGAGGAACCTTGCGTGCACTGCAGGATTTTAAACCATTACGTCTCAGTGTATTACCAATGTTTTTTTTGGAGACTGTGGTCCCAGCTGCCTTGAGATCATTAGCCAGCTCCTCCTGTGTAGTTCTTGGTGATTTTTAATCTTTCTCATGATCAGTGAGACGCCACGAGGTGATATCTTGCATGGAGCTCCAGGTCTAGGTCGATTGACCGTAATGTTGTACTTCTTCCACTTCCAAATAATTGCACAAACAGTTGTCACCTTCTCATCCAGCTTCTTACTTATGGCTTTGTAGCCCATTCCAGCCTTGTGTAGGTCAACAATTTTGTCCCTGACATCTTTAGACAGCTCTTTAGTCTTGCCCATGATGGAGATGTTAGAGTGTCATTGAGTCTTTTGGCAGTTGGCCTTTTACACAGGTGACAATTTGGGACAGGTGTCTCTTATGCAGGTAACGACTTCACTGAGATTAGGATGTGTCAGTGGTCTGTGGGAGCCAACATTAGTCATGGTTTTTAGGGGATCAAATACTTAGAGAGGTATATCCGTCCAGTCCTGGAGATTTTTCTGGTTTTGATCTAAAAATGGCTACGTACAACTCCTCATTATTCTTATAAAATATTTCAAAACTTTCTTGAATTTTCTGCGTTTTAGATTCTAGCTCTTCTAGTCTTTTGGATTCCTACTTTTATCAATAATATTATCCGCTTGATGTTTCCCTGTTTCTTGTGAGTTTAGCTATCTTCCTCCTACCTACGTAATGTCTTTGTTTAAGGTATAAAACTGCCTCCTGTGTTTTTAAACTATATATCTCAATTCATTTCATGATTCAAGATTGGGGCATGATCGGAAAGATCTATTCTACCATTATCACTGCCCCCACCTTATCTCGAGCTCTGCTAAAAATAAGAAAAGTCTATTGTTGAGCAGGTTGAATGTGGAGAAGAGTCATGTGTATAGTCCTTACCGGACGGGTACATTTCCCTCCAGATATCTGTTGATTCCAATTCTTTCATCATCCTATTTATTTATTTATTTATTTACTGGACTTTGTTGTGCAGTCACTCTAGAAGAATCAACTTTGGTTTAAACAAACATTCCAGCCCCCACCACAAATCAGTGTACCCTGTGAGCTAGTCATCATACCAAACCATCTTTTATAGAAATTCAGTTCACTTCCCGGAGGGGCATATACAGTGCCCTCCATAATTATTGGCACCCCTGGTTAAGATGTGTTCTTTAGCTTCTAATAAATTGAGTTTTTTTTCTAAATAATCTAGGACCTCGATGGAAAAAAGAGCAAAATCCAACCTTTAACTCAAGTGAATTTTAAGGGGGAAAAAAAATCCCTGACTAAGAAATAATTATTCTTCATAAAATCACCTGTTCCATAATTATTGGCACCCCTAACATTTCTTTGGAAATAAATGTAATTAAAGTATTTCTGTCAATTCTACAATAGTTTACGAAGTTGATCAGAGTATGTAGGAACATTTCATTAGTAATTCACAACTTCCTGTTTCCCTGGGGTATAAATATGACGTGACACAGAGGCCATTTCTCTTCAACATGGGAAAGACAAAGGGACATACCATTCAAGTAAGGCAGATGTGTGTTGACCTCCACAAGTCAGGCAATGGCTACAAGAAAATAGCCACTCACCTACACCTGTCCATATCTACTGTCAGAGGAATTATTAAGAAGTTTAAAACAACTGGAACAGTGGTAAACAAGCCTGGACGAGGACGCAAGTTTATTTTGCCACCACGCACAGTGAGGAGGATGATAAGAGAAATAAAAAGGTCTCCAAAGCTCACTTTTACAGAATTACAACAAATGGTAGCTTCTTGGGGTCACAAAGTCTCCAAAACAACCATCAGGCGCTATCTGCATGCCTTCAAGCTGTTTGGGAGGCATGCACGGAAAAAACCTTTTCTCACTCACAATCATAAACGCAAACGTTTGGAGTTTGCTAAGCAGTACTGGAACTTCAACTGGGACCGTGTGCTTTGGTCAGATGAAACTAAGCTTTTGAAATGAGCTTTTTGCCAACAAATGCTCTAAGTGGGTCTGGCGTAACACAAGAGCTGAGTATGCAGAAAAGCACCTCATGCCCACTGTGAAATATGGGGGAGGATCATTGATGCTGTGGGCCTGTTTCTCTTCCAAAGGCACTGGGAACCTTGTTAGGGTGCATGGCATCATGAATGGTTTGAAATACCAGGACATTTTAAAACAACATCTGGTGGCTTCTGCCCAAAAGCTGAAGATGGGTCGTCACTGGGTCTTTCAGCAAGATAATGACCCAAAACATATGGCCAAATCTACACAGAAATGGTTCACCACACACAGAATCAAGCTCCTCCCATGGCCATCTCCGTCCCCAGACCTCATCCCCATTGAAAACCTGTGGGGTGAGCTGAAGAGGAGAGTGCAGAGGAGAAGACCCAGGTCGCTGGATGATTTAGAGAGATTGTGCAAAGAGGAATGGTCAAAGATCCCTCCATCTGTATTCTCCCATCTTGTATAACATTATAAGAGAAGATTAGGTGCTGTTTTGTTGGCAAAAGGGGGTTGTACAAAGTATTAACATCAGGGGTGCCAATAATTGTGGCACACATGATTTGATGTTAAACAATTATTTCTTAATGTAGGATTTTTTTCCTACTGAATAAATTCACTTGAGTTAAAGGTTGGATTTTACTCTTTTTTCCATCGTGGTCCTATATTATTTAGAAAAAAACTCAATTTATTAGAAGCTAAAGAACACATCTTAACCAGGGGTGCCAATAATTATGGAGGGCACTGTATATATATTTAATAGTGTTTCTACTAATCCTTCTATTTTCCTTGTGACATCACAAATCTCCCATCAGAAATATCTGATGTGTTCAAATAACAGTGTATTCAATATCAAAAGAGCAACACCTGTTCTATACAAGTGCTTGAAACCCCTAGATTTTAGTTTCACTGAGACACTACTGGTAGATGTGACTTCAAATGTATATCTCACATGAACAATTTTCAGGTGTTTTCTAAAGACTGCAAAACTTTGGAACTGCTGAGAACAACTATCATGAGCACATCAGACCAAATTTCTTTCCTGCATCTGAACCATGCAACAACTTAATATGCCGAATCAAGGTGCCAGGTGTGTCATGCAGCGATCTGCAAATGTAACATTATTCAACAATATTCAAAGAACTCCGTTCTCTCTTGTGGTGCCTACATCAATACTGTACACTGTTGTCTGGAGAAATTTGTACATGCTGCTGAGTGATTCTTCATAGCTTAGACTGACTATAAAATGAACCTTGAAAAAGTTAATCGAATGCTGCCAACGAGGTCCTTCCCTGGCTTGGTATTAGCTTCTTGTCCTTGAAGTTGCTGATGGCCTGCTAATAATATCTTATTAGTAATATCTTAATTGTTGTCATAACAAATTGCAAGCAGACATTATCGAGTAGGTCACTCACTTCGCAGAAACCCCTCAAAACCACACATATTCGCCAGTCGCTTAAAACCTTTACATTTATTTCATGTTAGTCATTTTCATTGTAATATATATATTACATTCATGTAAAATAAATTTAATGTAAAAAAAGATTTTGTAAAACAGAGAAAAAGAGTTTGTAATGTCAGTAACACGTGCAGTTTTGTATTATGTTTATTTTATTAAATAAATAAGTGTAAAAGTCTTGCCTTGATCTAGCTTTTTCTAAATACATTTTGAAAGATGCAAAGTATTGCCTAAATAACATTGTCGGCAGAATCCAAGAAAATATTGATCTAAGTTTTTGTCAAGATTGCACACCCCTACTGTACACTAACTCTTACTTCCACTAGGTAAAATTATACAATATATTATATAGCATAACCCAAACAAAAGTGGCGGAAGCTATTACACCCAGTTAGCTAAACATGTTCTATACACTCGTCGACAAAAAAAGCCTGCAAAACAGCCACTCTGTCCGTCATTTACATAATTGCCTGTTAAGACGTCCTAACTGCATATCATGTTTTACAATAATCCAACATCTCTAATAATCCAATAGCTGGGTGCATTTATTTATTTATTTATTTATTTATTTATTTATTTTTGTTGTTGTTGGTCAAGGAGTGTAAGAAACCTCAAGTTAAGCCTGAGACTACAAACACCAATTGTGAAATAAACTGAAAAAAAGAAATTTTGTGGTCACTACAGGAACACACAAAATCGAGGCAATCGATGTTTGCCAGGTAAAATTAATCCGGTCCAAATAGGGCTTTAAACCAGCTTAATTAGCAATACAAATGTATATTATTGAGTGTAACTACAGCTGCAAGTTATGAATGTCTTCATAATTTTACTAAAGTCAAGATACAGCAACTGTGTGTTTTAGATCCACATCACTGTCAGACACTTCTGTCGGTTACGTCTGTAAGTGACCACTCTGACTTTCTTTTTTGTCTTACAGGTTCTCAGGACTCCAGTAGCACCTCCTTCACCGAAGGTGGATCCGGCCAACAAGTGGTCCCGGCCCGGCTCCCTTTGCCTCCATTTAGCCCCCTTGACACTCACCACAGCAGGATTAAAAGGTAAGTACAGGTAACCTGTTTACAATAATACATTTAAGGTGTCCTCCACCCTAGATACTCATTTACACTGGCTGACAACTGTGTGTGACTGACTGTCTATTCATAGGCGACTCTGGTTGGTGCCGCCTTTGCTGCCTGCGATGACTCTGAAGGGCAAAGACTGTGACAGGACAAGTCTTGACACAGCATCATTTGAACAACGGCATTGGACTGATTGTGTTGCTTGCTTCCCACCATCTGATCAGATCTGATCCAGGACGCTTTTTCAGTTGGAACAGAAATGGACTTTTAGGTTGGGGATGTGCCCAGAACAGAAATTAACTCTGGACTATTTTGAACACTTTCTGCGGAATATGGCCCAGAACATTGTGCACCCTTGGCATCCTTTCAGGAACCCAGGACTCTGATAGGAACCACAATAATTGTAGCAATCAAACAAATTGTTCTCAGGCCACATTTTCATACACCAGGAAAATGCACTGTTTTGTCAATCCTACCAATGTCTCTTGTAATTTTCTGGGTGTTGCGTCCAAACGGGCTGAGCTGTTCTCATGTTTAAGACACTTACCAATGCTACTTTAAGGAATGACATGTGGGTGTCCTATGTAGCTTTTACAGCCAAAGTGCTTCAGGACTGAAATTAGGGTTGAGTACAGCAGTCTTTATGGGATGCTTGGATTCCATGTTTTGTAACTGGAAAAGGTTTTTGGTCATTCTCTCTAGTCTCATCATATGGATTGCAATGCTTGTGCTTGGTGGCTGCTGTATTATCCTGTGCATTCAAGGCCTTATTATCTGAGTGGTAAATAAGTCTGTTTCTTTCCTGTGTATTTTGGCCACAATTCTGTTTCTACTGTGTTGACCCTGATTATTTCTGCCTGTGTCATTTGTACAGTCCCATGCTAAAGGAGGCCTGTGTTTAGAGAAGGACATTTTATTGTATCCAGTCCTTTGAGTATAAATGTGTAGTCAGTCCTTGTTTTCTCTAAGATGTTTTAATTTGGCTTGAAACCTTTAGTGTTTTCTGCTCACCGTGACTCAGAAGACACGTGTAGCTTCACTGGTGGGTTTGGATAGGAAATAAAATGGCTATATCGGAGTTGTAGTCATGGCGACCGACATTTGGTTCCATTCAAGATCACTGCAAAGAAATCAGAGTGGGTAGGTTTCTCTACAGTGAAGCACAATTTCACTGCAGTGACCCTGTCTGACCTGTCCAGCTCTCTGAATCACTGCTGAATCTGAACGTCCTGAACAGCAGATTCTCTATAATAAAGATCTGATGGTTTTGATCTTCTCTTACTCCTCACTCTGGTCTTCACTCTGTAACCAGGTTTGTTTCTGAGAGAACCACAAAGGTTTCTGTGAGATTTTAAGCTTTTATTTTTTAGAGAGGTGAGTTCAGGCTCCTGTAGGGGGTGCTATTAAACCCACACAGTAAAGCATCACAGTGCAGAATGACACACACACTCTCTCTCAATGTGAGATTTTAGCTTTTACGATTTCTTTCAGACTAAATAGACAAATAAATAAATAATTCTCTCAGTTCTTCTGCTCCACTAAACCAGCGGACCCCAGCCTGCACTGGTCTTACTGGGAGGTCTGTACTGGTTTAGAGGCAGAGCTGCTGGTAAGGGAAAGTCCAGTCAGCAGTGAGCTCTTGGCACTGATCCAAGTGCAGCTGCGTCGGTGGACCTGGGTCAGAACCCTCCTTTATGACATCATCTGTGACGTCACAGCGAGGCCCAGTGCAGTGTGCCATTCTCTCCAGCAGGTCAGGGTCAGTAGGTGTCCTCCTGCTGACCTCCTACAGGACCTTAAATAGTTCTCCGTTCAGAGGAACTTCCAGTCGCTGTTGGAACCAGTATGTTAGAGTGGGAGAACACTGAAGAACGTAGCAGCAAAACCCAACAGGCATCAGCTCTGTGAGTCCAAACCTGTTTTTTTTTTTTAGTGGAGTTGAACTCTCCCTCACTCATCTCTCCTCTCATTTCTTCTTCTAGATGTTTTATTAGGTAATCTAACGTACTCTGTTAGGATCCAGAATCAGGCCTGTCTGTCACTGAAAGAGTCTAAGAATGTAATTGATAATCAGAACAGAGAGCAGACATTAACATAAGTTCACCCTAATCCAGTTGTCTAAGAAGAAAAAAATTAAAGGAGACAAAGAAAAGACAAAGATGACAAAAAATCTAAAGAAATGAAAACAAAAGAGAAAAAGAAAGAAAGAAAGAAGAAGGATAAAGACAAAAACAAAAAAGACCAAGACGACAAAGATAAAAGAAGACAACTATAAACACAAAGAGGATAAAGAAGACAAAAAAGACAAATACCAAGAAAAGAATAGAAGAAAAACAAAAGGAAAATATATAAACTAAGAAAACACAAAGAAAAAAAGACAAAGATAACAAACAAAGAAGAAAAAAGAAAGACAGAACAAAAAGAAGAGAACAAAAAAACAAATCAAAACAAGATAAAGACAAAGAAGACAAGAAAAAGATGATGAAGACAAAAAAGAAGACAAAGACAAAGGAAAAGAAGAAGAAAAAAGAAAAGAGGAAAAAAAGGAAAGACAATAGAGACAAAGTCCAAACCTCAAAAAAGAAAAAAAACAAAAGAAGACAACAAACATACAAAGAAGAAAAAGACAAACAAGACAAAGACGTGAAATACAAAGAAAACAAAGAAAAAGACAAAGAAAAAGATAAAGACAAAAGATAAAATAAGACAAATAAAATGACAAATAGAAAAAAAAGACTGAAATGAAAGAATGAAAACAACTATAAACACAAAGAGGATAAAGAAGACAAAAAAGACAAATACCAAGAAAAGAATAAAAGAAAAAAATATATATATAAAGACTAAGAAAACACAAAGAAAAAAAGACAAAGATAAAAAACAAAGAGGAAAAAAGAAAGACAGAACAAAAAGAAGAGAACACAAAAGACAAATAAAAACAAGATAAAGACAAGGATAAAAAAGAAAAAGACAAAGAAGACAAGAAAAAGATGATGAAGACAAAAAAGAAGACAAAGACAAAGGAAAAGAAGAAGAAAAAAGAAAAGAGGAAAAAAAGGAAAGACAATAGAGACAAAGTCAAAATCTCAAAAAAGAAAAAAAACAAAAGAAGACAACAAAAATACAAAGAAGAAAAAGACAAACAAGACAAAGACGTGAAATACAAAGAAAAAGATAAAGACAAAAGATAAAATAAGACAAATAAAATGACAAATAGAGAATACAGAGAAGAAAATGATAAAGGAAACAAAAAGACAAAGCAGAAAAAGAAGAAAAAGATTAATGAAGACAAAGAAGATGATGAAAATCTAGGGAAATGAAAACAAGAGAGAAAAAGAAAGAAAGTAGAAAGAGAAAGACAAAGACAAAGACAAAAAAGACCAAGACGACAAAGATAAATGAAGACAACTATAAACACAAAGAGGATAAAGAAGACATAAAAGACCAATACCAAGAAAAGAATAAAAGAAAAATATATATATATATGAAGACTAAGAAAACACAAAGAAAAAAAGACAAAGATAAAAAACAAAGAAGAAAAAAGAAAAAGACAAAGAAGACAAGAAAAAGATGATAAAGACAAATAAGAAGACCAAGAAAAAAGCAAGAATAAAAAGACAAAGAAATGAAATACAAAGAAAAGAGGAAAGGACAATAGAGACAAAGTCAAAACCCCCAAAAAAGAAAAAAACAACAAAAGAAGACAACAAAAATACAAAGAAAAAAAGACAAAGACAAAGAAGTGAAATACAAAGAAAACAAAAAAAGAAAAGACAAAGAAGAATGACAAAGAAAAACATAAAAGAAAACTAATAAAATGACAAATAGAAAATACAAAGAAGAAAAGGATAAAGAAGACAAAACGACAAAGAAGAAAAGACAATGAGGACGAAGAATAAGAAGACAAAGACCAAGAAAAGAAAAGGAAAAAAAAGAGGAAAAGAAGGAAAAGAAGAAGGCTAAGAAAATACAAAGAAAAAAAGACAAACAAGACAAAGACGAAGAAGAGAAATACAAAGAAAATTAAGACAAAGAATAAAGACAAAGAATAAAGACAAAGAAATCAAATACAAAGACAAAGAAAAGTAAAGAAAAAAGAAAAACAAAGGAAAAGAAGAAGAAAAAAGAAAAGAGGAAAAAAGGAAAGACAATAGAGACAAAGTCAAAACCTAAAAAAAGAAAAAAAAAAAGAAAAAAACAACAACGACAAAGATAAAAGAAGAAAACTATAAACACAAAGAGGATAAACAAGCCAAAAAAGCCAAAGAAAAGACAAAGATGAAGACCACAAAAGAAAAAAGAAGAATCTCTCTGCTCCCTGTGTTACTGTGCAGTACTCAATAACAATCGTTTACGTTTCTGTCTGTGTTTACTCTCGAAAAACTTGGCAAACATGGAGGAGTGATCTATCCAGGCGCTCTGCAAGGAGGTCGTCAAACTTAACTGCTGCTGTTGTAGAGGCAGTCCAAACTCCACAGACGGAAGACGAGGCTGGAGGCTGCCCATAACTCCTCCAACGCTGCTGTCTTAAAACCAGCACTACGGCGTGGTGGACACAGCATTGTTGTCTCCACTCCTGCACCGGAGAGGGCCTGGGGGTGTCTGCGTGGCCTGGAAAAGCAGAGGGCTGCTCCACCACCACAGCTGGTTTTCACCTCAACTAACTGGTGCAAGGTTCAGTTCACTTATAATTTGATGTTTAAGCTGTGTTCAGTTCTTTTGGAGTTTGGAAATTAAAAGTCTTGTTATACTTGAGTTTATTTTTAATCTTTATGGTTTTGAATGTCTTGAGCTGAAATATTTTAATGGTTTAAACGTTCATAAAATGAATTGACCTTGGTCTGATTAAAGAGCCCCATTTAAGAGATTTTGATATTCCCAAATGCAATAAATTTTATAGAGTTGCTTCTTATGCAACTGCAAATAACAACTAAAGGAGTTCTTATCTATGTACAGAAGAATTGGGAGATTACTATTTGAAACCAAGGAAGGGGTGAAGAAAGGAGAATAACATACATTACTACAAAAGTAAGAAATGGAAGTATTGCCTTTATTTCAGTTTACGCTCCAACTCTAAGAGATACCAGTTCTTTTCTGTTAGATGATCTAACAAATATATTGGACCTTCAGTTAGTGGTAGGAGCAGATATGATTATTTCGGTTAGTGGTGGGAGCAGATATATAATCATTTATTAATTAAACAGGTCAGGGGGTGATATTTCTCAGTCAGCTGGCCGCTATCTCCAAGCTTAAGCTATGTATTACCACATTGTCTTTACTCGACTGCTTGCAACATCTTAATCCGAGCACTAAGCAACATACTTTATCTGCAAGCACAAATCTTTCGGCTCTGAATTTACGAGTGAATTAACCAAATTTCTTCTGTTTAATCAGGGTTCAGTGGACGATCAAAGGTTTGTTGGGAACAGTGAATGGTTTCTTTAAGAATAATTCTATTGCTTTTGTATCTTGGTGACAGAAAAGACACAAGTATCTGGACCTTTCTTGTGCTTCAAGTTGAAATTCAAGTGCAATCAACACTTTCTGGTGATATTGCAATACAAAAAAAGTTTTATTTAAAAATGAGCTCAATATTATTCTATTCAGAATTCCTTATTATAAGGGTTGTATTATAATTAATGTATCTTATTATAATGTCTATTTCAATGGAAGCAGGCCCAGTCACCTCTTGGTGCTAAAACTCAGTAATGAGAAATTTTCAAATATTGCAGCAATAAGGTCTCATGATGGAGAACTACTTACAGAACATGTAAAAAGCAATTAAGCTTTTTACAGGTTCTATTCAGAATCATATAAATCAGATGTCCCAAAGGAAACCTTAGATATTGCCCCCTTTTTCCTTTCCTTAGATTTGCCACAATTGTCCACTGACAAGGCATCTTATTTATTTAGTTCTGTTATGATACCTTTGCCCTTCCTAAAAAAAATTGGGATACACTCTAAGGTATTACCCATGTATATTTGGAGTGGTAAATGACCTAGAATTAAATTATCCACTTTACAGAGATGTAAGTAAGATGGTGGTCTTGTGTTTCTAGATTTTAAAATGTATGCTCAGACATTTACCTTAAAACCTCGATCAACATGCCTGAGTCAAAGTGCTCATAATTTATGCTGCTCTTGTAGCCCCATATAAATTACAAGGTCTTATTTTGTGATGTTTCCACTAGATACTGTAAACTATATTTTGGACCCATAATTTCACACCATTTATTAATTTGGCATTAACAGTTGTTAGGGAAACAAACTCTAATATGGCATGAGCCATATGCAGCTTTGGATTTGTCTTCCTTAGGTGACCTTAGCACCTTTCTACATACATTTTGGATTTGGGTTTATTATTTATATATTTATTTATTTATTGGCATCAGATTTCTACCAATCTAACTGCACAACTGGACCATGATGATCTGTGCTCAGCGCTTATTTACCTTTTGAATGATTTCTCCTCACACCCTTTTTTTTTTACTTGGATTTCATCTTTAGCTTGTAAGGTAGGCTGGTTTTTAAATATACTTTTAACTAGATTCTGCAAAAACTCTTGTCTTTGGGTAACATAGAAGCTTGGTGCTCATTAGTTAGGACACGTCCGCTTCTTGTTTTTCCACACCTCGCTCCTGGCGTTCCACAAGGCTGGGTTCTTGGTCCTCTTTTCTCACTCTACACTAGCTCTCTTGGTAAATCTCATGGATTCTCTTACCACTGTTACACCGATGACTCTCAACTCATCCTTTCTTTCCCACCGTCTGACACAGGTTTCTACCCGCATCTAAGCATGTCTCGCTGATGTCTTTTCTTGGATGGCAGCTCGCTACCTCAAACTCAACCCCAGCAAGACAGAGCTGCTGTACATCCCGGGAACTGCTGGACTTCAAAACGATCTTGCCATCTCCTTTGAGAACTCACCGGCCACTCCATCTACAGAAGCTTGACGCCTTGGTGTAGTCCTGGATGAGCAGTTATCTTTCTCAAGCCATGTTGCAACTGTAACTCTGTCATGCAGATTTCTCCTGTACAACATCAAGAGAATTCGACCCTTCTAGAGAGGACACCCGGGTGCTTGTTCAGTCTTTTGTCAACTTATCCAGAATGCAACAGCATGGGTCACCTTCAATGTTTCAGCCACGTCACTCCTCTGCTGCGTTCTCTTCACTGGCTTCCTGTTGCTGCCCGCATCAGATTCATAACCCTGACGCTGGCCTACAAGGCCAAGAACGGACCAGCCCCTCCGTACTTGATGGCAGTAGTCAAAGAATGATCCGCACCAAGAGCCCTTCAAGCTTCAAGCACGACTCTGCTTGACCCGCCATCCCTCAAAATCCACAAAAGACAAGCGTCCAGGCTTTTTTCTGTTCTGGCAAGTCGTTCGCTGTCTTCAAACGCAAATGGAAGATCCTCCTCTTCTGACAAAAACAAAACACCAAAGCGCTAGATTACACACTTTGTACAGTGGCCTTCATCTGAGGGCTGCAAAGCTTCACAGGCATCTACTTCTGCTTCAGCCTATTCTGTACAAGCTGAACCCCCTTATTGCCTCCCACACAGCCCTTTTAAGCCGTACGCTCCTCCCTCATCATCCTGGAGTGGACCAGGTGTCTACTAAGGGGGTGGTTATCACAAACGATGACAATACAACAGATAACATGGACATTATAAATGATGCTAGCTGTAATTATATGTATATCCTGGGGTTATTGGTTGTGTGTGGGTTTCTCTCTGATAACGTTGTGGTGTACAATATGTTGCTTTCTTGGAGAGACTCTAGAAAATATATTGAAGTCCCTAATTGTATCTCTTTATGGTCACCATAAATCCAGATCTATCCCTTCAGCTTGGGCTTGACATTGGGCTTAGTAATTGGACATTAAGGGGCATAGAGGATTTTTATAGTTTATTCACAGCAGGAGTTTTAAACTTATTTGAACAACTCAAAGCACTTTCTGGACTCCCTAATACTGAGCTTTATCATTTTCTTCAAATCAGACTTTACCCAGTCCTGTCAGAAAAGTGGCAAGTTTAGATTTCAACTCAACGAATTGGAGGAGCAGCTCAGCTCAAACAGCTCAAAGTAGAATCTCACCCCTTTACATTACTTTATCCAACATGGACCCATGTTGAAACTAACTTGGGAGAGGGATCTAGGATTGACATTTGAGGTCTGGGGTCTCGGATATTTGTAATTGGACCTTTTCTTTACACCTGTCCGCCTGCACAGCAGATTCCCTAATACTTCAAACTTCAAAATTTAAATACTGTGTTTTAAATGCTTTTCTGAAGTGGTCACAGTTTTACATGTTTTCTGGTTGTGTGTGAAGTTGCAGAACTACTGGAAGGAAATTAATTTTCCCGTACAAAAAAAAATGGCATACAGTTTGTCTCCAGCAGTGTAACTCTGAAACGCTGTAGACCCCTCACTGGAAGATGACTCCATCAGTCTTTTACATATTCTATTTTATCTAGTTAAAAAGTGTATTCTGTTATTCTGCTCAAAATCAGATATTCCTTCCAGAAGGATGTGGTTGAAGCAGATTGCCAAATGGTTCTATATGGAAAAGCTAACCTGTGAGTTGCATCAGAACTCAGAACGCTTTAGCAGAATTTGGTCCCCTGTACTTGGAAAAGGCCTGGACTGAACTTTGTTGTCTCGGTTCGTCTTTCTCCGGAGGAGGTCTTTTTTTAAAAAAAAAGGAGACTCATAACCACCGTCTTTTAGTTGTAACAATGAAATATTTTATTCCAATTAAAAGTACAGTGTGGAGAGAGTCTGCCAATTCTGAGTGCCCCTCGATCTCTCTCTCCCCGACATAGGAATGCCTTGAGTTTTTATACCCTACTACACGTCATATTCTGTTGGATTGTTCCCATATGCAGAATGTTTGCATTTCATCCATAAGGAACACTCATTAGCCCCCACCATTACATACGTGGTCCACAGACACATCTGGACCATGTTTAAATCTATGTCACGTACACCCAAAGAGATGTCCAATCTAAACAACATCTTATGTTCGTTCGGTTCATGTACAGTTTTCACATTTGGTCAGGAAACGGGGCACCCTTTCCTTTCCACATCTACCCAATGGGCCTCACCATATCATTCCTCAACTCCATACCATTCCTTCAGGCCTATGAACATCTGCATGGCCAATAAATACACCACAACTTCCTTACAGATATTCATTTTTACACCTGGACATCCTGTTGTATTACATCCCGTTTTCCTTGTATTTGGATTTGATACTAAGGAAGTGTTATTATACTTATTACACTGAGAGACACAAACTTTCTCTATTGTCTATATGTGCACAGCTCACATTGTTTCCCCGGGCTCAGGATGGTTTTTGTTTTTTGTAAATATTGTAAAACCCAATCAAAACCTAAAGCAGTCATTGTCAACTAAGTTATGACTGCTAAGCCACCTTATTTAACTAGGTCTCTGTGAAACCGAATCAATGGCGTATTATGTTGGTGGGGGGCATAATCGGTTCACGGCATCACAGCTGGCTTACTGTACTTCATGATGGAACATCTAAACAAGCAAACATTCATCATTGAAAATTCCGGGATTGTGTTGCTGCTGCCACTCGAAGTGAAGGAAAACTAGTAAATAATCCTCAACCCAGATCATCAGTATTATCCTCCTGATTTCAGTGTGTTTGTAGACCAGTGCACAGCTGGGTTCTGTGTAAAGCCATTTTAATCTAAACTGACAAGCTTTTCACCTGTATTTGACTTTTCTTTCAAATCCCTCTGATTGCTTCACATACATTTCACAATCAGAGCGTGTTGTAACGTCCATCTGGTGGAGGTGAAGGTAGTACTGTGCGGTCATCTGCATCAAAGTGTGTATTGGTGTAACATCTGCAGTTGTGGTGGTGTAACACCACTGCATGTTCAGCTTCTGGGAGGGGGGGGGGGTCAGAGTAAATGTGTCATTTTCAATGAGATATCTGTGATGTTGAACACCTTGCCTCTTTAAAGCTCTGTGGTACGTTACATACCCTGTATTACTGATCAGTGTCTGATCTTCAATATCTGAAACTGTCAGCTAAGTACTGAGGTGCTTTCCTTTCTCCCTTATGGATAACATGTGCTATGTCTCCCTCAGTTTGTGCACCATCTTGAACATCAGTTTGAGATTCTAAAACCTCTTTTGGAGTCTGAACACAGCTGTTGGCTTTCCCCATGGAAATCCTCCACTGCCATTGTCTGGTCAGTCTGGGTTTGGTGTTCTGTAACACACGTAAGAAATTTCACAAGCCTGTGATTAAGGACTTTCCCTGTGTCTGTAGGGTACAACAGAGTCCATCATATCTAGTCAACTATCCAAAGACTCCCTTTCACATCTTGACTCCTGCTTCTATCTGTCATGTTTGTAAGGGTAGCGTGCTAATCTGAATACTCATCTTTTGAAAGGTTAGGCTTTCAAATGCAAATGACTGTATTGGTCATTGCAGCATATGTCCAGAATTCTTAAGGAAAATTGCTTTATACTAGCATGCATATTTCCATATCAAATAGGGTTCTCAAATTTCTCTCTGTTGCATCATTTTGATGTGATTTAAGGTGTTGGTTTCACACCTTATGCCCTTCTTACTAAGCAATGACTGACAATCCCTTGCTGTGAACTCTGTACCATTATCTGAAAAGACATTTTACTGTTCCATATGGAGAGGAGTCTGCCAAGATTCGCTCAGTGGCTTTTACAGTGTCACTCTTCATTTTCAGGAAGTACACAGACTGCACCTGAGTAATCCTCAGTAAACTTCAGTGTATCTTACCCTTGATTTTCATGCTCTCTACTGCATAATGTGAATCATAGTTACAGTGAACAAGGATTTCATGCTGTTTGAATATTGTAACACCCTGCAACCATCACCACTGTGATCATTGACCACATTCAGGTAATAAAGCCTATTGTACTCTTTAATGGGGAACTTAGTACAGTTTTTATGGATATATTCATCTTGTCCTTGTTGTAAGTTCAGAGGCTGCTGCTGTTCCATTCTGAATGCATCGACTCCAAGGTTACGTGGAAGTGATCGTGGAGGCATCACCACAATTTTTATGGTTCAGTTCTATGCACAACCCAAAACTCATTCTAAAGCGAAATACTTGACAGCTACTGTTTTCATTAATAACTTTCCAGATTTCTCAATCTTCCCATTTCACCCTAAATATATAGAGCGTGTAACAGAATCTGCAGACTGTGCTCTGTTGTAGCCTTGAAAATGTTGTAATCAGAATCCAACAAATTGGCTAGAAAAAGCTAGCACTGTGGTATAATGCCCACACATGCATTATGAACCCAGTTACTCGTAGCTGTCAACGGCAATGGTGACGCAGAATTTGAATTTCTCTGCCCCTATTTTATAGTGTTTAATATTAGATTTTCTTCTATCTGAGCCAGTTGTTGTGATCCTATTGCTCTCTGCTCCCTGTGTTACAGTACTGTACAGGTCTGTCTCACTGACCGTTGTTCCTTTTTCTGTGTTTACCCTGGAGGAACATGACGACCAGAGAAGGACGAGCTCTGCGGGGAGGTCATCAAGCTTGAACCAGCTGCTGTTGTAGAGGCCGTCCAAACTGCACAGACGGAAGATGGAGCGTCAGTGTGGCCACAAAAAAGCCAAGGGTATCTCCACCACAGTTGGTTTTCACCTCTGCTGGTTTCAGGTCCTTAGCTCTTTGCCTTCTCTTTCACCTGCTCTGTCACCGAGGACAACACCTTAGGGCGATGTTCTCATTGTTGGAAATTCTGCTTTAAAACGAGTTCTCAACGAGTAACACCACAATCTCCTTTTTTTCAGGCACCCGTTTCCTGTATGGCTTCGGCACTATCTTTCTCCACTATTCTGTTTCTGGACGTCATTTGAAAAAAGACCAGGATCACCATGATCATTGTCTGCCTTGCCCTCTTTGCCCACCTACCAACGAGTGAGCAAGCTGTTTACCCACCTTTTCACGATCCACTGCTGGCTGCGGGACAGGTGTATCAGCGCTGAATTCGTAGGGAGAGCTTTCGGGAGTGGCTGGTCCTTTACTGCAGAAATGAGCTTTCTCCCGAGCTGCCTGGGATCAATCGTTCTCTCCAGGAACAACAAGAAGGTGCTACACCAGGACTGACTGGCCCTCCCAGTCAGGTTAGTGAAATGCATAGTGGGCAGGTAAGTGTTTTACGTGATTTACTCGATTTTATAGTAATTTATTGTCATTTCTCTGTGTCTGTCTCCCACATGGTTTGTAATTGTAACACCCAGAAAATTTGCTTTTAAAAAATTCAGTAAAAGCAGTTCTCTCTTTGAATTTGGGCTGTTAAATATACAATCTCTAGCCTCTAAAGCAGTAATTATCAGTGACAGGTTTCTACAGGAGGACACAATGGGGAAATCTTTCCAGGGTATTTCACCTGAACAATGGTCCATGCTTATCAAGGCAGTGCAAGAATGTACAGAGGTTTTTAATGTCTCCGTCTGCCCCAGCTTTAAACTAATTTACCCAGCCACTTCTGCCCATCTGTGTGCCATCAGTTGAGTGTTTAAGAACCGTCTTTTTGTTGATGTTCAAATGAGCCAACAGGATTTTTAATTTCTTGTAGACACAGTGGCTCAGGTCACTACTCTTTCCGAAATGCTTTGCTCATCTTTAGGAGTACTTTTAACAGACAGACAGGGATTGGGTAATGCTGGAATTTCTATCTTCACTCATAGATTTCAATCTAGGACCTAAAACCGTCTCATGGCAATTTTGGGTAGGAAAGGTTTAAAAACATTTCTTTGTCTATTAATACTGATTCTTGTGTTTGGAACATTGCCTCTTTGAAACTGTCTGATTTGGCTCATCACCCTATTTGGTCTGTCAAGGATGATTGTGGTCTTCTAGATATGGATCCAGTTGTTTTCACAGGCCATCAACCTCCTTGTGCTAAACAATATCCTATTAACAAGGAAGCTTTGCAGGGTATCAAGCCTATCACAGAGCAGCTTAAGAATAGAGGTATCTTGGTCAAAACAGTATCTCAAACAATCCTGTGTAGCCAGTTCGTAAAGCTAATGGAACTTGGCGGCTAACTGTGGACTACAGAGTATCAGCATATAGACAAGCTAACTCGATTAGTTACTGACCCATCCACCATTTTTGATGGCATTCCCATAGCACACAGGGTTTCTTCTGTCATTGATATGGCCAATGTTGTTTGGTTAGTTCCATTAGCATCACAAAGCCAGCCATGGCTTGCATTCACTGTGGGGAATGTGCAGTATCAATGGACACGGGTGCCACGGTTTTCAAAACAGGCTGGATACATTTTGCAGTCATCTGAATCATCATGTTTTGTTGAGCAGTGAGAATGAGATTTTTGGGTAGCAAGGGACACTATGCCAGTCATGACAAAGCTTAGTTGTGGTGGTCTGGTGTGCAATATTTAGGACAGGGGGTTACCCAGGGTTCCAGAGGAATTTTACCTGCTAGACGATCAGCAATTAATGCAGTGTCATTACCAACCGCAGTGCACAAATTGTGAGCTTTCTTAGGCCTCTGTAACTACTGTAGACCTTGAATGAATTCTTATGCTGCTCTTTCACAACCACTATACAATCTGCTTTAAGGTATCCCTGGACAACATGCCCCTCTTATGCACACAGCAGACACAACCACTGCTTTTGCAAATTTGAAATCAGCCTTCATATCTGCACCAGCTCTTGGTCTTTGTGATCCAAGCAAGCCTGTCTGGGCATGAAGGCACTGGTTTTATGACATCCTGTCTGAATCAGGAACATGGTGGTATGCAGCGTCCAGTAGCTTATCATTCAGCTAAGTTAGATTCTGTAGCCTGTGTGGGTACATGTTTAAGAGCAGTACAGGCCACTTATCTGGCACTGTTGGCATGTGAGCCGCAGACACTAGAACAAAGAGTCACAGTCAAATGTCCTCATTCTGTGTCTGCACTGCTGAACAATGTCTGTATGTTTTTAGTAACGGCCTCCGGATGGGGCAACTGGCTTACAGGTTTGACAGCTCCTCATGTGGTGACTGAGAATGCACCCATGAACAACCCTTCCTCCTTTATGATGTCCTCACTGGCTAATGCTGAGGAGTGGGGCTGGGGCAACGCGCTGACGTAATGGGCATTAAATTACGAGATTACGTTGATTTGAATTACATGCATTGATGAGTCGCAAAGATGGCCGCGCCTACTGAGCCCGGGATTTATCCAAAGCTGCATCTACAAAAAATTGCCTGCATGCGTCTAAAGTGTGGGAGTATTTCAGTCACATTGCTAACCGTTTCTTAATCGTTTAGTGTAGATAGCTGGTAAGGTAGATACCTAAGGCTTTTCATGGTACTGTGGGAGCTTTAATACACACGTAGCTGGTTCTCAAATCGCTTTCGCTCTCTCCATAGATTTTCTATGGGATTGAGGTCAGGAGACTGGCTAGGCCATTCCATGACCTTGATATGCTTCTTATGGAGCCACTCCTTTGTTTCCTTGGCTGTATGTTTTGGGTTGTTGTCATGCTGGAAGACCCATCCACGACCCATTTTCAGTGCCCTGGCAGAGGCAAGGAGGTTGTCACTCAGGATTTTGTGATACATGGCCCCGTTCATCTTCCCGTCGATGCGGTGAAGTTGGCCTGTGCCCTTAAAAGAAAAACACCCCCAAAACATTATACTTCCACCACCATGCTTGACGGTGGGGGTGGTGTTCTTAGGGTCATATTCTGTATTTTTCTTCTTCCAAACACGTCGAGTTGAGTTGAGACCAAAAAGCTCAATTTTGGTCTCATCTGACCACAGCACCTTCTCCCAGTCTCTCTCAGAGTCATTATGTTCATTGGTGAAGTTTAAGCAATACTGGACATGAGCCTTCATAAGCAGAGGAACCTTGCGTGCACTGCAGGATTTTAAACCATTACATCTCAGTGTATTACCAATGTTTTTTTTTTGGAGACTGTGGTCCCAGCTGCCTTGAGATCATTAACCAGCTCCTCCTGTGTAGTTCTTGGTGATTTTTAATCTTTCTCATGATCAGTGAGACGCCACGAGGTGATACCTTGCATGGGACTCCAGGTCTAGGTCGACTGACAGTAATGTTGTACTTCTTCCACTTCCGAATAATTGCACCAACAGTTGTCACCTTCTCACCCAACTTCTTACTTATGGCTTTGTAGCCCATTCCAGCCTTGTGTGGGTCAACAGTTTTGTCCCTGACATCTTTAGACAGCTCTTTAGTCTTGCCCATGGTGGAGATGTTGGAGTGTCTCTGAGTCTTTTGGCAGTTGGCCTTTTACACAGGTGACAATTTGGGACAGGTGTCTCTCATGCAGGTAACGACTTCACTGAGATTAGGGTGTGTCAGTGGTCTGTGGGAGCCAACATTAGTCATGTTTTTTCATCAAAGACTTAGTTCCCTCAATTATTTTTATTTAAATATTATTCCTTTTCTAGATTTTCTTTTTGATGTTCCATCTCTCACTGTTAAAATGAAGCTACCATAAAAATCATAGACTGTTTAATCATTTGTCAGAGTACAAACTTTCAAAATCAGTGATGATCAAATACTTATTTCCTCCACTGTATATATAGCTGCTGAGGTCTCACGCCTTATCCCCTGCTTACAGAGCAATAACTGTAAATGTGTTGCTGTGAACTCTGAACCATTATGTGAACAAATACATTTTACTGATCCATATGGAGAAGAATCCGCCAAACATCGCTCAGTAGCTTTAACTGTTTCACCCTTAGTTTTCAGGAGGTTCACAGACTGCATCTGAGTAATCCTCAGTAAATGTCTGAGTGGATCTCCAACCCTGGATCTGTCCACAAGCTCCTTAAATCAGTGACCTCATTTAATATTCACGAAGCTTCAGCCGCATTGGTCAGTATATAATGCGGAGTCTCAGCCAATCAGGAGCCTCAGCTGTCAATCAGCAGCGTGGTCTTGTAGCAGTGTGCAGGACAAACAAGCCGGTGTGACCGAGCTCTGTAGCTCCTCTGGAAGACTGAGCTTTAGAAACTGCTCAAGCTGTGTGACTGTGGGTGCCTTTAATTTAGAGTCTGAGACACAAAGTAAGCTGCTGTTCATTTAGTTTGGGAATGGCTTAGTTCCGTTGCTATGCTAGCTTTCTCCTTAGCAATGTAGCTTAAGTATTTACCTATGCATTACTGAATCTTCATGGTTTCTGTTATTTCTTCATGTTTTGCGCTACTGAGCTGTTTTAGGTTAGTATGGATGATGTAATTCTGTGGATTTGTGCTAAATTTGTGTTCTTAGTCAACGTCCTGGTGTTTATTGAACTGCTGCTCAGAGGCTGTTGCTGTTCCTCTTTTCGTCCTTGTGGGGGCGCTAAAACCCCATAGTTTAAGCTGTGGAAACGGTCAGAGGCATGTTAAAGCTGGTGTCTTGCTAGAAGCTTTGAGTGGTAATTATCAGCTTTGTTTCTCCTGCCTGTTGAGCGTATACACATCTCTCTCTGAATGAACTCATTTAGTAGCACTATGATACAGACCTGGAACCTTTCTGAACTTTTATTTAATATTGTGCATGTATTCTGTTTATTTCAGAGTCTTTATTCCTCAGCCTGTCCTCAATTCTTCCTCACTTATTCATCATTCACCCATAACGCTGTCATATTTCTAATGCCCAGTGCTCCATGCTTCAGCCTCATTTTCAATCCAGTCTCCTTCAATACAACAATTTCTAGGAGCAGCTAGGTCAGTATGTACTAGTTCAAGTACTGCTTTTGCTCGAGCATCAGGTTCTGTTTCTACTCTGAGCAGATTTCTCTTGTCTGCAGACTTCACAGTTCAGTTCATCAATCTTACCCTTGATCTTCATGCCCTCTACTGCATAATGTGAAACATCATAATTACAGTGAACAAGGATTTCATGCTGTTTGAATATTGTAACACTGCAACCATCAGCATTGTGATCATTGACCACGTTCAGGTAATAAAGCCTATTGTACTTGGTACCGTATTTTGCACTCTTTAATGACAAAGTTGGTCCCATTTTTGTGGCCATGTCTTCTTTTTATTAGCTTTGTCTTCTTATCTTATCCAGGTGTTGTGATCCTTGTGCTCTCTGCTCTGTGTTACTGAGTTTCTGTCTGTGTATTTACTCTGAGGCGACCACAGAGAAACGAACTCTCCCGGAGGTCGTCAAGCTTGTATGGCAGATCCAGCTGCAGTTGTAGATGCAGCCAAACTCCACCGACGGAAGACAAGGCTGGAGGCTGCCTGTGACTCCTCTAATGCGGCCATCTTAATTCCAGCACTAGCGTCTCCACTCCCGCACCTGAGATGACCTGGAAGCGTCAGCATGGCTAGGAAAAGCAGAGGCTAACTGGTTCAAAGGTCCTCAACTCTTCAACTTTGCCTTCACCTGCTCCGGTACCAAGGACAACTCCTCAGGGCGGTGTTCTCACTGTTGGAGATTCTTTTGTAAAACACTAAAAAGTATCGACCCTAAAGAGTAATGTCACGGTCTCCTGTTTTCTAGGTGCCCGTATCCTGGGCGTCACCAGGTGGCTTTGGCACCATTGTTCTCCACTATTTTCTGACTGATGCAGCGTGGCCCTGAAGAAGCACTGCCGTACACTTCTGGACACTTTTTGGAAAAAGCCAGACACCAGGATCATCGTCTCCTACCCCCTGAACACTTAACGATGAGTGAGTGAGCAGTTTCCCCAGCTCTTCACACTCCACTGCTGGCTGTGGGACAGGTCAGTCTGTGCTGAGCTTTCGGCTGGGTCTGATTCTCTAACACAGATGAGCTTCACCTGAGCCGCCTGGCCAGGACTGACTTATTTATTCTTTTCACTTGTATTAAAAAGTAATATCAGTGTTACTCATAGTATTATAGACACATTCTGCAGTATTGAGACTCTGGCCCCTGCATGGTTTTTAATTGTAATGTTGGAAAATCTGAATTTATATCATTTCTTCCATCTTTCCGAGTGCAAGCATTTCTGCATTGAGCTTGGGATATTAAATATACAGTAGGGCAAAAACATATTTAGTCAGCCACTGATTGTGCAAGTTCTTCAACTTCAGACAGATGGTCAGTAATTTATGAGAGACAAAATGAGAAAGATTCAGGAAATGACATTGTAGGATTTTTTTTACGAATTGTTTTCGAAGTTATGGTGGAAAATAAGTATTTGGTCACCCACAAACAAGCAAGATTTCTGGCTCTCAGACCTGTAACTTCTTTAAGAAGCTCTTCTGTCCTCCACTCGTTACTTGTATTAATGGCACCTGTTTGACCTCGTTATCTGTATAAAAGACACCTGTCCACAGTGTCTAACAGTCAGACTCCAAACCTCCAACCTGCTTAAGCCAGTACAAGTCCAGACCCGTCTGAAGTGAACCATCTTAGTTCACTAGATCTCTGTGAAACT
Source organism: Salminus brasiliensis (assembly GCF_030463535.1). NCBI lineage: Eukaryota > Metazoa > Chordata > Actinopteri > Characiformes > Bryconidae > Salminus > Salminus brasiliensis. Next base: position 10,840,928 of record NC_132893.1, on the reverse strand, counting down.
AAATCAAGGGCGCAGGTCTGTTTATTACATTGGTGGGGGTCATAAAATCGGTTCGCACAGGACCCCCTGGAAGCAGAGTCTTTTTACATTTATTAAAACTCTAATTGTAAAAATACAGGTAATTTCTGAATATTAAGTTATAAAAGCACATACAAGTGTCCAAAGAAACGCAAAGGGTAAAAGAGTAAATGTAAATGGTTGCAGAATTTTAAATAGTGAAATAGATTTCAAACTGGGAGCTAACCAGCCAATTAATCCTCAGAGGCCATATTGTCTATTTAAGTCAAGACAGGTTGCCAAGTAGTATTAAATTCACCACTGTACCCAATTTTAGGTAGGAGGGTTTTTCTCTTTCCATTTAAGTAATCTAAATAGTCAAGTCAAGTCAAGTCAAATTTATTTGTATAGCGCTTTTTACAACTGTTGTCGTCACAAAGCAGCTTCACATAATTAGTACTTAATAAAGAACAGAGACAGAGAAGAAAGAAGGAATAACATGAAGCGTCAAAGACCCCCGTGAGCAAGCCAACGGCGACAGTGGCAAGGAAAAACTCCCTCAGAGCTGGAGGAAGAAACCTTGGGAGGAACCAAGACTCACAAGGGGGACCCATCCTCCTCTGGCCAGACTGTTTTAAACATTATTGATAAAAATTACCAAAGCAGATACAACAGAAAGTTAATAGTGGTGATATTAATAGTGTCAGACAGGCACGAGTCCATCTAGGTTTCAGCACGGCCACCAAACAGGCAGCAGCAGCTGGCGGGTGAGCCATGGGTGGTGGCGGGTTGGGGGGGGACCCGCTGGCCGGACTGGTAGGTGGCAGCTGGTTAGATGCAGGTAGAGGGGACCTCAGCGGGCAATCTTCCTGCAGATCGGGCTGGGTGGCCATTTACTCGGGGAAGGTAAAGAGAGAGAAGTTAGTTCTAAGAGGAATTTTATGGAGTGCAGAGAATGTTGAGAATCAGCATCTGGGTATGTCTGACGACTCCGGCAGGTCTGATTATCACAGCATAATTAAAAGGAGAGAGCCAGAAGGTAACACGGACACGGGCGTACCCTGAGAACACCAGCATCTGTCTGCTCCACCGTCAACAAACCTGAGTGATCGCGTGTAAGCAGCGAGACGACAGCTCCAGCATCTCAGTGTACTACAATTCCCTGGGTCCGCGAACCCCTGGACCTGCAGCCCTTATCTAAGAAACATTAATTACCAAAAGCTAAACTAAACATATAAGTTTTCAGCTTAGATTTAAAGATTGAGACTGTGTCTGAGTCCCGAACATTATCTGGAAGGTTATTCCAGAGCTGGGGGGCTTTATAAGAAAAGGCTCTTCCCCCTGCTGAGGTTTTCTGAATTTTGGGAACGCGTAAGGCCAGCACCCTGAGATCTAAGTAGTCTTGATGGTTCGTAATATACTATAAGATCCTGCAGGTACTCAGGAGCGAGGCCATGTAGGGCTTTATATGTTAATAAAAGAATTTTGTATTCGATACGAAATTTAACTGGGAGCCAATGAAGTGCTGATAGAACTGGACTGATATGGTCAAATTTTCTAGTTTTAGTAAGGACCCTGGCTGCAGCATTTTGCACCAGCTGAAGTTTATTGAGGTTCCTGCTGGAACAACCTGACAGTAATGCGTTACAATAATCTAGCCTTGAGGTAATAAAAGCATGTACTAGCTTTTCTGCGTCTTGTAGTGATAAGGAGTTTCTTAGTTTGGAGATGTTCCTAAGCTGCATAAAGGCTGTTCTACTAATATTAGCTATATGTTGCTCAAATGATAAATCTGAGTCGAATGTGACGCCAAGATTTTTAGCTGCTAAACCAGGAATGATGGAAGAATCAGCCAAGTCTAACATTAAGTCTGATAGTTTATTTATTATGAGTCTTTTGGACCTAAAAGGAGAACTTTGGTTTTGTCACTGTTGAGGAGAAGGAAGTTATGTGACATCCAGAGTTTTATATCCTTTACACAGTCCTCCATTTTCTGTAATCTAAATTTATCTTCAGGTTTGGCTGATATATAGAGCTGTGTGTCATCTGCATAGAAATGGAAATTAACGCTATGTCTGCTTATAACTGAGCCCAGTGGTAACATGTATAGTATAAGTAATAGTGGTCCTAAAATTGAGGCTTGCGGAACTCCATATCTTACTTCTGCGTAGTTTGAAGATAAATCATTTATCTTTACAAATTGGAAGCGTCCCGTTAGATATGATTGGAACCATGATAGGGCTGTCCCTGTGATTCCAACCATTTTCTCTAATCTTTCTAGTAATATAGAATGATCTATTGTATCAAAGGCTGCACTAAGGTCTAGTAGGACTAATAAAGATACGTAGCCTTGATCAGAGGCAAGAAGGAGATCATTCGTAATCTTCACTAGGGCTGTCTCTGTGCTGTGATTGAGTCTAAATCAAGACTGGAATTTTTCATACATGTAATTTTTACTCAGGTATAAGCAGAGTTGTTGGGCCACAGCTTTTTCTAATATCTTAGATACGAATGTTAAGTTTGAGATGGGTCTATAATTAGATAATACGCTAGGATCAAGATTTGGTTTTTTGATTAAAGGTTTTATAACTGCTATTTTAAAGGTTTGGGGTACATGCCCAAGGCTAAGGGATAAATTTACAATTGTTAAAAGAGGTCCGATTATAATTGGGAGAATTTCTTTTAGCAATTTAGAGGGAATCGGGTCGAGTGTACATGTTGTACAATTAGCTGAGGATATAATTTTTTCTAGTTCAGGCTGTGGAAGTGGGTAGAAGGCTTCCAGCCTTTGTTCTACAACTAAGTTTTGTTCTAAAGCAACTACATCAGGTGACGGCCATGTTTGATTTAATAAGCAGGGTTGGATTTGTTGTCTAATATTTTCTATTTTATTATTAAAATAGTCCATAAAAACATGACTAGTTAAAGATGTTGGGATCTGGGGTTGAGTATCTGCCTGGCTTTTAGTAAGTTTAGAGATCTCATTAAAAAGAACTCTGGGATTGTTTTTGTTTTTGTTTTTCTCGATCAGCGAGGCCAGATACACTGAGCGAGCTTTAATGAGTGCCTTTCTATATTGACTAAGGCTGTCCTTCCACGCAGAGTGGAACACCTGTAGTTTGGTCGTCCGCCATTTACGCTCTAGTTTCCGCACTGTTTGTTTTTAGGTACGAGTTTGATCACTGTACCACGGTGCGAGCCTTTTTTGCCTCATCATTTTATTTTTGAACGGTGCTACTTTGTCTAAGGTTGATCGAAGGGTATTCTCTAGATCGTTTTTTAATTTGACGAGCTCCGTTTGGTCTGACGGAGTGTAAGCTAAGGTTGATAGGGGTGGGAGATTTTTAGTATACTGTACAGCTGTCATTGGTGTTATTGTGCGCTTTAGGCAGTATTGTGGAGAAGAATTTACATTTTGCCTAAGATGTAGCTCAAAGGAGATTAGATAATGATCTGATATTACTGAGCTTTGAGGTAGAATATTTAGCTGATCAATGCTAACACCCAGGGTCAGGACTAAATCTAGGGTATGATTACAGTAATGTGTGGGTCCAGTTACGTTTTGTATAATGCCAACAGAATCTAAAATTGATACAAACGCCTTTGTTAATGGATCGTCTGCTTTTTCAAAGTGAATATTAAAATCTCCTACTATTATAACTTTGTTGCTGCACACTGCCAAGTCTGCAGAAAAATTACTGAATTCTTTTAAAAATTCAGAGTAGGGCCCTGGAGGCCTATAAATATTAATCAGTGAGAAAACATTTTTATTTGTGGCCGGATTTGATATATTAATGTAGATAAGCTCAAAAGAGGTGAAGGTGTTACAGTGTTTATGAATAATATCTAGTGTATTCTGGTAGATTATACATACTCCACCTCCTCTGCCTGATAATCTAGGGCTATGTACATATTTATAGCCTGCGGGGGTGGCTTCATTTAGAGCTACAGTGAGTCCAAGAAGTATTTGATCCCTTGCTGATTTTCTTTGTTTGCCCACTAATAAAGACACTATCCTTCTGCACTTTTAATGGTAGATATATTCTAACATGGAGAGACAGAATATCAAGACAAAAATCCAGAATATAATTTTAAAGAATATATTTTAATTAATTTGTATTTCAATGAGGAAAATAAGTATTTGATCCCTCTTGCCAAACACACTCAATACTTAGTGGCAAAGCCTTTGTTTGCAAGCACAGCGGTGAGACGTTTGTTGTAGTTAACCACAAGTTTAGCACACACACCAGGGGGAATTTTGGCCCACTCTTCTTTGCAGATCCTCTCTAAATCATGAAGGTTGGTGGGCTGTCGCTTGGCAACTCTGACCTTCAGCTCCCTCCATAGATTTTCGATCGGATTGAGGTCTGGCGACTGGCTGGGCCACTCCATGACCTTAATGTGATTTTTCTTGAGCCAATCCTTTGTTGCCTTTGCTGTATGTTTAGGGTCGTTATCATGTTGGAAGACCCAACCACGGCCCATTTTCAGATCCCTGGCAGAGGGGAGGAGGTTGTCCCTCAGGATTGTGCGGTACATGGCTCCATCCATCTTCCCAGTGATGCGGTGAAGTAGCCCTGTACCCTTGGCAGAGAAACACCCCCAAAACATTATGCTTCCACCTCCATGCTTGACGGTGGGCACAGTGTTCTTGGGGTCATAGGCAGCATTTTTCTTCCTCCACACATGGCGGGTGGAGTTGAGGCCAAAAAGTTCAATTTTGGTCTCGTCTGACCACAAAACCTTCTCCCAATAACTTGGTTCATCTTTCAAATGATCATTGGCATACTTGAGGCGCGCCTCCACATGTGCTCTCTTCAGCAGGGGTACCTTTCGGGCACTGCAGGATGTGAATCCATTGTTGCGCAAAGTGTTGCCAATTGTTTCCTTGCAAACTGTGGTCCCAGCTGCCTTCAGGTCATTTGCTAACTCCTGCCGAGTGGTTGCAGGACGATTTCTGACTGTTCTCAGCATCATTGCCACCCCACGAGGCGAAATCTTCTTTGGAGCACCGGGCCGAGGTCTGTTGATTGTCATGTTATACTCTTTAAACTTTCTGATAATTGCACCAATAGTTGTTACTTTCACATCCAACACCTTACTAATCTTTTTGTAGCCCATTCCAGCTTTGTGAAGGTCAACAATTCTGACTCTGAGGTCCTGTGACAGCTCTTTGGTTTTACCCATGTTGGAGACTTGAAATCTGTGTGATCTGTCTGATTCTGTGGACAGGTGTTTTTCACACAAGTGATTAGTGAGAACAGGTGGCTTCAGGTCAGGTAACAAGTTGATTGGGAGTGTCTAACTGGTCTGTAAAAGCCAGAACTGCTAATGAATACTAAGGGATCAAATACTTATTTCACTCCATGAAATACAAATCAATTAATATATATTCCTTAGATTTATTTTCTGGATTTTCTTTTTAATATTCTGTCTCTCCATGTAAGAATACATCTACCATTAAAAGTATAGAATGATCATGTCTTTATTAGTGGGCCAACGAAGAAAATCAGCAAGGGATCAAATACTTCTTGGACTCACTGTATATATTGATCAGGTCTAATCCAGGTTTCGGTGAGGCAGAAAACATCTAGTTTCTGATCACATATAATTTCATTTACGATCACTGCTTTCGAGGATAGTGATCTAATGTTAAGTAGACCGAGCTTTAGGTCTGAGGTGCTGCTGTTATCGTTGAAATGAGAGATTTTAACGCTGATTAAATTATTAAAAACGAGCTGATCTAGATGTTCTCTGTTTGGCTTTAATTCGGCGCACAGACACAGTCTCAATACAGTGAAACCTGGGTGACGCCTCAAAGCAGCTTGCAGGCAGTCGGTTTAGCCGGTCTGTCTGCGGCCTGGTCTCGGCTCTGGATTGTCAGCAGTCCTTTACACTCCTCTGCCGACTAACTAGCAGACTATGGGCTATGCTGCACGAAAGTAAGGCAGCACCCTCCCGCGTGGGGTGGACACCATCCCTACCTAAAAAACCAGGCTTGCCCTCAAACTTTAACCAATTATCTATGAAGCCCACATGATTTTCGGAACACCACTTGGACATCCAGCGGTTCAGCGCTGTGAGTCGGCTGTAGGACTCAGCGCCGCGCCTCATTGGGATGGGACCAGAGCAAATCACGGCATCGGACATCGTCTGGGCCAGTTTAACCACCTCTTTAATATTATCCTTAGTTATTTCTGACTGCCGCAGACGGATATCATTGGCCCCTACATGAATCACTATCCTCGAATATCTCCTGTTCGCTTAAGGTTGCCGCTAATGTCCGGCGCTCTGGCTCCCGGTAAACAGCTAACGGTCACTGCTGGAGCCCCTAAAGGACGAGCTATTTTCACGTGTCGAACAATAGAGTCTCCTATTACCAGAGTACTGTGAACAGGCTCCTCAGCGGGTGTTTCGCTGAGCGGGGCAAACCTGTTTGACACGCGAATCGGGGGGGGGGGGGGAGCGTGGTGTTCCGGTGGGCTAGCTTCGGCCTTTGCGCTAGCATTAGCCTTAGCTTTCCGGCTATGCCGCCGAGACGTCACCCATTCGCCCCGCTGTGAGGGCTCTAACGCCGGAGTGGGGGGGGTGCTAGCTCTCCCTGAGGCAACGGGGGGCAACTCTTGCTCTCTATCCTTCAGTAACCCCATGATGCACACCTCTAACTGGTCCACCTTTTCCACCAGAGAGCTAACTAACTCACATTTAGTGCAAACACTATCATTATCACTAGCGGTGGGAAAAGGGTCTAGACTAAACATGCCACACTTCTCACACTCAAAAAGTCCAGCAACAGCCATAATAAAATACAAACTTACCGCTTTCAGCTGATTTAGGCACCGAAATAAGGTTGTTGTTGTGGGGTACTCCGCTTTTTTAATAAACCTGTGGACTGTAAACACAATCTAAAAGCAGTTACGAGGAAAAGCGCTAGAAAGTGATAGAAAGCAGAAAGAACAAGCTAAACACGGAGACAGTGATTCTTCCAAGGACCGGGTCTGGAGTAAGGATTTCCCACAAAGGTTTCCTTAGTCTTAGCTAGCACCTTTTGAACAAGATTTCCCCAGATAAAGCCCCTGAGGAGTCACCCCGAATATTGCTGTTGTGGGGGAAGGCTGGGTTGGCCGTTTGAAGACTCCTGACATAATTCCAAAAGACTGTCATTTTTAGACAAAACCAGAACGTGTGCCTGTGTTGATTCTGTTTGAGATCTATCACACATTAGATTCATGTTTTAAACAAATTCTGCCAGCCTTGTCTTAGTCCAGAGTAAGGAATGCACTATTTTAAATTTAATTATAATGTGTTTTAAACACATAGATGAGGAGAGTTATCTACAATATTTTACCACCATTCAGTAAATATATTGATGGACAGATGAATCCTCCACCTACTGCTGCTTTAATACTTGTAAGGGTTTCATATGAAATGAGTTCAGTAACAGATATGGTGCCAGTTACATTTTTTTATCTGTGGGTTGACTTTCAGAACCGTATCTAATAATGACGAGGAAGTTTGTGGACACAAAACTACGTAGCTGCAAATACCTGAAAAAATGAGCTTGAGGATTAAATTCAGTTCTAAGTTCAAAGGATACAAACTTTTTATCAATAAACGGATCCTTTAAGACATTTCCTCCTTTTTCTCTCCAAGATGAAAAGGCCTTATCAATGGTAGAGGTAGTGAACATTGTTTTTCATCATCAGGCTCTATGTAGATAATTCATTTAGTGAAAAGACTCTTCCAAACTGCAGCCAGATTTTCAGGGACTGTTTCACAGTCTGGTTTAGTGAACAGCTAGACAAAGATTCTGGTATGGGATTATCTGGTAACGATAAGCAGATGTAGGGGCAGTTAGAGCTCCGGGCTATTGATGACCGTGATTCTCAGTCAATTCAGGCGCTCTACTGACTCTGAGACTCTGTACCCGAGATGACCGTAAGTAAATTAATTAGGCCGCTTGCCCTACGAATTTAGATGTTTTTTAGATTTAAATAAACGGGAGGAGACGGAAATCTGAAAGCTTTTTGTATCCTTCCCCACCTAGTTTTGTCTCTGGTGAAGGAGGTGTGTTAAGGACGACTGTTAAGGGTTGATGTGGATATTAATTGGTGGAGTATGTATGTGTTTATAAATATTTATGCACCTAATTAGGGGGGGGGCGGGGGAGAGAGTGGCTGTTTTCACGTCCTTACAAAAAGAAGTCAAGTTTCCCAAGATGCTTTTATTGTTTTAGGTGGTGACTGGAACTGCACAACTAATAGCGTAATGGATAGAGCGGGACGAGAGCCTCATGCTTCATCTGCTGGGATATTAACAGATGTAGAGCGCCACTTTAATTTGGTTGATTCTTGGAGGCTGAAAAACCCCTCTAAAACAATTTACTTGGGTTAAAGTGGTGGATGGGGTGGGTCAGTGCTGCTCGTTTAGATGGCTTATATCTACTGAAAGACCACGTTAATAGTTTGCTTAGAGCCTCAATTTTTCCTGTAGGTTTTGTCAGACCATCATTTTGTGTTGGTTCAGTTGTCCACTGTGTACGGCAGCACAGAGCAACTGTGCTTAATTTACAGCTCTTGCAAGATGCTGCCTTTTGCTCTGCTTTTCAGCAGTTTTGGGAAATGTGGAGGTTAAGGAAAGGGGACTATGATTCTCTCAGACAGGGGTGGGATGTTGGGAAAGCTCAAATCTGACTATTCTGCCAACAATATACAGCCCTATCCACCATGGGAAGGAGGAGGGTTCTTTTGGACCTTGAAGCTGACTTGGCGGCGCTGCGCAGAGAACTGGGAACTTTTCTGCAAGAGAGAGCAAAAGGTGCTCTTGAGAGCTTGTTTTAAACTGTTCAGTGAAATGGATGCCCCTACGTCTTTTTGTTTTTGGATTGTTTTTGGCTGTAATGAACCCAAACAGATACATGGGTTGGACATGTCTGATGGGAGACTAACTTCCCATGTGGGGGAAATGCAGGAGAGGGCGGTTGAGTTTCATTCTGCTTTATTTACAGCTGATCCAGGTGATACTGCATGCATGAAATCCTTGCTGTTAAACCTGCATAAGTTGTCCTTGGATCAGAAGTGTAGCCTGGATCAACCAATCTCAGTACATGAACTTCACACCTCGACATTCCAGAGGGCGGGTGGATGGTCTGCCTGTGGAGTTTTATAAAGCGTTCTGGAAATTGGTTGGTTCTGACCTGTATGAAATGTTATGTGAATGCATTGTGCAGGAGAACTGCCTCTGGGCCTCTGGGCGGTTCTGTCCGTTCTCCCAAAAAAGGGAGATCTGTGTGACATTAGAAACTGGCGTCCAGTAGCTCTTCTGTGCTGTGACTACAAAATCTTCTCGAAGCTTCTGGCCAACCGCCTTAAAGATCATCTTAATCATCTTAAGTCATCCATTGTGCACACGGGCCAATCGTACTGTATACCAGGGCGCTCGATTATGGACACTATGGATTATGGATTATGTTTTTAATACAGGATCTGATCAATCTTTCCAACCTTACTGATGTAAACTTTTGCCTGATTTCCTTGGATCAGGTGAAGGCGTTTGATCGAGTGGACCATGACTACCTTTTCGAGACTTCGTGACAAACTGCTCCCCAAATCCGAAATTGGTCAGTTACCTTGAGCTGCTGTATTCTAATGTTTATTGTCTGGTTCAGGTGGGAAGGGGATTGAGTCGGCCTGTTGGTCACTGTTTCAGGATGGGGTTGGGTTAGAAAGCTGGAGGAGTGAAAATGGCTGCTCCCTCAAGTGTCATACCGGTGGTAGGGTGCTGAACCTAGTGACATCAACACTGTGGCACTGATTGATTGTTTTAAATGCTCCATCTGGTCTGCTGACTGAGGTCCAGAGGAAGAGGACTTTTTTTTTTGGACTGGATACCACTGGATGAAGGTTGCAGTGCTCAATCTACCTACTCATGAGGGTGGGCAAGGTTTGGTGGACCTTGAAAGTGGGGTTTTGGCTTTCAGGTTGAAGGCTGCACAGAGGCTGCTGTACCATGATGTGGAGTGGAGTGAGTCTGTGTGTGCTCTGCTGAGGAGGATTGGGGGTAAGGGGGCTGGACCTCCAGTTGTTCCTCATGAATCTGGAAGGATTGAACCTTGCTGGACGATGTCTTGGAGATGTTCAAATTTTCTTGGGATGGAGGACTAGGAGTGGGCCCCTGGGGGTGGGAGTAACCTATCTTTCACAATCCTGAAATAAGGATGGACATGGATCTATCACCGAGCTTCAGGAACTGCTTCATGTCAGCGGGGGACATTAAGTTGGGCCACCTGCTGATTCCAGGTGAAGGCGGATGGAACACACTGCAGCTCTTCTCGGCAGACTGGTGTGAAGTCATTGAGGCTGCTGGAAGTCACCAGCGTCCAGAGGGATGTTGGACCAACTGTCGAAAGAGAAGAGTCCTCCCTTTCCATGGCTACAAGTGTCTGCGGCTGTTGGTGACTGGCAGGAGGGTAGGGGTAACCTCCTGACCTTCTCTTCTCCGAGCCGAGGGGAGTTCTCGACTGTCAGCAGTAAGGCACTGTATGGAGTGGCTGTGAAGATGAGGAATTTTGGTGCCTTGAGGGAGGTAAGAGAGCACTGGTGGCAGGGTCTCTTGGGTAAGCACAGCATGGCAAATTTCAGGTGGCGAATTTTGTATAAACTGCCTGTGCCCAAAAGAATTCGGGACCTGCAGTGGAGGATAATCCATGGGGCCTTGGCCACGAACAAGCATGCTGCTCACTTGAACCTCCTTGTTGATGTCCATATTGTAGGAGGCCTGAGACGGTAGAGCACGTGCTTGCTGGGTGCATGTGCCTGGAACCCCTGCTGGACTTGCTGAGGGGTGTGTGCGAAGGTTGGGGACCCTTTCAGATTAGACATATTCATACTGGGTCCACGCTACTGTCTCAGCGTCAGAGGTCCTGCCTACTGAACTTTCTGTTTGGACAGGCAAAATTATCCATCTGGCTTACAAGGCGGAATAGCCTTCGAGGTGAAGGTGTGACTGACCCGGTGCTGCTGTTGAAGACACTGGTCAGATCTCGCGTCAGTGTGGAATTTGCATATTATAAACTGCTGAAGTTCCAGACTGCGTGTTGGTGATGCTGTGTGTGCTGTGGTAGATGATCAGTTGGCTGTTTGTGTGTGACGTTTGGTGGGTTTTATTGTTTGTTATGTCTGTCCGTCTGTCTCTCTCTCACTCTCGCACTCACTGAGATGCCCTGCCATCCTGTCTGGAGGTGTCCATTTATCCATGTTCTAGAATCAGGCCTGTCCCTTTACTCAGTATGGACTTTAACATGAACCTCATAACCTGCTTCTACATTATCTAGAGCTCTTCATTATCTCTGTCTAGTTCTTTGGGTAATGTTATTTGTTTGTGCTGTGCGGGTCGACCTAAGGCAGATGGGTTCCTTGGACCATTGTGGTGCTTGCTCATAAGAGGTGTGGACCCGGATCTCTGTGAAGCGCTTTGTGACATTTGTTGTTAAAGGCTCTATATAAATAAACTTAGAATTGAATTGGCAGCGTGAATCCTTCAGTACCATCATTCTCTACTGGAACACTGCTGCACGCTTCTGGACATAGTCTTCTGCCCCCTGCCCACCTATCGATGAGTGAGCGAGCCGTTTACCCAGCTTTTTGAGCTCCACTGCTGGCTGCGGGACAGATGCGTCACATAGTGGGCAGGTAAGTTATTTACATGATTTACTGGATTTTATATTTATTCTGTCATTTCTCTGCTTGTTTTAAAAAGTGATCCATCAGTGTCCCTCATAGTATCTCAGAAAAACCCTGCAGTATGGAGACTGTCTGTCCTCCACATTTGTTTGTATTTGGAGCTTCAGAAAATTTGCTTTAAAAATCTTAGTAGAATTGAAATAAATTCTTTTGCTACAACATCATTATTCAATACTGCGACTCTTAATGATATTCGAGGATTGTGTTACTGCTGCCTCCATCCTAAGGGTAGGAAAACTGGTAAATGATCATCGACCCAGATTATCAGTATTATCCTCCTGATTTCAGTGTAAAGCCATTTTCATCTAGATCACGTTTCTGGTCCATCTACAGTTTTAAATCTTAGACCCACCTTCCTCTCACTGCATGCTCAGCTTCTGGGAGAGGGGTCAGAGTAAATGTGTCATACACTGGATCTATAGGAGCAGCTAGGTCAGTATGTACTAGTTCAAGTACTGCTTTTGCTCGAGCATCAGGTTCTGTTTCTACTCTGAGCAGATTTCTCTTGTCTGCAGACTTCACAGTTCAGTTTATCAATCTTACCCTTGATCTTCATGCTCTCTACTGCATAATGTGAAACATCATAGTTACTGTGAACAAGGATTGTACTCTTTAATGGGGAACTTGGTACCGTATTTTTGGCTGTGTTTGTCACGTCCTTGGTGAGAGTTCAGAGGCTGTCGCTGTTTTGTTCTGAATGCATCGACGACTCCCAGGTTTAGCTATTGCAGTTACTCATGCAGAAGTTGTCGTGGCGGAGTCACCACGATTTATGATTCAGTTCTATGCACAACCCAAGCCTCAGGTTCTGAAGCTAAATGCTGGACAGCTAGTGTTTTCATTAATAAACTTCTAGATTTCTCCATCTCCATCTCATTTCCCCCTAAAGATCTAGAGCATGTAACAGATGATCTGCAGACTGTACTCCGTTCTTGCCTTGAAAATGTTGCTTCAATCAGAGTCAAACAAATTAGCAAGGCAAAGTTAGCACCATGTTATAATGACCACACGACCACACATGCAGTATGAACCTGGTTACTCATAGCTGTGAACGTCGATAGTGACTCGAATGGTATCAATTTGGCCAAGTGGCCATCCCTACTTTATAATCTTTTTAAGTTTGCGTTTCTGTCTCTGTGTTTACTCTGGAGGAACATGGTGACCGCGGAGGATTAATATCTCCTGACCGGCAGATCCAGCTGCTGTTGTAGAGGCAGTCGAAACTCCACCGATGGAACATGAGGCTTGAGGCTGCCTGTGACTCCAACAGTATTAACATGTAACCTATCAGACCTGTACCTTTCTTAAGAAGCTCTACTTTCCTCCACTCGTTACCTGTATTAATGGCACCTGTTTGGGGCTGTGGACAGGTGTTTTTTATACATTTAACGGGGTCAAACAGTCAGACTCCAATCTTGTGTGTCCCCCTGCTTAAGCCAGTACATGTCCAGGCCCATCTGAAGTGACCACCTTAGTTCACTAGATCTCTGTGTAACTAAATCAAGGGCGCAGGTCTGTTTATTACATTGGTGGGGGTCATAAAATCAGTTCACACAGAGACCCCTGGAAGCGAAGTCTTACATTTATGATGAACTTAAAACTCTAACTAAAAATACAGGTAATTTCTGAATATGAAGTTATAAAAGCACATACAAGTGACCAAAGAAATGCAAAGGGTAAGAGAGTAAATGTAAATGACTGCAGAATTTTAAGTAGTGAAATAGATTTCAAACTGGGAGCTAACGAGCCAATTAATCCATATTGTCCATATTCCATGTCCATGAGTCCATATTGTCTATTTAAGTCAAGACAGGTTGCCAAGTAGTATTAAATTCACCACTGCACCCAGTTTTAGGTAGGAGGGGTTTTCCTCTTTCTCTTTAAGTAATCTAAGCAGTCTTAGCCAGCCCCTTTTGAACAGATAAAGCCCTTGAGGAGTCACCACGAATATTGCTGTTGTAGACTGAATGTTTATTTTCATCATCAAGCTGTATATAGATAATTAATTTAGTGAAAAGGCTTCTCCAAACTGCAAACTGCTGTTTCACAGTCTGGTTTAGTGAACAGTCAGACAAAGATTCTGGTATGGGTAGTTCTGAGAAGAGCAACATGTGGAACAAAAAGGAACAGCCCTGATGTTCAAAGCCCAGTAATAATAGGGGGCAGTGGCAGCTCAGCGATTAGAGCTCCGGGCTACTGATGACAGCGTTGTGGGTTCGATACCTGGGCTCTGCAAACTGCCACTCTTGAGCAAGGCCCTGGCTGCTCATTGTGTGTGTGTGCGTGTGTGAGAGTGAGTTACAGGGGGAAGCCAAATTCCATCTATGTCACAAAAAAAGTCAAATGGTGAATCTGGTGTTCTTGTCTGGTACGTCGACGCTGCAATATTGTGGGGGGATCTTTTCAGATATTTCAATATTCTATGTATATGTTGTTTTCAGGAACAGACACATGGTGGCTTTTGATACTGTGAAACAATGGAGTCTATCATCTTCACACCAGCCTCATCACCGGTTGTTTACTTCAGGATTAAAGTGTTTCTCTACATTCCTAAGACTGACTGATCGAGTTGATTCTTTAAGTGCAGAGAAGCAAATCCCACTACCACAGTTCTGGAGGTTCCACCAAGATCCCAATATTCCTCTGCGTCAGAGTTTTCAGAGACAGGATCAGAAACAGACAGAGGCGGCCGCAGTCATCCCAATGAGTGATTCTGAGTCCATTCAGGCGCTCTACTGACTCCGACACTCTGTACCCGAGGTGACTGTAAGTAAATTAATTAGACCGCTTGCCTTATGAATTACGAGCTGCCATATTCTTAGACCTTTGAGTTACTTTAATCCGGATGCCTTTTGTAACCCAGGTTATAAAAGCCTGATTAAAGTACATTTTTTTAGTAAAAGTAAATAGTATTAAGCAGATTTGAGCTAATAATAATTAATTCTTAATTAAAAAATAAATAAATAGCAGATAACCTATTTATAATAAATACCTAAACTAGATCCAAGCTAAGTTGAGAAAATAATGTAAATAAAGACACTTTAAAAAAAAAAAAAAACTTTATTAAGTCCAGAAATAATTATTATTATTATTATTTTTTTTTTTAGATTATTTTACATATTTAAGCATTATGTTACACCTACCAGCCAATAAGGTGATTAGTTAGATTTACATGCGCAGGAAATTCGGCTGACCTTGACCGAGATCTTCCTGCTGGTCAAGCAGCCGCCATGAGCAGTGGTGTTCCCTGGAGGAGAAAGTGTCAGAAAGTTAGAAAGGTTGGATTTATGTGATAAAAGCCATCGTAATATCTAGCTAAGCCTTCAGTTACTTAAAGCGCTGGGTCGTCGGACCCGAAAAACACTCCGCTGGTGAAAGAGGAGCGTTATTAGCTGGGATTTACTGGATTTTCACATCGGTGAGTTAGCTTTAGCCGGCTATGCTAAGCTAGCCGTGTATTTTCTGTGGGGTTCAGTGCTGGGCATGCCCGTGCTTAGACAGCTCTGTGTAACTGTATTAAATGATTTATGGTGGTGATAACTGAGTATGCTTAAAAATGATATCCGTTGGACATTAAAACGTTTATTTTTATTCTTATTTGAGATTTCTTCAGCGTGTGTAGCCACAGGCTGGGCCGCGTGAGGCTGGAAAAAAGGCGCGTAGTTTTAGCCTCGCGCTGCCGAGAGGTTAACCCCTTAAAAGCCAAACCATGCAGTCCACTCTGCTTCTTCATAGAAGCTTCATATACTGTAAATAAGCTCATTTAATTGTTAAAGAAACTGTAAATACTGTGTATAAGTGCTGTTAAATGTATATTTCTGTGGTTAAGTTGATGTTCACAGTCAGTTAAAACTTGAAATTAACTGAGATTTATGACCTTTTATAGGTCAGGTTTTTTTGCCAGTGTTCAAATGGGACCTTTCTACGCTGGATGGCGAGCCTCTCTGAACTGGGACCGTGTGTAAAGCAGTTCACACACCCTGAGGACATCACTGACCTGAGAAGCATTCTTTTTTATTTAATGTTTTCATCTGTAGCGCGGTAGGAGGAAATACTTACCTTTCCACAGACTGGACCTTTTGCACATTCACACCTCAAACTACAACCTGTGAACCACAAAGACATTCACACACACACACAAACAAAAGGTATTCATATTGAATTGTACATATTTTTATTTTCTTTGTTTTATTAACATTTCCTATTTTTAATGAAAAAACAGGTAAGTGGATGTTATCCAAATCCCTCCGAATCTCAGTGAAGTGGTGAAGTGTTGCTTGCTTTTTTACTTGGGGTCATCTTTAGCTTGTAAGGTAGGCTGGTTTTTAAATATACTTCTAAGTAGATTCTGCTAACACTCTTGTCTTAAGGTTAACATAGAAGCTTGGTGCTTACTAGTTGATTGAGGTGCTGATTCAGGTGTAGTTTCAGGCCAGCAAATTCTTCTCCAACTTCCCCGTGGCTGTCAGATGTTCTCCGCAACAACCGTAGAGAGCTAAGACTGGCTGAAAGGAAGTGGCGGAAGTCACAACACGACTCCGACCTCCACTCCTATCAGTCTCTTCTGTGAATTGCAGAGGAGGAGCCAAGTGCCTCCAGTCTTGATAAATTAGGTGTGGTTTGTTAGACGTTATGACTCCTCACTAGAATATCAGCTGCAAAACATTTTTACCTAACTCTATTCTGTTGTACTTGAAGATGTGCTTTGCAATTCCTGTCCACACCTCTGACAGCAGCCGGAGGTGCAGATACCGATGCAGACGCTGCAATTCCGGTAACCTCATTTACCCACCTTGTTCTAATACCAATGTGATGGTAACTGGAGGACTGTGGAATTGCCAGTCTGCAGTGCAGAAGGCAGATTTCATTTCAGCTTTTACTTCTGCTCGGTCTCTAAACTTCCTGGCACTGACTGAGACGTGGATCACCCCGGACAACTCTGCAACTCCAGCTGCCTTGTCGTCTGCCTTTGCCTTTTCCCACTCTCCACGAAAGACTGGCAGGGGCGGCGGCACCGGTTTACTTCTCTCTGTGGCGCTTCACCCCGCTCTCTTTGTCTAATCTTGACATTTCCTCTTTTGAATACCATGCTGTTACTGTCTCTTCTCCCACTAGACTTCAAATCATTGTTCTCTATCGTCCTCCTGGTCCTTTGGGCAGTTTCGTTGATGAACTGGATGTTCACTTGAGTGGACTCCCTGTTGACGCCCCACTTATTCTACTCAGCGACTTCAACCTTCCATCAGAGAAACTCCAGTCTTCATGCCTTCTCCCCATCCTATCCTCCTTTGATCTCGCGTTCAACCAGTCTGCACCAACACAGAGCAGGGAACACTCTGGACCTGATCTTCAGCAGACCTGTCCCTGCTCTGGATGTGGCTGTGACTCCTTTGGACTTCTCTGATCACCACTTTCTCTCCTTCTCACTCTCCCTCTCTGCTCCTTCAACCACCACTTCTGCAAGCTCTTCCACTCTTCACCGCACTCTTCGCTCTGTTTCCCCTTCAGCTCTTGCCTCAACTGTCCTGACCACTCTTCCTCATCTTGAATCTTTCTCCTCTCTCCCACTTGAAACTGCTACAGACACACTCCTCTCATCTATCTCCACCTCTGTCGACCTTCTCTGCCCTTTCTCCCCTAGGTCAGCAAATTCTTCTCCACCTTCCCCGTGGCTGTCAGATGTTCTCCGCAACAACCGTAGAGAGCTAAGACTGGCTGAAAGGAAGTGGCGGAAGTCACAACACGACTCCGACCTCCACTCCTATCAGTCTCTTCTCTCCAGGTTTAGAACAGAAGTTGCTGCCGCTAAAGCATCCTACTACAGGGGGAAATTGGAATCATCCGCATCTGACCCACACAAACTCTTCACCATCTTCTCCTCTCTCCTTAACCCTCCTACTCCCCCACCTCCCACTACCCTGTCTACAGAAGATTTTGTCTCCTTCTTTGAAGAAAAGGTTGACAAGATCCGCCAATCTTTCCCCCTGCCTCTACCCCCCTCTCTAGGCACTGCCCTCCTCCTCCCTCTTCTCTGACCTGCTTCTCTCCTCTTTCCACAGATGACCTCCTACATCTTCTCACCTCCAGTAATCCTACCACCTGTCCACTAGACCCTGTTCCATCCCCTCTGTTCCAAACAATCGCTCCAAACCTCCTTCCTTTCATCTCCTCTATCATAAACAGCTCTTTGTTGTCAGGTCTAGACTTAATATTGTCTGATACAAGTACTCACTAAAGGAAGGCTCCTCCACCACCATTGCCAGTTTTCACCTCAACTAACTGGTGCGAGGTTATCAGTTCTTCAACCACACCTACTCCCTCACCGAGGACAGCTCCTCAGGGCGGTGTATTCATTCTTGGAGGTTGTACTGTAAATCCCTCAAAAGTATCTGGACCAGAGAAATGGCTCAATCTTTTTTTTCCCCCTCTCTCCAGGAGTCCTGGACATTGCCATGTGGCTTTGGTACCATCATTCTTCACTTTTCTCTGCCCGATGCAGTGAGGCCCTGAAGGTGCACTGCTACACACTTCTGGACACCACTCGGAAAAAGACAGGACCCCAGAGTAGGCAACTGGATAGAGGGCAGGTAATTAATTTACATGATTTACTGAATTTTATAATAATTTATTCTTTAGGCCGCGGGGAAAGACGACCCTAACAGTTTTATCAAGAAGCAGCTCAAAGTTTAGCTACCAGTACCAGTTAAGGGTCTTGTTATACTTGAATTTATTTTTAACCTTTATGGTTTTGAGTCTTGAGCTGGAACATTTTAATTGTCTAAATGGGCCTCTTAAACGTGCTAGTTTGGTCTGATTAATAATCCCATTTAAGAGATTGATATTCCCAAATGCATAAATTTTATAGAGTTGCTTCTTACGCAACTGCAAATACTACAACTAAAGAAGTTCTTATCTTAGTACAGAGGAATTGGGAGATTATGATGTTTAACTGAAAGTCCACTAGATTTGTTAGATCCATCCTTGGTTTGTGGTGGGAGCAGATAAGAATAGTCATTAATCATTTTAAATTAAACAGATCAGGGGGTGATATTTCTCAGTCAGCTGGCAGCTAGCTCTGAGCTTAAGCTATCTATTACTGCATTGTCTTTACTCGACTGCTGGCAGCATCTTAATCCGAGCACCAAGCAATAAACTTTATCTGCGAGGCACAAATATTTCAGCTTTAATTTAGGAGTGAATTAACTGAATTGTTTAATCAGGGTTCAGTGAACAATTGGAGGTTGTTTGGTAGCAGTGAATGGTTTCTTTAGGAATAATTCTATTGCATTTTCTTCTTGGCGACAGAAAAGACACAAGTATCGGGACCTTTCTTGTGCTTTTAGTTTAAATTCAAGAGCAATCAACAGTCTCTTTCTGGTGATATTGCAATACAAATAGTTTTATTTAAGAATGAGCTTAATAGTCATTTTGTCAAACCCTAAAATGAGAAATTCTCAAATATTGCAGCAATAAGGTCTCATGATGGACAACTACTTGCAGAACATGCACAAATCAATGATGCTTTTTACAGCTTCTATTCTGAATTATATAAATCAGATGTCCCAAAGGAAACCTTATAGTGCCCCCTTTTTCCATTTCTTAGATTTGCCACAAATTTCCATTGACGAAGCATCTTATTTAGATCAGGATATTTCTCCTATAGAATTTAGAGACCCTCTGTCAGGGGCAGGGGTTTCTGTCTGGGCTGCAGTTTCTCCAGGTCTCTTCTGTAGCGGATCCATACATTGATTACTGCCACTGTAACGGTGTGCCACCAAATGTAGATCTTCAGGATCTGATGCTGAACTTGTACAATGCAGATAGCATATCAAGAAGGTCAACGCCTCCCGTGAACCTGTTGTATATGTCAACAATGGCTGGTCTTGGAACCATTATGTAGATTTTGGTTTTCCGATCCCAATGCTTCACATTGCCCAGTGGCTCAACGCCAACAAAAGAAGAGAGCAGGTTTACAGCTTTGTCATTCCATTTTACAATGATGTTCCTGGTTTCAAGTGCTCCACCAATGGAACTGCTGAAAAGAAATTGTCAGCAAAATTGATTATTATTATTTATTTATTCTTTTTCCTGCTGGATGAGTTGAGGTCATTTTTAGGACATCTCCTGTAGCACCAACGTCAGGATTTTCTCCCCCTTGACACACATCGAAGTCTTAGATAGCCACTTTGCCAAACACTTGTGATGTTTTCCTTGCATGTAGCACCGTAGCTGTGATTTTCCTTTGAAAGGCACCATGATTTCATCAACTGCGTGACATTTTCCAGGAGGTATGCAAAGAAAGCGTTGGCGTAGTTTCTCTAACCATGGCCTGAGTTTCCACACTTTCTTTTTTTGCATCCTCAGACACATTGAGGTTGTCCTGAAAGTGAATCAGCGTCAGCAAATTCAGGAATCAACCCTGTGACATCACAAACTTGTGTGTATGTACATTGGGCATCTGTACTAACCCCATGTGCATGCACATACCCAGAATTTGCTTGATTTCTTGGGCGTTTGTGTTCACCGACTTTCCGTTTTTCTGCACTCTGTGCAAGTTTTTCTTCTGCAGTTTCCTGTAGCATTTCCTCAGTCACACAGTCTTTGAAACTTATATGATGTCCAGTCAAGCCTCACTTCAGTCTTCCTCAACGCATTCCACAAACTAAGCAGATGGAGGTTCAAACTGTTTTCTTTTCCACAGATGCTCCTTCCTTTTCACTTTGCCCCTTGCCGACTGCTTTGGTGTTGTCCTCTTCTGGGCCTTCATCACTATCTGGGTTTTCCCTAATCTTATATTTCTCGTCCTCCTCCTCCTCATCATCTTCCCCTAGCTGCTCCATGTCCATGAATTCCCATCCATAATCCTCTTCAGAGCATCTTCAACACTGTATTTTTTGCCATCTACAAACACATACACACAGATTATTGTGTGTATTTTCTTTGGTCAGTTTTTAGTGAAAATCAGTAAGCAAAAGGAAGTTACTAGCAATCGTACCATCGTAACACCCAACTAATCATTAATCATGATACAGCAAATTGCATGTCAAATTTTTTGCTCTAAATGTTAATTGTAATTTAAACATTTAATTAGTTTACTTGGAAAAAAAATGTATGTTGCTTGATGTTATGTATAATTCATGAAAAACAATAATCAAATTTGGTGTTTGGCATTATAGGGCTAAATACATATGCACCTTATGAAGGTGACCCAAAATTAATTACATTTTAAATGTTTAATGAATTTTGCAAGGATCTTGGGTTCCTGGGTGGTGATTTTAATTGCGTCTTAGAAGCTGGTCTGGACAAATCTTCACTCCATATGGTTAATTGTAAAGTTCTTCGACATGAGTATGCAGTCAGGCCTTCTACATATCTGGAGAGAACTACATCCCATGACTAGGGATTCTACATTTTATTTCCTCCCCATGGCTCCTATTCAAGACTGGATTACTTTCTTATTCTTGCTAACTGTATACATATGCTGTCAAATTGCTTTTATCTGACCACAGTCCAGTGTATTTGGAGGTCACACTAAATTTAACAGCATTAAAAACTCCTCAGTGGAGATTTAACACATTTACTAAATAAAGAAGCTTTTGCTTCCATGTTAAAGAGAATAACAGATTCTTGGCAAGACAACTGCAACTCTCCAGTTACCAGTGCAGTTAAATGGGATGTCCTCAAAGACAAAGACACCACGGGGCAGTGGTGGCTCAGCGGTTACAGGGTTTGGATAACGAGGTTGTGGGTTCGATTCCTGGGCTTGGCAAGCTGCCACTGTTGGGCCCTTGAGCAAGGCCCTTTCCCCTTTCTGCTCCCCGCGCTGGAGTTGGCTGCCCACCGCTCTGGGTGTGTGTACTCAATGCCCCTACCTAGTACACGTGTGTGTGTGTGTGTGTGTGTGTGTGTGTGTGTGTGTGTGTTCACTACCACAGATGGGTTAAATGCGGAGGACACATTTCATTACAGTGTACACTGTACAGTGACAAATACCTGCACCTTTACCTTTACTTTGCGAGGTCATTTAAGCTCTTATGCGTCTCTCCAGAAAAAAAAACTAAAACCAAGCCGAAACCAAAGAAAAATTTGGAAGCTGAGAAGCTGCAACTAGAACACAAACACACAGTCTGATACAAACTGGTCCCTGCTAGTAAATGCTAAATTAAAACTTAACCCTGAATACACTCCTCATATTTCTAAGTTGTTACATTTTTCTAAACAGCAATACTATGAGTTTGGAAATAAACCCAGTCGTTTATTAGCTCACCAGCTTAATTACAACAGACTGAACGATCTATAAAAGCTATTAAAACTCCTTCTGGTGAGATTTCCTACCACCCTCGCATAATTAATGATCCTTTCTTTTTAAAAATGGCTTTACACTTCAGACTGTAGCAGTTTGCATTTAGATAGATCAAATTACTTGGATAACATTTCTCTCCCTAGAATGTGCCTCCTATCGACCTATTAGTCTACTTAATGTAGATTACACATTTCTAACTAAAGCACTGTCTCACCGACTGGCAACATTTCTTCCATACATCATTAAACCTGATCAGACGGGATTCATTAAATCCAGATATGGATCTAATAACGTTCACCACCTTCGTAATATTATAAATCTTACCAAAAGAAAAGACTCCTTAGATGCTGAGAAAGCGTTCAGCAGGGTTGAGTTTTTTTCTTTTTGCACAAACTGGAGAAAATCGTATTGGGGAATAGTTTTATAAATATAGTAAGTTTGCGTTAATAGAGGCTGTGGGGTCTAAATACAACAAACTGTCTTATATCTGATATTTTTCCAATTAGAAGACACTGCAGACAAGGCTACTCTTTTTGTCTCTCTCTCCTCATGTCCTGAGCGGCCTGTCTGGAGTTGCCCTTTTTTGGTTCAGTTCCTGCGTCTTGGTATCAGGCCTGTCACGCTACTCAGCAGAGTTCCAACAGTCATCCTAACCCCTTTCTCTCTCTCTCTCTCATTTACATGTACTGAGATGCCCTGCCATCCAGTCTGGAGGAGTCCATTCATCCATGTTCCGGAATCAGGCCTGTCCCTCTACTCAGCAGAGGTTTTGACACAATCTCCTAAAAAATAAAACATCAGGCAACTATTTGTCCAAAACGAAAGCAATCAGGAATCTCTATTACTGAAGAACCAGCTACTGCTGAATTGGCAGCATATAAACAGGAACCAGCCTTTGATGTAGATGATCAGTTAACATGGTGACGTACAACCATGTCACCTACTCACGGCTGACGTTATATTTGCAGCGCTGTCTGTTGTAATGTAGGTAAATTCTTCCTCATTCAGATTCCAGTCCTGGAGTTCAGAGTGAAGACCCTCAGCTGTATTGGCTGCAGTGTGGCTCTCGGGTGAAATGAAGTGTACAGTCAGTGACCTGTACAGAGTCATATTAGTGCTTCACCACATGTCAGCTGTCTGAGTAAAACTCCGCTCTCTTGATCAAACACTCAACTTCAGCTTGAACGTTATTCTAGTAGCTCGTATGGAGAGTTCAAGGTTTGTAGCGTTTCTCTGAATGATGACTTGCAGTGCTTGCAAATTAGTAGCATTTCCACCCTCTGTGGTGATCCGTTTCTACAAAGACGGCATGTAGTTAGGCCTGTTAACATCCAACAGTTCCCCGTGTTTGTCTGGTTATAAACCAAAATATTGCCAAACTGCCGCAGTGACCCCCTTCTTCTGTATAGGCTCATCCATTTTCACAGTCTACCCGGGAGAAGGCCACATGAGGCGAAGTTGTTCATTTGCACGTACCCAGCATTCTTTAACCACATCTCTACAATCTTTTTAAGTCGCATTTTACAAAGGTAATTTGTAGCTGTAGTTAATTTTATATTTATGATGTCATCAATACTTAGATGCTGCCTTATTTGTTACATAGGACTAAATGTTTAGTTTACCGTAGAATACTTGCACAAAGTCAACGGTTAAATAAAGCCATTATATTGCACTGAACATCGTCATTGTTTAAATTATTGATATTTAATATCGTTTATCGTCCTAGTAGGCTAGTAGGGTCACGCAAAATTAGAATTTATTCAACTCGAATGGTGTCATGCAGAAAAAATCGTTATTAAAGCCGAATTATATTTCTCCTTTCTAATCTATAGTAACTAAAACAGCCCTGGATTCATTTTCAGTACTGTAAACAAACTCACCTGCAGTCATAAACTGTTATTTTTGCTGACATTAGTAGTAATGATTATAATCTACTCCCCTTAACTAACTGCAACCCTTAGCAAGCACCTTCCCCTCCACAGCTTCACAGCTCTGCTGCGCCACCTGTTTTCCAAATACTACACCACTATTGCCTGATTCTTTTGTGTTCATAAGCTTCGTCCAAACAGAAACGGGAGCTCCATACAGTGATGTCTGCCTGTGTTTCTTTTCATTGAACGTAATTTGATCTACATTTAATTGCATGTTTTTCATCTGAGTGTGTAACTGCTTTGTTCTCCTCGTAAGCAGTACTGCACATGTATATGGACTGAACATTTGTTGAAAACAAAAATAACCAGAAATAGACATTTTTGTTGATGTTTAATTCAAGATAGTTTCACGTCATCTCCAATTAAAAACCCTTGAATACAAAGAGGGCTTGTGAACAATTTTTCTTTTGTGGGTTTGGAAACAATACCTGACCAAACCTACTTCATGTTTTATTGTCTTTTGAAATGAAAGTCGGCTAATTTCACACATTTTGTACATTTCTATTTTACTTGAGTACATTATTCAGCGCGACCGGGGAACTGACGTGCCTTGGCCTGTGATTGTATTTCAGTGAGGCAACAATGCTTCGTTTTCAGTGCGACTCCGAGCTGCTGTTTCGATGAGGTCCTGCTTTGAAAGCTTGACACGTGATTCAACACAGAGCAGCAAGCCATCATTCCTACTTTATGGTCTTTAATATTAGCGCTGTCTTCTTTATCTGAGACAGTTGTTTTGATCCTTGTGCTTTCTGCTCCCTGTGTTACTGTACAGCACTCTGTCTCACTGACCGTCGTCATTTCTTTTTTCTCTGTTTGCTCACAAGAAACGGTGCGACCATGGAGGAGCAAGCTCTGCAAGGAAGTTATCAAGCTTGACCCTCAGATCCAGCTGCTGTTTTAGAGGCAGTCCAAACTCCACAGATGGAAGACGAGGCTGCCTGTGGCGACTCCTCTAATGTGGTCATCTAAATTCCACTTCACTCCTGCAGAGGGCCTGGGTGTGTCTGTGTAGCCGGGAAAACAAAGGGCTCCTCCACAACCATGCCGGTGTTCTGGACATCACCAGGTGGCTTCCCTTGGCACTATTCTACGCCCAACGCAGCGAAGTCCTAAAGGAGCCCTGCCTCACACTTTGGAAAAAGACAGATGCCGGGATCATCTTCAGTCCCCCTCCCACCTACCAACTAGTAAGTGCGGCATTTCCTGGCACCGAAGTAGTGGAACCAACTTCCCTGGGGTGTCCGAACAGTAGAGGGGCTTGCTGTCTGACGCAAACTGTCCAAACGCAGACTGAAGACCCACCTCTTCTGAGGGTATTTGGGTGAAGAGTAGAGTACTATGGTCTCGTTATTGGCTTGTGTTTAGCAGTGTCTAAGCTTAGAGGTATCTTTGAATGTTTAGTCTATTCAAACTAGCTGAGGTTATTCTTGAGTAAACAGTGAAGCTCTTGTGTAAGTCGCTCTGGATTAGAGCATTAGCTAAATGCCGTAAATGTAAATATACCACAACCAATATGAGAAAATATAAATGAAACAATGCATGTCTATCATAGACTTAACAAACTCCCTCAATACTTAAAACCCTAGTATTCTGATAGAACAGACTCATTTTAGCTATTTAAAAACAGTGTATACAGAAAGAACTCTGACATAGCACAGAACAGCAGTATTATGTCCTTTCAAGATGCATTTTTAATCAAGTTTCCATTGTCCTACACTGAAGCTGATGCCCCTTTTTGGAAAAACAGTCCCTAAGCTGCTGTTTTGCACTGTGCTGCAGCACATGTTCAACCTCCTGTGTTTGTAGGAGTTCTTTGATGCTGCTTCTCTCCTGCTTCCTCTAAAGCAGGAGGCTTGTCAGTTTGGACAGAATCCTAACCTGCCCTCTGTGCTAAGACCAACTGATGTGGACTGTAGCCATGGACCTTTTGCCTGCTGCTCTTTTCCATAAGGCCTCAGTCCAGTGCAGTATCCCAGTCACAGCTGTTGCGTCTTTACTTTCACCATAATCTCAGTGCGTGTTTGGTTGCCGTTCCAAAAGTGCATTGCTCCATGGACTGTATGCAGCTGTTGTCTTTACTTCTATGTTGAAGTTTTCCTCCATTTCTGTCTCTTCATCATTGTTGAATTCTCCTCTGTTGTCACTGAACAGTTTCTGAGGTGGAGCATGCAGACTGATTATGAACAGCGTTTCACTATTTCAGAGGACTTCTTTGTGGTCAGAATGCGGTCTGCACTAAACCGTGAGAACTGGTCAATGATGTGAAGATACCACACGCCTAGTTCGAGTTCCTGCAGATCTATTGCCCCAATTTCATTGTACTGAGATTTCAGAGGTAATACCACTGCTGGCCTACTAAGATTTAGTGTTTCTCTGCTCAGTTCATTTTTTCTGAGACTGTCAGGATTTGGTTGTCACTGAGAGATTCCAGGTCTTTCTTCTTTGATTGATTTAATTGATGTGAAAGTCAACTTTGTACATGTAGTCAAAACCAGCTGTCGTTTGTTCACATCAAGCATGCTGGATCTAGCAACTTGAGCCCTTTCGGCTGCGTCTGTTCCTCTTGCACAGAGAAGCTTCTCCCGAGGCGTCCGTTGTTCATGTCAGTGAACTGAATAGTTGGAAGGTAAGTGATTTTACATGATTTGCTTGATTTCATAACCATTTATTATTTATTTCTCTGCTTGTATTAAAAAGTAATAAATCCATGTCCCTAATAGTATCTCAAACCCTGCAGTATCGAGACTGTCTGTTGCATAGTTTAATTGTAGCGTCTGAAAATTGGCTTTAACATCCTTGTTGTATGGAGTTTCATTTTAAGCCTAGTGGCTATTTAAGTCCTTGTTGCAAATAACTGCAGTGGTCATTACAGCAGATGTCCAGAATTCTTTAGGTAATTGGATCTCTACTAGCGTTCACCGTTCCATATCAAATAGATTTCTCCAATTTCTGTCTGCAGTTTTTAGATGTTGTGATCAAGGTGCTGAGGTCTCACGCCTTATGCCCTTCTCACTGACCAATGACTGAAAAACCCTTGCTGTGAACTTTGTACCATTATCTGAACAAATACATTTACTGTTCCATTCAGTCCAGCATCACTCTGTAGCTTTTACAGTTTCACCCTTCATTTTCAGGAAGTACACAGACTGCGTATCTATAACCCTCTTTTGCACACTGGATCTATAGGAGCAGCTAGGTCAGTATGTACTAGTTCAAGTACTGCTTTTGCTCGTGCATCAGGTTCTGTTTCTACTCTGAGCAGATTTCCTTGCAGACTTCACAGTTCAGTTTATCAATCTTGCCCTTGATCGTCATGCTCTCTACTGCATAATGTGAAACATCATAATTACAGTGATCAAGGATTTCATGCTGTGTTTGAATATTGTAACACACATTGTAACCATCACCGCTGTGATCATTGACCACATTCAGGTAAATAAGCCTATTGTACTCTTTAATGGGAAACTTGGTACCACTTTTGTGGCTGTGTCTTCTTTTTATTACCTTTGTGGTGTTGTGATCCTTGTGCTCTCTGCTCCCTGTGTTGCTGTACAGTCCTCTCACTGACCGTCGTTCGTGTTTTTATTCAGAGGAACGAACTCTCCAGGAGGTCGTCAAGCTATTATGGCAGATCCAGCTGCTGTTGTAGAGGCTGTCCAAACTCCACTGACGGAAGCCGAGGCTGGAGGCTGCCCACGACTCCTCCAACACCGCCGTCTTAATTACAGCACTACCGGCGCAGCAGACAGAGTTGTCGTCTCCTGTCCCGCACCTGAGAGGGCCTAGAAGTATCAGTGTGGCTGGGAAAAGCCGAGGACTCTTCCACCACCACAACCATTTTTCGCCTCTGCTAACTTCGAGAACCTCAGCTCTTCACCTGCTCCGGCACAGAGGACTACTCCTCAGGGCGGTGTTCTCACTGTTGAAGATTCTTCTCTAAAACACTGAAATGTCTCGACCCTAAAGAGTAATGCCTCCTGTTTTCCAGCTGCCCGTGTCCTGGGCGTCACCAGGTGGCTTTGGCTCCATCGTTCTCCACTATTCTCTGCCTGTTGCAGCGTGGCCCTGAAGAAGCACTGCCGTACGCTTCTGGACACTGTTCGGAAAAAGGATCATCGTCTTCAGCCCCCTGCCCGCTTGAAGACGAGTGAGTGAGCCACTTCTCCAGCTCTTCTCGCTCCACTGCTGGCTGCGGGACAGGTCCGTCTGTGCTGACTTCGTAGACAACTGGCAGAGCTTTCCTGCGTCTGGTCCTCTTACACAGAGATGAGTTTCACCTGAGCCACCTGGGGTCCATCGTTCTCTCCGGGAACATCAAGAAGGTGTCAGGCCAGGACTGACTGACCCTTCCCAGTCACACTGTCAGGTTAGTGAACTGCATAGTTGGCAGGTGAGTGATTGACAGAATAAATGGGTGGAATCAAATAAACCATGTAACTTTTCTGCTTGTATTAAAAAGTTATATCAGTGACACTCATAGTATTTCAGACAAATTCTGCAGTATTGAGACTGTCATGGTTTTTAATTTTAATGATCTCTAGCCCCTAAAGCAGTCCTTTTCAATGAAGTTATGATTGCTAACCACCTTCGTTCCCCAGGTCTATGTGAAACTAAATCAAGGGCGTAGGTCTGTTTATTACATTGGTGGGGGTCATAAAATCGGTTCACACAGAGACCCCTGGAAGCTGAGTCTTTTGCATTTATGATGAACTTAAAACTAACTGTAAAAATACAGGTAATTTCTGAATATGAAGTTATAAAAGCACATACAAGTGACCAAAGAAACACAAAGGGTAAGAGAGTAAATGTAAATGACTGCAGAATTTTAAGTAGTGAAATAGATTTCAAACTGGGTGCTAACCAGCCAATTAATCCTCAGAGACCATATTGTCTATTTAAGTCAAGACAGGTTGCTAAGTAGTATTAAATTCACCACTGCACCCAATTTTAAGTAGGAGGGTTTTTCCTCTTTCCCTTTAAGTAATCTAAGCAGTCTTAGCCAGCACCTTTTGAACAAGATTTCAGTGTAACTGACTGTACTGCAAGGACACAGTTCTGAAGTCTTCCACCGGCGTTACATTTACTGCAGGATTAAAGTGTTTCTCTACATTCCTAAGACTGACTGATCGAGTTGATTCTTTAAGCGCAGAGAAGCAAATCCAACTACCACAGTTCTGGAGATTCCACCGAGATCCCAATATTTCTCTGGGTCCAGAGTTTTCAGAGACCGGATCAGAAACGGACAGAGGCGGCCGCCGTCATCCTAATGAGTGATTCTGAGTCAATTCAGGCACTCTACTGACTCCGACACTCTGTACCCGAGGTGACTGTGTAAATTAATTGGACCGCTTGCCTCACGAATTTAGAATAAACTGGAGGAGACGAGACGCCGTATTCTTAGACCTTCTAGTTACTTTAACCCAGATCCCTTTTGATATTTTAATTTTCACATTTGTTTTAGGCCATTGACTTTTTGCAGCGATCCGGACTCGAAGGACGAAGATGTGCATTGCCTTAAGATAATTTCAGTCTCACAGTTGTCTGAACTGGGAATCAGATTTGTTTTAAATTGGAAAATTCTAGGATATTGTGTTGGAATATTTTGATTCTCAGGGTTGTTTAGACCAGATACTTTTTTAGGGATCCAAATTTATAAAAATTCTAATTTTTAGGACATTTAATTCTCAATACTGAACTCAACTTGGAGAGTGTTGTAAAAGGGTCTGCATTTATTTTGTAGAAAAGTCTAAGATTTTAAAGCAAGGTTCAGGTTTTTCTGCTGCTAGTCCTAGTATAGGGATATTTCCACTTCTAATAGGCCCAGTAGAATATTCTTGGGAAAATGGGAAATGGGAAAATCCTCCATTTTTACATTGTTTTATTTGTCCCCAGATGATGTTGACAATATGTATGAACATATAGTGGTACAAAAGATTGCAGCTGAAACAATATCAGTATCTTATGTGTACTATGAGGATCAGTTTGCAGCTGTGCATGTAGTCTTGGATGAAGGACCGAGACAGTTGTTTAGAGAGCCAGGTGAATCACATAAATCCCTAGTCAAGACAGGGGGCAAATAATTGATACTACTTTTACACGGTCAAGATCTGAGCTGCCAAGTGAGAATGACAAGACTAAGACTAACTTACCAAACATTTCCCAAACATTTCTGGTCTCAGAATGAATGATATTGAGCATGGTAAGGCCAATCAGCTGTTTTTCTTGCACCACTTTAACCAGAGATGCCCCCCTTATTGACTCAATGTCCCATGTCCAAGGAAGCAGAAGTTATAAAGAAATGAATTCCCTTTTGGAAAATGAAGTCATTGTTGCATGTGAATCTTCACTGGTGAATAGTCCTCTGAGAGCGGTAAGTGCAGCAGTATATCCTGCTGGTCCAATTGTACCTAATCCAGCAACTATTGGGATGCAATATCTGCTGAGAATTCATCAGTTCATTCAGTTGCAGCTGGCTAGAGCTCCCAAATTTGGTCCTTATTTCATTTCTTCTTTTTGGTTACAGTGCAGTTAAGGATGTTTCTCAGCAGGAAACCTCTGCCTTTTACTCCAAACTCGTCACCAGCAAAAAAGGTCATATCTGTCTTCTCCTCGCCTCAATCCAACATGGTGGATCCTCTGGTGCACTGGAGAAGATCATCATGGCGTGGCTCTCAGCAATGCGGGAAGAATTCTTTACGCACATGTCTACATTTCAGGATGTGTTCAAAGCTAGACTATCTCATGGGTGAGCAAAGACAGCAGAATAAACTTCTAGCAGGGCACTTTTTATATAGCAGGTTATATTTGTATTTTTGTGTATTTGGGCAGTTCACTTATTTTATGTTTTTTTTTTATTTGACTCGTTTGAAAGTCTGGACATTTAGGTATAACAAGACCCTTGTCTTTATGATTTTGAATGTTTTTAATGGTCCAAATAAGCCTCTTAAACATTTTTTTCCTTTGTTCTTGCTCTATCAAAAACGAACTGACCTTGGTCTGATTATGAATCCCAGTTGAGAGATTTTGATATTCCCAAATGCAATAAATTCTATAGAGTTGCTTCTTATGCAGCTGCAAATAACAACTAAAGGAGTTCTTATCTTGGTACAGAGGAAGTGGGAGATTACTATTATAAGGAAGGGGTGAAGAAAGAAGAATAACACACATTACAACAAAAGTAAGAAATGAGAATATTGCCTTTATTTCAGTTTACGCTCCAACTCTAAGAGATACCAGTTTTTCTTTTCTGTTCGATTATCTAACAAATCTAGTGGTCTTTCAGTTAGTGGTGGGAGCAGATATGAAAAGTCATTAATCATTTATTAATTAAACAGATCAGGGGGTGATATTTCTTAGTCAGCTGGCCGCTAGCTCTGAGCTTAAGCTATGTAATACCACATTGTCTTTACTCGACTGCTTGCAGCATCTTAATCCGAGCACTAAGCAACATACTTTACATGCAAGCACAAATCTTTCGGCTCTGATTTTAGGAGTGAATTAACCAAATTTCTTCTGTTTAATCAGGATTCAGTGGACAATCAGAGGTTTATTGGGAGCAGTGAATGGTTTCTTTAGGAATAATTCTGTTTTTGGTTCTTGGTGACAGAAAAGAGAAGTATCTGGACCTTTCTGGTAATATTCTTAAATAAAATGATTTGTATTGCAATGAGCTTAATATTCTTCTAAGAGAAAAAGCAGAATTTCTTATTATAAGGGTTAGACAAAATGACTTTTAATAGAAGCAGGCCCAGTCACCTCTTGGTGCTAAAACTCAGTAATGAGAAGTTCTCAAATATTGCAGCAATAAGGTCCCAATGATGAACTACTTATAGAACATGCACAAATCAATTATACTTTTTACAGCTTCTATTCAGAATGATATAAATCAGACCAGTCCCCAAAAAACCTTAAATATTGCCTCCTTTTTCCATTCCTTAGAGTTACCACAATTGTCTACTGACGAGGCATCTTATTTAGATCCGGAGATTTCTCCTCTAGAATTGAAAGAGACCCTCTGTCAGATGAAAAAAGTAAAGTCTCCTGGTTTGGACGGCATCCTTGAGAATGCCTTTTCACTATATTGCTGGAACCTCTAGCTCAAGCAGTGCGCTGTTTTATTCCTAGCTCCCTATAATAAAGAAAGCCCAACGTCATATTTCAGTTTATGTGACGAGGTTTTGTTCTTTTTAGATAAATCAACAGATTCAGTTACCTCTGCTTAAAAATGTCAGGCCACAAGATAAACTGGGATAAATCTTCACTTCTCCCCTTAAATTTTCAGTTAGACCAAAGCATGCTACCCACTTATGTCTACCCCCAAATACCTAAAGTGGTCCACCACTGGATTGTGTGTCCCGCAGTGAGTGACTGTCCTCAAAAAAATGGTATACTTGAACAAATTAAATAGATACTAAATTGGATAAACTTGCCCTCACTGCACTCCAGATCGTATTGTTAAAAAAGAATATTCTGTCTAGACTGAATTTCTATAGTTATATGATACATTTGCTCCTGCCTATAAAAAATATTGGGATATGACCATTCCCAATACACATGCATACAACCTTGAATAAAATGATCTACTGTACAGAGGTGTAAGTCAGATGGTGTTCTTGCATTTCTAGAGTTTGAAATGTATGCTCAGACGTTTACCTTAAAACCTCGATCAACATGCCTGAGTCAAAGTGCTCATAATTCATGCTGCTCAATAGAGGAGGCTCTGGTACAGGCTCTGGTAGCCCTGTGTAAAGTAAAGGTCCTTATATTAATTTGGCATTAACAGTTGTTTAGGCAGACATACTCTAATATGGCATGAGCTCTCTCCACTCTTTCATAATCATAATTTACTGATGGGGAATGCTCCGTTTCATTGCCCCCAATGGGAGAGCAAAGGAGTTTAACCTCCAGGTGATATCTGTAGTGAAAATGGGTTAAGATCTTTCCAGGCTATCAAAGAGTAATGTAATGTGCCCAGCACCTCTTTCTTTAGGGATCTGCAGCTTAAATCAGCCCTTTGGCATCAGAGACTCACTGAACTCCAAATTACATCCCCACCTCATGCTTACAGTGCTTTACTCCAGCCTTGCTCGGCTTCCTGTATTTTTTCCTTCCTGTATTGTATTGTTTTTTACTTTAAGCCTCTTGTAGATGGGTTTGACTGTG
The DNA here is from genome assembly GCF_030463535.1 of Salminus brasiliensis. Classification (NCBI taxonomy): domain Eukaryota; kingdom Metazoa; phylum Chordata; class Actinopteri; order Characiformes; family Bryconidae; genus Salminus; species Salminus brasiliensis. The sequence continues at coordinate 10,807,794 of NC_132893.1, read as the reverse complement.
TGTGGTCAAATGATCTTGAGTCTTTATGTTTTGAGGACCATGCATGGGAAATTATCGATTTATCTTTGAGGAATCCTGATCACCAAATAATCCACTGGATATTTCTACTTAAATTTTATCTGACATCATTAAGATGATTCCATATGCAGCTTTTCCAATCTCCAGTTTTTGATTTATGCTCCTTAGGTAAGCTTGGCACCTTTCTGCATACATTTTAAAATAGTTAATAAACATTTGTTCTCAAAAAAAAAAAGAATTTGCTTTAAAAACGTGACCGGGTCAGAGATGGCTGCTTAGACTTTTACTCCGTTTTTACACCTGTCTTTATTCACACTCCACCTCGGTTTAATCTCTTTAATGCAGTCCCACTTTTGATATACCTATGACTGATACTTCTGGGGATAAAGATTTTCCCATTTCTTTATCTACGCAGTCCCAGAGACTTAAAGACAAGAAAACAAGTTCTGGAATCCGCTGAGGGGGATGAAGCTAGCATTCCTGCTAATACTCAACCAAACATGGTTATTCTTCATGTTGAACTCAGATCTATCGGCTGATTTTAGGATAATATGGAGGGCTGTCTTCAAGATATTGCAGGCTGTCTCCTCGGTGGAGGCTTCATTATCCACTTTACACGAGGTACCGCCACAGAAGGCAGATTTGGAATAGGTTGAAAACTTGGTGGCTGAAGGTCCAAAATTACTTTCTTATTCCTACTAACCGTATACATATGTTGAAGGTCTGTCAAATTGGTTTTATCTGACCACAGTCCAGTGTATTTGGATGTAATGGTAAATTTAACAGCATTAAAAACTCCTCAGTGGAGATTTAACACATTTACTAAATAAAGAAGCTTTTGTTTCCATGTTAAAGAGAATAACAGATTATTGGCAAGACAACTGCTGCTCTCCAGTTACTAGTGCAGTTAAATGGGATGCTGTCAAAAACACTTTGCAAGGTCATTTGATCTTCTGCGTCTCTTCAGAAAGAACTCGGAGCCAAAAACCAAAGAAAATTTGGAAGTTGAGAAGCTGCAACTAGAACACACACAGTCTGTTACAAATTGTTCTCTGCTAGTAAATGCTAAATTAAAACTTAACCCTGAATACACTCCTCATATTTCTAAGTTATTACTTTTTTCTGAACAGAAATAAACCCAGTTGTTTATTAGCTCACCATCTTAATTACAACAGACTGAATGATCTATAAAAGCTATTAAAACTCCTCTGGAGAGTTTTCTTATGACCTTCGCATAATTAATGATCCTTTTAATATTGCTTTACACTTCAGACTGTAGCAGTTCACGTTGATCAGACTCTTTGTGACGACAACAGTTGTAAAAAGCGCTATACAAATAAATTTGACTTGACTTGACTGGCTTTACCAGAATTTGATCCCCTTTACAGTTGTACTTGGAAAAGGACCAAAACTGAAATTCCTTAGACATCCCATTTGCCTTGTATTTGACACTGAGGAAGAGGTTTCTCCATCTTCCTATTTCCCCCTAAAGATCTAGAGCATGCAACAGTATATAATATATCTAAATGCCTTAAATGTAAGTGTAAATATAGTAGGCAGGTGAAGGATTTAATTGATTACACCCATTTATTCTGTAATTTCTCAGTTTGTATTGAAAAGTAATATCAATATTCCTCATAGTATCTCAGACAAACCCTGCAGTATCAAGTACACTGCTCCTAAAATACACTCTAGAGTTGGAGTTACTGAGTTACAGATCCCGACAACATGCTCAGTTTAACAGAACTATCCCCTACCACCCCCACCCCATCTTAATTACAACAGACTGAATGATCTATAAAAGCTATTAAAACTCCTCTGGAGAGTTTTCTTATGACCTTTGCATAATTAATGATCCTTTTAATATTGCTTTACACTTCAGACTGTAGCAGTTCACGTTGATCAGACTCTTTTGAATGCCCCCTTTACACCAGAGGAGATCTGGGATGCTATTAGGGCCATGCCCTCGGGAAGAGCACCTGGCCCTGGCGGCTATCCAGTCGAATTTTACAAGAAGTTTTGGTCAGATTTATACCCCATTTTTATGCCCATGATTGATAATAATCCTGAAGAAAATTGAAATGCTCTACTGTTAAAGCACAAAAACCCAACAGAATGTGCTTCCTATCGACCCATTAGTCTACTTAATGTAGATCACAAAATTCTAACTAAAGCACTGTCTCGCTGACTGGAAACATTTCTTCCATAGATCATTAAACCTGATCAGATGGGAATCATTAAATCCAGATATGGATCCGATAACATTCGCCACCTTTAATATTCATAAATCTTCTTACCAAAAGAAAAGACCCTACCTGCTGAGAAAGTGTTCAGCAGGATTGAATGGAATTTTCTTTTTGCACTACTGGAGAAAATCGTATTGGGGAATAATTTTATAAATAAGAAACTTCATCACTAATTATAGTGTGCTATCTGGCTATAAAATCAATTTAGGTCTACAGCTATTCAGCTGAATGTCCCGAATTATATTAAACTAAATCTACTATTCCAGTTGACAAATTCTGGCTTTAGATACCTTGGGATAACAATTACCTCTGACCTGAACCACACTTCTAGGGTTATTGGTTGTGTGTTTTCCTCCTTCTAGATTAACCGTGTATCCTGCCGGCTCCTAGAAGACCCACTCACCAGCCCCCTTCATTCCTCCAGGATCACCAGGTAGGTCACTTGTCAGAGTCACAAGTCTCTACTGTGTATGGCCTGGGGATGAATCAGCTAACACTGACTTCATCACATGTCATCCTAGATCCCTAACTTCCCTACCATTTATTTATAATTTTGACAAAATATCTCTCTGATAACTTTGTAGTGTACGATATGTTGCTTTCTTGGAGCGATGCTATAAAATATATAACATAATTCCCTAATTGTATCTCTATATGATCACCACTCTCCTTGAATCCAGATCTACACCCTCAGCTTGGGGACATTGGGCTTAGTAATTGGACATTAAGGGGCATCGAGGATTTTTCTAGTTTATTCATAGCAGGAGTTCATTCTGTTCTCTGTATCTTTTAAATGCTGTAGATTCCTCACTGGAAGATGACACCATCAGTATTTTACATATTCTATTTTGTCTAGTTAAAGTGTATTCTGTTCTGGTCAAAATCAGATATTCCTTCCAGAAGGATGTGGTTGAAGCAGATTGCTAAATGGTTACGTATGGAAAAGCTAACCTGGGAGTTGCCTCAGAACGCTTTAAGTACTAATTATGTAAAGCTGCTTTGTGACGACAACAGTTGTAAAAAGCGCTATACAAATAAATTTGACTTGACTTGACTTGACTGGCTTTACCAGAATTTGATCCCCTTTACAGTTGTACTTGGAAAAGGACCAAAACTGAAATTCCTTAGACATCCCATTTGCCTTGTATTTGACACTGAGGAAGAGGTTTCTCCATCTTCCTATTTCCCCCTAAAGATCTAGAGCATGCAACAGTATATATCTAAATGCCTTAAATGTAAGTGTAAATATAGTAGGCAGGTGAAGGATTTAATTGATTACACCCATTTATTCTGTAATTTCTCAGTTTGTATTGAAAAGTAATATCAATATTCTACTGCTCCTAAAATACACTCTAGAGTTGGAGTTACTGAGTTACAGATCCCGACAACATGCTCAGTTTAACAGAACTATCCCCTACCACCACCCCCCCATAAAGCAGCAGCAGCTGTAAGAATCAAACTAATTGCTGCTATTTTTGTGTCTCATGTTAAGGTAAATATTGCTTATTACTATTCTCTAGAGCTTCAGAGGCATCCGTGGTGCTCTCCAGAGCTGCAATCCCTTCTTCTAGATGTGCTAGATCTTCTCTATACAGATGAAATTTGTGAACTTGTACGCCACCAATATTAAAATTCCGAATTGATGAAAGGATGAAAACATACTAGACCGGTCTGAAAGTCTTCCACCTGAACACCCAAAACTGGAAAAGGTGCTTAATCTTCTGCCTCTAACTAGGGTTGGACGTGCTTGGACATTCAAAGCTAAAAAAAATATATACCATAATCAACTCATGTACACAGGAAAGTCACATCATTTTACTAAAATATGAAATCACGAAAGTGAAATCTGACCATATCCACCGATTCAGTCACAAATCCGAGTAATCTCTTGTAAATGTGTAGCTATATGGATTTTATTAGTTACAACGGAGAAACCACTCACGTTAGTAGCTAGGAATGGGCATGAGTAGTGTTACTCGATTTGGACGCTAGAAGTCATTCAACATATCACATAGATTTTTTTGCCAAATAAATCAAAAGTTTGACTATTTTGACTCAAATGTTTGTCACGCTCTTTGGTGCTGAGGGAGTAAACTGCTGTGGCCCATCTGCTTCTCTAGCGTTAGCCAGCACTAGTCTGGATAGCTTTTCCTAGCACTAGCCATCTCAAATATCATCTTGATAACCCAGCTGAAATCAGACCACTAAATATAAATCCAAGCACTCGAATGTTTAAATGACTTAAAATGCTCATCCCCGCTAGTGGTTGTTCTAAATGATCTTGCTGAGGTTAGCTAAGCTTAGCTGAAGATCAGTGCTCACCTGTTCAGGAGAAAATCGGCCAGTTCGCCGTCCGTCTTGAAGTCCTTCTGGGCTCTAAGCTGTCTCCATTGATCAGACGCATCACCAGTATTTACTCTTGTTTTACTCCGTATCTGGTCATGGATCAAACAAATTTAGATAGAAATTGGAAATTAAAATGTAGCTAGCATCGTGATATAATGACCAGACATGTACTCTGAAACCAATCACTTGTAGCTGTGAACAAGACGACATCCCTACTTTATAGTATTTCATTTTAGCTTTGTCTTCTTTATCAGTTGTAGTCCTGTTGTGCTCTCTGCTCCCTGTGTTACTGTCTCGACTGACTGTCGTTTGTGTTTGTCTGTGTTTACTCTTGAACATGGTGACCGGAACGAGCTTGACCGGCAGATCCAGCTGCTGTTGTAGAGGCAGTCTAAACTCCATCGACGTGGCTGTCTTTCTTCCAGCACTACCTGTGTGGTGGACACAGAGGGGCGTCGTCTCCACTCCCGCACCAGAGAGACCCTGGGGGTGTCAGCGTGGCCGACTGCTACGTCCTTGAGGCCAGTGTTCTCACTGTTGAAGATTCTACTGTAAAACCCTTAAAAGTATCGAAAAGAGTAACGCCGCAGTCTCCTGTTTTTCAGGGGCCTGTGTCCAGGACTCTTTCGGCATAATCATTGTCTACTATACTTGCTGACACAATGGTCAGCTGGGTTCTGTGTAAAGCCATTTTCATCTAGATAATCATGCAGCATGTTCAGGTTCCTCCAGACTGTTTGAGAGCACACAATGATTTATTCAGTTCACAGACAAGCTTTTAACCTGTATTCGACTTTCCTTCAAATCCCTCTGCTTGCTCCATGCAGATCTCGCAATTAATTGGAGCGTTCAAGTAGGCTGTTGTAACGTCCATCTGGTGGAGCAGAAGGTTGGACTGTGTGGTAATCTGCATCAAAGAGTGTATAACTGCAGCTGGAGAAAATGTCTCCATGTAATCCACTCCCCTTTGCTTGACTGTAATCCTTAGCAACATATCAGACTTGGTACATTTCAGATCCATCTACACTGTTTTTAATCATAGACCCACCTTCCCACCACTGCATGTTCAGCTTCTGGGAGGGGGGTCAGAGTAAATTTGTCATTTTCAATGAGAGAACTCCTCTCCTCTTTCAGAGTCAACCCAAAACTGTGATTTTGTTGAACTCCTTGCCTCTTAAAGCTCTGTGGTACGTTACAGATCCTGTAGCAGTAGTCAGTTCTGGTCAGTGTCTGATCTTTAATATCTGACACAGTCAGTTAAGTACTGAGGTGCTTATTGTGCGTGTATCTCTTTTTGGATGGCATGTACTATGTCTCTCTCCCTCAGTTTTAAGTGGAATCTGACAAAACAACTGTTCTTTCATACCCTACAAAGACTCCCTTTTAACATTTTGACTCTAGCTTCATTCTCTCAGGCTTTTGTCCTGTCAACATGTTGTACAGAGTTTCAAACAGCTGTTGAAGCCCCTGTTGCGAATTACTGCAATGGTCATTACAGCCCATCCAGAATTCTTTAGGCAAGTTGCTCTATTCTAGTACACACCTTTCCCTATCAAATAGGGTTCTCTGATTTTTCTCTGCTGTATTTTGATGTGGTGAGGAAGGTGCCACATTCTCATGCATGTACTTTTCTCACTGAGCAATGACAGAAAATCCCTTGCTGTAACTGAACAAATATATTTTACTGTTCAGTATGGAGGTAACATCAGCCAAGAATCGCTCCGTAGCTTTTACAATTAGACTCTTATTTTTCAGGAAGTTCACAGACTGCACCCGAGTAATCCTCAGTAAACGCCGGAGTGGAGCCCATGACTCCTAACTATTTTAATGGAGGGAAAAGTTAGTGTGCTTACCATCGCTTTATTCGAACCGGATCTGAAGGATTTTTGCTTTCCACAGCTACAGCCCCCCAAAATAAGACCCTCACAGTAAGGTCGCACTAATGAGAGCACACCTGAATAAACTGCCAACACTCCACTTGCTCTCAAATTGTACATGGCATTCCACAGCATAACTCACCTGTTTCCATCCCAAACACAGAGCTCTTAACTTTCTCCAGCTTGAGCTTAGCTGCAGGTTTTCTCATGATGTGAACGTTTTCGACATGCAGGCTTCTTAGAAAGAGCAATTTCACCCTGGTTGTCTTCAGATATTTTCACAGGTGCATATTGATCACAGACCATTCCATAGAGTAGCTGTTCTTGTAACACAGTTCCTGATCAGTTGTACCCTTTGAGTACATTATTACAGGCTTGACTGCAGTCCAGTGTTGTTCTTTTGACTGTGATAAGTACTGTGATAATTTACTGGTGGTCCAACTTGGATCAGGTCTTTTACACATTGTAATGGTTGTGGCTTTGTAGCTCCTCTTCAGATAAAAAGAATAGTAACGAGGAGAGCACCATCCACTGGTAACAGTGAGCATTATATTTTGTTTACTGTACCACAAATTCACTGAACAGAACATCCACCAGTCTAAACCAGGGAAATCCTTGGTGTGAGTTGATTCAAAACTAAAGCTGAGACTTTGTATTTATTTATTTATTTTTATTTACATTTTTAATTAAGGTCTATTTATTCACATTTGTATCATACAGAAAGCACTAATTGTGAAAACAGCCCCCTGAGGTCCCCCACCTTAGACACCCTTGCCACATTTGGGTCAAATTTGAACTTCAGTCTTTAATAAAAATACAGGTAGTACGTAAATATGATACAAGCACACACAAGTGCCCAAGGGAAGGCAAAGGGTAAAAGAGAGTAAATGTAAATAGTGAAATAGTTCAACCCGGGTGTTAACCAGCCGATTAACCAAGTCTATTTAAGTCAAGACAACCTGCCAAGTAGTATTAAATTCATCACTGCAGCCAGCAAAAGAGTATCCGATTTTTTTTTTTTTATTCTATAAACTGCATCAAGTTGTTCACCCAATTTTTGAAGCTAGGAGTGTTTTGTTCTTTACATTCAAGCAATATAAGCAGAGGAGAATATATTTGTGGAGAAGCAAATCCGAATACCACAGTTTGAGGTTCCACAAAGATCCCAATATTCCTCTGAGACCAGAGTTTTCAGAGACAGGATCAGAAACCGACAGAGGCGGCCGCCGACATCCCAATGAGTGATTCTGAGTCAATTCAGGCGCTCTACTGACTCCGAGACTCTGTACCCGAGGTGACTGTGTAAATTAATTAGACCGCTTGCCTTACGAATTTAGAATAAACTGACGCCGTATTCTTAGACCTTCAGGTTACTTTAACCCGGATCCCTTTTGATATTTTAATTTTCACATTGACTTTTTGCAGCGATCCGGACTCGAAGGACGAAGATGTGCATTGCCTTAAGATCATTTCATTCTCACAGTTGTCTGAACTGGGAATTTCTCGGGAACCAGATTTGTTTTAAATTGGAAAATTCTAGGATATTGTGTTGGAATATTTTGATTCTCAGGGTTCTCAGAGTCAATTCAGGCACTCTACTGACTCCGAGACTCTGTACCCGAGGTGTCTGTAAGCCAATTATTACAATTGGTTGCCTTACGAATTTAGAACACACTGGAGGAGATGGGACTCCATATCAAAGGGATCCAGGTTATCCGAACAGGGATCCAAGTGTCCGAAGGTCTTAGAACACTTAATTCTCCAATTTGGTTTTGGGCAGAGTCATTCCATGGTGCAAGTAGCCTTTTCAGTGCCAACAGACTCTGTACACTCCATACAGAGCGACGATTGGATCATGGTGAAGGAGAAAATTGTTGAAATCACCTTGATAGTTGGGGCCTTGGTGGGTTCTGCACATCACACCAACTGCTGTTCTAGTAGCTGTTTCTGAATGTGTTTACTCTCTAGAAACGGTGCGAGCTCGGAGGAACACCTTGTAGGCGCTCTGCAAGGAGGTCGTCAAGCTTGACCGACCGCTGCTGTTGTAGAGGCAATCCAAACTCCACAGACGGAGGAGGAGTTCTCCAACACGTCCGTCTTAATTCCAGCACTACCGGCATGGCGGACACAGAGGGTTTTCGTCTCCTCTTTTTTCTCTGCTAACTGGTTTGAGGTTATCGGTTCTTCGACTTCACCTGCGGACAACTCCTCAGTGTTCTCACTGTTGGAGAGATTAAGCACTGCTGTCCCTCCAAGCTTGGAGAGAAGAATCTTCTTTTTCAGCTGAACAGATAAAAAATGTCACAAAATCAACATAAACATCCAAAAAGAAAATTTTATTTAAGGGCTTAAAGATGATTTTGCATCTTAGGCTGCTGAACTGCTGAACAACATTTCTTCTTCTCTTCTAATTTGTTTAAGTGGTTAGAAGCCGATACTGTAATTATCTTTTCCATTCATGAAACGTATAATTACCATCACAGTCATCCTGGATGACAAAGCAGATGTCCTTTGAGGTTGTGAGATCAGCAAACACCTCTTGATCCACATCTGTCCCATTCTCATGTCACTTTCCAAAGTGCATCACGAGGTACAGAAAATTTGTCACTGAAAGAAATAAAACTGAAAAACAATCTCTCAAATTACCCACAAAACACTATAGCTCAAATTTCATAGTACAGAAAAGCATTTTACAGAAACCCTACCTTCTGCAATTGAAATCTTTCAAATAAGCCTCTGCAATCTTTGTGTACTTTTCTTTGAGTCCTATACTGCACTTTTAAAATCATGTTGCTCTGATTGACAAATCACAAGATTTATAATTCAAAATGCGAATCACAGAAAAAAATGGACCATAGACCAGTGGTGTGTGTGATCTGCATCATCTACAATAATATCTCAATTGTTGTCATAACAGTCTGCAAGCAGACATTATGGAGTAGGTCTCTCACTTCGCAGAAACCCCTCAAAACCACGCCTTAAGAGTTCACATTTTCGCTAGTCGCTAGACATGGTTCATCATTAGCTTGGAGGTGGTTTTGCTTTGAAAACACAGAGGTTTCTCCTTCTGCAAATCAGGTCACAAATCGGTTGCAATTGAAGACAGCTTGACATTCATATTTCACCATCTGCAAACTGACCACTGTGCTCAATATGAAGATTATATATAATTAAAAAAACACTACAGGCCGAAACCAACCAAGGAGCTGTTGGACCGTAATCTGTGACAGTCTAATTCTTTGACCTCAGTAAATGGTTTGAGATTTCTACTTGTGTGCAAGGGCATTTTATGCAGATTATTTATTGTGTGCAGTCACAGATGGCCATTATCAGATTATGTGACTGCACTGTTTCTTATAGAAATAGAGTATTGACATTCTGCCATGTGACACTGCCAGAAAGTGTGACCCCTGTATACTTCTATAAGAAACTGTGTAGTCTCACAATTTACAGTTTAAGTGAAATGAAGTTGAAATTGTAATTTTCAGTGTAAAATATATATTACATTAATGTAAAATAAATTTAATGTAAAAAAAAAGATTTTGTAAAAGAGTTTGTAATGTCAATATTTGTAATAACGTGCAGGTTTTGTATTATGTTTACTTTATTTTAGTAAATAAATAAGTGTAAAAGTCTTGCATTGGTCTAGCTTTTTCTAAACACATTTTGAAAGATGCAAAGTATTGTCTAATTATCATTGTCTGCAAAATCCAAGAAAATATTGATCTGCGTTTTTGTCAAGATTGCACACCCCTACTGTACACTAACTCTTACTTCCACTAGGTAAAATTATACAATATATTATATAGCTTAACACAAACATAAAGTGGCATAAGCTATTACACCCAGTTAGCCAAGCATGTTCTATACACTCGTCGACAAAAAAAGCCTGCAAAACAGCCACTCTGTCCGTCATTTACATATTTGACTGTTAAGATGTCCTAACTGCATGTGGCTGACTGGATGGCTGGCTGTCTGTGGGCAACGTTGGTTGTCTGGCAGTGCATGTGCAGCGCTGGCTGGTTGTTTGTCTGGATGGCTGTCTTTGTCAGTGTACAAATCTGGCTGTCCGTCCATCTGTGGCTGTCTACAGTGGGGAAAAAAAGTATTTAGTCAGTCACCAATTGTGCAAGTTATCCCACTTAAAAAGATGAGAGAGGTCTGTAATAGACATCATAGGTAGACCTCAACTATGAGAGACAAAATGAGAAAAAAAAATCACATTGTCTGATTTTTAAAGAATTTATTTACAAACAATGGTGGAAAATAAGTATTTGATCAATAACAAAAGTTCATCTCAATACTTTATATATCCTTTGTTGGCAATGACGGAGGTCAAACGTGTCTTCACAAGGTTGGCACACACCGTTGCTGGTATGTTGGGTCCATTTCTCCATGCAGATCTCCTCTAGAGCAGTGATGTTTTGGGACTTTCAACTCCCTCCAAAGGTTTTCTATGGGGTTGAGATCTGGAGACTGGCTAGGCCACTCCAGGACCTTGAAATGCTTCTTACGAAGCCACTCCTTGTTGCCCTGGCAGTGTGCTTGGGATTGTTGTCATGCTGAAAGACCCAGCCACGTTTCATCTTCAATGCCCTTGCTGATGGAAGGAGGTTTGCACTCAAAATCTCACAATACATGGCCCCATTCATTCTTTCATGTACACGGACCAGTCGTCCTAGTCCCTTTGCAGAGAAACAGCCCCAAAGCATGATGTTGCCACCCCCATGCTTCACAGTTGGTATGGTGTTCTTTGGATGCAACTCAGCATTCACTCTCCTCCAAACACAACGAGTTGTTTGTACCAAACAGTTCTACTTTGGTTTCATCTGACCATAAGACATTCTCCCAATCGTCTTCCACAACATCCAAATGCTCTCTAGCAAACTTCAGACGCGCCCGGATATGTACTGGCTTAAGCAGGGGAACACGTCTGGCACTGCAAGATCTGAGTCCCTGGCGGCGTAGTGTGTTACTGACGGTAGCTCGGTAAGCTGCTTGCCTATTGCAGATTCAGTCTTCCCAGCCTGGTGCAGGTCTACAATTTTGTTTCTGGTGTCCTTTGACAGCTCTTTGGTCTTCACCATAGTGGAGTTTGGAGTTTGACTGTTTGAGGTTGTGGGCAGGTGTCTTTTATACTGTTAATGAGTTCAAACAGGTGCCGTTAATACAGGTAATGAGTGGAGGACAGAGAAGCCTCTTAAAGAAGTAGTTACAGGTCTGTGAGAGCCAGAAATCTTGCTTGTTTGTAGGTGACCAAATACTTATTTCCCACCATTATTTGCAAATAAATTCTTTAAAAATCAGACAATGTGATTTTCAGAATTTATTTTCTCATTTTGTCTCTCATAGTTGAGGTCTATCTATCTTTTGCAGTGCAGCTTCCTGTTGCTGTTTGCTGCTGTAGCATGTTTCCATACGAACACTGTTGTGTACTGCTCTGATTACGGAGTTTTACAGTTTACAGTTTTGATCATTATTGTTGTCTTTCTAATCTGCTTTTTTACTGGCTGTACACCAGTCTACTCTTACTCCAAAAGCCCTTTCTTCATTTTCTCCTTTCTTCTCTCTCCCCTTGTGCTGAGCCGCTCGCTGCTGACATGAGTCCCTTCAAGGTTGGGTGCTGGTGACTACCGTCTGGGTCAGACTCCCACTGTAAATCCCCCTATTTTGCTGCGCTCCTCCTAATCCTATTGTTTGTTTTTCCTTTCCCCTCTTTCTCGCTGCCCACTGATATGCTGTCCTGCTCTGGGTTCTCATACTGTTTTTCCTTCCCCCTCTTTCTCGCTGCCCACTGATATGCTGTCCTGCTCTGGGTTCTCATATTGAGTCATTCTCTCTTCACTGCATAGCTGTGCATATGACTATTTACCTGCATGCACTTTCACATTGCTCACTCTCATTTTTGGCTTGATGTCATCTTTGCAGCGGCTCTTAAAATTCACTATTGTTTCTTTTGTTGATTTTTATTCTTGTTCTGTCATTTGTTGTGCTATCCGGTGTTGACCAGGGGAGAACTGGTTCCCCTTTTGAGTCTTGGTTCCTCTCAGGGCTTCTTCCTCTTCTACTTTTGAACATATGAGATTTTACTTTATTTTATGATAAATTACCATAAATGTCTAAAAACCTGCTTTGACTTTGTCATTGTGTGGAGTTGTGTAGAACTGTCTATTGTAGAATAAGTGTGTAAACAAAATGAAATGTGAAGAAGGTGAAAGGAGTGTGCAGACTCCGGCTTGACTGTATGTACTCCTTATGTACTTGATCAATGTATTCTGTGTAGTTCTCTTCAAATGACCGGAGTGGCACTTGTTTTTGTTGTTGTTGTTTGGATTTTAAGATGTGTGTGATCAAAAGATGTGACCATCTGAAGAGTCAATGGCAACGGCTGGTAAACATCCTGACTCCATCCTACGTTGACAAGAGTATAAGGTGTGAGCCTAGCGCCGCCTTTGGTGCCTGCGATGACACTGAAGGGCAAAGACTGTAACAGGACAAGTCTGGACACAGCATCATTTGAACAGCGGCATTGGACTGATTGTGTTGCTTGCTTCCCACCATCTGATCAGATCTGATCCAGGACGCTTTTTCAGTTTGAACAGAAATGGACTTTTAGGTTGGGGATGTGCCCAGAACAGAAATGAACTCTGGGCTATTTTGAACACTTTCTGAGGAATATGGCCCAGAACATTGTGCACCCTTGGCATCCTTTTAGGAACCCAGGACTCTGTGGCCTGAGAACAATTTGTTTGATTGCTACAATTATTGTGGTTCCTATCATTTTCACACACCAGGACAATGCACTGCCTAATGTTTTGTCAATCCTACCAATGTCTCTTGTAATTTTCTGGGTGTTGCATCCAAACGGGCTGAGCTGTTCTCATGTTCGACACTTACCAATGCTACTTTAGGGAATGATGACATGTGGGTGTCCTATGTAGCTTTTACAGCCAAAGTGCTTCAGGACTGAAATTAGGGTTGAGAACAGCAGTCGTTACGGGATGGTTGGATTCCATGTTTGGTAACTGGGAAAGGTTTTTGGTCATTCTCTCTAGTCTGATCATATGGATTGGAATGCTTATGCTTGGTGGCTGCTGTATTATCCTGTGCATTCAAGGCCTTATTATCTGAGTGGTAAATAAGTCTGTTTCTTTCCAAGTGTATTTTGGCCACAATTCTGTTTCTACTGTAATGACCCTGATTACTTCTGCCTGTCATTTGTACAGTCCCATGCTAAAGGAGGCCTGTGTTTAGAGAAGGAAAATGTATTGTATCCAATCCTTTGAGTATAAATGTGTAGTCAGTCCTTGTTTTCTCTAAGATGTTTTAATTTGGCTTGAAACCTTTAGTGTTTTCTGCTCACCGTGAAATGACTCCCACCATACCTCATGGACTCCCTTCCCCCAACTACCCCCCCCCCCTCCCCAACCCCCACCCTCATCTAATGTTGCTGCACTTCTCCTAACTCGTGTTTTCCCTCCTTTCTTTTCTTTTCTTCTATCTCTCTCTCTCTCTCTCTACCTACCTACCAACCATATATTGAGATGCCTAGTTCCAACCGATCAATCCTGGTACCACCACTTCTCTCCACTACCCTGCTGCCTGCTGTCCTTCTCTGGGGTTTTGCATGGATTCATCCTCATCTCACTGAATGACCATGCATACCTGCCTGGACTTTAACATATCACTCACCTTCATCTTTTATGGCTTAACAGCAAATTTCCATATTCTCTTAATTCAATTATTGTGCTATCTGATGTCGACCAGAGGAGTATGGGCTCCCCATCTCAAGTTTTTTTTCCAGGTCTCTGTAAAGCTGCTTTGTGACATTTGTTGTAAAAAGTGCTGTATAAATAAACTTAAATTGAATTGATCTTTAATGATTTATTTCCTTTTAACAATTGTTCATATTTGTACACTATTTTCCTTTTTTTTTTTTTCTTATTATTGAAACTTCAAGCATATATAACCAAGTTATGATGCCAACTGCTTTAGAGAAGCTAGGGCTGTTTAAGCTTGGATTTCATAAATACTCTTCTATATTCTGAAAGCAATGTATGAAGTCTTTAATCCCTTATTTTCTACTTATATATGTTAAACATTTGCTGCCGTTGTGTTATAGTGGTTGGAGTTGGTCTCTTTGTAGTATGCCAGGCCATTTATAGCCATAAAAATATTAAACCTGAACTGGTCACTAATGCTGACAGAGGTTTCTGATGGGATTTTCACAACAGGCCAGAACATGTCACAGTATGGTAATTGACAATTGGTTGCATAACAGTTACGAATTACTTCATATTAATCAATTCACTAAAGGGGTGAATACTACATATTAATTAATTCACTAAGGGAGTGAATACTACATATCAATTAATTCACTGAACACAAATTTACATACGCCTTTATGGTAAAGTTATCTTTACAGAAAAAATAAACAAATACATAAGAGGTAATCTTCTCTTGAACTGAATTTAGAGCATATATTCACCTATGATTTTGGCTAAAATCTAAACTAAGCCTGGATGTAATTTAGTCCTCAAAAGGGGGGAAAAGACAAACAGAAGAATTGATCAATATGTAGAATTCACTCTCTGTATGTTTAAATGCACTGGAACTAAAGAAAAACGCTCTAGCTCGTCGCTGTTGCCTAGACTTTGCAAAGGCTCAAGGGAGGGTGCAGGCAGATTGCCTCTCCAAGGCTGCCTCTCCAAAGTGAGGAGAGGGTTCCAGACACCAGGTGATGAGACCTAATAAGCTGCCTTTGTCTTTGATTTAGGAGAGTTTGTTTGAATCTGAAATTGTGTCGGAACTAAGTATGAAACTAAATAATGAATGGAGGGTCTCACCTAACTCTACTTGACCAACTGTATAAAATGTGAAGAAAAAGAGAAACAAAACATGTCAATCCACCTTTCAAATATCTCTTGCAATACATTAGAAAATTATACAATAAATACAATAAAAAATATGCCAAATATTTTATAGGTTAAACAATATTTCACTGATACATGTAAGAATTATCACAAAATATATTATGGTAAGAAAAGAAAAGAAGAAATTATAAATTGTCCAGACTGACGTGTTATCCACCTTTATGCTTTCTGCCTCAGCTAACTTACTTTAGCCAGTCACTTCACTGTAAAGCTAAAAACAATGATATTATGAGCAAAACTAAGGTGATTTCTAAACAAACTTTAGACAATATTGAAGTACAAGTTAGATTTACCCATTAAGATTACATACAGATAATCTTACTTACATAAATATAATCTTACTTACATAAATATAATCTTAAATCAAAAATCAACTTCTGTTCAAATCTCCATTAGTGAGGCATTTTCACAGCTCGTCATGCAGGGAAGGCAGGTGAAGATTTTCCACCGGGGCCGCTGTTACACTCAGCTAGCTCTGTGTGTAAAATCCTTAACGTTACATCTCACTAAAATGGTGGAGGGATACATGCTGCAGGGTGTTGTGCTGCAAAAAATAGTCCCGAAAGAAAATTGTACTGTTCTCAGATCAGACACTTTTTCCCCATCATCATCATCTCTCCATATAAAACGCAGAAGACACGTGTAGCTTCTCTGGTAGGTTTGGATAGGAAATAAAATGGCTATATCTGAGTTGTAGTCATGGCGACCGACGTCTGGTTCCATTCAAGATCACTGCAAAGAAATCAGAGTGGGTCCATTTTTCTACAGTGAAGCACAATTTCACTGCAGTGACCCTGTCTGACCTGTCCAGCTCTCTGAATCACTGCTGAATCTGAACGTCCTGAACAGCAGATTCTCTATAATAAAGATCTGATGGGTTTGATCTTCTCTTACTCCTCACTCTGGTCTTCACTCTGTAACCAGGTTTGTTTCTGAGAGAACCACAAAGGTTTCTGTGAGATTTTAAGCTTTTATTTTTTAGAGAGGTGAGTTCAGGCTCCTGTAGGGGGCGCTATTAAACCCACACAGTAAAGCATCACAGTGCAGAATCACACACACACACACACACTCTCTCTCTCTCTCTCTCAATGTGAGATTTTAGCTGTTACGATTCCTTTAAGACTAAATAGACAAATAAATAAATAATTCTCTCAGCTCTTCTGTTTCACTAAACCAGCTGACCCCAGCCTGCACTGGTCTTACTGGGAGGTCTGTACTGGTTTAGAGGCAGAGCTGCTGGTAAGGGAAAGTCCAGTCAGCAGTGAACTCCTGGCACTGATCCCAGTGCAGCTGCGTCGGTGGACCTGGGTCAGAACCCTCCTTTATGACATCATCCGTGACGTCACAGCGAGGCCCAGTGCAGTGTGCCATTCTCTCCAGCAGGTCAGGGTCAGTGGGTGTCCTCCTGCTGACCTCCTGCAGGACCTTAAATAGTTCTCCGTTTAGAGGAACTTCCAGTCGCTGTTGGAACCAGTATGTTGGAGTGGGAGAACACTGAAGAACGTAGCAGCAAAACCCAACGGAGGCATCAGCTCTGTGAGTCCAAACCTGTTTCCAGTGGAGTTGAACTCTCCCTCACTCATCTCTCCTCTCATTTCTTCTTCTAGATGTTTTTATTAGGTATCTAATGTACCCTGTTAGGATCCAGAATGTGATCCACTGTGTGTGTGCCTGTCTGTCACTGAAAGAGTCTAATAATGTCATTGATCATCAGAACAGAGAGCAGACATTAACATTAGTTCACCCTAATCCAGTTGATCCCATTTAAAAAGGAGAGGTCCTGTTAAAAAAACAAAACATAATTTTTCAGGATATGAGCTCCACTTAGTCTGTGTTTCTAAACCAGAATTTATCAGAATTCTTTTCTACACCAACCTTTCTTCATCCTTTACACTTACTAAACTTGCTAAATAAATGAGCTCTAATCTGATTGTCTGATCCTAATAACATGGGCGGGACTAAAATACTATAGACAGAATAGGCAGAGATAAACTTCTGATAAACAAACTAGAAAGACAAAGAAGACAAAGACGACAGACACAGAACACAAAGAAAAGAAAAAAACAAAAGAAAAGAAGACACAGCAAAGACAAACACAACAAAGAAGACAAAGAAAAGAGGAAAAAACAACGAAAAGACAACGAGGACAAAAAAAAAGAAAAGAAAAGGAACAAAAACAAAGGAAAAGAAGAAGACAAAGAAAATACAAAGAAGAAAAAGACAAACAAGACAAAGACGAAGAAGAGAAATACAAAGAAAATGAAGACAAAGAAGAAAAAGACAAAGAAAAGGAGATAAAAACAAAGATAAATCAGACAAATAAAAATACAAAATACAAAGAAGAAAAAGATAAAGAAGACAAAAAAAGCCAAATAAAAGACAAAAGACAAAGACTATGAAAAGAAAAAAAGAAAAATAAGATAATTACAAAGATAACAAAGAAAAAGACAAAGAAGACAAGAAAAAGATGAAGAAGACAAATAAGAAGACAAAGAAAAAAAAGCAAGAATAAAAAGACAAAGAAATCAAATACAAAGACAAATAATAGAAAAAAAAAATTAAAAAGGAACAGAAGACGACAAAGAAAAGAGCAAAAAAGGAAAAACAACAGAGACAAAGTCAACCCCCCCCCAAAAAAAAATGAAGACAATGAAAATATAAAGAAGAAAAAGACAAAGAAGTGAAATACTAAGAAAACATAGAAAAAGAAGAAAAAGACAAAGAAGGACAACGATAAAGATAAAGATAAAGACAAAAGAAGACAAAGTGAAAATACAAAGAAGAAAAGGATAAAGAAGACAAAGACGAAAAAGAAGAAAAATATTAAAGAAGACAAAGAAAAGAGAAGGAAGATGACAAAATCAAAGGAAGTGAAAACAAAAGAGAAAAAGAAAAAAAAGAAGAAAGACAAAGACGAAAAAGAAGACAAAAAAAAAACAAATACCAAGAAAAGAAAAAAAGAAAAACAAAAGAAAACATGAAGACTAAGAAAACACAAAGAAAAAAAAGACAAAGATAAAAAAAGAAAGACAGAACAAAAAGAAGATGACAAAGAAGACAAAGATGACAGACAAAGAAGAAAAAATAAAGAACACAAAGAACACAAAGAAAAGAAAAAAAATAAAGAAGAGAATGGAAAGAAAAGACAAACAAAAAAGAAGACAAAGAAAAGAGGAAAAACAATGAAAAGACAATGAGGACAAAGAATAAGAAGACAAAGACCAAGACAAGAAAAGGAACAAAAACAAAGGAAAAGAAGAAAGCAAAGAAAATACAAAGAAGAAAAAGACAAACAAAACAAACATGAAGAAGAGAAATACAAAGAAAATCAAGACAAAGAAGAAAAAGACAAAGAAAAAGATAAAGACAAAAGATAAAAAAGACAAATAAAATGAAACATACAAAATACAAAGAAGAAAAAGATTAAGAAGACAAAAAGCCAAAGAAAAGACAAAGATGAAGACCACAAGAGAAAAGAGAAGAATAAAAGGAAACGAAGAAGACAACAAAAAGACAAAGACCACGAAAAGAAAAAAACAAGAAAAAGAAGACAAAAAAAGACAAAGAAGAAAAAGACAAAGGAGAAAAAGATAAAGACAAAGATAAAAAAAGAAAAAGACAAAGAAGACAAGAAAAAGATGAAGACAAATAAGAAGACAAAGAAAAAAAGCAAGAATAAAAAGACAAAGAAAAGAAAAAAGAAAAACAAAGGAAAGGAAGAAGAAAAAAGAAAAGAGGAAAAAAGGAAAGACAATAGAGACAAAAGTCAAAACCTCAAAAAAGACAAAGAATGAAAATACAAAGAAGAAAAAGACAAACAAGACAAAGACGTTAAATACTAAGAAAAAGAAGAAAAAGAAGAAAAAGAGGAAGATCAAATAAAAAAGATAAAGACAAAAGATAAAAGAAGATAAATAAAATGACATAGAAAATACAAAGAAGAAAGGGATAAAGAAGACAAAAAGACAAAGAAGAAAAATATTAAAGAAGACAAAGAAAAGACAAAGAAGGTGGATCAAAGGAAATGAAAACAAAATAGAAAAAGAAAAAAAGAAAGAAGAAAGACAAAGATAAAAGAAGACAACTATAAAAACAAAGAGAATAAAGAAGACAAAAAAGACAAATACAAAGAACAGAAAAAAAAGAAAAACCGAAGAAAATATGAAGACTAAGAAAACACTAAGAAGAAAAAGACAAAGATAAAAAACAAAGAAGAAAAAGGAAAGACAGAACAAAAAGAAGAGGACAAAGAAGACAAGTACTACAGACAAAGAAGAAAAAAAAATTGGTAGACAAAGAACACCAAGAAAAGGAAAAAAAAACAAAGAAACAAATAGAAAGAAAAGACAAACACAAAAAAGAAGACAAAGAAAAGAGGAAAAAACAACAAAAAGACAATGAGGACAAAGAATAAGAAGACAAAGACCAAGAAAAGAAAAGGAACAAAAACAAAGGAAAAGAAGAAGGCAAAGAAAATACAAAGAAGAAAAAGACGAACAAGACAAAGACAAAGAAGAGAAATACAAAGAAAATCAAGACAAAGAAGAAAGACAAAGAAAAAAAAGACAAAGAAAAAGACAAAAGATAAAAAAGACAAATAAAATGAAAAATACAAAATACAAAGAAGAAAAAGATAAAGAACACAAAAAACAAAGAAAAGACTAAGATGAAGACCACAAAAGAAAAGAGAAGAAAAAGACAAAGAAAAAAAGAAGAAAAAGACAAAGGAGAAAAAAATAAAGACAAAGATAAAAAAGAAAAACACAAAGAAGACAAGAAAAAGATGAAGACAAACAAGAAGACAAAGAAAAAAGCAAGAAGAAAAAGACAAAGAAATCAAATACAAAAATAAAGAAAAGAAAAGAGAAAGTCAAAATCTCAAAAAAGAAAAAAACAAAAAACAAAAGAAGACAACAAAAATACAAAGAAGAAAAAGACAAAAAAGACAAACACATGAAATACAAAGAAAAAGAAGAAAAAGAAGAAAAAGAGGAAGATCAAAGAAAAACATAAAAATAAAAGATAAAAGAAGACAAATAAAATGACAAATAGAAAATACAAAGAAGAAAAGGATAAAGAAGACAAAAAGACAAAGAAGAAAAAGAAGAAAAATATGAAAGAAGACAAAAAAAGACAAAGAAGATGACAAAAAATCAAAGGAAATGAAAACAAAAGAGAAAAAGAAAGAAAGAAAGAAAGAAAGAAAGAAGAACGACAAAGACAAAGACAAAAAAGACCAAGACGACAAAGATAAGAGAAGACAAAAAAGACAAATACCAAGAAAAGAATAAAAGGAAGACAAAAAAAAAAATGAAGACTAAGAAAACACAAAGAAAAAAAAAGACAAAGATAAAAACAAAGAAGAAAAAAGAAAGACAGAACAAAAAGAAGAGAACAAAGAAGACAAAGATAAAAAAGACAAATAAAACAAGACAAAGATAAAATACAAAAAAGAAAAAGATAAAGAAGAAAAAGATAAAGATAACAAAAAAGAAGACAAAGACAAAAAAGACAAAGAAAACACAAAGACAAAGAAGATGAAGAGAAATGCAAAGAAAATGAAGACAAAGAAGACAAAGAAAAGACAAACAACACCAAGACAAAGACAAAGAACACAGAGGAAATAAATAGAAGACAAAAGGGAAAAAAGAAAAGACAAAGAACACAAAAACAAAAAAGAAACACAAAAAACAGAAGAAAAAGATAAAGAAAACAAAGAAAAAACAAAAAGAAGACAACAAAAAGACAAAGAGGATGAAGACCAAGAAAATCAAATTTAAAAAGGAAAAAAAAAGACAAAGAAAGATCAAAAAGAAGACAGACAAAGGAGACAAAGACAAAAAAGAAACACAGAAACCAAGGATGAAAAAGATAAAGAAAACAAAGATAACAGAAGACAAATAAAAACAAATTTAAAAATACATAGAAGAAAAAGATAAAGAAGACAAAAAAGACAAATACCAAGAAAAGAATAAAAAGAAAACAAAAGAAAATATGAATTCTAAGAAAACACAAATAAAAAAAGACAAAGGAAACAAAAAGAAAAGCCAAAGACCAAGAAGACAAAGAAAAAAAGACGGAAAGAAAAGATAAAGAAGAATCAGACAAAGATATATAATATACAAATAAAAAACAATAGAAAGATATAATACAAAAAGATAAAGAAGACCAAAAAAAGAAAAAAACTAAGAAAAAGAAGACAAAGAAGACAAATTCCAAGAAAAGAAAGACAAAGAAAAAAGATAAAGAAGAAACAGATAAAGAAGAAAATACAAAGAAGACAAAGATAAAAGAAGACAAATAAAAACAAGGCAAAGATAAAATACCAAGATGAAAAATAAAAAAGAAAAGACAAAGAAGACAGAAAAAGACAAATAAGACAAAGAAGACAAAGAAAGGGAAAAAAGAAGAAAGAAAAAGAATAATGACAAAAAAAGGAAAAAAGAAATATAAGTTATGTATAATCTTTTCCATTTGCCCTCTTTTATCATTCCACTCTGTAGTAAGACCCGACTAAATAACAAAATGATAAGAGAAATAAATGTTAAAACTATAATAAGAATAAATAAAATAAGAATAAGAATAGATATTCTAAATGGTTCCTTCTTCACCAGTTCATCTCCTATCACTACTTCCTCATCATCGTCAATGTCAGTCCTGAGTCCAGTCCAAAAATGCAGAAATTGGACCATTTCTACTTATATGCAACAAACCCACTCATAAGGTGTCATATGTATTTCACACAGCTCACTTGATCTGACTCACCATTAACACCAAGACGCTGTTTAATTTCTCATTTTTACCTGAGGATATCCAATCTAGAAGTCCTCACCTGCTCATGACTTCTCTACACAAACACTTGGCAATAGACTGAGCATTCTACCATATAAACATCCTTTGCCAAACATCAGACTTACGACTTCTAGTTTACTTCTCAGTGGTTGGGGCAGCCCCCTCTGTATTTTAGCTTGTAAAATGGACTGTTCCATCTGATTTAAGTCCGGGTCATTTCCTGTGACATTTCTCCACACTTGCTGTGCTCTGGACACATAGGCCATCGAGTTCCCTTCTTGTCATTGATAGAGAATGTTTGTGGGGTGGTGGTAATCTTAGTAAGACACTAGTTTGAGTTTTTTGCTTCTTTACTGTATGAGTAACATTTAAACTCTTTAAACTCACGACACTTTTTGTTTTCATTGGTTGGAAACTCTGTTATGGGGTAAACACACTGGGACTGCAGATGTTTGGTTTTGTTTTTGCTTGATGTTTAGAGGAAATTGGTGTTAGGTAGGGGAAGGTCCATTGGAAGGTCCAATGGATCCACCAGCAGGAATTTGGACATTTTTTAATTTTATTTATGAGGTTTCAGATGTATTTGCTTAAGTCATATCCCTATACACATTGTCAAAGATCCTCTATTATAATTTGATCTGGAGTGCTGTAGGTGGTCGCCTAGGCAGAGGGGCTGTGAGAGAATTTTCTGTCTAGATTGTTTGATGGACATTAAGGAAAGATAACTGCCTGACAGGTTTTCACTCTTACACTCCTTAAAGTTGCTGTATTGTTCAGGTTCTGCCACAACTGTAAACATGTGTTTCTTTCTTTATTTGTTTGAGACTCCGTCTCATCTCAAAGGGGGGAATATGTAGTGTATTCAGCTTCATGGCTAAAATGTTTCATGCTAAAACTACTTAAGAGAAGCTAGGGCTGTTTAGGCTTGGATTTCATAAATACTATTGTATATTCTGAAGCAATGTAGGAAGTCTTTAATGCCTTATTTTCTACTTATATATGTTTAACATTTGCTGTTGTTGTGTTCTAGTGGTTGGAGTTGGTCTCTTTGTAGTATGCCAGGTCATTTATAGCCATAAAAATATTAAACCTGAACTGGTCACTAATGCTGACAGAGGTTTCTGATGGGATTTTCACAACAGGCCAGAGCATGTCACAGTATGGTAATTGACAACTGGTTGCATAACAGTGAATGACTTTATATTAATTCATTTACTAAGGGAGTGAATACTACATTCATTCACTGAACACATATTTACATACGCTTTTATGGTAAATTTATCTTTACCCCTTATGTATTTGTTTATTTTTTTTCTATAATCTTCTCTTGAATTGAATTTAGAGCATATATTAACCTATGATTTTGGCTAAATGTAGGTCAAACTGTGAAACTCATTTCCTTCACTAGAATGCCAGGACTGAAGAAAGTTTCGACTGCCAACTAAACAAAATCTTCTACCTTGGCACTCAGGAGCCGAGCATGCAATTCTTGTTTCATTCTATTTTTTTGTAGCAAAGCCAGCCATTGCAGTGGCTTAAATCATGCTAGATATGACTGCAGAGGAGCATTTCAATATTTCTACATCAGAGTCTGTACTCTTTTGTTGGATGCAAATGCTGACATTTATTGACAACATATACAGTGGAGGAAATAAGTATTTGACCCCCCCTCACTGACTTTAAAAGTTTTAATACAAAAAAAATAAATGAAATGTCTCATAATTTTATACCAGCTTTATTTTAAAAGTGACACATAGAATATCAAAAGAACTGAGAAAATTACATGAAATGAGAAATAAAAATTAACTTGATTTTCATTGAAGGAAATAAGTATTTGACCCCCTGGTAAAACATAATTTAGTACTTGGGGGCAAAAACCCTTGTTGGCAAGCACAGCAGTTTGCACACACTTCAGGAGTAATTTTGGCCCACTCCTCTCTGCAGATCATCTCCAAATCCTTAAGGTTTTTAGGCGTGCATTTGGAAACATGAATCTTCAGCTCTCTCCATAGATTTTCTATGGGATTGAAGTCAAGAGACTGGCTAGGCCATTCCATGACCTTTATATGCTTCTTATGGAGCCACTCCTTTGTTTCCTTGGCTGTATGTTTTGGGTTGTTGTCGTGCTGGAAGACCCATCCACGACCCATTTTCAGTGCCCTGGCAGAGGCAAGGAGGTTGTTACCCAGGATTTTACGATACATGGCCCCGTTCATCTTCAATGCGGTGAAGTTGGCCTGTGCCTTTAAAAGAAAAACACCCCCAAAACATAATACTTCTACTACCATGCTTGACGGTGGGGATGGTGTTCTTAGGGTCATGTTCTATATTTTTCTTCCTCCAAACACGTTGAGTTGAGGCCAAATAGCTAAATTTTGGTCTCATCTGACCACAGCACCTTCTCCCAGTCTCTCTCGGAGTTATTAATATATTCATTGGCGAACTTTAGGCGGGCCTGGACATGAGCCTTCTTGAGCAGAGGAACCTTGCGTGCACTGCAGGATTTTAAACCATTACGTCTCAGTGTATTACCAATGTTTTTTTTGGAGACTGTGGTCCCAGCTGCCTTGAGATCATTAGCCAGCTCCTCCTGTGTAGTTCTTTGCTGATTTTTAACCTTTCTCATGATCAATGAGACTCCACGAGGTGATATCTTGCATGGAGATCCAGGTCTAGGTCGATTGACCGTAATGTTGTACTTCTTCCACTTCCAAATAATTGCACAAACAGTTGTCACCTTCTCATCCAGCTTCTTACTTATGGCTTTGTAGCCCATTCCAGCCTTGTGTAGGTCAACAATTTTGTCCCTGACATCTTTAGACAGCTCTTTAGTCTTGCCCATGATGGAGATGTTGGAGTGTCACTGAGTCTCTTGGCAGTTGGCCTTTTACACAGGTGACAATTTGGGACCGGTGTCTCTTATGCAGGCAATGACTTCACTGAGATTAGGATGTGTCAGTGGTCTGTGGGAGCCAACATTAGTCATGGTTTTTAGGGGATCAAATACTTAGAGAGGTATATCCGTCCAGTCCTGAAGATTTTTTTGGTTTTGATCTAAAAATGGCTACGTACAACTCCTCATTATTCTTATAAAATATTTCAAAACTTTCTTGAATTTTCTGCATTTTAGATTCTAGCTCTTCTAGTCTTTTGGATTCCTAATTTTATCAATAATATTATCCGCTTGATGTTTCCCTGTTTCTTGTGAGTTTAGCTATCTTCCTCCTACCTTGTAATGTCTTTGTTTAAGGTATAAAACTGCCTCCTGTGTTTTTAAACTATATATCTCAATTCATTTCATGATTCAAGATTGGGGCATGATCGGAAAGATCTATTCTACCATTATCACTGCCCCCACCTTATCTCGAGCTCTGCTAAAAATAAGAAAAGTCTATTGTTGAGCAGGTTGAATGTGGAGAAGAGTCATGTGTATAGTCCTTACCGGACGGGTACATTTCCCTCCAGATATCTGTTGATTCCAATTCTTTCATCATCCTATTTATTTATTTATTTATTTACTGGACTTTGTTGTGCAGTCACTCTAGAAGAATCAACTTTGGTTTAAACAAACATTCCAGCCCCCACCACAAATCAGTGTACCCTGTGAGCTAGTCATCATACCAAACCATCTTTTATAGAAATTCAGTTCACTTCCCGGAGGGGCATATACAGTGCCCTCCATAATTATTGGCACCCCTGGTTAAGATGTGTTCTTTAGCTTCTAATAAATTGAGTTTTTTTTCTAAAAAATCTAGGACCTCGATGGAAAAAAGAGCAAAATCCAACCTTTAACTCAAGTGAATTTTAAGGGCGAAAAAAAATCCCTGACTAAGAAATAATTATTCTTCATAAAATCACCTGTTCCATAATTATAATTATAATTAATCCTAACATTTCTTTGGAAATAAATGTAATTAAAGTATTTCTGTCAATTCTACAGTAGTTTACGAAGTTGATCAGAGTATGTAGGAACATTTCATTAGTAATTCACAACTTCCTGTTTCCCTGGGGTATAAATATGACGTGACACAGAGGCCATTTCTCTTCAACATGGGAAAGACAAAGGGACATACCATTCAAGTAAGGCAGATGTGTGTTGACCTCCACAAGTCAGGCAATGGCTACAAGAAAATAGCCACTCACCTACACCTGTCCATATCTACTGTCAGAGGAATTATTAAGAAGTTTAAAACAACTGGAACAGTGGTAAACAAGCCTGGACGAGGACGCAAGTTTATTTTGCCACCACGCACAGTGAGGAGGATGATAAGAGAAATAAAAAGGTCTCCAAAGCTCACTGTTACAGAATTACAACAAATGGTAGCTTCTTGGGGTCACAAAGTCTCCAAAACAACCATCAGGCGCTATCTGCATGCCAACAAGCTGTTTGGGAGGCATGCACGAAAAAAACCTTTTCTCACTCACAATCATAAACGCAAACGTTTGGAGTTTGCTAAGCAGTACTGGAACTTCAACTGGGACCGTGTGCTTTGGTCAGATGAAACTAAGATAGAGCTTTTTGGCAACAAATGCTCTAAGTGGGTCTGGCGTAACACAAGAGCTGAGTATGCAGAAAAGCACCTCATGCCCACTGTGAAATATGGGGGAGGATCAGTGATGCTGTGGGCCTGTTTCTCTTCCAAAGGCCCTGGGAACCTTGTTAGGGTGCATGGCATCATGAATGGTTTGAAATACCAGGACATTTTAAAACAAAATCTGGTGGCTTCTGCCCAAAAGCTGAAGATGGGTCGTCACTGGGTCTTTCAGCAAGATAATGACCCAAAACATATGGCCAAATCTACACAGAAATGGTTCACCACACACAGAATCAAGCTCCTCCCATGGCCATCTCAGTCCCCAGACCTCAACCCCATTGAAAACCTGTGGGGTGAGCTGAAGAGGAGAGTGCAGAGGAGAGGACCCAGGTCGCTGAATGATTTAGAGAGATTGTGCAAAGAGGAATGGTCAAAGATCCCTCTATCTGTATTCTCCCATCTTGTATAACATTATAAGAGAAGATTAGGTGCTGTAGGGGTTGTACAAAGTATTAACATCAGGGGTGCCAATAATTGTGGCACACATGATTTGATGTTAAACAATTATTTCTTAATGTAGGATTTTTTTCCTACTGAATAAATTCACTTGAGTTAAAGGTTGGATTTTACTCTTTTTTCCATCGTGGTCCTATATTATTTAGAAAAAAACTCAATTTATTAGAAGCTAAAGAACACATCTTAACCAGGGGTGCCAATAATTATGGAGGGCACTGTATATATATTTAATAGTGTTTCTACTAATCCTTCTATTTTCCCTGTGATATCACAAATCTCCCATCTTAATCAGAAATATCTGATGTGTTCAAATAACAGTGTATTCCATATCAAAAGAGCAACACCTGTTCTATACAAGTGCTTGAAACCCCTAGATTTTAGTTTCACTGAGACACTACTGGTAGATGTGACTTCAAACGTATATCTCACATGAACAATTTTCAGGTGTTTTCTAAAGACTGCAAAACTTTGGAACTGCTGAGAACAACTATCATGAGCACATCAGACCAAATTTCTTTCCTGCATCTGAACCATGCAACAACTTAATATGCCGAATCAAGGTGCCAGGTGTATCATGCAGTGATCTGCAAATGTAACATTATTCAACAATATTCAAAGAACTCCGTTCTCTCTTGTGGTGCCTACATCAATACTGTACACTGTTGTCTGGAGAAATTTGTACATGCTGCTGAGTGATTCTTCATAGCTTAGACTGACTATAAAATGAACCTTGAAAAAGTTAATCGAATGCTGCCAATGAGGTCCTTCCCTGGCTTGGTATTAGCTTCTTGTCCTTGAAGTTGCTGATGGCCTGCTAATATTATCTTATTAGTAATATCTTAATTGTTGTCATAACAAATTGCAAGCAGACATTATCGAGTAGGTCACTCACTTCGCAGAAACCCCTCAAAACCACACATATTCGCCAGTCGCTTAAAACCTTTACATTTATTTCATGTTAGTCATTTTCATTGTAATATATATATTACATTCATGTAAAATAAATTTAATGTAAAAAAAAGATTTTGTAAAACAGAGAAAAAGAGTTTGTAATGTCAGTAACATGTGCAGTTTTGTATTATGTTTATTTTATTAAATAAATAAGTCTTGCCTTGATCTAGCTTTTTCTAAATACATTTTGAAAGATGCAAAGTATTGTCTAAATAACATTGTCGGCAGAATCCAAGAAAATATTGATCTAAGTTTTTGTCAAGATTGCACACCCCTACTGTACACTAACTCTTACTTCCACTAGGTAAAATTATACAATATATTATATAGCATATCCCAAACAAAAGTGGCGGAAGCTATTACACCCAGTTAGCTAAGCATGTTCTATACACTCGTCGACAAAAAAAGCCTGCAAAACAGCCACTCTGTCCGTCATTTACATAATTGCCTGTTAAGACGTCCTAACTGCATATCATGTTTTACAATAATCCAACATCTCTAATAATCCAATAGCTGGGTGCATTTATTTATTTATTTATTTATTTATTTTTGTTGTTGTTGGTCAAGGAGTGTTAGAAACCTCAAGTTAAACCTGAGACTACAAACACCAATTGTGAAATAAACTGAAAAAAAGAAATTTTGTGGTCACTACAGGAACACACAAAATCGAGGCAATCGATGTTTGCCAGGTAAAATTAATCCGGTCCAAATAGGGCTTTAAACCAGCTTAATTAGCAATACAAATGTATATTATTGAGTGTAACTACAGCTGCAAGTTATGAATGTCTTCATAATTTTACTAAAGTCAAGATACAGCAACTGTGTGTTTTAGATCCACATCACTGTCAGACACTTCTGTCGGTTACGTCTGTAAGTGACCACTCTGACTTTCTTTTTTGTCTTACAGGTTCTCAGGACTCCAGTAGCACCTCCTTCACCGAAGGTGGATCCGGCCAACAAGTGGTCCCGGCCCGGCTCCCTTTGCCTCCATTTAGCCCCCTTGACACTCACCACAGCAGGATTAAAAGGTAAGTACAGGTAACCTGTTTACAATAATACATTTAAGGTGTCCTCCACCCTAGATACTCATTTACACTGGCTGACAACTGTGTGTGACTGACTGTCTATTCATAGGCGACTCTGGTTGGTGGTCTCCATTCGCAACTCTGGCTGGCTGTCTGTCTGGCTGCCCATCCAAGACCATCTGCAACTGTGTGTGACAATTCAGACACAGTTGCACGGGTAGAGTCTGACCTGCATTAGAGAGAGTCAACCGCCACTAAATACACCTGCTGAGAATTTAGGTTTTAAGCCCAGCCCCAGAATAAACCAGTACGTCCTTAGAGGGATGACGTCAATTATGTTTAAACATGCAAACACCCACAGCGCTATTACCATACACATTCCTCAAGACATAACAGGTAAGTGATCATTCAGTTTCCATACATGTATTGACTTTCTTTTTTGTCTTACAGGTTCTCAGGACCGCCTCCCTGGCTGAAGGTGGATCCATCCAACAAAGACAAGGTATCCCAGCTCCCTTTGCGTCCATTTTGCCCCCTAACACTCGCTGCAGCAGGAGTAGAACTACATGTAACCTGTTTACAATAATACATTTGAACATATCTTCCACACTAGAGTCTTACTTAAACTTCTTTAAAGCTACCTTGACTCATCACAGCCTGACTATCTGTCTGCAACTGTGGTTGGCTGTCTTCATGCCCGTGTGCAACTCTCTTGCTGGGTGGGTGGCTGTCCATCCGTGTGCAATTCTAGATTGATGTCTGTCCAACCGTTCATGTGCAACTTTTTGGCTGGCTGTCTATACATGTACAGCTGTGTCTGACTGGCTGTCTACAACTCTGTGGCTGACTGGATGGCTGTCTCTCTGTGGGCAACGCTGGCTGGTTGTTTGTCTGGGTGGCTGTCTTTTTGTTAGTGTACAAATCTGGCTGTCCATCCATCTGTGGCTGTCTATATACTTGGCAAACTTTCTGTCTATCTTTAACTCTGGCTGACTAGATGTCAGTCTACAACTTCGTGGCTGGCTGGGTCACTGTACAACTGTTTATGGCTGTCTGCATGTCCATCTGCAACTCTGGCTGGCTGAATGTCTGTATACAACTGTGTGGCTTTCTGGAAGGCTGGTTGTCCTTGTGCAACTATGTGTTTGTCACTCTGCTACTGTCTGGCTGTCTATCCATCTGTTGCAGTTCATTCTGTTAAGACTCTGGCTGCAATGCTGGCTGGCTTTTTTTTGTTGTTTATCCATGTCCATCTGCAATGGTGTCTGGAAACCTAACCCTAGTCTGTACACTGTAGCCCTATACACTGTAGCCCTGTATCTGTTTCTCCATCTAAAACTTTGTGGCTGTCTGACTGACTTTGACCATACACCTGCACTCTGTCTGACAATTCTCTATGTGAAACAGTCTGATTTTAGTTCTCAAAGATGATTTTTGTTTAAGTGTGACCAGTTGCCAAGGGCTGCGAGTATGAAGTTGTACTGAATGTTTCGGGTCATGTCTTGTGCATCAAGTCATTTATTAATTCACACAAAGAGAAGGTGGATCCGCCCAACAAGGATAAGGTATTCTGGCTCCCTTTGCCTTCCTTTTGCCCCTCTCACACTCACTGCAGCAGAAAGTACATGTAACCAGTTTCCAATAATTCATTTGACATCATCTTCCAGTCTAGATACTTGTTTAAACTGGGGATGAGCTACCTTGTCTCAATAGTTTGAATATTTGTCTGCAGCTGTGTGACTGTCTGTATGCCCATGTGCAACTCAGGTTTTCTGTTCATCCGTGTGCTACTCTGGCTGGCTGTCTGTCTACATGTAAACTGTGACTATCCATCTACAACAGTTCTGGCTAGCTGTTTGTCTGTCCAAGTGGTCGTGTGCAAATCTGGCTGTCTGGCTGTCCATCAGCAATTCATTCTGTTTTACCTGCCTACAGGTCTGTAGCTGCTTGGCTGTCTCTGTGATGTGGTAGTGTGGCTTCAATATGACACAGCCAAATACTTTCAGTTCCAGTGATACTAAACTGATAAAAAAGTAAAGGGAAAGTTTATACAAAATGAAACCCAAACCAACTAAGTCGCACTCTTTACATGATGAGGCCTCAGCGGCCTTTATCTGAGGGCTGCGAAGCTTTACAGATTTCTGCCATGACTTCAGCTTAATCTGCACAACCTGACCTCCTATTGCTTCCTACGCAGTCTTTGGCGCTCCTCCTTTCCTTAGTAAATCCCCCTGTTTTGCTGCGCTCCTCCTAATCCTAATGTTTTTCCTTCCCCCTCTTTCTCGCTGCCCACTGATATGCTGTCCTGCTCTGGGTTCTCATACTGAGTCATTCTCTCTTCACTGCATAGCTGTGCATATGACTATTTACCTGCATGCACTTTCACATTGCTCACTCTCATTTTTGGCTTGATGTCACCTTTGCAGCAGCTCTTAAAATTCACTATTGTTTCTTTTGTTGATTTTTATTCTTGTTCTGTCATTTGTTGTGCTATCTGGTGTTGACCAGGGGAGGACTGGTTCCCCTTTTGAGTCTTGGTTCCTCTCAGGGCTTCTTCCTCTTCTACTTTTGAACATATGAGATTTTACTTTATTTTATGATAAATTACCACAAATGTGTAAAAACCTGCTTTGACTTTGTCATTGTGTAGAGTTGTGTAGAACTGTCTATTGTAGAATAAGTGTGTAACAAAATGAAATGTGGAGAAGGTGAAAGGAGTGTGCAGACTCCGCCTTGACTGTATGTACTCCTTATGTACTTGATCAATGTATTCTGTGTAGTTCTCTTCAAATGACCTGAGTGGCACTTGTTATTGTTTGTATTTTAAGATGTGTGTGATCAGAAGATGTGACCATCTGAAGAGTCAATGGCAACGGCTGGTAAACAATCATCCTGACTCCATCCTACGTTGACGACAGTATAAGGTGTGAGCGTAGTGCTGCCTTTGCTGCCTGCGATGACTCTGAAGGGCAAAGACTGTGACAGGACAAGTCTTGACACAGCATCATTTGAACAACGGCATTGGACTGATTGTGTTGCTTGCTTCCCACCATCTGATCAGATCTGATCCAGGACGCTTTTTCAGTTGGAACAGAAATGGACTTTTAGGTTGGGGATGTGCCCAGAACAGAAATTAACTCTGGACTATTTTGAACACTTTCTGCGGAATATGGCCCAGAACATTGTGCACCCTTGGCATCCTTTCAGGAACCCAGGACTCTGATAGGAACCACAATAATTGTAGCAATCAAACAAATTGTTCTCAGGCCACATTTTCACACACCAGGAAAATGCACTGTTTTGTCAATCCTACCAATGTCTCTTGTAATTTTCTGGGTGTTGCATCCAAACGGGCTGAGCTGTTCTCATGTTTAAGACACTTACCAATGCTACTTTAAGGAATGACATGTGGGTGTCCTATGTAGCTTTTACAGCCAAAGTGCTTCAGGACTGAAATTAGGGTTGAGTACAGCAGTCTTAATGGGATGGTTGGATTCCATGTTTTGTAACTGGAAAAGGTTTTTGGTCATTCTCTCTAGTCTCATCATATGGATTGCAATGCTTGTGCTTGGTGGCTGCTGTATTATCCTGTGCATTCAAGGCCTTATTATCTGAGTGGTAAATAAGTCTGTTTCTTTCCAAGTGTATTTTGGCCACAATTCTGTTTCTACTGTGTTGACCCTGATTATTTCTGCCTGTGTCATTTGTACAGTCCCATGCCAAAGGAGGCCTGTGTTTAGAGAAGGACATTTTATTGTATCCAGTCCTTTGAGTATAAATGTGTAGTCAGTCCTTGTTTTCTCTAAGATGTTTTAATTTGGCTTGAAACCTTTAGTGTTTTCTGCTCACCGTGACTCAGAAGACACGTGTAGCTTCACTGGTGGGTTTGGATAGGAAATAAAATGGCTATATCGGAGTTGTAGTCATGGCGACCGACATCTGGTTCCATTCAAGATCACTGCAAAGAAATCAGAGTGGGTAGGTTTCTCTACAGTGAAGCACAATTTCACTGCAGTGACCCTGTCTGACCTGTCCAGCTCTCTGAATCACTGCTGAATCTGAACGTCCTGAACAGCAGATTCTCTATAATAAAGATCTGATGGGTTTGATCTTCTCTTACTCCTCACTCTGGTCTTCACTCTGTAACCAGGTTTGTTTCTAAAAGAACCACAAAGGTTTCTGTGAGATTTTAAGCTTTTATTTTTTAGAGAGGTGAGTTCAGGCTCCTGTAGGGGGTGCTATTAAACCCACACAGTAAAGCATCACAGTGCAGAATGACACACACACACTCTCTTTCTCTCTCAGCTTTTACGATTCCTTTCAGACTAAATAGACAAATAAATAAATAATTCTCTCAGCTCTTCTGCTCCACTAAACCAGCGGACCCCAGCCTGCACTGGTCTTACTGGGAGGTCTGTACTGGTTTAGAGGCAGAGCTGCTGGTAAGGGAAAGTCCAGTCAGCAGTGAGCTCCTGGCACTGATCCAAGTGCAGCTGCGTCGGTGGACCTGGGTCGGAACCCTACTTTATGACATCATCTGTGACGTCACAGCGAGGCCCAGTGCAGTGTGCCATTCTCTCCAGCAGGTCAGGGTCAGTAGGTGTCCTCCTGCTGACCTCCTACAGGACCTTAAATAGTTCTCCGTTCAGAGGAACTTCCAGTCGCTGTTGGAACCAGTATGTTAGAGTGGGAGAACACTGAAGAACGTAGCAGCAAAACCCAACAGAGGCATCAGCTCTGTGAGTCCAAACCTGTTTTTTTTTTTTTAGTGGAGTTGAACTCTCCCTCACTCATCTCTCCTCTCATTTCTTCTTCTAGATGTTTTATTAGGTAATCTAACGTACTCTGTTAGGATCCAGAATCAGGCCTGTCTGTCACTGAAAGAGTCTAAGAATGTAATTGATAATCAGAACAGAGAGCAGACATTAACATAAGTTCACCCTAATCCAGTTGTCTAAGAAGAAAAAAATTAAAGGAGGCAAAGAAAAGACAAAGATGACAAAAAATCTAAAGAAATGAAAACAAAAGAGAAAAAGAAAGAAAGAAAGAAAGAAGAAGGATAAAGACAAAAACAAAAAAGACCAAGATGACAAAGATAAAAGAAGACAACTATAAACACAAAGAGGATAAAGAAGACAAAAAAGACAAATACCAAGAAAAGAATAGAAGAAAAACAAAAGGAAAACACAAAGAAAAAAAGACAAAGATAACAAACAAAGAAGAAAAAAGAAAGACAGAACAAAAAGAAGAGAACAAAAAAACAAATAAAAACAAGATAAAGACAAAGAAGACAAGAAAAAGATGATGAAGACAAAAAAGAAGACAAAGACAAAGGAAAAGAAGAAGAAAAAAGAAAAGAGGAAAAAAAGGAAAGACAATAGAGACAAAGTCAAAACCTCAAAAAAGAAAAAAAACAAAAGAAGACAACAAACATACAAAGAAGAAAAAGACAATAGAGACAAATACGTGAAATACAAAGAAAACAAAGAAAAAGAAAGAAAAAGATAAAGACAAAAGATAAAATAAGACAAATAAAATGACAAATAGAAAAAAAAGACTGAAATGAAAGAATGAAAACAACTATAAACACAAAGAGGATAAAGAAGACAAAAAAGACAAATACCAAGAAAAGAATAAAAGAAAAATATATATATATAAAGACTAAGAAAACACAAAGAAAAAAAGACAAAGATAAAAAACAAAGAGGAAAAAAGAAAGACAGAACAAAAAGAAGAGAACAAAAAAGACAAGATAAAGACAAAGATAAAAAAGAAAAAGACAAAGAAGACAAGAAAAAGATGATGAAGACAAAAAAGAAGACAAAGACAAAGGAAAAGAAGAAGAAAAAAGAAAAGAGGAAAAAAAGGAAAGACAATAGAGACAAAGTCAAAACCTCAAAAAAGAAAAAAAAAACAAAAGAAGACAACAAAAATACAAAGAAGAAAAAGACAAACAAGACAAAGACGTGAAATACAAAGAAGATAAAGATAAAGACAAAAGATAAAATAAGACAAATAAAATGACAAATAGAAAATACAAAGAAGAAAATGATAAAGGAAACAAAAAGACAAAGCAGAAAAAGAAGAAAAAGATTAATGAAGACAAAGAAGATGATGAAAATCTAGGGAAATGAAAACAAGAGAGAAAAAGAAAGAAAGTAGAAAGAGAAAGACAAAGACACAGACAAAAAAGACCAAGACGACAAAAATAAATGAAGACAACTATAAACACAAAGAGGATAAAGAAGACATAAAAGACCAATACCAAGAAAAGAATAAAAGAAAAATATATATATATGAAGACTAAGAAAACACAAAGAAAAAAAGACAAAGATAAAAAACAAAGAAGAAAAAAGAAAAAGACAAAGAAGACAAGAAAAAGATGATAAAGACAAATAAGAAGACCAAGAAAAAAGCAAGAATAAAAAGACAAAGAAATGAAATACAAAGAAAAGAGGAAAGGACAATAGAGACAAAGTCAAAACCCCCAAGAAAGAAAAAAACAACAAAAGAAGACAACAAAAATACAAAGAAAAAAAGACAAAGACAAAGAAGTGAAATACAAAGAAAACAAAAAAAGAAAAGACAAAGAAGAATGACAAAGAAAAACATAAAAGAAAACTAATAAAATGACAAATAGAAAATACAAAGAAGAAAAGGATAAAGAAGACAAAACGACAAAGAAGAAAAGACAATGAGGATGAAGAATAAGAAGACAAAGACCAAGAAAAGAAAAGGAAAAAAAACTGGAAAAGAAGGAAAAGAAGAAGGCTAAGAAAATACAAAGAAAAAAAGACAAACAAGACAAAGACGAAGAAGAGAAATACAAAGAAAATCAAGACAAAGAATAAAGACAAAGAATAAAGACAAAGAAATCAAATACAAAGACAAAGAAAAGTAAAGAAAAAAGAAAAACAAAGGAAAAGAAGAAGAAAAAAGAAAAGAGGAAAAAAGGAAAGACAATAGAGACAAAGTCAAAACCTAAAAAAAGAAAAAAAAAGAAAAAGACAACAACGACAAAGATAAAAGAAGAAAACTATAAACACAAAGAGGATAAACAAGACAAAAAAGCCAAAGAAAAGACAAAGATGAAGACCACAAAAGAAAAAAGAAGAATCTCTCTGCTCCCTGTGTTACTGTGCAGGACTCAATAACAATCGTTTACGTTTCTGTCTGTGTTTACTCTCGAAAAACTTGGCAAACATGGAGGAGTGATCTATCCAGGCGCTCTGCAAGGAGGTCATCAAATGGCAGAGGGCTGCTCCACCACCACAGCTGGTTTTCACCTCAACTAACTGGTGCGAGGTTCAGTTCACTTATAATTTGATGTTTAAGCTGTGTTCAGTTCTTTTGGAGTTTGGAAATTAAAAGTCTTGTTATACTTGAGTTTATTTTTAAATCTATATGGTTTTGAATGTCTTGAGCTGAAATATTTTAATGGTTTAAACGTTCATAAAATGAATTGACCTTGGTCTGATTAAAGAGCCCCATTTAAGAGATTTTGATATTCCCAAATGCAATAAATTTTATAGAGTTGCTTCTTATGCAACTGCAAATAACAACTAAAGGAGTTCTTATCTATGTACAGAAGATTTGGGAGATTACTATTTGAAACCAAGGAAGGGGTGAAGAAAGGAGAATAACATACATTACTACAAAAGTAAGAAATGGAAGTATTGCCTTTATTTCAGTTTACGCTCTAAGAGATACCAGTTCTTTTCTGTTAGATGATCTAACAAATATATTGGACCTTCGGTTAGTGGTAGGAGCAGATATGATTATTTCGGTTAGTGGTGGGAGCAGATATATAATCATTTATTAATTAAACAGGTCAGGGGGTGATATTTCTCAGTCAGCTGGCCGCTATCTCCAAGCTTAAGCTATGTATTACCACATTGTCTTTACTCGACTGCTTGCAACATCTTAATCCGAGCACTAAGCAACATACTTTATCTGCAAGCACAAATCTTTTGGCTCTGAATTTACGAGTGAATTAACCAAATTTCTTCTGTTTAATCAGGGTTCAGTGGACGATCAAAGGTTTGTTGGGAACAGTGAATGGTTTCTTTAGGAATAATTATATTGCTTTTGTATCTTGGTGACAGAAAAGACACAAAAATCTGGACCTTTCTTGTGCTTCAAGTTGAAATTCAAGTGCAATCAACACTTTCTGGTAATATTGCAATACAAAAAAAGTTTTATTTAAAAATGAGCTCAATATTATTCTATTCAGAATTCCTTATTATAAGGGTTGTATTATAATTAATGTACCTTATTATAATGTCTGTTTTAATGGAAGCAGGCCCAGTCACCTCTTGGTGCTAAAACTCAGTAATGAGAAATTTTCAAATATTGCAGCAATAAGGTCTCATGATGGAGAACTACTTACAGAACATGTAAAAAGCAATGAAGCTTTTTACAGGTTCTATTCAGAATTATATAAATCAGATGTCCCAAAGGAAACCTTAGATATTGCCCCCTTTTTCCTTTCCTTAGATTTGCCACAATTGTCCACTGACAAGGCATCTTATTTATTTAGTTCTGTTATGATACCTTTGCCCTTCCTAAAAAAAATTGGGATACACTCTAAGGTATTACCCATGTATATTTGGAGTGGTAAATGACCTAGAATTAAATTATCCACTTTACAGAGATGTAAGTAAGATGGTGGTCTTGTGTTTCTAGATTTTAAAATGTATGCTCAGACATTTACCTTAAAACCTCGATCAACATGCCTGAGTCAAAGTGCTCATAATTTATGCCGCTCTTGTAGCCCCATATAAATTACAAGGTCTTATTTTGTGATGTTTCCACTAGATACTGTAAACTATATTTTGGACCCATAATTTCACACCATATATTAATTTGGCATTAACAGTTGTTAGGGAAACAAACTCTAATATGGCATGAGCCATATGCAGCTTTGGATTTGTCTTCCTTAGGTGACCTTAGCACCTTTCTACATACATTTTGGATTGGATTTGGATTTGGGTTTATTATTTATATATTTATTTATTTATTTGCATCAGATTTCTACCAATCTAACTGCACAACTGGACCATGATGATCTGTGCTCAGCGCTTATTTACCTTTTGAATGATTTCTCCTCACACCCTTTTTTTTTTTACTTGGATTTCATCTTTAGCTTGTAAGGTAGGCTGTTTTTTAAATATACCTTTAACTAGATTCTGCAAAAACTCTTGTCTTTGGGTAACATAGAAGCTTGGTGCTCATTAGTTAGGACACGTCCGCTTCTTGTTTTTCCACACCACGCTCCTGGCGTTCCACAAGGCTGGGTTCTTGGTCCTCTTTTCTCACTCTACACTAGCTCTCTTGGTAAATCTCATAGATTCTCTTACCACTGTTACACCGATGACTCTCAACTCATCCTTTCTTTCCCACCGTCTGACACAGGTTTCTACCCGCATCTAAGCATGTCTCGCTGATGTCTTTTCTTGGATGGCAGCTCGCTACCTCAAACTCAACCCCAGCAAGACAGAGCTGCTGTACATCCCGGGAACTGCTGGACTTCAAAACGATCTTGCCATCTCCTTTGAGAACTCACCGGCCACTCCATCTACAGAAGCTTGACGCCTTGGTGTAGTCCTGGATGAGCAGTTATCTTTCTCAAGCCATGTTGCAACTGTAACTCTGTCATGCAGATTTCTCCTGTACAACATCAAGAGAATTCGACCCTTCTAGAGAGGACACCCGGGTGCTTGTTCAGTCTTTTGTCAACTTATCCAGAATGCAACAGCATGGGTCACCTTCAATGTTTCAGCCACGTCACTCCTCTGCTGCGTTCTCTTCACTGGCTTCCTGTTGCTGCCCGCATCAGATTCATAACCCTGATGCTGGCCTACAAGGCCAAGAACGGACCAGCCCCTCCGTACTTGATGGCAGTAGTCAAAGAATGATCCGCACCAAGAGCCCTTCAAGCTTCAAGCACGACTCTGCTTGACCCGCCATCCCTCAAAATCCACAAAAGACAAGCGTCCAGGCTTTTTTCTGTTCTGGCAAGTCGTTCGCTGTCTTCAAACGCAAATGGAAGATCCTCCTCTTCTGACAAAAACAAAACACCAAAGCGCTAGATTACACACTTTGTACAGTGGCCTTCATCTGAGGGCTGCAAAGCTTCACAGGCATCTACTTCTGCTTCAGCCTATTCTGTACAAGCTGAACCCCCTTATTGCCTCCCACACAGCCCTTTTAAGCCGTACGCTCCTCCCTCATCATCCTGGAGTGGACCAGGTGTCTACTAAGGGGATGGTTATCACAAACGATGACAATACAACAGATAACATGGACATTTTAAATGATGCTAGCTGTAATTATATGTATATCCTGGGGTTATTGGTTGTGTGTGGGTTTCTCTCTGATAACGTTGTGGTGTACAATATGTTGCTTTCTTGGAGAGACGCTAGAAAATATATTGAAGTCCCTAATTGTATCTCTTTATGGTCACCACTCTCCTTAAATCCAGATCTATCCCTTCAGCTTGGGCTTGACATTGGGCTTAGTAATTGGACATTAAGGGGCATAGAGGATTTTTCTAGTTTAGTCACAGCAGGAGTTTTAAACTTATTTGAACAACTCAAAGCACTTTCTGGACTCCCTAATACTGAGCTTTATCATTTTCTTCAAATCAGACTTTACCCAGTCCTGTCAGAAAAGTGGCAAGTTTAGATTTCAACTCAATGAATTGGAGGAACAGCTCACCTCAAACAGCTCAAAGTAGAATCTCACCCCTTTACATTACTTTATCCAACATGGACCCATGTTGAAACTAACTTGGGAGAGGGATCTAGGATTGACATTTGAGGTCTGGGGTCTCGGATATTTGTAATTGGACCTTTTCTTTACACCTGTCCGCCTGCACAGTAGATTTCCTAATACTTCAAACATGTTTCTGAAGTGGTCACAGTTTTACATGTTTTCTGGTTGTGTGTGAAGTTGCAGAACTACTGGAAGGAAATTAATTTTCCCGTACAAAAAAAAAACTGGCATACAGTTTGTCTCCAGCAGTGTAACTCTGAAACACTGTAGACCCCTCACTGGAAGATGACTCCATCAGTCTTTTACATATTCTATTTTATCTAGTTAAAAAGTGTATTCTGTTATTCTGCTAAAAATCAGATATTCCTTCCAGAAGGATGTGGTTGAAGCAGATTGCCAAATGGTTCTATATGGAAAAGCTGACCTGTGAGTTGCATCAGAACTCAGAACGCTTTAGCAGAATTTGGTCCCCTGTACAGTTGTACTTGGAAAAGGCCTGAACTGAACTTTGTAGTCTCGGTTCGTCTTTCTCCGGAGGTCTTCTTTTTAAAAAAGGAGACTCGTAACCACCGTCTTTTAGTTGTAACAATGAAATATTTTATTCCAATTAAAAGTACAGTGTGGAGAGAGTCTGCCAATTCTGAGTGCCCCTCGATCTCTCTCTCCCCGACATAGGAATGCCTTGAGTTTTTATACCCTACTACACATCATATTCTTTTGGATTGTTCCCATATGCAGAATGTTTGCATTTCATCCATAAGGAACACTCATTAGCCCCCACCATTACATACGTGGTCCACAGACACATCTGGACCATGTTTAAATCTATGTCACGTACACCCAAAGAGATGTCCAATCTAAACAACATCTTATGTTCGTTCGGTTCATGTACAGTTTTCACATTTGGTCAGGAAACGGGGCCCCCTTTCCTTTCCACATCTACCCCATGGGCCTCACCATATCATTCCTCAACTCCATACCATTCCTTCAGGCCTATGAACATCTGCATGGCCAATAAATACACCACAACTTCCTTACAGATATTCATTTTTCCACCTGGACATCCCGTTGTATTACATCCCGTTTTCCTTGTATTTGGATATGACAATGAGGAAGTGTTATTACACTAAGAGACACAAACTTTCTCTATTGTCTATATGTGCACAGCTCACATTGTTTCCCCGGGCTCAGGATGGTTTTTGTTTTTTGTAAATATTGTAAAACCCAATCAAAAGTTGATTTAACATAGAATTTATATAAATTCTTACAGCTTTCAGAGAACCAGTTTTCTCATTGAATTTGGGCTGTTAAGTAGATGATCTCTAGCCCCTAAAGCAGTCATTGTCAATTAAGTTATGACTGCTAAGCCACCTTATTTAACTAGGTCTCTGTGAAACCGAATCAATGGCGTATTATGTGGGGGGCATAATCGGTTCACAGCATCACAGCTGGCTTACTGTACTTCATGATGGAACATCTAAATAAGCAAACATTCATCATTGAAAATTCCGGGATTGTGTTGCTGCTGCCACTCGAAGTGAAGGAAAACTAGTAAATAATCCTCAACCCAGATCATCAGTATTATCCTCCTGATTTCAGTGTGTTTGTAGACCAGTGCACAGCTGGGTTCTGTGTAAAGCCATTTTAATCTAAACTGACAAGCTTTTCACCTGTATTTGACTTTTCTTTCAAATCCCTCTGATTGCTTCACATACATTTCACAATCAGCGCGTGTTGTAACGCCCATCTGGTGGAGGTGAAGGTAGTACTCTGCGGTCATCTGCATCAAAGTGTGTATTGGTGTAACATCTGCAGTTGTGGTGGTGTAACACCACTGCATGTTCAGCTTCTGGGAGGGGGGGGGGTCAGAGTAAATGTGTCATTTTCAATGAGATATCTGTGATGTTGAACACCTTGCCTCTTTAAAGCTCTGTGGTACGTTACATACCCTGTATTACTGATCAGTGTCTGATCTTCAATATCTGAAACTGTCAGCTAAGTACTGAGGTGCTTTCCTTTCTCCCTTATGGATAACGTGCAATGTCTCCCTCTATTCGCGCACCATCTTGAGCATCAGTTTGAGATTCTAAAACCTCTTTTGGAGTCTGAACACAGCTGTTGGCTTTCCCCATGGAAATCCTCCACTGCCATTGTCTGGTCAGTCTCGGTTTGGTGTTCTATAACACACTTAAGAAATTTCACAAGCCTGTGTTTAAGGACTTTCCCTGTGTCTGTAGGGTACGACAGAGTCCATTATATCTAGTCAACTATCCAAAGACTCCCTTTCACATCTTGACTCTTGCTTCTATCTGTCATGTTTGTAAGGGTAGCGTGCTAATCTGAATACTCATCTTTTGAAAGGTTAGGCTTTCAAATGCAAATGACTGTATTGGTCATTGCAGCATATGTCCAGAATTCTTAAGGAAAATTGCTCTATACTAGCATGCATATTTCCATATCAAATAGGGTTCTCAAATTTCTCTCTGTTGCATCATTTTGATGTGATTGAAGGTGTTGGTTTCACACCTTATGTCC
The DNA here is from genome assembly GCF_030463535.1 of Salminus brasiliensis. Taxonomy (NCBI): domain Eukaryota; kingdom Metazoa; phylum Chordata; class Actinopteri; order Characiformes; family Bryconidae; genus Salminus; species Salminus brasiliensis. Next base: position 10,765,245 of record NC_132893.1, on the reverse strand, counting down.
TTCTTACTGAGCAATGACTGACAATCCCTTGCTGTGAACTCTGTACCATTATCTGAAAAGACATTTTACTGTTCCATATGGAGAGGAGTCTGCCAAGATTCGCTCAGTGGCTTTTACAGTGTCACTCTTCATTTTCAGGAAGTACACAGACTGCACCTGAGTAATCCTCAGTAAACTTCAGTGTATCTTACCCTTGATTTACATGCCCTCTACTGCATAATGTGAATCACAGTTACAGTGAACAAGGATTTCATGCTGTTTGAATATTGTAACACCCTGCAACCATCACCACTGTGATCATTGACCACATTCAGGTAATAAAGCCTATTGTACTCTTTAATGGGGAACTTGGTACAGTTTTTATGGATATATTCGTCTTGTCCTTGTTTAAAGTTCAGAGGCTGCCGCTGTTCCATTCTGAATGCATCGACTCCAAATTTACGTGGAAGTGATCGTGGGGCATAACCACAATTTTTATGGTTCAGTTCTATGCACAACCCAAAACTCATTCTAAAGCGAAATACTTGACAGCTACTGTTTTCGTTAATAACTTTCCAGATTTCTCCATCTTCTTCCCATTTCACCCTAAAGATCTAGAGCATGTAACAGAATCTGCAGACTGTGCTCTGTTCTAGCCTTGAAAATGTTGCAATCAGAATCCAACAAATTGGCTAGAAAAAGCTAGCACTGTGGTATAATGCCCACACATGCATTATGAACCCAGTTACTCGTAGCTGTGAACGGCAATGGTGACGCAGAATTTGAATTTCTCTGCCCCTATTTTATAGTGTTTAATATTAGATTTTCTTCTATCTGAGCCAGTTGTTGTGATCCTATTGCTCTCTGCTCCCTGTGTTACAGTACAGTGATCTGTCTCACTGACCGTTGTTTCTTTTTCTGTGTTTACCCTGGAGGAACATGGCAACCAGAGAAGGACGAGCTCTGCGGGGAGGTCATCAAGCTTGAACCAGCTGCTGTTGTAGAGGCCGTCCAAACTGCACCGACGGAAGATGGAGCGTCAGTGTGGCCAGAAAAAAGCCAAGGGTATCTCCACCACAGTTGGTTTTCACCTCTGCTGGTTTGAGGTCCTTAGCTCTTTGCCTTCTCTTTCACCTGCTCTGTCACCGAGGACAGGCACCCGTGTCCTGTATGGCTTCGGCACTATCTTTCTCCACTATTCTGTTTCTGGACGTCATTTGAAAAAAGACCAGGATCACCATGATCATTGTCTGCCTTGCCCTCTTGCCCATGAACAACCCTTCCTCCTTTATGATGTCCTCACTGGCTAATGCTGAGGAGTGGGGCTGGGGCGACGCGCTGACGTAATGGGCATTAAATTACGAGATTACGTTGATTTGCATTACATGCATTGATGAGTCGCAAAGATGGCCACGCCTACTGAGCCCGGGATTTATCCAAAGCTGCATCTACAAAAAATTGCCTGCATGCGTCTAAAGTGTGGGAGTATTTCAGTCACATTGCTAAACGTTTCTTAATCGTTTAGTGTAGATAGCTGGTAAGGTAGATACCTAAGGCTTTTCATGGTACTGTGGGATCTTTAATACACACGTAGCTGGTTCTCAAATCGCTTTCGCTCTCTCCATAGATTTTCTATGGGATTCAGGTCAGGAGACTGGCTAGGCCATTCCATGACCTTGATATGCTTCTTATGGAGCCACTCCTTTGTTTCCTTGGCTGTATGTTTTGGGTTGTTGTCATGCTGGAAGACCCATCCACGACCCATTTTCAGTGCCCTGGCAGAGGCAAGGAGGTTGTCACTCAGGATTTTGTGATACATGGCCCCGTTCATCTTCCCGTCGATGCGGTGAAGTTGGCCTGTGCCCTTAAAAGAAAAACACCCCCAAAACATTATACTTCCACCACCATGCTTGACGGTGGGGGTGGTGTTCTTAGGGTCATATTCTGTATTTTTCTTCTTCCAAACACGTCGAGTTGAGTTGAGGCCAAAAAGCTCAATTTTGGTCTCATCTGACCACAGCACCTTCTCCCAGTCTCTCTCAGAGTCATTATGTTCATTGGTGAAGTTTAGGCAATACTGGACATGAGCCTTCATAAGCAGAGGAACCTTGCGTGCACTGCAGGATTTTAAACCATTACGTCTCATTGTATTACCAATGTTTTTTTTTTGGAGACTGTGGTCCCAGCTGCCTTGAGATCATTAACCAGCTCCTCCTGTGTAGTTCTTGGTGATTTTTAATCTTTCTCATGATCAGTGAGACGCCACGAGGTGATACCTTGCATGGGACTCCAGGTCTAGGTCGACTGACAGTAATGTTGTACTTCTTCCACTTCCAAATAATTGCACCAACAGTTGTCACCTTCTCATCCAACTTCTTACTTATGGCTTTGTAGCCCATTCCAGCCTTGTGTGGGTCAACAGTTTTGTCCCTGACATCTTTAGACAGCTCTTTAGTCTTGCCCATGGTGGAGATGTTGGAGTCTTTTGGCAGTTGGCCTTTTACACAGGTGACAATTTGGGACAGGTGTCTCTCATGCAGGTAACGACTTCACTGAGATTAGGGTGTGTCAGTGGTCTGTGGGAGCCAACATTAGTCATGTTTTTTAGGGGATCAAAGACTTAGTTCCCTCAATTATTTTTATTTAAATATTATTCCTTTTCTAGATTTTCTTTTTGATGTTCCATCTCTCACTGTTAAAATAAAGCTACCATAAAAATCATAGACTGTTTAATTATTTGTCAGAGTACAAACTTTCAAAATCAGTGATGATCAAATACTTATTTCCTCCACTGTATATATAGCTGCTGAGGTCTCACGCCTTATCCCCTGCTTACAGAGCAATAACTGTAAATGTGTTGCTGTGAACTCTGAACCATTATGTGAACAAATACATTTTACTGATCCATATGGAGAAGAATCGGCCAAACATCTCTCAGTAGCTTTAACTGTTTCACCCTTAGTTTTCAGGAGGTTCACAGACTGCATCTGAGTAATCCTCAGTAAATGTCTGAGTGGATCTCCAACCCTGGATCTGTCCAAAAGCTCCTTAAATCAGTGACCTCATTTAATATTCACCAAGCTTCAGCCGCATTGGTCAGTATATAATGCGGAGTCTCAGCCAATCAGGAGCCTCAGCTGTCAATCAGCAGCGTGGTCTTGCAGCAGTGTGCAGGGTGAACGAGCCGGTGTGACCGAGCTCTGTAGCTCCTCTGGAAGACTGAGCTTTAGAAACTGCTCAAGCTGTGTGATTGTGGGTGCCTTTAATTTAGAGTCTGAGACACAAAGTAAGCTGCTGTTCATTTAGTTTGGGAATGGCTTAGTTCCGTTGCTATGCTAGCTTTCTCCTTAGCAATGTAGCTTCAGTGTTTGCATATGTATTACTGAATCTTCATGGTTTCTGTTATTTCTTCATGTTTTACGCTACTGAATGTTTTAGGTTAGTATGGATGGTGTAATTCTGTTGATTTGTGCTAAATTTGTGTTCTTACTCAACGTCCTGGTGTTTATTGAACTGCTGCACAGAGGCTGTTGCTGTTCCTCTTTTTGTCCTTGTGGGGGCGCTAAAACCCCATAGTTTAACCAGTGGAAACGGTCAGAGGCATGTTAAAGCTGGTGTCTTGCTAGAAGCTTTGAGTGGTAATTATCAGCTTTGTTTCTCCTGCCTGTTGAGCGTATACACATCTCTCTCTGAATGAAGTCATTTAGTAGCACTATGATATAGACCTGAAACCTTTCTGAACTTCTATTTAATATTGTGCATGTATTCTGTTTATTTCAGAGTCTTTATTCCTCAGCCTGTCCTCAATTCTTCCTCACTTATTCATCATTCACCCATAACGCTGTCATATTTCTAATGCCCAGTGCTCCATGCTTCAGCCTCATTTTCAATCCAGTCTCCTTCAATACAACAATTTCTAGGATCTGCTAGGTCAGTATGTACTAGTTCAAGTATTGCTTTTGCTCGAGCATCAGGTTCTGTTTCTACTTTGAGCAGATTTCTCTTGTCTGCAGACTTCACAGTTCAGTTCATCAATCTTACCCTTGATCTTCATGCCCTCTACTGCATAATGTGAAACATCATAATTACAGTGAACAAGGATTTCATGCTGTGTTTGAATATTGTAACACACTGCAACCATCAGCACTGTGATCATTGACCACGTTCAGGTAATAAAGCCTATTGTACTCTTTAATGACAAAGTTGGTCCCATTTTTGTGGCCATGTCTTCTTTTTATTAGCTTTGTCTTCTTATCTTATCCAGGTGTTGTGATCCTTGTGCTCTCTGCTCTGTGTTACTGAGTTTCTGTCTGTGTATTTACTCTGAGGCGACCACAGAGAAACGAACTCTCCCGGAGGTCGTCAAGCTTGTATGGCAGATCCAGCTGCAGTTGTAGATGCACTCCACTATTCTCTGCCTTATGCAGCGTGGCCCTGAAGAAGCTCTGCCGTCCGCTTCTAAACACTGTTCTGAAAAAGCCAGACACCAGGATCATCATCTTCGACCCCCTGCCCACTTACTGATGAGTGAGCGAGCAGTTTCCCCAGCTCTTGTCGATCCACTGCTGGCTGCTTTATAAATCTTATTAGAATATATAATCTCTTGCCCCTAAAGCAGACATTGTGAATTATAATGTGTTTTAAAAATATAGATGAGGAGTGTTCAATAACAGATGGTGCCAATTATATTTATCTGTGGGTTGACATTCAGAACTGTATCTAATAATGATGAGGAAGTTTGTGGACTTTAAAACTACGTAGCTGCAAATACCTGAAAAAATGAGCTTGAGTAAGTTTAAATTCATTTCTAAGTTGAAAAGATTCAAACCTTTTTATCAATAAACAGATCCTTTAAGACATTTACTCCTGAAGTGTGAATGTCACACAGTGCACATCTATAGTGTATTTGTAGGGTAAAAAATAAAAGCCACCGGCGTTACGTTTACTGCAGGATTAAAGGGTTTCTCTACATTCCTAAGACTGACTGATCGAGTTGATTCTTTAAGTGCAGAGAAGCAAATCTCACTACCACAGTTCTGGAGGTTCCACCAAGATCCCAGTATTCCTCTGGGTCCAGAGTTTTCAGAGACAGGATCAGAAACCAACAGAGGCGGCCGCCGTCATCCCAATGAGTGATTCTATCATGAGTCATTTTAGGCGCTTTACTGACTCCGAGACTCTGTACCCGAGGTGACTGTAAGCAATAGAATAAACAGGAGGAGGCGGGATGCCATGTTCTTAGACCTTCGAGTTACTTTAACCCATTTGATATTTGAATTTTCAAATTTGTTTTAGGCCATTGACTTTTTGCAGAGATCTGGACTCAAAGGACGAAGATGTCCAAAGCATTGCCTTAAGATAATGAGTCTCACAGTTGTCTGAACCGGGATCCAGATTTTTTGAAATTGGAAGATTATAAGGTATTGTCTTGGAATATTTTGATTCTCAGGGTTGTTTAAATTTTCCAGGGGTCCAAATTTATTAATTCATTCAAAATGGTGTGTGTGTGTGTGTGTCTGAGTGTCTGAGTGTCTGACAGTCAAGTAAGTGTGGAAGAGTGGAAGTTTGCTGGGGGACACGGACACAGAGATTCATAAAACAAATTGGTCCACGTTGTCCACTCAACAGACATTTAAGCAAAACAACATTTGATTTGGTGGCTCATGAGAAACATGCAGAGAGGAACTTTGTGAATAGAGAGCAGCAGCTTCAGGAGACCTTGTTACAAGCTCAGTTAATGTACTGCCGGACTGAGGAAAAGCAAAGATTTTTTTTTAACCAGTATAAATACAAATAGGGTACAAATAATTGATGATTCTTCTGTTACATGGTCAAGATCTGAGCTGCCAAGTGAGAATGACGAGACTGGGAAGTCATTATTCCAAGGAAGCAGAAGAAGGGTTATCCAAAATGATGAATTCCCTTTTGGAAAGCAAAGCCATTGTTCCATGTGAATATTCACTGGTGAATAGTCCTCTGAGAGCGGTAAATGCTCAGTATATCCTGCTGGTCCAATTGTACCTAATCCAGCCACTATTGGGGTGCAATATCTGCTGGGAATTCATTCGCAGATCAGGTGGCTAGAAACAGCTATGTCAGGAAATGCAGTAGTGCTTCAGATGTTTTCTACAAAAGCAGAACAGAAGTGTAAGAATAATGAGGATGTGTCCGATGTGGATATTTCAGACTTGACACCTGACATATCTTCATCATCAAATGATGGAATTGTTTTGCAGCAGTCTGATGATCAGATATTAATATTGTCTAATACTCACTGTCTAATCCACCACCACTCACTAAAGGAAAAAGCTTTTTGTCTTAAAAAAAATCTTCTTATGTACAGGAGAGTAGAAAGAATATAAGCCCATATGGATCTGCATCTGTCTGTCATAACAAAAGGGACGTTTATATTGATTAATATTGCATTTCCCCTGGATTTAGAATGGAAGTTCACTGATCTACCTGTGATCATGTTGAATGGCTAAAAGCAGTGACCTTTAAACGCAGTAATCCTATCCTACACATACTATTTTATGTTTCAATGCGGTTCTGCTTTAGAAGCTCGAGACGTGATTCGACACAGAGCCAGCTCTGTCTTCATCTGAGACAGTTGTTGTGATGCTTGTGCTCTCTGCTCCCTGTGTTACTGTACAGTACTCTGTCTCACTGACCGTCATTTAAGTTTCTGTCTGTGTTTACTACCAAAACTTGGTGACTGCGGAGGAGCCATATCTCCATATATCCAGACTCTCTGCAAGGAGGTCATCAAGCTTGACTGCTGCTGTTGTAGAGGCAGTCCAAACTCCACAGATGGAAGACAAGGCTGGAGGCTACCCATGCCGCCTCCAATGTCGCAGTCTTAAATCCAGTACTACTGGCGTGGTGGACACAGAGGGTTGTCGTCTCCTCTCCTGCACCATAGAGGGCCTGGGGGTGTCTGCGTGGCCTGGAAAAAGAGGGCTCGTCCACCACCACAGCTGGTTTTCACCTCAACTAATTGGTGTGAGGTTATCAGTTCTTCGACTTCACCTGCTCCCTCACCGGGGACAACTCCTCAGGGCGCTGTCTTCATTGTTTGAGGTTCTTCTGTAAAACCCTTAAAAGTATCGGGACCAAAGAGTAACGCCTCAATCTTTTTTTTTTTTTTTTCTCCAGGAGTCCTGGACATGGGCAGGTGGCTTCGGCATCCTCATTCTCCACCTCCACGTGGCAGGTAATTAATTTACATGATTGAATCGATTTTTGAACCATTTATTCTGTCGCTTCTCTGCTTGTTTTAGTAAAAAACAAGTAATATCGGTGTCCCTCTTCAAGCTTTACTCCTCTATCTAGCGTTTCTAAGGTGATTTGGAATGGGGGAGTTATGGACCTTACTCATTCTGTTTATTCTGGTCTAGTAACAGGAATGGACTATAGTTATATCCAACTAAAGGAGTTCTTATCTTAGTACAGAGGAATTGGGAGATTATTATTTGAAACCAAGGAAGAGATGAAGAAAGGAGAATAACACACATTACAACAAAAGTAAGAAATGGAAATATTGCCTTTATTTCAGTTTACTCTCCAACTCTAAGAGATACCAGTTATTTTCTGTTAGATTATCTAACAAATCTAGTGGACTTTCAGTTACTGGTGGGAGCAGATATGAATAGTCATTAATCATTTATTAATTAAACAGATCAGGGGGTGATATTTCTCAGTCAGCTGGCCGCTAGCTCCGGGCTTTAGCTATGTATTACCACATTGTCTTTACTCGACTGCTTGCAGCATCTTAATCCGAGCACTAAGCAACATACTTTATCTGCAAGCACAAATCTTTCGGCTCTGAATTTACGATTCAAGGATTCAAGGATTCAAGGAGACTTTATTGTCATTCGCATCACATGTGGTACATGGGGTGGAACGAAATTGTGGTACCCAAGGACCCAGTTTTACCCAGAAGCAGTACTTAAATAAATAAAATATACATAAATATATAAAAATATATGTAAAAATGAAAATAAAATACAGAGAGAAGTAAATGGAGAAGGTAGCAGCAGAGTGTGTTTAAAGTGACTAGTGTCGTCAAAGTGTCGTTGCAGTGGTTCCACTAAGTGGCGTTTAAAAGTCTTACAGCTTCCGGAATGAAGCTGTTCCTCAGTCTGTTCGTTCTACACTTAATGCTCCGCAGCCTCCTGCCTGAGGGGAGCGGGACAAACAGTGAGTGTGCTGGGTGAGTGGGGTCCTTCATGATGCAGGTAGCCCTCTTCCTGCATCTGGAGGTGTATATGTCCGTGGTGGTGGGGAGGCTGACTCCGACAGACCTCTGTGCAGCCTTCACCACCCTCTGCAGAGCTTTCCTGTCTGCAGCAGAGCAGCTTCCGTGCCACACGTTGATGCTGGAGCATAGGACGCTCTCCACCACACATCTGTAGAAGGAGGTGAGGACCGAGCTCCCGAGCCCAGCTCGCCTCAACCGCCTGAGGAAGTAGAGCCGCTGATGTGCCTTCCTGACCAGGCTGGAAGTGTTGTTGCTCCAGGTGAGGTTGTTGCTCAGGTGAACACCCAAGTACCTGTAGCTGGAGACCACTTCCACCGCAGACCCTCCGACATGCAGGGGGAGGTGGGCATGTCTGCCCCTTCTGAAGTCCACAATCATCTCCTTCGTCTTCTTTATGTTGATGCAGAGGTTGTTCTTTCTGCACCAACCCTCCAGGTGTTCTACCTCCTGCCTGTAGCCAGACTCATCACTGTTTGTGATGCATCCGACCACTGCCGTGTCATCTGCAAACTTCACAATATGACAGCCTGGGTGGATGGGTGAGCAGTCATATGTGAGCAGCGTGAACAAGAGGGGGCTCAACACACAGCCCTGAGGGGAGCCAGTGCTGAGGATTGTGGTGGAGGAGGAGAGGTTGTGGATCCTCACAGACTGCGGCCTGTTGGTCAGGAAGTCCAGGACCCAGTTGCAGAGAGAAGAGCGCAGACCAAGTGAGGAGAGCTTATCTGTCAGGGTCTGAGGTATCATGGTATTGAAGGCGGAAGTGAAGTCCACAAAGAGCATACGGACATAAGAGTCCTTCTGCTCCAGGTGGGTGAGGGCAGTGTGGACCACAGAGGAAATGGCATCATCTGTGGATCGGTTCCTCCTGTAGGCATACTGGTGTGGGTCCACAGTGACGTCGATGGTGGCTTTGATGTGGGTCATAACCAGTCTTTCAAAGCATTTAGTGACTATCGGCGTGAGAGCTATCGGCCGGTAGTCATTCAGACCTGTCACTGTGGAGCTCTTGGGGACCGGGATGATGGTGGCGGTCTTCAGGCAGGTGGGAACAGCTGCCTGAGTGAGGGAGACATTGAAAATGTCTGCCAGTACCTCGGAGATCTGATCAGCGCACTCCCGTAGTACTCGTCCGGGGATGTTATCCGGACCAGCACTTTTCCGGGGGTTGATCCTCCTGAGGGTCCTCCTTACCTCTGCTGGTGTCACACTGAGGGGTACTTCTCCAGGTGTAGGGGTGAGTCTTATGCTGGGCGGGGTGTCAGGGTCCTCAAAGCGGGCATAGAATTTGTTAAGAGCCTCGGGCAGGGAGGGGTCTTTGGAACATTGTGCATCTCTGGTTTTATAGTCTGTGATGCACTTAATTCCCCTCCACATGCTCCTAGGATCCTGGGAGGAGAAGTGTCCCTGGACTTTCAGAGCATATGCAGCTTTGGCCCTCTTAACACCTGCGGTCAGCTCTCTTCTAGCCCTCCTGAGTTCCTGTGAGTCGCCAGACCTGAAGGCAGCATCCCTGGCTTTCAGTAGAGAACGCACCTCTCCATTCAGCCAGGGTTTCTGGTTCGGGTAGCAGGTCACTGTCTTTGTGGTGGTGACATCCTCCACACACTTGCTGATGTACCCGAGGACAGCAGATGTGTAATCCTCCAGATCCAGCTCCCCCTCACTCTCAGCAGCCTCCCTAAAGACATGCCAGTCTGTGCAGCCGAAACAGTCCTGCAGCACAGCGTCTGCGTCACTGGGCCACACAGTAATGGTCTTCTGTGTGGGTCTGGAGCGTCGCAGCGGGGGGTGGTATGCAGGGACCAGCATAATGGAGATGTGGTCGGAGAGCCCGAGGTGGGGGTGGGGGACGGCTCTGTACGCGTCTCTGATGTTGGTATAAACACGGTCGAGTGTGTTGTTTCCCCGTGTTGGAATGTCTATGTGCTGGTAAAACCTCGGCAAGATGTTCGTCAGGTTCACGTGGTTAAAATCCCCCGCCACCACGTAAAACGCCTCCGGATGCTTGTTCTGAAGCGAGCTGATGTTGTCATGTAGCTCCTTCAGTGCGTTGTTAGCATTAGCATCCGGTGCTATGTAAACGGCAATGACGAACACAGCTGTAAACTCCCGAGGCAGATAGTGTGGCCGACACTTCACGGTCAGCTGTTCTGTTGCCTCGGAGCATAGGGCGTTTACCACCACACAGTTTGTGCACCAACCTTTGTTTATGTAGACGCATAAGCCGCCCCCTCATGCTTTTCCGGACAGCTGGCTGCGGTCCGCTCGGAAGAGCTGCCGGCCGGCGAGCTGAAAGGCTGAGTCCGGCATGCTGTCGTTTAGCCATGTTTCCGTGAGACAGATCACAGCGCAGTTCCTCATCTCCTCAGAAACACTCATCCTCAGCCGCAGAAGGTCCAGCTTGTTGTCCAAAGAGCGAACATTGGACAGGAAGAGAGATGGAATCGGGGGTCTGTCGGCGTTAGCCTTGAGCCTGGCTAGCGCGCCGGCCCGCTTCCCCCTCTTCAGTCTTCGCTCGCATCGCTTCCTTTTGCCCTTTGTTCGTACCGCTCTGCCCCGCCACGCCGGTGTCCGGAGAAGTTGTAGTCTGCCGAGCTTGGCTCTGAAACTACTGTCCATAGTTGCTGCTTTTGTGGCAGAGCTGTCCTTAATCTTAAAAAGTTCGGTTCGGCTGTAACTCACAGGCTTAAGGCGCGTGAAGTCGCTATCAGAACCGACGTAAAAATAACTAAAAGCTGGGTTTTCGCTGGGAGCGTGAGAAGCTGCTGCACTACCGCGCGCGGCCATCTTGTACGAGTGAATTAACCGAATTTCTTCTGTTTAATCAGGGTTCAGTGGACGATCAAAGGTTTGTTAGGAGCAGTGAATGGTTTCTTTAGGAATAATTCTATTGCATTTGTTTCTTGGCGACAGAAAATATGCAAGTATCTGCCCTTGAATTTAAATTTGAAGCTCAAGAAGGGCAACACAAGGCAAAGAGTCAACACACTCTTAACTAAAACTGAGAGAAAGAGCAGAATTCCTTATTATAAGGGTTAGACAAAATTACTATTTTAATGGAAGCAGGTCCAGTCATCTCTTGGTGCTAAAACTCAAAATTTTGCAGCAGTAAATGATGGAGAACTACTTACAGAACATGCACAAAGCAATGAGGCTTTTTACAGGTTCTATTCAGAATGATATAAATCAGATGTCCCAAAGGAAACTTTTGATATTGCCCCCTTTTACCATTCCTTAGGTTTGCCACAATTGTCCACTGACGAGGCATCTTATTTAGATCAGGAGATTTCTCCAGATTTGAAAGAGACCCTCTGTCAGATGAAAAAAGGAAAGTCGCCTGGATTGGACCGCGTCCCTGATGAATTTTATTTATTCTTCTGGGCAGAATTGTGAACTTTATTGTTAGAAATGATGAATTACTCTCTAGATAAAGGTACATTTCATAAGGATGTTAATACAGCTTTAATCTCATTATTACTTAAATGGAACCCAACTTCTTGCAAAATTTGTTACCCAGTATTGCTTATAAATGCTGACATAAAATGATTTGCTAGGGTTTTGGCCAGATGCTTAAAAATACTTGTGCCTGAAATGATCCACTGTGATCCAACTGGTTTCATAAAGTCTCGTTTAGCAGCTGATAATGTTTCATCTTCTCCTGCACATTATTCACTCAGTAAACACTTCCAAGACACAGTAGGCTATTGTCTCACTAGATACCAGATGGTGGTCTTGTATTTCTAGATTTTGAAATGTATGCTCAGACATTTACCTTAAGACCTCAGTCAGCATGCTTGAATCCAAGTCTGGCCCTGTTCCAGCTCACTTCTGATCACTTCATTTTGGTTGGTAATTCAGGCTTTGTTTGCCGCAAATAATCTTCTGCTAAGCGTTCACTACAAAATCGGGGGTCCAGGAGCGTTGTGATGCGCATCAATCTTTTGGCTGATCATATTTCGACTCCATTTCTGTCAGGATCCTGTGTTTTGATATCTGTCGTTAGCTTTGTTTGTTTCTGATTGGCTCAATATGTCGCTTTTCAGAAGGAGTGTTGCAAAAGCAACGATTTGGTGACCTAATTTTCTCCTGACAAAAGTCTGCAACTGGAACAATCCTGTTTTAGCACAAAAAGGGTCTAATACACACGATCGAGTAGCATACACCCAGAGCTCGTTCCATGCCTGGTCTTTTCCTTTTGATTATAATTCTTCACACTCAGATGTAGGTTATGTCTGATGCAATTTAACCATTTCCATCCAAGTTTGTCTCTCATGACTGACGTTATATTTGCAGCGTTGTCTGTGGTCATGTAGGTCAATTTTTCCTCATTCAGATTCCAGTCCTGGAGTACAGAGTAAAGACCCTCAGCTTTATTAGATGCAGTGTGGCTCTTGTTGTATGATGAACTCTCTCTTGATCAAACACTCAATTTTAGCTTGAACATTTCTATACATCTCATGTAGCGCTGGCTTGCTGAAGTACTTACGGCTTAGTAGCTTGTATTGCGAGCTCGAGGTTTCTAGCATTTCTCTGAATGATGACGTTTTTAGACTGTTGAATGGAGGCGGTCCCTTCGCGTTATAACTGGTTCCACTTGTAGTGCTCTCGTCATTTTGTGCTGTCACGTTGTACTTTGTACATTAGGCGAAAGCATTTGTGATTGTGGGTTCTCTATGGGTCGGACCCAGTTTAGCACACTGAGCTCGATGATGTTTCCTGAGATGTGCTTGCAAATTAGAAGTATTTCCACCCTTTGTGGTGATCCGTTTCCAACATAGACGGCATGTAACACTGTTAACATCTAACGGTTCTCCATGTTCTGGTTATAAACCAAAATACTGCCAAACTGGTGCAGTGACACATTTCTTCTGTACAAGCTCATCAATTTTCAGTCTACCTGGGAGAAGGCCACATAAGGTGGTGGTGTTCATTTGCATATACCCAGCTTTCTTTGACATCTCTATGTTCTAATCTTTTTAAGTTGCGTTTTAAAAAGTTAATTTGTAGCTGTAGTTAGGACTGAATGTTTATTTAACCATTGCCTTTGTGCAAGCATTCTATACTAAGATAAACTAAAGCCAATGTCCAAAAAAAAGAAAATGCACAGGGACAGTATTGCACTTAACATTGTCACTTGTTTAAATTATTGCAATATTTAATCTGGTTTATCGTCCCAAGGCTTGTAGCAACACGCAAAATTAGAATTTCTTCGATTCGAATGGTCCCTCCAGAATACAAAAAAATCTTTAAAATCTGAATCATCATATTTCTGCTTTCTCATATATAATAACTAAAACTGCCCTGGATTAATTTTCAGTACTGTAAACAAACTCTCATGCAGTCATAAACTGTTATTTTTGCTGACATTAGTAGTAATGATTATAATCTACTCCCCTTAACTAACTGCAACCCTCCACAGCTTCACAGCTCTGCTGCGCCACCTGTTTTACAAATACTACACCACTATTGCCTGATTCACTTGTGTTCATAAGCTTCGTCCAAACTGAAGCGGGAGCTCCATACAGTGATGTCTGCCTGTGTTTCTTTATTTCATTGACTAATTTTATCTACATTTACCTGCATGTTTTTCATCTGAGTATGTAACTGATTTGTTCTCCTCATAAACCACACTGCATATGCATGTAGAATGTACATCTGTTGAACACAGAAATAAACAGAAATGGACATTTTTGTTAAAGTTTTATTCGAGATAATTTCACGTCATTTCCAGTTTAAAAACCCTTGAATACGGAGGAGGGTTGTCAAGGATTTTTTTCTTTTGGAAACAACGCCTGACCTTCAAAGCAAAAACTATATACACGTTTTGTTGTCTTTTGAAATGAAAGTCGACCAAATTCTCACACTTTCTATATTTCTATTTTATTTTAGTTCATTATACAGCAGCACGGCTGGGGAACTGACGTGCCTTGACCTGTGATTGTGTTTCAGTGAGGCAACAATGCTTCGTTTTGAGCGAGAGACTGAGCTGCTGTTACGAGGCGGTCCTGCTTTGTAAGCTTGACACGTGATTCAACACAGAGCGGCAAGCGATCATCCCTACTTTATAGTCTTTAATATCAGCTCTGTCTTCTTTATCTGAGCCAGTTGTTGTGACCCTTGTGCTCTCTGCTCCCTGTTACTGTATATCCCTGTATGTCCCTGTAATATGAGGAAATATAAATGAAATAATGCATGCCTATATCATAGACTTAACAAACTCCCTCACTACTTAAAACCCTAGTTTTCTGATAGAACAGACTCCTTTTAGCTCTTTAAAAAAAGTGTGTACAGAAAACATAGTACAGAACAGCAGTATTACACATGTGGATAAAATTGTTGGTACCCTTTGGTTAATGAAAGAAAAACCCACAATGGTCACAGAAATAACTTGAATCTGACAAAAGTAATAATAAATAAAAATTCTATGAAAGAACAAATGAAAATCTGCCATTGATTTTGAACCAGGCTTCAACAGAATTGTTTTAAAAAGTAAACTCATTAAACAGGCCTAGACAACTGACGAACAGTTTTGGTTTCTGTGTTCGTCACGTCCTTGGTGAGAAATCAGAGGCTGTCGCAGTTTCATTCTGACTGCATCGACTCCCCATGGTTTAGCTGTTGCAGTTACTCAGGCAGAAGTGGTCATGGTGGAATCACCACAATTCAGTTCAGTTCTATGCACAACCCAAACCTCAGATTTTGAAGCTAAATGCTCGACAGCTAGTGTTTTCATTGATAACCTTCCAGAGGGCTCTGTCTCACTGACCACTGTTTGCGTTTGTGTGTTTACTCCTGAACATGGTGATCACGGCGGAACGAGCTCTCCAGACGGCATCAAGCTTGACCGGCAGATCCAGCTGCTGTTGTAGAGGCAGTCCAAACTCACCAGATGGAAGACGAGGCTGGAGGCTGCATGGGACTCCTTCAATTACAGTTTTAATTCCAGCACCACCGGTGCAGCGGACATAGAGGGTCGTCATCACTCCTGAAAAATCTGAAAGCCTGGGGGTGTCAGCGTGGCTGGTAAAAATGGACTCCTACACTACGACGACCAGTTTTCACCCCTCCTATCCAATCCGAGGTCCTCAGATTTTCGGCCTCAGAGAACAACTCCTCAGGGTGGTGTTCTCACTGTTGGAGATTCTTCAGTAAAATGCTGAAAAACGTGCTGGGCATCGGCAAGTAGCTTCCCTTGGCGTTGTGGCAGCATGACTCTTCAGACACCATCATACTACATACTATTCTCCTCCCGATGAGGTCCTGAAGGAGCACTACCGCACGCTTCTGCACACGGTTCTGAAAAATACTTTTACCCCCTGATTGCTTACTTACTAGTCATTTTTCTAGCTCTTCATGCTGTGTTAAACCAATTCTGCCAGCCTTGTCTTAGTCCAGAGTAAGGAATGCACTATTTTAAATGGAATTATAATGTGTTTTAAACATATAGATGAGGAATGTTATCTACAATATTTTACCACCATTCAGTAAATATATTGATGGACAGACAAATCCTCCACCTACTGCTGCTTTAATACTTGTAAGGGTTTCATATGAAAGGAGTTCAGTAACAGATATGGTGCTAATTAAATGTTTTTTTATCTGTGGGTTGACCTTCAGAATCATATCTAACAATGACGAAGAAGTTTGTGGACACAAAACTACGTAGCTGCGAATACCTGAAAAAAATGAGCTTAAAGATTAAATTCAGTTCTAAGTTGTTCTTCTCTACTCTTCTCCTCCCAATGCAGTGAGCTCCTGACGTTAGTGAACTGAATAATTGGCAAGTACTTTTTTTTTATATTTTAATAACCATTTATTCTGTCATTTCTCTGCTTATATTAAAACTTATTTTTTCAGTGTCCCTCATAGTATCTCAGACAAACCCTGCAGTATTGAGACTGTCTTTAACAACCTTATTAGAGCTGATACAAATTCTTCCACTGCAAAAACACTATTCAGGCATTGTGTTGCTGCTGCCATCCTAAGTGTAGGTTAATTATCATTAACCCAGATCATCAGTATTATTCTCCTGATTTCAGTGCGTTTGTTGTAGACTCAATGGTCAGCTGGGTTCTGTGTGAAGCCATTTTCATCTAGATAATCCTCAACATGTTCAGGTTCTTCCAGACTGTTAGAAGTACAAAATGATTTAGTTAGTTTACAGACGAGCTTTTCACCTGTATTTGACTTTCCTTCAAATTCCTCTGTTTGCTTCATGTACATCTCCCAATCAGAGCATGCAAGTAGGCTGTTGTAATGTCCATCTGGTGGAGTTTAAGGTCGGACTGTGCGGTCATCTGCATCAAAGTGTGTATTGGTGTAACATCTGCAGTGAGAGAAAAGGTCTCCTTGTAATCCACTCCCATTGCTTGACTGTTACACTTAGCAGCATATCAGACTTTGTATGTTTCAGATCCATCTACGCTGTTTTGATCCTAGATCCTCTCACTGCATGTTCAGCTTCTGGAAGAGCGGTCAGAGTAAATGTCATTTTCAGTGAGAGAAGTCCTCTCCTCTTTCATGGCGTCAACCCAAAACTGTGGTTTTGTTGAACTCTCTGCCTCTTTAAAGCTATGTGGTACATTACAGACCCTGTAGCAGTGGTCAGTTCTGGTCAGTGTCTAATCTTCAATCTAAGTGCTGAGGTGCTTTCCTATCTCTCTTTGAAAAGTGTGTACTATGTCTGTCTCCCTCTGTTTGAGCACCATCTTGAGCATCAGTTTAAGACTCTTGAACCTCTTCTGGAGTCTGATCAACCCTGTCGGCTGTTGGAATGATGGGTACGCATCTCTCACCTTGAGATCATCAGCTGCCGTTGACTGGTCAGTCTGGGTTTGGTGTTCTTTAACGCACTTTGTATGAAATTTCACAAGCCTGTGTTTAAGGACTTTTCCTGTATCAGGATAGTAGACTAGGTATGATGGACTGTTCTTGTCGTACCTACAAAGACTCCCTTTCACATTTTGACTCTAGCTTCTATATGCTAACTGTATACATATGTTGAAGGTCTTTCAAATTGGTTTTCCGAACACAGTCCAGTGTGTTTTGGATGTCACGCTACATTTAACAGCATTAAAAACACTTCAGTGAAGATTTAACATGCATCATATTTCTTAGTTGTTACTGTGCCCTCTTTACACCAGAGGGGATCTGGGATACTATCAGGACCATGCCCTCAGGAAAAAACACCTGGCCCTAATGGGTGTCCAGTCCAATTTTACAAAATGTTTTGGTCTGATTTATGCCCCATTTTTATACCTATGATTAATGCCCATGGATTCATTAAATCCAGATATGGATCTAACGTTCGCCGCCTTCGCAATAATCTACATCTCCTTGCCAAAAGAAAAGAGCCTACTTTCATTGTTTCTTTAGATGCTGAGAAAGTGTTCAGCAGGGTTGAGTGGAGTTTTCTTTTTTGCACTACTGGAGAAAATCGTATTGGAGAATAATTTTATAAATATAGTCAAATTGTTGTATTTAGACCCCACAGCCTCCATTAACACTGCAGAGAAGGCTACTCTCTTTCAGCATTGCATTTTGCCCTAGTAATAGAACTCCTTGCTGAATACATTTACATCTAGGTTCATTATATCAGGAGTTTTAGTGGGAGAAGCGGACCATCGTATCTCATTATTTGCAGACAATATACTTCTATGTTTAAAGAATCCAGTGACGTCTGTTCCTGAAATCAGAAACTTCAGCACTAATTATAGTGTGCTATCTGGCTATAAAATCAATTTAGGTCTACAGCTATTCAGCTGAATGCCCCGAATTATATTAAACTAAATCTACCATTCCAGTTGACAAATACTGGCTTTAGAGACCTTGGGATAACAATTACCCCTGACCTAAACCACACATTTGTTTTGGCAGAATTAGTGTAATCAAGATGAACATTTTACCTAGATTGTTTTATTTATTTCAAAATCTGCCTTCTCATTTGACCCACATCTTTTTTTTTTTTTAAGTTAAATCAATTAATAAGCAGATTTATTTTGGATAATAAAAAGCCCAGATTAAAATTATCCACCCTTCCAAACCCTATAAATCTAGGGGGTGAATCCTGACCAAATTTGAGTTTATATTTCTGGGCAACACAGGCAGAACAGATGTGTAGTTGGTTTTAAATAGATTAGACTGATTGTGGGTCAGTATAGAAATGCTCATGTGGTGGTGATGGCGTGGCTTTAAGTGGATGTGAAGGAGAGTTGACCAGCCAAACACTTCCAGGTAAGTTCAAGTGATATTTTTGCACAAATTCAACATTAAATAAGTACACACAACACAAAAGAGCTAGATTACACACACTTTGTACAACAAGGCCTCAGCAGCCTTTATCTGAGGACTGCAAAGCCTCACAGACGTCTACTTCTGCTTCAGCCTATTCTGCTCCTCCCTCCTCAGCCTGGAGTGGACCAAGTGTCTACTAAGGGGGTGGTCATCACAAACAATGACAATACAACAGATAACATGGACATTATTTATACATCTTATATACAATTATTTACATGTTTATGGCATTATTGATGTATACTGGTAAATTATGCTAGCTGGAATTATATGTATATCCTAGGGTTATTGGTTGTGTGTTTCCTCCTTCTAGATTAACCGTGGATCCTGCTGGCTCCTAGAAGACCCACTCACCAGCTCCCTCATTTCCACCAGGATCACCAGGTAGGTAACCTGTCAGTCACAAGTCTCTACTGTGTATGGGCTGGTGAGGAGTCAGCTACCTTTCCTACCATTTATAATTTTGCCAAAATACCGTCTCTCTCTGATAACTTTGTAGTGTACGATACGTTGATTTATTGGAGAGATGCTAGAAAATATATAACAATTCCCTAATTGTATCTCTTTATGGTCACCACTCACCTTAAATCCAGATCTACCCCCTCAGCTTGGGGTCATTGGGCTTAGCAATTGGACATTAAGGGGCATAGAGAATTTGTCTAGTTTATTCACAGCAGAAGTTTTAAACTTATTTGAACAACTCAAAGCACTTCCTGGACTCCCTAATACTGAGCTTTATAATTTTTTTCAAATCAGACACTTTACCCAGTCCTGTCAGAAAAGTGGCAAGTTTAGATTTCAACTCAACGAATCTCACCCCTTTACATTACTTTATCCAACATGGACCCATGTTATGACACGTTGAAACTGACTTGGGGGAAGGATCTAGGATTGATGTTTGATGATGAGGTCTGGGGTCTCGGATATTTGTAATTGGATCTTTCCCTACACCTGTCCGCCTGCACAGTATATTCCCTAATACTTCAAACATGTGTTTTAAATGCTTTTCTAAAGTAGGCACAGTTTTACATGTTTTCTGGTTGTGTGTGAAGTTACAGAACTACTGGAAGGAAATTCATTTGGCCGTACAAAAAATAACTCTTAAATGCTGTAGACCCCTCACTGGAAGATGACTCCATCAGTCTTTTACATATTCTATTTTATCTAGTTAAAAAGTGTATTCTGTTATTCTGGTAACAGATATTCCTTCCAGAAGGATGTGGTTGAAGACGATTGCCAAATGGTTACATATGGAAAAGCTAACCTGTGAGTTGCATCAGAACTCAGAACGCTTTACCAGAATTTGATCCCCTGTACAGTTGTACTTGGAAAATGCCTGAACTGAAATTCCTTACAGATATTCATTTTTACACCTGGACATCCTGTTGTATTGCATCCCATTTGCCCTGTATTTGGATTTGACACTGAGGAAGAGTGTTCTTATACTTATTACATTGAGAGAGACAAACATTTCTTTACTGTTTCTTTATTGTATTTATGATAAACTTCTGACCGCAATGTCATGTTATATTGAGCCTTTATTTATAGCTACTGTAGCCAACACTCATAAGGTAGTCAGTGTGTTCCTGAGATGACAAATACACAACTGTGATCACGTTAACCAACAACATTACAGTTAGCTTACTGTACTTCATGATGGAACATCTAAATTAGCAAACATTCGTCTTTAAAAAATCTGCGATATTCAAGCTTTGTGTTCCTGCTGCCATCCTAAGTGTAGGAAAACTACATTATCATTAACCCAGATCATAAGTATTATCCTCCTGATTTCAGTGTGTTTGTTGTAGACTCAATGGTCAGCTGAGTTCTGTGTAAAGCCATTTTAATCTAGATAATGAAGCAACATGTTCAGGTTTCTCCAGACTGTTTGAGAGCACACAATGATTTATTCAGTTTACAGACCTTGATTTGACTTTCCTTCAAATCCCTCTGGTTGCTTCACGCACATCTCTCAATCAGAGCGTGCAAGTAGGCTGTTGTAACGTCCAACTGGTGGAGTTTAAGGTCGTACTGTGTGGTAATCTGCATCAAAGTGTGTGTTGCTGTAACGTCTGCAGTTGGAGAAAAGGTCTCCTTGTAATCCACTCCCATTGCTTGACTGTAACACTTAGCAGCGTATCAGACTTTGTACCTTTCAGATCCATCTTCACTGTTTTAATCCTAGATCCTCTCATTGCATGTTCAGCTTCTGGGAGAGCGGCCAGAGTAAATGTCCTTTTCAGTGAGAAGTCCTCTCCTCTTTCATGGCGTCAGCTCAGAACTGTGGTTTTGTTGAATCTCTTTAAAGCTCTGTGGTACATTACAGACCCTGTAACAGTAGTCAGTATAGGTCAATATCTGATCTTCAATATCTGACACCCAGTCAGCTAAGTACTAAGGTGCTTTCCTATCTCTCTTTGGAAAGGTGTGTACCATGTCTTTCTCCCTCTGTTTGAGCACCATCTTGAGCATCAGTTTAAGACTCTTGAACCTCTTCTGGAGTCTGATCAACACTGTTGGCTGTTGGAATGAGGAGTACACACCTCTCACCTTGAGATCATCAGCTGCCATTGACTGGTCAGTCTGGGTTTGCTGTTCTTTAACACACTTTGTATGAAATTTCACAAGCCTGTGTTTAAGCACTTTCCCTGTGTCTGGATAGTAGACAAGGTATGGTGGACTGTTCTTGTCGTACCTACAAAGACTCCCTTTCACATTTTGACTCTAGCTTCTATCTGTCATGTTTGTAAAAGTAGCATGCTGCTCCAAATACTCTCCTCTTTTACAGTTTTACCCTTCATTTTCAGGAAGTACACAGACTGCACCTGAGTAATCCTCAGTAAACGCCAGAGTGTATCTACAACCCTCTTTTGCACACTGGATCTATAGGAGCAGCTAGGTCAGTATGTACTAGTTCAAGTACTGCTTTTGCTCGTGCATCAGGTTCTGTTTCTACTCTGAGCAGAGTTCTCTTGTCTGCAGACTTCACAGTTCAGTTTATCAATCTTACCCTTGATCTTCATGCCCTCTACTGCATAATGTGAAACATCATAATTACAGTGAACAAGGATTTCATGCTGTGTTTGAATATTGTAACACTGCAACCATCACCGCTGTGATCATTGACCACATTCAGGTAATGAAGCCTGTTGTACTCTTTAATGATAAACTTGGTACTGTTTTGTGGCTTTGTTTCCTTTA
The DNA here is from genome assembly GCF_030463535.1 of Salminus brasiliensis. Classification (NCBI taxonomy): domain Eukaryota; kingdom Metazoa; phylum Chordata; class Actinopteri; order Characiformes; family Bryconidae; genus Salminus; species Salminus brasiliensis. The sequence goes on along the minus strand of NC_132893.1, from coordinate 10,743,509 downwards.
TCTGAGTCAGTTGTAATCTTTGTGCTCTCTGCTCCCGGTGTTACAGTTCAGTACTCTGTCTCACTGACTAGCTCTCCAAGAGGTCGTCAAGCTTGTACAGCAGATCCAGCTGCAGTTGTAGAGGCAGTCCTAACTCCACCGACGGAAGACAATGCTGGAGGCTGCCTGTAACTCCTCCAACACCGCCGTCTTAATTCCAGCTCTACCGGCGCTGCAGACACATAAGGTCGTAGTCTCCCCTCCCGCACCTGAGAAGGCCTGGAAGTGCCAATGTGGCTGGGAAAAGCAGAGGGCTCCTCCACAGCCATTATTCAGCTCTGCTAAACGGTTCGAGTTCCTCCGCTTTTCACCTGCTCTGGCGCTGAGGACAGCTCCTCAGGGTGGTGTTCTCACTGTTGGAGATTCTTTTGTAAAACACTAAAAAGTATCGACCCTAAAGAGTAATGTCATGGTCGCCTGTTTTCTAGGTGCCCGTATCCTGGGCGTCACCAGGTGGATTTGGCACCATCGTTCTCCACTATTTTCTGACTGATGCAGCGTGGCCCTGAAGAAGCACTGCCGTACACTTCTGGACACTTTTTGGAAAAAGCCAGACACCAGGATCATCGTCCCCTACCCCCTGAACACTTAATGACGAGTGAGTGAGCAGTTTCCCCAGCTCTTCACACTCCACTGCTGGCTGTGGGACAGATCAGTCTGCGCTGAGCTTTCAGCTGGGTCCGATCCTCTAACACAGATGAGCTTCACCTGAGCCGCCTGGCCAGGACTGACTTATTTATTCTTTTCACTTGTATTAAAAAGTAATATCAGTGTTACTCATAGTATCATAGACACATTCTGCAGTATTGAGATTCTGTCCCCCTCATGGTTTTTAATTGTAACGTTGGAAAATCTGAACATCTTTCCGAGTGCAAGCATTTCTGCATTGAATTTGTGCTGTTAAATATACAGTAGGTCAAAAAAGTATTTAGTCAGCCACTGATTGTGCAAGTTCTTCAACTTAGAAAGATGAGCGAGGTCAGTAATTTATCATAGGTACACTTCAACTATGAGAGACAAAATGAGACAAGATTCAGGAAATTACATTGTAGGATTTTTTTAAGAATTGTTTTTCAAGTTATGGTGGAAAATAAGTATTTGGTCACCCACAAACAAGCAAAATTTCTGGCTCTCAGACCTGTAACTTCTTTAAGAAGCTCTTCTGTCCTCCACTCGTTACCTGTATTAATGGCACCTGTTTGACCTCGTTATCTGTATAAAAGACACCTGTCCACAGTGTCTAACAGTCAGACTCCAAACCTCCAACCTGCTTAAGCCAGTACATGTCCAGACCCGTCTGAAGTGAACCATCTTAGTTCATTAGATCTCTGTGAAACTAAATCAAGGGCGCAGGTCTGTTTATTACATTGGTGGGGGTCATAAAATCGGTTCGCACAGGACCCCCTGGAAGCAGAGTCTTTTTACATTTATTAAAACTCTAACTGTAAAAATACAGGTAATTTCTGAATATGAAGTTATAAAAGCACATACAAGTGTCCAAAGAAACGCAAAGGGTAAGAGAGTAAATGTAAATGACTGAGGATTAATTGGCTGCTTAGCACCCAGTCTGAAATCTATTTCACTATTTAAAATTCTGCACACCATATTGTCTATTTAAGTCAAGACAGGTTGCCAAGTAGTATTAAATTCACCACTGCACCCAATTTTAGGTAGGAGGGTTTTCTCTTTCTCTAAGTAATCTAAGCAGTCTTAGCCAGCACCTTTTGAACAAGATTTCCCCAGATAAAGCCCTTGAGGCGTCACCCCAAATATTGCTGTTGCTGGGTTGGCTGTTTAAAGACTCCTGATATAATTCCAAAAGACCGTAATGTTTAGACAAAACCAAAACGTGTGCCTGTGTTGTTGTTTCTGTTTGACATCCATCACTTAGATTCATGTTTTAAACCAATTCTGACAGCCTTGTCTTAGTCCAGAGTAAGGAATGCACTATTTTAAATAGAATTATAATGTTTTTAAACATATAGATGAGGAGAGTTATCTACAATATTTTACCACCATTCAGTAAATATATTGATGGACAGATGGATCCTCCACCTACTGCTGCTTTAATACTTGTAAGGGTTTAATATGAAAGGAGTTCAGTAACAGATATGATGCCAATGACATTTTTTTATCTGTGGGTTGACGTTCAGAACCGTATCTAATAATGAAGAGGAAGTTTGCGAACACAAAACTATGTAGCTGCAAATACCTGAAATAAATGAGGATTAAATTCAGTTCTGAGTTCAAAAGATTCAAACCTTTTACCAATAAACAGATCCTTTAAAACATTTACTCCTTTTTCTCTCTATGAGTGACACTGTATCAGTGTCACTCATAGTATTTCAGTCACATCCTGCAGTATTGAGACTGTCATGGTTTGTAATTGTAACGTCGGAAAATCTTATTAGATCTTATTAGAATTTATATAAATTCTTCCATCTTTTCGAGTTCTGCATTGAATTTGGGCTGTTAAATTACATTTATTTTTATTACATTGGTGGGGGTCATAAAATCGGTTCACACAGGGTCTCCTGGAAGCTGAGTCTTTTTACATTTATGATGAACTTAAAACTCTAACTGTAAAAATACAGGTAATTTCTGAATATGAAGTTATAAAACCACATACAAGTGTCCAAAGAAACGCAAAGGGTGAGAGAGTAAATGTAAATGACTGCAGAATTTTAAGTAGTGAAATAGATTTCAGACTGGGAGCTAACCAGCCAATTAATCCTCAGAGTCCATATTGTCTATTTAAGTCAAGACAGGTTGCCAAGTAGTATTAAATTCACCACTGCACCCAATTTTAGGTAGGAGGGGTTTTCCTCTTTCTCTTTAAGTAATCTAAGCAGTCTTAGCCAGCCCCTTTTGAACAGATAAAGCCCTTGAGGAGTCACCACGAATATTGCTGTTGTAGACTGAATGTTTATTTTCATCATCAAGCTGTATATAGATAATTAATTTGGTGAAAAGGCTTCTCCAAACTGCAAACTGCTGTTTCACAGTCTGGTTTAGTGAACAGTCAGACAGTCAGACAAAGATTCTGGTATGGGTAGTTCTGAGAAGAGCAACATGTGAAACAAAAAGGAACAGCCCTGATGTTCAAGGCCCAGTAATAATAGGGGGCAGTGGCAGCTCAGCGATTAGAGCTCCGGGCTACTGATGACAGCGTTGTGGGTTCGATACCTGGGCTCTGCAAACTGCCACTCTTGAGCAAGGCCCTGGCTGCTCATTGTGTGTGTGTGTGTGTGTGTGAGAGTGAGTTACAGGGGGAAGCCAAATTCCATCTATGTCACAAAAAAAGTCAAATGGTGAATCTGGTGTTCTTGTCTGGTACGTCGACGCTGCAATATTGTGGGGGGATCTTTTCAGATATTTCAATATTCTATGTATACGTTGTTTTCAGGAACAGACAGATGGTGGCTTTTGATACTGTGAAACAATGGAGTCTATCAACTTCACACCAGCCTCATCACCGGTTGTTTACTTCAGGATTAAAGTGTTTCTCTACATTCCTAAGACTGACTGATCGAGTTGATTCTTTAAGCGTAGAGAAGCAAATCCCACTACCACAGTTCTGGAGGTTCCACCAAGATCCCAATATTCCTCTGGGTCCAGAGTTTTCAGAGACAGGATCAGAAACAGACAGAGGCGGCCGCCGTCATCCTAATGAGTGATTCTGAGTCAGGCGCTGTACTGACAGGCAAGCTGTCCAATTAATTTACTTACAAATTATGGGTCTCCATATTCTTAGACCTTCGAGTTACTTTAATCCGGATGCCTTTTGTAACCCAGGTTATAAAAGCCTGATTAAAGTACATTTTATTAGTAAAAGTAAATAGTATTAAATAGTATTAAGCAGATTTGAGCTAATAATAATTCATTCTTAATTAAAAAATAAATAAATAGCAGATAACCTATTTATAATAAATACTTAAACTAGATCCAAGCTAGAGGTAAACTAGAAATATGTAAATAAATAATGTAAATAAATAGACACTTTTTTAAAATTTTTTTTTTAGATTATTTTACATATTTAAGCATTATGTTACACCTACCAGCCAATAAGGTGATTAGTTAGATTTACATGCGCAGGAAATTCGGCTGACCTTGACCGAGATCTTCCTGCTGGTCAAGCAGCCGCCATGAGCAGTGGTGTTCCCTGGAGGAGAAAGTGTCAAAAAGTTAGAAAGGTTGGATTTATGTGATAAAAGCCATCGTAATATCTAGCTAAGCCTTCAGTTACTTAAAGCGCTGGGTCGTCGGACCCGAAAAACACTCCGCTGGTGAAAGAGGAGCGTTATTAGCTGGGATTTACTGGATTTTCACATCGGTGAGTTAGCTTTAGCCGGCTATGCTAAGCTAGCCGTGTATTTTCTGTGGGGTTCAGTGCTGGGCATGCCCGTGCTTAGACAGCTCTGTGTAACTGTATTAAATGATTTATGGTGGTGATAACTGAGTATGCTTAAAAATGATATCCGTTGGACATTAAAACGTTTATTTTTATTCTTATTTGAGATTTCTTCAGCGTGTGTAGCCACAGGCTGGGCCGCGTGAGGCTGGAAAAAAGGCGCGTAGTTTTAGCCTCGCGCTGCCGAGAGGTTAACCCCTTAAAAGCCAAACCATGCAGTCCACTCTGCTTCTTCATAGAAGCTTCATATACTGTAAATAAGCTCATTTAATTGTTAAAGAAACTGTAAATACTGTGTATAAGTGCTGTTAAATGTATATTTCTGTGGTTAAGTTGATGTTCACAGTCAGTTAAAACTTGAAATTAACTGAGATTTATGACCTTTTATAGGTCAGGTTTTTTTGCCAGTGTTCAAATGGGACCTTTCTACGCTGGATGGCGAGCCTCTCTGAACTGGGACCGTGTGTAAAGCAGTTCACACACCCTGAGGACATCACTGACCTGAGAAGCATTCTTTTTTATTTAATGTTTTCATCTGTAGCGCGGTAGGAGGAAATACTTACCTTTCCACAGACTGGACCTTTTGCACATTCACACCTCAAACTACAACCTGTGAACCACAAAGACATTCACACACACACACAAACAAAAGGTATTCATATTGAATTGTACATATTTTTATTTTCTTTGTTTTATTAACATCTCCTATTTTTAATGAAAAAACAGGTAAGTGGATGTTATCCAAATCCCTCCGAATCTCAGTGAAGTGGTGAAGTGTTGCTTGCTTTTTTACTTGGGGTCATCTTTAGCTTGTAAGGTAGGCTGGTTTTTAAATATACTTCTAAGTAGATTCTGCTAACACTCTTGTCTTAAGGTTAACATAGAAGCTTGGTGCTTACTAGTTGATTGAGGTGCTGATTCAGGTGTAGTTTCAGGCCAGCAAATTCTTCTCCAACTTCCCCGTGGCTGTCAGATGTTCTCCGCAACAACCGTAGAGAGCTAAGACTGGCTGAAAGGAAGTGGCGGAAGTCACAACACGACTCCGACCTCCACTCCTATCAGTCTCTTCTGTGAATTGCAGAGGAGGAGCCAAGTGCCTCCAGTCTTGATAAATTAGGTGTGGTTTGTTAGACGTTATGACTCCTCACTAGAATATCAGCTGCAAAACATTTTTACCTAACTCTATTCTGTTGTACTTGAAGATGTGCTTTGCAATTCCTGTCCACACCTCTGACAGCAGCCGGAGGTGCAGATACCGATGCAGACGCTGCAATTCCGGTAACCTCATTTACCCACCTTGTTCTAATACCAATGTGATGGTAACTGGAGGACTGTGGAATTGCCAGTCTGCAGTGCAGAAGGCAGATTTCATTTCAGCTTTTACTTCTGCTCGGTCTCTAAACTTCCTGGCACTGACTGAGACGTGGATCACCCCGGACAACTCTGCAACTCCAGCTGCCTTGTCGTCTGCCTTTGCCTTTTCCCACTCTCCACGAAAGACTGGCAGGGGCGGCGGCACCGGTTTACTTCTCTCTGTGGCGCTTCACCCCGCTCTCTTTGTCTAATCTTGACATTTCCTCTTTTGAATACCATGCTGTTACTGTCTCTTCTCCCACTAGACTTCAAATCATTGTTCTCTATCGTCCTCCTGGTCCTTTGGGCAGTTTCGTTGATGAACTGGATGTTCTCTTGAGTGGACTCCCTGTTGACGCCCCACTTATTCTACTCAGCGACTTCAACCTTCCATCAGAGAAACTCCAGTCTTCATGCCTTCTCCCCATCCTATCCTCCTTTGATCTCGCGTTCAACCAGTCTGCACCAACACAGAGCAGGGAACACTCTGGACCTGATCTTCAGCAGACCTGTCCCTGCTCTGGATGTGGCTGTGACTCCTTTGTACTTCTCTGATCACTACTTTCTCTCCTTCTCACTCTCCCTCTCTGCTCCTTCAACCACCACTTCTGCAAGCTCTTCCACTCTTCACCGCACTCTTCGCTCTGTTTCCCCTTCAGCTCTTGCCTCAACTGTCCTGACCACTCTTCCTCATCTTGAATCTTTCTCCTCTCTCCCACTTGAAACTGCTACCTACACACTCCTCTCATCTATCTCCACCTCTGTCGACCTTCTCTGCCCTTTCTCCCCTAGGTCAGCAAATTCTTCTCCACCTTCCCCGTGGCTGTCAGATGTTCTCCGCAACAACCGTAGAGAGCTAAGACTGGCTGAAAGGAAGTGGCGGAAGTCACAACACGACTCCGACCTCCACTCCTATCAGTCTCTTCTCTCCAGGTTTAGAACAGAAGTTGCTGCCGCTAAAGCATCCTACTACAGGGGGAAATTGGAATCATCCGCATCTGACCCACACAAACTCTTCACCATCTTCTCCTCTCTCCTCAACCCTCCTACTCCCCCACCTCCCACTACCCTGTCTGCAGAAGATTTTGTCTCCTTCTTTGAAGAAAAGGTTGACAAGATCCGCCGATCTTTCCCCCTGCCTCTACCCCCCTTTCTAGGCACTGCCCTTCTCCTCCCTCTTCTCTGACCTGCTTCTCTCCTCTTTCCACAGATGACCTCCTACATCTTCTCACCTCCAGTAATCCTACCACCTGTCCACTAGACCCTGTTCCATCCCCTCTGTTCCAAACAATCGCTCCAAACCTCCTTCCTTTCATCTCCTCTATCATAAACAGCTCTTTGTTGTCAGGTCTAGACTTAATATTGTCTGATACAAAATATTAAAGGAAAAAGCTTTTTGTCTTTTTGCTTTTTATCTTCATCTGAGACAGCTGTTGTGATGCTTGTGCTCTCTGCTTCCTGTGTTACTTTACAGTACTTTCACTGACCATTGTTTGCGTTTCTGTCTGTGTTTACTCTGTAGGAACCGTGGAGGAGCAAGATCTCCAGGTGCTCTGCAAAGAGGTCGAGCTTTACTGCTGCTGTTGTAGAGGCAGTCTAAACTCCACCAACGGAAGACGAGACTGGAGGCTGCTCGTAACTCCTCCAACGCTGGCCATCTTAAATCCAGCAGTACCTGCGTGGTGAACACAGAGGGTGGTTTTCTCCACTCCAGCACCGGAGAGGACCTGGGGCCGTCGACGTGGCCTGGAAAAGCAGAGGGCTCCTCCACCACCACAGCCAGTTTTCACCTCAACTAACTGGTGCGAGGTTATCAGTTCTTCAACCACACCTACTCCCTCACCGAGGACAGCTCCTCAGGGCGGTGTATTCATTCTTGGGTAAATCCCTCAAAAGTATCTGGACCAGAGAAATGGCTCAATCTTTTTTTTTCCCCCTCTCTCCAGGAGTTCTGGACATTGCCATGTGGCTTTAGTACCATCATTCTTCACTTTTCTCTGCCCGATGCAGTGAGGCCCTGAAGGTGCACTGCTACACACTTCTGGACACCACTCGGAAAAAGACAGGACCCCAGAGTAGGCAACTGGATAGAGGGCAGGTAATTAATTTACATGATTTACTGAATTTTATAATAATTTATTCTTTAGGGCGCGGGGAAAGACGACCCTAACAGTTTTATCAAGAAGCAGCTCAAAGTTTAGCTACCAGTACCAGTTAAGGGTCTTGTTATACTTGAATTTATTTTTAACCTTTATGGTTTTGAGTCTTGAGCTGGAACATTTTAATTGTCTAAATGGACCTCTTAAACGTGCTAGTTTGGTCTGATTAATAATCCCATTTAAGAGATTGATATTCCCAAATGCATAAATTTTATAGAGTTGCTTCTTACGCAACTGCAAATACTACAACTAAAGAAGTTCTTATCTTAGTACAGAGGAATTGGGAGATTATGATGTTTAACTGAAAGTCCACTAGATTTGTTAGATCCATCCTTGGTTTGTGGTGGGAGCAGATAAGAATAGTCATTAATCATTTTAAATTAAACAGATCAGGGGGTGATATTTCTCAGTCAGCTGGCCGCTAGCTCTGAGCTTAAGCTATCTATTACTGCATTGTCTTTACTCGACTGCTGGCAGCATCTTAATCCGAGCACCAAGCAGTAAACTTTATCTGCGAGGCACAAATATTTCAGCTTTAATTTAGGAGTGAATTAACTGAATTGTTTAATCAGGGTTCAATTGCATTTTCTTCTTGGCGACAGAAAAGTCTCTTTCTGGTGATATTGCAATACAAATAGTTTTATTTAAGAATGAGCTTAATAGTCATTTTGTCAAACCCTAAAATGAGAAATTCTCAAATATTGCAGCAATAAGGTCTCATGATGGAGAACTACTTGCAGAACATGCACAAATCAATGATGCTTTTTACAGCTTCTATTCAGAATTATATAAATCAGATGTCCCAAAGGAAACCTTATAGTGCCCCCTTTTTCCATTTCTTAGATTTGCCACAATTTTCCATTGACGAAGCATCTTATTTAGATCAGGATATTTCTCCTATAGAATTTAGAGACCCTCTGTCAGGGGCAGGGGTTTCTGTCTGGGCTGCAGTTTCTCCAGGTCTCTTCTGTAGCGGATCCATACATTGATTACTGCCACTGTAACGGTGTGCCACCAAATGTAGATCTTCGGGATCTGATGCTGAACTTGTACAATGCAGATAGCATATCAAGAAGGTCAACGCCTCCCGTGAACCTGTTGTATATGTCAGCAATGGCTGGTCTTGGAACCATTATGTAGATTTTGGTTTTCCGATCCCAATGCTTCACATTGCCCAGTGGCTCAATGCCAACAAAAGAAGAGAGCAGGTTTACAGCTTTGTCATTCCATTTTACAATGATGTTCCTGGTTTCAAGTGCTCCACCAATGGAACTACTGAAAAGAAATTGTCAGCAAAATTGATTATTATTATTTATTTATTCTTTTTCCTGCTGGATGAGTCAGGATTTTCTCCCCCTTGACACACATCGAAGTCTTAGATAGCCACTTTGCCAAACACTTGTGATGTTTTCCTTGCATGTAGCACCGTAGCTGTGATTTTCCTTTGAAAGGCACCATGATTTCATCAACTGCGTGACATTTTCCAGGAGGTATGCAAAGAAAGCGTTGGCGTAGTTTCTCTAACCATGGCCTGAGTTTCCACACTTTCTTTTTTTGCATCCCCAGACACATTGAGGTTGTCCTGAAAGTGAATCAGCGTCAGCAAATTCAGGAATCAACCCTGTGACATCACAAACTTGTGTGTATGTACATTGGGCATCTGTACTAACCCCATGTGCATGCACATACCCAGAATTTGCTTGATTTCTTGGGCGTTTGTGTTCACCGACTTTCCGTTTTTCTGCACTCTGTGCAAGTTTTTCTTCTGCAGTTTCCTGTAGCATTTCCTCAGTCACACAGTCTTTGAAACTTATATGGTGTCCAGTCAAGCCTCACTTCAGTCTTCCTCAACGCATTCCACAAACTAAGCAGATGGAGGTTCAAACTGTTTTCTTTTCCACAGATGCTCCTTCCTTTTCACTTTGCCCCTTGCCGATTGCTTTGGTGTTGTCCTCTTCTGGGCCTTCATCACTATCTGGGTTTTCCCTAATCTTATATTTCTCGTCCTCCTCCTCCTCATCATCTTCCCCTAGCTGCTCCATGTCCATGAATTCCCATCCATAATCCTCTTCAGAGCATCTTCAACACTGTATTTTTTGCCATCTACAAACACATACACACAGATTATTGTGTGTATTTTCTTTGGTCAGTTTTTAGTGAAAATCAGTAAGCAAAAGGAAGTTACTAGCAATCGTACCATCGCAACACCCAACTAATCATTAATCATGATACAGCAAATTGCATATCTAATTTTTTGCTCTAAATGTTAATTGTAATTTAAACATTTAATTAGTTTACTTGGAAAAAAAATGTATGTTGCTTGATGTTATGTATAATGCATGAAAAACAATAATCAAATTTGGTGTTTGGCATTATAGGGCTAAATACATATGCACCTTATGAAGGTGACCCAAAATTAATTACATTTTAAATGTTTAATGAATTTTGCAAGGATCTTGGGTTCCTGGGTGGTGATTTTAATTGCGTCTTAGAAGCTGGTCTGGACAAATCTTCACTCCATATGGTTAATTGTAAAGTTCTTCGACATGAGTATGCAGTCAGGCCTTCTACATATCTGGAGAGAACTACATCCCATGACTAGGGATTCTACATTTTATTTCCTCCCCATGGCTCCTATTCAAGACTGGATTACTTTCTTATTCTTACTAACTGTATACATATGCTGTCAAATTGCTTTTATCTGACCACAGTCCAGTGTATTTGGAGGTCACACTAAATTTAACAGCATTAAAAACTCCTCAGTGGAGATTTAACACATTTACTAAATAAAGAAGTTTTTGCTTCCATGTTAAAGAGAATAACAGATTCTTGGCAAGACAACTGCAACTCTCCAGTTACCAGTGCAGTTAAATGGGATGTCCTCAAAGACAAAGACACCACGGGGCAGTGGTGGCTCAGCGGTTACAGGGTTTGGAGACCAGGGTTGTGGTTTCTATTCCCGGGCTTGGCAAGCTGCCACTGTTGGGCCCTTGAGCAAGGCCCTTTCCCCTTTCTGCTCTTTCTTCTGAGTTGGCTGCCCACCGCTCTGGGTGTGTGTACCCACTGCCCCTAGTACACGTGTGTGTGTGTGTGTGTGTGTGTGTGTGTGTGTGTGTGTGTGTTCACTACCACAGATGGGTTAAATGCGGAGGACACATTTCATTACAGTGTACACTGTACAGTGACAAATATGTGCACCTTTACCTTTACTTTGCGAAATCATTTAAGCTCTTATGCGTTTCTCCAGGAAAAAAAACTAAAACCAAGCCGAAACCAAAGAAAAATTTGGAAGCTGAGAAGCTGCTACTAGAACACAAACACACAGTCTGATACAAACTGGTCCCTGCTAGTAAATGCTAAATTAAAACTTAACCCTGAATACACTCCTCATATTTCTAAGTTGTTACATTTTTCTAAACAGCAATACTATGAGTTTGGAAATAAACCCAGTCGTTTATTAGCTCACCAGCTTAATTACAACAGACTGAACGATCTATAAAAGCTATTAAAACTCCTTCTGGTGAGATTTCCTACCACCCTCGCAAAATTAATGATCCTTTCTTTTTAAAAATGGCTTTACACTTCAGACTGTAGCAGTTTGCATTTAGATAGATCAAATTACTTGGATAACATTTCTCTCCCTAGAATGTGCTTCCTATCGACCCATTAGTCTACTTAATGTAGATTACACATTTCTAACTAAAGCACTGTCTCACCGACTGGCAACATTTCTTCCGTACATCATTAAACCTGATCAGACGGGATTCATTAAATCCAGATATGGATCTAATAACGTTCACCACCTTCGTAATATTATAAATCTTACCAAAAGAAAAGACTCCTTAGATGCTGAGAAAGCGTTCAGCAGGGTTGAGGAGTTTTTTCTTTTTGCACTACTGGAGAAAATCGTATTGGGGAATAGTTTCATAAATATAGTAAGTTTGAGTTAATAGAGGCTGTGGGGTCTAAATACAACAAACTGTCTTATATCCGATATTTTTCCAATTAGAAGACACTGCAGACAAGGCTACTCTTTTTGTCTCTCTCTCCTCATGTCCTGAGCGGCCTGTCTGGAGTTGCCCTTTTTTGGTTCAGTTCCTGCGTCTTGGTATCAGGCCTGTCACACTACACAGTTCCAACAGTCATCCTAACCCCTTTCTCTCTCTCTCTCTCATTTACATGTACTGAGATGCCCTGCCATCCAGTCTGGAGGAGTCCATTCATCCATGTTCCGGAATCAGGCCTGTCCCTCTATTCCGCAGAGGTTTTGACACAATCTCCTAAAAAATAAAACATCAGGCAACTATTTGTCCAAAACGAAAGCAATCAGGAATCTCTATTACTGAAGAACCAGCTACTGCTGAATTGGCAGCATATAAACAGGAACCAGCCTTTGATGTAGATGATCAGTTAACATGGTGACGTACAACCATGTCACCTACTCACGGCTGATGTTATATTTGCAGCGTTGTCTGTTGTAATGTAGGTAAATTCTTCCTCATTCAGATTCCAGTCCTGGAGTTCAGAGTGAAGACCCTCAGCTGTATTGGCTGCAGTGTGGCTCTCAGGTGAAATGAAGTGTACAGTCAGTGACCTGTACAGAGTCATATTAGTGCTTCTCCACATGTCAGCTGTCTGAGTAAAACTCCGCTCTCTTGATCAAACGCTCAACTTCAGCTTGAACGTTATTCTACGTTTCCGCACCGCAGTCTTACTGAAGTACTTAAGGCTTAGTAGCTCGTATGGAGAGTTCAAGGTTTGTAGCGTTTCTCTGAATGATTTTTTTTTTCTTTTTCTTTTTTTTTTTTACTACACTGGAGGCAGTCCCTTCACGATATAACGGGTTCCACTCGAATTGTGCTCTCGCCATTTTGCGCTGTCAAGTTTGTGTATTTTGCGAAAGCATTTGTGATTGTCTAATTCAACAAACTGCCTTCTCTATGCGTTGGACCCAGTTTAGCATACTGAGCTGCATGATGTATCCTGAGATTTGCAGATTAGTAGCATTTCCACCCTCTGTGGTGATCCGTTTTCTACAAAGACGGCATGTAACACTGTTAACATCTAACAGTTCTCTGTGTTCTACCGTCTACCCGGGAGAAGGCCACATGAGGCGGATTCATGTTCATGTTCATTTGCATGTACCCAGCATTCTTTAACCACATCTCTACATTCTAATCTTTTTAAGTCGTGTTTTACAAAGGTAATTTGTAGCTGTAGTTAATTTTATATTAATGATGAGTCATCAATACTTAGATGCTGCCTTATTTGTTACATAGGACTAAATGTTTAGTTTACCGTAGAATACTTGCACAAAGTCAACGGTTAAATAAAGCCAAAAAAAAAAAAAACACACACCTGGGATGATATTGCACTGAACATCGTCACTTGTTTAAATTATCGATATTTAATATCGTTTATCGTCCCAAGGCTAGTAGGGTCACACTAAATTAGAATTTCTTCAACTCGAATGGTGTCATGCAGAAAAAATCGTTATTAAAGCCGAATCATATTTCTCCTTTCTAATCTATAATAACTAAAACTGCCCTGGATTAATTTTCAGTACTGTAAACAAACTCACCTGCAGTCATAAACTGTTATTCTTGCTGACAGTAGTAATGATTATAATCTACTCCCCTTAACTAACTGCAACCCTTAGCAACCACCTTCCCCTCCACAGCTTCACAGCTCTACTGTGCCACCTGTTTTACAAATACTACACCACTATTGCCTGATTCACTTGTGTTCATAAGCTTCGTCCAAACGGAAACGGGAGCTCCATACAGTGATGTCTGCCTGTGTTTCTTTTCATTGAACGTAATTTGATCTACATTTAATTGCATGTTTTTCATTTGAGTGTGTAACTGCTTTGTTCTCCTCGTAAGCAGCACATGTATATAGACTGAACATTTGTTGAACACAAAAATAACCAGAAATAGACATTTTTGTTGATGTTTAATTCAAGATAGTTTCACGTCATCTCCAATTAAAAACCCTTGAATACAAAGAGAACAATTTGTGAACAATTTTTCTTTTGTGGGTTTGGAAACAATACCTGACCAAACCTACTTCATGTTTTATTGTCTTTTGAAATGAAAGTCGGCTAATTTTTACACATTTTGTACATTTCTATTTTACTTGAGTACATTATTCAGCGCGACCAGGGAGCTGACGTGCCTTGACCTGTGATTGTATTTCAGTGAGGCAACGATGCTTCGTTTTCAGTGAGACCCCGAGCTGCTGTTTCGATGAGGTCCTGCTTTGAAAGCTTGACACGTGATTCAACACAGAGCAGCAAGCCATCATTCCTACTTTATAGTCATTAATATTAGCGCTGTCTTCTTTATCTGAGACAGTTGTTTTGATCCTTGTGCTCTCTGCTCCCTGTGTTACTGTACTCTCTTTTTTTTCTCTGTTTACTCACAAGAAACGGTGCGACCATGGAGGAGCAAGCTCTGCAAGGAAGTTATCAAGCTTGACCCTCAGATCCAGCTGCTGTTTTAGAGGCAGTCCAAACTCCACAGATGGAAGACGAGGCTGCCTGTGGCGACTCCTCTAATGTGGTCATCTAAATTCCACTTCACTCCTGCAGAGGGCCTGGGTGTGTCTGTGTAGCCGGGAAAACAAAGGGCTCCTCCACAACCATGCCGGTGTTCTGGACATCACCAGGTGGCTTCCCTTGGCACTATTCTACGCCCAACGCAGCGAAGTCCTAAAGGAGCCCTGCCTCACACTTTGGAAAAAGACAGATGCCGGGATCATCTTCAGTCCCCCTCCCACCTACCAACTAGTAAGTGCGGCATTTCCTGGCACCGAAGTAGTGGAACCAACTTCCCTGGGGTGTCCGAACAGTAGAGGTGCTTGCTGTCTAATGCAAACTGTCCAAACGCAGACTGAAGACCCACCTCTTCCAAGGGTATTTGGGTGAAGAGTAGAGTACTATGGTCTCATAATTGGCTTGTGTTTAACAGTGTCTAAGCTTAGAGGTATCTTTGAATGTTTAGTCTATTCAAACTAGCTGAGGTTATTCTTGAGTAAACAGTGAAGCTCTTGTGTAAGTCGCTCTGGATTAGAGCATTAGCTAAATGCCGTAAATGTAAATATACCACAACCAATATGAGAAAATATAAATGAAACAATGCATGTCTATCATAGACTTAACAAACTCCCTCAATACTTAAAACCCTAGTATTCTGATAGAACAGACTCATTTTAGCTATTTAAAAACAGTGTATACAGAAAGAACTCTGACATAGCACAGAACAGCAGTATTATGTCCTTTCAAGATGCATTTTTAATCAAGTTTCCATTGTCCTACACTGAAGCTGATGCCCCTTTTTGGAAAAACAGTCCCTAAGCTGCTGTTTTGCACTGTGCTGCAGCACATGTTCAACCTCCTGTGTTTGTAGGAGTTCTTTGATGCTGCTTCTCTCCTGCTTCCTCTAAAGCAGGAGGCTTGTCAGTTTGGACAGAATCCTAACCTGCCCTCTGTGCTAAGACCAACTGATGTGGACTGTAGCCATGGACCTTTTGCCTGCTGCTCTTTTCCATAAGGCCTCAGTCCAGTGCAGTATCCCAGTCACAGCTGTTGCGTCTTTACTTTCACCATAATCTCAGTGCGTGTTTGGTTGCCGTTCCAAAAGTGCATTGCTCCATGGACTGTATGCAGCTGTTGTCTTTACTTCTATGTTGAAGTTTTCCTCCATTTCTGTCTCTTCATCATTGTTGAATTCTCCTCTGTTGTCACTGAACAGTTTCTGAGGTGGAGCATGCAGACTGATCCTATCATGAACAGCGTTTCACTATTTCAGAGGACTTCTTTGTGGTCAGAATGCGGTCTGCACTAAACCGTGAGAACTGGTCAATGATGTGAAGATACCACACGCCTAGTTCGAGTTCCTGCAGATCTATTGCCCCAATTTCATTGTACTGAGATTTCAGAGGTAATACCACTGCTGGCCTACTAAGATTTAGTGTTTCTCTGCTCAGTTAATTTTTTCTGAGACTGTCAGGATTTGGTTGTCACTGAGAGATTCCAGGTCTTTCTTCTTTGATTGATTTAATTGATGTGAAAGTCAACTTTGTACATGTAGTCAAAACCAGCTGTCGTTTGTTCACATCAAGCATGCTGGATCTAGCAACTTGAGCCCTTTCGGCTGCGTCTGTTCCTCTTGCACAGAGAAGCTTCTCCCGAGGCGTCCGTTGTTCATGTCAGTGAACTGAATAGTTGGAAGGTAAGTGATTTTACATGATTTGCTTGATTTCATAACCATTTATTATTTATTTCTCTGCTTGTATTAAAGTAATAAATCCATGTCCCTAATAGTATCTCAAACCCTGCAGTATCGAGACTGTCTACCGCATAGTTTAATTGTAGCGTCTGAAAATTGGCTTTAACATCCTTGTTGTATGGAGTTTCATTTTGAGCCTAGTGGCTATTTAAGTCCTTGTTGCAAATAACTGCAGTGGTCATTACAGCAGATGTCCAGAATTCTTTAGGTAATTGGATCTCTACTAGCGTTCACCGTTCCATATCAAATAGATTTCTCCAATTTCTGTCTGCAGTTTTTAGATGTTGTGATCAAGGTGCTGAGGTCTCACGCCTTATGCCCTTCTCACTGACCAATGACTGAAAAACCCTTGCTGTGAACTTTGTACCATTATCTGAACAAATACATTTACTGTTCCATTCAGTCCAGCATCACTCTGTAGCTTTTACAGTTTCACCCTTCATTTTCAGGAAGTACACAGACTGCGTATCTACAACCCTCTTTTGCACACTGGATCTATAGGAGCAGCTAGGTCAGTATGTACTAGTTCAAGTACTGCTTTTGCTCGAGCATCAGGTTCTGTTTCTACTCTGAGCAGATTTCCTTTGTATGCAGACTTCACAGTTCAGTTTATCAATCTTGCCCTTGATTTTCATGCTCTCTACTGCATAATGTGAAACATCATAATTACAGTGATCAAGGATTTCATGCTGTGTTTGAATATTGTAACACACATTGTAACCATCACCGCTGTGATCATTGACCACATTCAGGTAAATAAGCCTATTGTACTCTTTAATGGGAAACTTGGTACCACTTTTGTGGCTGTGTCTTCTTTTTATTACCTTTGTGGTGTTGTGATCCTTGTGCTCTCTGCTCCCTGTGTTGCTGTACAGTCCTCTCACTGACCATCGTTCATGTTTTTATTCAGAGGAACGAACTCTCCAGGAGGTCGTCAAGCTATTATGGCAGATCCAGCTGCTGTTGTAGAGGCTGTCCAAACTCCACTGACGGAAGCCGAGGCTGGAGGCTGCCCACGACTCCTCCAACACCGCCGTCTTAATTACAGCACTACCGGCGCAGCAGACAGAGTTGTCGTCTCCTGTCCCGCACCTGAGAGGGCCTAGAAGTATCAGTGTGGCTGGGAAAAGCCGAGGACTCTTCCACCACCACAACCATTTTTCGCCTCTGCTAACTTCGAGAACCTCAGCTCTTCACCTGCTCCGGCACAGAGGACTACTCCTCAGGGCGGTGTTCTCACTGTTGAAGATTCTTCTCTAAAACACTGAAATGTCTCGACCCTAAAGAGTAATGCCTCCTGTTTTCCAGCTGCCCGTGTCCTGGGCGTCACCAGGTGGCTTTGGCTCCATCGTTCTCCACTATTCTCTGCCTGTTGCAGCGTGGCCCTGAAGAAGCACTGCCGTACGCTTCTGGACACTGTTCGGAAAAAGGATCATCGTCTTCAGCCCCCTGCCCGCTTGAAGACGAGTGAGTGAGCCACTTCTCCAGCTCTTCTCGCTCCACTGCTGGCTGCGGGACAGGTCCGTCTGTGCTGACTTCGTAGACAACTGGCAGAGCTTTCCTGCGTCTGGTCCTCTTACACAGAGATGAGTTTCACCTGAGCCACCTGGGGTCCATCGTTCTCTCCGGGAACATCAAGAAGGTGTCAGGCCAGGACTGACTGACCCTTCCCAGTCACACTGTCAGGTTAGTGAACTGCATAGTTGGCAGGTGAGTGATTGACAGAATAAATGGGTGGAATCAAATAAACCATGTAACTTTTCTGCTTGTATTAAAAAGTTATATCAGTGACACTCATAGTATTTCAGACAAATTCTGCAGTATTGAGACTGTCATGGTTTTTAATTTTAATGATCTCTAGCCCCTAAAGCAGTCCTTTTCAATGAAGTTATGATTGCTAACCACCTTCGTTCCCCAGGTCTATGTGAAACTAAATCAAGGGCGTAGGTCTGTTTATTACATTGGTGGGGGTCATAAAATCGGTTCACACAGAGACCCCTGGAAGCTGAGTCTTTTGCATTTATGATGAACTTAAAACTCTAACTGTAAAAATACAGGTAATTTCTGAATATGAAGTTATAAAAGCACATACAAGTGACCAAAGAAACACAAAGGGTAAGAGAGTAAATGTAAATGACTGCAGAATTTTAAGTAGTGAAATAGATTTCAAACTGGGTGCTAACCAGCCAATTAATCCTCAGAGACCATATTGTCTATTTAAGTCAAGACAGGTTGCCAAGTAGTATTAAATTCACCACTGCACCCAATTTTAGGTAGGAGCGTTTTCTCTTTAAGTAATCTAAGCAGTCTTAGCCAGCACCTTTTGAACAAGATTTCAGTGTAACTGACTGTACTGCAAGGACACAGTTCTGAAGTCTTCCACCGGCGTTACATTTACTGCAGGATTAAAGTGTTTCTCTACATTCCTAAGACTGACTGATCGAGTTGATTCTTTAAGCGCAGAGAAGCAAATCCAACTACCACAGTTCTGGAGGTTCCACCGAGATCCCAATATTTCTCTGGGTCCAGAGTTTTCAGAGACCGGATCAGAAACTGACAGAGGCGGCCGCCGTCATCCTAATGAGTGATTCTGAGTCAATTCAGGCGCTCTACTGACTCCGAGACTCTGTACCCGAGGTGACTGTGTAAATTAATTGGACCGCTTGCCTCACGAATTTAGAATAAACTGGAGGAGACGAGACGCCGTATTCTTAGACCTTCTAGTTACTTTAACCCAGATCCCTTTTGATATTTTAATTTTCACATTTGTTTTAGGCCATTGACTTTTTGCAGCGATCCGGACTCGAAGGACGAAGATGTGCATTGCCTTAAGATAATTTCAGTCTCACAGTTGTCTGAACTGGGAATCAGATTTGTTTTAAATTGGAAAATTCTAGGATATTGTGTTGGAATATTTTGATTCTCAGGGTTGTTTAGACCAGATACTTTTTTAGGGATCCAAATTTATAAAAATTCTAATTTTTAGGACATTTAATTCTCAATACTGAACTCAACTTGGAGAGTGTTGTAAAAGGGTCTGCATTTATTTTGTAGAAAAGTCTAAGATTTTAAAGCAAGGTTCAGGTTTTTCTGCTGCTAGTCCTAGTATAGGGATATTTCCACTTCTAATAGGCCCAGTAGAATATTCTTGGGAAAATGGGAAATGGGAAAATCCTCCATTTTTACATTGTTTTATTTGTCCCCAGATGATGTTGACAATATGTATGAACATATAGTGGTACAAAAGATTGCAGCTGAAACAATATCAGTATCTTATGTGTACTATGAGGATCAGTTTGCAGCTGTGCATGTAGTCTTGGATGAAGGACCGAGACAGTTGTTTAGAGAGCCAGGTGAATCACATAAATCCCTAGTCAAGACAGGGGGCAAATAATTGATACTACTTTTACACGGTCAAGATCTGAGCTGCCAAGTGAGAATGACAAGACTAAGACTAACTTACCAAACATTTCCCAAACATTTCTGGTCTCAGAATGAATGATATTGAGCATGGTAAGGCCAATCAGCTGTTTTTCTTGCACCACTTTAACCAGAGATGCCCCCCTTATTGACTCAATGTCCCATGTCCAAGGAAGCAGAAGTTATAAAGAAATAAATTCCCTTTTGGAAAATGAAGTCATTGTTGCATGTGAATCTTCACTGGTGAATAGTCCTCTGAGAGCGGTAAGTGCAGCAGTATATCCTGCTGGTCCAATTGTACCTAATCCAGCAACTATTGGGATGCAATATCTGCTGAGAATTCATCGGTTCATTCAGTTGCAGCTGGCTAGAGCTCCCAAATTTGGTCCTTATTTCATTTCTTCTTTTTGGTTAAGTTGCAGTTAAGGATGTTTCTCAGCAGGAAACCTCTGCCTTTTACTCCAAACTCGTCACCAGCAAAAAAGGTCATATCTGTCTTCTCCTCGCCTCAATCCAACATGGTGGATCCTCTGGTGCACTGGAGAAGATCATCATGGCGTGGCTCTCAGCAATGCGGGAAGAATTCTTTACGCACATGTCTACATTTCAGGATGTGTTCAAAGCTAGACTATCTCATGGGTGAGCAAAGACAGCAGAATAAACTTCTAGCAGGGCACTTTTTATATAGCAGGTTATATTTGTATTTTTGTGTATTTGGGCAGTTCACTTATTTTATGTTTTTTTTTATTTGACTCGTTTGAAAGTCTGGACATTTAGGTATAACAAGACCCTTGTCTTTATGATTTTGAATGTTTTTAATGGTCCAAATAAGCCTCTTAAACATTTTTTTCCTTTGTTCTTGCTCTATCAAAAACGAATTGACCTTGGTCTGATTATGAATCCCAATTGAGAGATTTTGATATTCCCAAATGCAATAAATTCTATAGAGTTGCTTCTTATGCAGCTGCAAATAACAACTAAAGGAGTTCTTATCTTGGTACAGAGGAAGTGGGAGATTACTATTATAAGGAAGGGGTGAAGAAAGAAGAATAACACACATTACAACAAAAGTAAGAAATGAGAATATTGCCTTTATTTCAGTTTACGCTCCAACTCTAAGAGATACCAGTTTTTCTTTTCTGTTCGATTATCTAACAAATCTAGTGGTCTTTCAGTTAGTGGTGGGAGCAGATATGAAAAGTCATTAATCATTTATTAATTAAACAGATCAGGGGGTGATATTTCTTAGTCAGCTGGCCGCTAGCTCTGAGCTTAAGCTATGTAATACCACATTGTCTTTACTCGACTGCTTGCAGCATCTTAATCCGAGCACTAAGCAACATACTTTACATGCAAGCACAAATCTTTCGGCTCTGATTTTAGGAGTGAATTAACCAAATTTCTTCTGTTTAATCAGGATTCAGTGGACAATCAGAGGTTTATTGGGAGCAGTGAATGGTTTCTTTAGGAATAATTCTGTTTTTGGTTCTTGGTGACAGAAAAGAGAAGTATCTGGACCTTTCTGGTAATATTCTTAAATAAAATGATTTGTATTGCAATGAGCTTAATATTCTTCTAAGAGAAAAAGCAGAATTTCTTATTATAAGGGTTAGACAAAATGACTATTTTAATAGAAGCAGGCCCAGTCACCTCTTGGTGCTAAAACTCAGTAATGAGAAGTTCTCAAATATTGCAGCAATAAGGTCCCAATGATGAACTACTTATAGAACATGCACAAATCAATTATACTTTTTACAGCTTCTATTCAGAATGATATAAATCAGACCAGTCCCCAAAAAACCTTAAATATTGCCTCCTTTTTCCATTCCTTAGAGTTACCACAATTGTCTACTGACGAGGCATCTTATTTAGATCCGGAGATTTCTCCTCTAGAATTGAAAGAGACCCTCTGTCAGATGAAAAAAGTAAAGTCTCCTGGTTTGGACGGCATCCTTGAGAATGCCTTTTCACTATATTGCTGGAACCTCTAGCTCAAGCAGTGCGCTGTTTTATTCCTAGCTCCCTATAATAAAGAAAGCCCAACGTCATATTTCAGTTTATGTGACGAGGTTTTGTTCTTTTTAGATAAATCAACAGATTCAGTTACCTCTGCTTAAAAATGTCAGGCCACAAGATAAACTGGGATAAATCTTCACTTCTCCCCTTAAATTTTCAGTTAGACCAAAGCATGCTACCCACTTATGTCTACCCCCAAATACCTAAAGTGGTCCACCACTGGATTGTGTGTCCCGCAGTGAGTGACTGTCCTCAAAAAAATGGTATACTTGAACAAATTAAATAGATACTAAATTGGATAAACTTGCCCTCACTGCACTCCAGATCGTAGTGGTAAAAAAGAATATTCTGTCTAGACTGAATTTCTATAATTATATGATACATTTGCTCCTGCCTATAAAAAATATTGGGATATGACCATTCCCAATACACATGCATACAACCTTGAATAAAATGATCTACTGTACAGAGGTGTGAGTCAGATGGTGTTCTTGCATTTCTAGAGTTTGAAATGTATGCTCAGACGTTCACCTTAAAACCTCGATCAACATGCCTGAGTCAAAGTGCTCATAATTCATGCTGCTCAATAGAGGAGGCTCTGGTACAGGCTCTGGTAGCCCTGTGTAAAGTAAAGGTCCTTATATTAATTTGGCATTAACAGTTGTTTAGGCAGACATACTCTAATATGGCATGAGCTCTCCACTCTTTCATAATCATAATTTACTGATGGGGAATGCTCCGTTTCATTGCCCCCAATGGGAGAGCAAAGGAGTTTAACCTCCAGGTGATATCTGTAGTGAAAATGGGTTAAGATCTTTCCAGGCTATCAAAGAGTAATGTAATGTGCCCAGCACCTCTTTCTTTAGGGATCTGCAGCTTAAATCAGCCCTTTGGTCTCAGAGACTCACTGAACTCCAAATTACATCCCCACCTCATGCTTACAGTGCTTTACTCCAGCCTTGCTCGGCTTCCTGTATTTTTTCCTTCCTGTATTGTATTGTTTTTTACTTTTAAGCCTCTTGTAGACGGGTTGGACTGTGTGTGGTCAAAGGATCTTGAGTCTTTATGTCTTGAGGACCATGCATGGGAAATTATCGATTTATCTTTGAGGAATCCTGATCACCAAATAATCCACTGGATATTTCTACTTAAATTTTATCTGACATCATTAAGATGATTCCATATGCAGCTTTTCCAATCTCCAGCTTTTGATTTATGCTCCTTAGGTAAGCTTGGCACCTTTCTGCATACATTTTAAAATAGTTAATAAACATTTGTTCTCAAAAAAAAAAGAATTTGCTTTAAAAATGTGACCAGGTAAGAGATGGCTGCTTAGACTTTTACTCCGTTTTTACACCTGTCTTTATTCACACTCCACCTCGGTTTAATCTCTTTAATGCAGTCCCACTTTTGATATACCTATGACTGATACTTCTGGGGATAAAGATTTTCCCATTTCTTTATCTACGCAGTCCCAGAGACTTAAAGACAAGAAAACAAGTTCTGGAATCCGCTGAGGGGGATGAAGCTAGCATTCCTGCTAATACTCAACCAAACATGGTTATTCTTCATGCTGAACTCAGATCTATCGGCTGATTTTAGGATAATATGGAGGGCTGTCTTCAAGATATTGCAGGCTGTATACATATGTTGAAGGTCTGTCAAATTGGTTTTATCTGACCACAGTCCAGTGTATTTGGATGTAATGGTAAATTTCAAATTTAAAAACTCCTCAGTGGAGATTTAACACATTTACTAAATAAAGAAGCTTTTGTTTCCATGTTAAAGAGAATAACAGATTATTGGCAAGACAACTGCAACTCTCCAGTTACTAGTGCAGTTAAATGGGATGCCGTCAAAAACACTTTGCAAGGTCATTTGATCTTCTGCGTCTCTTCAGAAAGAACTCGGAGCCAAAAACCAAAGAAAATTTGGAAGTTGAGAAGCTGCAACTAGAACACACACAGTCTGTTACAAATTGGTCTCTGCTAGTAAATGCTAAATTAAAACTTAACCCTGAATACACTCCTCATATTTCTAAGTTATTACTTTTTTCTGAACAGAAATAAACCCAGTTGTTTATTAGCTCACCATCTTAATTACAACAGACTGAATGATCTATAAAAGCTATTAAAACTCCTCTGGAGAGTTTTCTTATGACCTTCGCATAATTAATGATCGTTTTAATATCGCTTTACACTTCAGACTGTAGCAGTTCACATTGATCAGACTCTTTTGAATGCCCCCTTTACACCAGAGGAGATCTGGGATGCTATTAGGGCCATGCCCTCGGGAAAAGCACCTGGCCCTGGCGGCTATCCAGTCGAATTTTACAAGAAGTTTTGGTCAGATTTATACCCCATTTTTATGCCCATGATTGATAATAATCCTGAAGAAAATTTAAATGCTCTACTGTTAAAGCACAAAAACCCAACAGAATGTGCTTCCTATCGACCCATTAGTCTACTTAATGTAGATCACAAAATTCTAACTAAAGCACTGTCTCCCCGACTGGAAACATTTCTTCCATAGATCATTAAACCTGATCAGATGGGAATCATTAAATCCAGATATGGATCCGATAACATTCGCCACCTTTAATATTTATAAATCTTCTTACCAAAAGAAAAGACCCTACCTGCTGAGAAAGTGTTCAGCAGGATTGAATGGAATTTTCTTTTTGCACTACTGGAGAAAATCGTATTGGGGAATAATTTTATAAATATAGTTAAATTGTTGTATTTAGACCCCTCAGCCTGTATTAATGCAAACAATCTTATCTCTGATGTTGTGCCAATTGGAAGACACCGCAGACAAGGCTACTCTCTTTCAGCATTGCATTTTGCCCTAGTAATGGAACTCCTTGCTGAATACATTTACATCTAGGTTCATTATATCAGGAGTTTTAGTGGGAGAAGCAGACCATCGTATCATTATTTGCAGACGATATACTTCTATATTTAAAGAATCCAGTGACCTCTGTTCCTGAAATCAGAAACTTCATCACTAATTATAGTGTGCTATCTGGCTATAAAATCAGTTTTGGCAGGTCTACAGCTATTCAGCTGAATGTCCTGAATTATATTAAACTAAATCTACTATTCCAGTTGACAAATACTGGCTTTAGATACCTTGGGATAACAATTACCTCTGACCTGAACCACACTTCTAGGGTTATTGGTTGTGTGTTTTCCTCCTTCTAGATTAACCGTGGATCCTGCCGGCTCCTAGAAGACCCACTCACCAGCCCCCTTCATTCCTCCAGGATCACCAGGTAGGTCACTTGTCAGAGTCACAAGTCTCTACTGTGTATGGCCTGGGGATGAGTCAGCTAACACTGACTTCATCACGTCATCCTAGATCTCCAACTTCCCTACCATTTATTTATAATTTTGACAAAATACCGTCTCTCTCTGATAACTTTGTAGTGTACGATATGTTGCTTTCTAGGAGAGATGCTAGAAAATATATAACATAATTCCCTAATTGTATCTCTATATGATCACCACTCTCCTTGAATCCAGATCTACACCCTCAGCTTGGGGACATTGGGCTTAGTAATTGGACATTAAGGGGCATAGAGGATTTCTCTAGTTTATTCATAGCAGGAGTTCATTCTGTTCTCTGTATCTCTTAAATGCTGTAGATTCCTCACTGGAAGATGACACCATCAGTATTCTACATATTCTATTTTGTCTAGTTAAAGTGTATTCTGTTCTGGTCAAAATCAGATATTCCTTCCAGAAGGATGTGGTTGAAGCAGATTGCCAAATGGTTACGTATGGAAAAGCTAACCTGGGAGTTGCCTCAGAACGCTTTAAGAACTAATTAGGTAAAGCTGCTTTGTGACGACAACAGTTGTAAAAAGCGCTATACAAATAAATTTGACTTGACTTGACTTGACTGGCTTTACCAGAATTTGATCCCCTTTACAGTTGTACTTGGAAAAGGACCAAAACTGAAATTCCTTAGACATCCCATTTGCCTTGTATTTGACACTGAGGAAGAGGTTTCTCCATCTTCCCATTTCCCCCTAAAGATCTAGAGCATGCAACAGTATATAATATATCTAAATGCCTTAAATGTAAGTGTAAATATAGTAGGCAGGTGAAGGATTTAATTGATTACACCCATTTATTCTGTAATTTCGCAGTTTGTATTGAAAAGTAATATCAATATTCCTCATAGTATCTCAGACAAACCCTGCAGTATCAAGCCCACTGCTCCTAAAATACACTCTAGAGTTGGAGTTACTGAGTTACAGATCCTGACAACATGCTCAGTTTAACAGAACTATCCCCTACCACCCCCACCCCCCCATAAAGCAGCAGCAGGTGTAAGAATCAAACTAATTGCTGCTATTTTTGTGTCTCATGTTGAGGTAAATATTGCTTATTACTATTCTCTAGAGCTTCAGAGGCATCCGTGGTGCTCTCCAGAGCTGCAATCCCTTTTTCTAGATGTGCTAGATCTTCTCTATACAGATGAAATTTGTGAACTTGTACGCCACCAATATTATAATTCCGAACTGATGAAAGGATGAAAACATACTAGACCGGTCTGAAAGTCTTCCACCTGAACACCCAAAACTGGAAAAGGTGCTTAATCTTCTGCCTCTAACTAGGGTTGGACGTGCTTGGACATTCAAAGCTAAAAAAAATATATACCATAATCAACTCATGTACACAGGAAAGTCACATCATTTTACTAAAATATGAAATCACGAAAGTGAAATCTGACCATATCCACCGATTCAGGCACAAATCCGAGTAATCTGTTGTAAATGTGTAGCTATATGGATTTTATTAGTTACAACGGAGAAACCACTCACGTTAGTAGCTAGGAATGGGCATGAGTAGTGTTACTCGATTTGGACGCTAGAAGTCATTCAACATATCACAAACATTTGAGTCAAAATAGTCAAACTTTTGATTTATTTGGCAAAAAAATCTGTCACGCTCTTTGGTGCTGAGGGAGTAAACTGCTGTGGCCCATCTGCTTCTCTAGCGTTAGCCAGCACTAGTCTGGATAGCTTTTCCTAGCACTAGCCATCTCAAATATCATCTTGATAACCCAGCTGTAATCGGACCACTAAATATAAATCCAAGCACTCGAATGTTTAAATGACTTAAAATGCTCATCCCCACTAGTGGTTGTTCTAAATGATCTTGCTGAGGTTAGCTAAGCTTAGCTGAAGATCAGTGCTCACCTGTTCAGGAGAAAATCGGCCAGTTCGCCGTCCGTCTTGAAGTCCTTCTGGGCTCTAAGCTGTCTCCATTGATCAGACGCATCACCAGTATTTACTCTTGTTTTACTCCGTATCTGGTCATGGATCAAACAAATTTAGATAGAAATTGGATATTAAAATGTAGCTAGCATCGTGATATAATGACCAGACATGTACTCTGAAACCAATCACTTGTAGCTGTGAACAAGACGACATCCCTACTTTATAGTATTTCATTTTAGCTTTGTCTTCTTTATCAGTTGTAGTCCTGTTGTGCTCTCTGCTCCCTGTGTTACTGTCTCACTGTCAGTTGTTTGTGTTTTCTGTGTTTGCCCTTGAACATGGTGACCAGAACGAGCTTGACCGGCAGATCCAGCTGCTGTTGTAGAGGCAGTCTAAACTCCATCAACGTGGCTGTCTTTCTTCCAGCACTACCTGTGTGGTGGACACAGAGGGGCGTCGTCTACACTCCCGCACCGGAGAGACCCTGGGGGTGTCAGCGTGGCCGACTGCTACGTCCTTGAGGCCAGTGTTCTCACTGTTGAAGATTCTACTGTAAAACCCTTAAAAGTATCGAAAAGAGTAACGCCGCAGTCTCCTGTTTTTCAGGGGCCTGTGTCCAGGACTCTTTCGGTATAATCATTGTCTACTATACTTGCTGACACAATGGTCAGCTGGGTTCTGTGTAAAGCCATTTTCATCTAGATAATCATGCAACATGTTCAGGTTCCTCCAGACTGTTTGAGAGTACACAATGATTTATTCAGTTCACAGACAAGCTTTTAACCTGTATTCGACTTTCCTTCAAATCCCTCTGCTTGCTCCATGCAGATCTCGCAATTAATTGGAGCGTTCAAGTAGGCTGTTGTAACATCCATCTGGTGGAGCAGAAGGTTGGACTGTGTGGTAATCTGCATCAAAGAGTGTATAACTGCAGCTGGAGAAAGTGTCTCCATATAATCCACTCCCCTTTGCTTGACTGTAATCCTTAGCAACATATCAGACTTGGTACATTTCAGATCCATCTACACTGTTTTTAATCATAGACCCACCTTCCCACCACTGCATGTTCAGCTTCTGGGAGGGGGGTCAGAGTAAATTTGTCATTTTCAATGAGAGAACTCCTCTCCTCTTTCAGAGTCAACCCAAAACTGTGATTTTGTTGAACTCCTTGCCTCTTACAGCTCTGTGGTACGTTACAGATCCTGTAGCAGTAGTCGGTTCTGGTCAGTGTCTGATCTTTAATATCTGACACAGTCAGTTAAGTACTGAGGTGCTTATTGTGCATGTATCTCTTTTTGGATGGCATGTACTATGTCCCTCTCCCTCAGTTTTAAGTGGAATCTGACAAAACAACTGTTCTTTCATACCCTACAAAGACTCCCTTTTAACATTTTGACTCTAGCTTCATTCTCTCAGGCTTTTGTCCTGTCAACACGTTGTACAGAGTTTCAAACAGCTATTGAAGCCCCTGTTGCGAATTACTGCAATGGTCATTACAGCCCATCCAGAATTCTTTAGGCAAGTTGCTCTATTCTAGTACACACCTTTCCCTATCAAATAGGGTTCTCTGATTTTTCTCTGCTGTATTTTGATGTGGTGAGGAAGGTGCCACATTCTCATGCATGTACTTTTCTCACTGAGCAATGACTGAAAATCCCTTGCTGTAACTGAACAAATACATTTTACTGTTCAGTATGGAGGTAACATCAGCCAAGAATCGCTCCGTAGCTTTTACAATTAGACTCTTATTTTTCAGGAAGTTCACAGACTGCACCCGAGTAATCCTCAGTAAATGCCAGAGTGGACCCCATGACTCCTAACTATTTTAATGGAGGGAAAAGTTAGTGCGCTTACCATCGGTTTATTCGAACCGGATCTGAAGGATTTTTGCTTTCCACAGCTACAGCCCCCCAAAATAAGACCCTCACAGTAAGGTCGCACTAATGAGAGCACACCTGAATAAACTGCCAACACTCCACTTGCTCTTAAATTGCACATGGCATTCCACAGCATAACTCGCCTGTTTCCATCCCAAACACAGAGCTCTTAACTTTCTCCAGCTTGAGCTTAGCTGCAGGTTTTCTCATGATGTGAATGTTTTCGACATGCAGGCTTCTTAGAAAGAGCAATTTTTCCTTTGTTGTCTTCAGATATTTTCACAGGTGTATATTGATCACAGACCATGCCATAGAGTAGCTGTTCTTGTAACACAGTTCCTGATCAGTTGTACCCTTTGAGTACATTGTTACAGGCTTGACTGCAGTCTAGTGTTGTTCTTTTGACTCAGACAAGTACTGTGATAATTTGCTGGTGGTCCAACTTGGATCAGGTCTTTTACATTGTAATGGTTGTGGCTTTGCAGCTCCTCTTCAGATAAAAAGAATAGTAATGAGGAGAGTACCATCCACTGGTAACAGTGAGCATTATATTTAGTTTACTGTACCACAAATTCACTGAACAGAACATCCACCAGTCTAAACCAGGGAAGTCCTTGGTGTGAGTTGATTCAAGACTAAAGCTGAGACTTGTATTTATTTATTTATTTTTCTTACGTTTTTAATTAAGGTCTATTTATTCACATTTGTATCATACAGAAAGCACTAATTGTGAAAACAGCCCCCTGAGGTCCCCCACCTTAGACACCCTTGCCACATTTGGGTCAAATTTGAACTTTTATAAAGTCTTTAATAAAAATACAGGTAATATGATAATAAAGCACATACAAGTGCCCAAGGGAAGGCAAAGGGTAAAAGAGAGTAAATGTAAATAGTGAAATAGTTCAAACCGGGTGTTAACCAGCCGATTAATCAAGTCTATTTAAGTCAAGACAACCTGCCAAGTAGTATTAAATTCATCACTGCAGCCAGCCAAAGAGTATCCGATTTTTTTTATTATTCTATAAACTGCATCAAGTTGTTCACCCAATTTTTGAAGCTAGGAGTGTTTTGTTCTTTACATTCAAGCAATATAAGCAGAGGAGAATATATTTGTGGAGAAGCAAATCCGAATACCACAGTTTGAGGTTCCACAAAGATCCCAATATTTTTGGAGTCCAGAGTTTTCAGAGACAGGATCAGAAACCGACAGAGGCGGCCGCCGACATCCCAATGAGTGATTCTGAGTCAATTCAGGCGCTCTACTGACTCCGAGACACTGTACCCGAGGTGACTGTGTAAATTAATTAGACCGCTTGCCTTACGAATTTAGAATAAACTGGAGAAGACGGGACGCCGTATTCTTAGACCTTCAGGTTACTTTAACCCGGATCCCTTTTGATATTTTAATTTTCACATTGACTTTTCGCAGCGATCCGGACTCGAAGGACGAAGATGTGCATTGCCTTAAGATCATTTCATTCTCACAGTTGTCTGAACTGGGAATTTCTCGGGAACCAGATTTGTTTTAAATTGGAAAATTCTAGGATATTGTGTTGGAATATTTTGATTCTCAGGGTTCTCAGAGTCAATTCAGGCACTCTACTGACTCCGAGACTCTGTACCCGAGGTGTCTGTAAGCCAATTATTACAATTGGTTGCCTTACGAATTTAGAACACACTGGAGGAGACGGGACTCCATATCAAAGGGATCCAGGTTATCCGAACAGGGATCCAAGTGTCCGAAGGTCTTAGAACACTTAATTCTCCAATTTGGTTTTGGGCAGAGTCATTCCATGGTGCAAGTAGCCTTTTCAGTGCCAACAGACTCTGTACACTCCATACAGAGCGACGATTGGATCATGGTGAAGGAGAAAATTGTTGAAATCACCTTGATAGTTGGGGCCTTGGTGGGTTCTGCACATCACACCAACTGCTGTTCTAGTAGCTGTTTCTGAATGTGTTTACTCTCTAGAAACGGTGCGAGCTCGGAGGAACGCCTTGTAGGCGCTCTGCAAGGAGGTCGTCAAGCTTGACCGACCGCTGCTGTTGTAGAGGCAATCCAAACTCCACAGACGGAGGAGGAGTTCTCCAACACGTCCGTCTTAATTCCAGCACTACCGGCATGGCGGACACAGAGGGTTTTCGTCTCCTCTTTTTCCTCTGCTAACTGGTTTGAGGTTATCGGTTCTTCGACTTCACCTGCGGACAACTCCTCAGTGTTCTCACTGCTGGAGAGTCTTCTGTAAAATACTTAAAAGTATCGGAGCCAAAAGAGTAACTTCATGGTCTCCTGTTTTCCAGGTGCCCGTGTCCTGGATGTTGCCAGGCAGCTTCTGGACCATCGTTCTCCAGTCTTCTCTTCCCGATGCAGCGAGGCCCTGAAGGAGCACTGCTGCACGCTTCTGGACACCGCTCAGGACTGACTGGCCCTTCCCAGTTACACCAGTCAGGTTCGTGACCTGGACAGTGGGTAGGTAATTGATTTACTCAATTTTATAGCCTTTTGTTCAGTCATTTCTTTGCTTGTATTAAAAAGTAGTTACTCATAGTATCTCAGACGAACCCTGCAGTATCGACACCCTGTATGGTTTGTAACTGTAATGCCAGAAAACTGCTTTAGGGGGTTTCCCTTTTCTGTTAGATTATCTAACAAATCTTTGTATTCATATCCGCTCCCACCACTAACTCCTAAATCTTCATTTAGACAGATGAGGGTGTGATATTTCTCACAGTCAGCTGACCGCTAGCTCAGAACTTAAGCAATGTATTACCGCCTTGTCTTTGTCTTTTTTCGACTGCTGGCAGCATCTTGATCCGAGCACTAAGCAACATTTTTTTTTTCTTTTCTCCACAAGAGAAACTGCACTGTTCTTTCAGGGATAGACACGTTAAGTATCTGCCCAATGTCTTTCTCAGACCACGATAGTATTTGTTACTGGGATAAACATGACTACAAATTATGGCTGTGTGCCTTGAACACCTATTTACTACACAATGAGTTCGGCTCTCAATTGAGTAAATGAATCGAATTGTGTTTTATCAGGGTTCAGGGGACGATCAGAGTTTTGTGGGCAGCGGTGAAAGGATTCATTAGGAATAATTCTATTGCATTTGCTTTGTGGCAGAAATGACGTAGACCGCAAGTATCTGCCCTTGAATTTAAACTTGAAGCACACACATGTCAAGAGTGCCCTTTGTCAGACCCCCTCTTCACTATATCGCTGGAACCCGTAGCTCAAGCAGTGGCACAAATTTTATGCCTAGCTCCCCCATTATAGTAAAGAAATCCCAACATATTTCCTTTGATGCAACAATGTTTTGTTCTTTTTAGATAAATCATCAATTCCACCTCTGCTTAGTTTATTTATTGATTTTGAAATGTCAGGCCACAAGATAAACTTGGATAAATTTTCACTTCTTCCCATACATTTTCAGTTAGACCAAAGCATGCTACCCACTTATGTTCCAGTGGTGGTACACTTTAGGTATTTGGGTGTAGACTTGTATCCCTCTGAGTATGACGGTCCTCAAAGATTTGGTACACTAAAACAAATTGAAATTCATACACTCTATTGGCCTTGCCTATCGTGCTGCATGCCAGGAACGTAGTGGTAAAAATGAACTATTTGCCTAGACTGAATTTCTATAGTTATTTGATACCTTTTCCCCCTCCCTAAAATATTGGAATACACTCTCTAAGTTACTATCCTTGTGTATTTGGAATGGTAAACAACCTCGAATTAAATGATCTACTTTACAGAGGTGTAAGTCAGATTGTGGTCTTGCATTTCTAGAATTGTTCATAATTAATAACATTCAATAGTGGGGGCTCTGGTAGAACCATATAAGTTACAAGATTTTTGATTTTGTCTTGTTCCAACTACACACTGTAAACTAATATTTTGGACCCATAATTTCACACTTTATTTTAATTTGGCATTAACAGTTTAACAGTTTTAATATAGAAATGGCTACATACAACTCCTATTAGGAGTATTAGCCTTTCATTTTGTTAATCTGTTACTCTGGGCAATTTTAAGGAGTCTAGGAATTGATCAATCTGTAGATCATTTGGTGCTAGTGATTGGGAGTATAAATCCTTATAAAATATTTCAAAACTTTTTAAAATTTTCTGCATTTTAGATTCTAGCTCTTCTGGTCTTTTGGATTTCTAATTTTATAATTGATGTTTCCCTTTTTGTTTTATGTTTATAAGCAGAGTTTTGCTATCTTCCTCCCACCTTGTAATGTCTTTGTTTAAGGTATTAAACTGCCTCTTGTGTTTTTAAACTATATAAAACTATATACTTATACTTATTTTTATAACTATAAAAATAAGAAAAGTCTATTGTTGAGTGGGTCGAATGTGGAGAAGAGTAATGTGTATAGTCCTTACCGGACGGGTACTCCCATCTCCCTCCAGAAGTCAAGTCAAGTCAAGTGGGTTTTATTGTCATTTCAACTACATACGGAGTACACAGTGAAACGAAACAATGTTCCTCCAGGACCATGGTGCAGCATAGACAGTGCATACAAGACACAAGTGCAAGTCCAGTGAGGTAGTAAAGTAAAGTTATTAGTGCAATGCTTTGTGCAAAAATGCTTCCCCTTTTTTCCTGGGGTAAATGGTTGGAGAGAGAGAGAGAGAGAGAGAGAGAGGGAGAGTGTACATGTACCAGAAAGATATCAGTTCAGAAGTTGAGTTGTGTTGAGGAGTCTGATGGCTTGGGGGAAGAAGCTGTTGCTGAGTCTGGTCGTGTTGGACCGGATGCTGCGGTACCTTCTTCCTGATGGCAGGAGGGAGAACAGTCTGTGTGAAGGGTGGGTGGAGTCATCCACAATGCTGGTTGCTTTGCGGATGCAGCGGGTGGTGTAAATGTCCATGACGGAGGGGAGAGAGACTCCGATGATCCTCTCAGCTGTCCTCACAATGCGTTGGAGGGACTTGCGGTCAGAGGCTGTGCAGGTCCCAAACCAGGCAGTGATGCAGCTGCTTAGGATGCTCTCTATGGTTCCCCTATAGAAGAGGGTGAGGATGGGTGGAGGGAGACGGGCCTTTCTCAGCTTCCGGAGGAAGTAGAGACGCTGCTGGGCTTTCTTGGCTGTAGAGCTGGTGTTCAGGGACCAGGTGAGGTTCTCCGCTAGGTGGACACCAAGGAACTTGGTGCTCTTAACGATCTCCACAGAGGAGCCGTTGATGTTAAGCGGAGAGTGGTCCGGTCTTGATTTCCTGAAGTCAACAACCATTTCCTTGGTCTTCTCTGCATTCCAGTGAAGGTTGTTGACTGTACACCAGTCTGTCAGCTGCTGCACCTCCTCTCTGTATGCTGACTCGTCGCCTTTGCTGATGAGACCCAGCACAGTTGTATCATCGGCGAACTTTATGATGCTGTTAGAACTGTGTTTCGCAACACAGTCATGAGTCAGCAGGGTGAACAACAGAGGAGCTGCTGTCCCCGAACCGGACTAACTGGGGCCTCCCTGTCAGAAAGTCCAGGATCCAGTTGCAGAGGGGGGTGTTGAGGCCCAGCAGGCTTAACTTCCTGGTGAGGTTCTGTGGGATGATGGTGTTGAATGCTGAACTGAAGTCTATGAACAGCATTCTGACGTAGGTGTCCTTCTTCTCCAGGTGGGTAAGGGAGAGATGAAGGGTGGTGGTGATGGCATCGTCCGTGGAGCGGTTGGGACGATATGCAAATTGCAGGGGGTCTAATGAAGAGGGCAGATGTCTGTTGATTCCAATTCTTTCATCTTCCAATCCATTAATTTTTTTATAACATACTGGACTTTGTTGTGCAGTCACTGTAGAAGAATCAACTTGGGTTTAAACAAATATTCCAGCCCCCACCACAAATCCGTGTACGCTGTGAGCTACTACTAATCCTTCTATTTTCCCTGTGACATCTCAAATCACCCTCCCTTTTTAGAAATATCTGATGTGTTCAAATAACAGTGTATTCCATATCAAAAGAGCAACACCTGTTCTATACAAGGAAAAATACAAGTGCTTGAAACCCCTAGAATTTAGATTCACTGAGACTACTGGTAGATTACTACTGGTGGACTACTGTTAGGCTTCTTGTCCTTGAAGTTGCTGATGGCCTGCTGGGAGGATCCTAAAGCAAGGAGGTATGGCTGACATGGTCCATCTGCCTCTGTGCGTATCCAGGCTCCTGCAAGACTACAAATACCAGTAACATCAGAGACACTCTACTAATTAAAAAAAAAAGCCATGATTTGCAATAAAGATCTGCCATGCTTTATGAAACCTTACAAGATGGTCTGTAGCCTGGTGTTCACTGATCATCTGGGGTTTTTTTCCTGCCAGGAGACTGAGGTGGCAAGATGTACTACAAAAGGAGAAGTGATGCCATATCACTGTCCCAGTCTGTAGATGGCAATGGATATTGCAAAAAAGTAATCCCAAATGTAATTATGGTGTAACTACCCCATATGAATTAGTGCATATAAAGTACTTACTGGTTCATACTGGTACTTGTGTAGGTACAAGGAGGAACAAGGAAGTAACAACTGGGGGCTTAGAATTAGTTTCTAGAAAAAAAGGTGTATTTCTTGAAAGGCTTATACGGTCATCTGATGATAAATATGTATATTACATTATTTCATATTTACATTATCTTTAATGGCACAATAATGCATTCAGTAGGTGAAGCTTGCCTGCAGAACTCCCATGCATTAAAAAATATTAACAATTATACAAAGTTCCTGGTTGTACCTACTGTTCCTCATTGTAACTATGTTTAAGTACCGGTAAGTATTTCAAATGTTACTGTAATTGTTCTTAGTTCAGTTTGCAGTTCAGTTTTTTTAGTTTTGATAGAAAACAGGCTTTATCCTGAAATGACTTTGAGTCAACTACTGTATAACTAAATTGTCAATTTGTGAGCAAAGTCATTAAACACCAAACATGACATGGATAAAGGCAAAAAATGCAATTCTCAAATTAATTTTATATAATCATTTTTGCTCAAGCATACCTGGAGCATCTGCTAATGACTGCTGTCCTTGCTGGTCCCTGGCTGATTTCAGGCCACTTCTCCAATAATATAGCTACTGTTTCAGTGCCAAAATAAAAAATCCTGAAGTATCTAAAAAAACACAAAATGATGCCAAATAACTTCTAAAGTTTACTGCACAAAACCAAATTCTTTCATGATGTTTAATTTCCAAAATATTTTATTAACGTTCGGGGGAAATACAGAGAGGACTGTAGATGTCCCAGAATTATGGACCAGTCGCTGCCTGTACTCCAACTTTTCATGCATTTTTAGTTGTATGGTCTCTGTCAGTAGTATGGTTCATTAGAGCTTTGGCCTCTTTCCAGAACTCATCTGGTAGCTGGTTGTTAATGTGGCTAATGTTGCTGTTGGGCCGCCAGTGGCTTCCAATTTTTTTCATTTTGTTATACAATATTAGTATTTTAGACCAGATACTGGTTACACCAACTTCTACAGCAAAAGGACAAGAAATTGACACAGAAAAAGCATTTTAATATATATTCATGTTTTCATCATATTCCAAATTAATTATTTCATAACATCAATGAAGAAACAGGATTGACTTGTTTTCAGTTCTGATTTCAGTTCTCATACAATTTCAGTTTGTAAAATAACAGCTATTGTTTTCAAAGAGAGAGAGAGATTGATTTGTAGAGTACCTCTACATTTGGCTGTACATAGTAATGGTCATGATGGTTAACTATGGGTTCCAGAGGGCCAATATCCTGGTCATCTCCAGATGGATTCATCGATGGCGGAGTAAGGTTTAAAACCTCAATAAGTACCCATTCACTCACTCTGTGGCAGGCCATAGAGCTTGTAAGTGGCATCTATTGGGGGATTTTTATAATAAATATATTTATATTATTTATTTATTTATCATTTGAACATACAAATTACATGCATCATAAAATATTGTCTCATGGAAGTTTACATTTAAAATAAAATTACAATTAGAATCTAAATGAAACCCTATTAACACTACTTTTTTATAACTTAAATTGTTCACTAACTGTTTAGCATGAACAGTAATGTAATTTAAGGTGCCAATTATATATTTACATACTTTAATTGGCCTCAAACAGAAAGGAGTCAAATGATGTAACCAGTTCTTTGATCCTATTTAAAATAAAAGTAGGCAAGGTATTTTGCAACCGAAATATATTTTCTAAAATAAACTAAAGATAAAATGGCATGAAAATCAATCAATGAAAAAAACAATGAAAAGCAGAGATTCTAAGCTTTAATATGGTATGTTGGTTTCTAATATTGGACCTGTAATGCTTCAGATATACTGCTAGATATTCAGTGACGGATTTGTAGCCCATATTCGGGCTACAGATTAGGCACTGCTGTCCCTCCAAGCTTGGAGAGAAGAATCTTCTTTTTCAGCTGAACAGATAAAAAATGTCACAAAATCAACATAAACATCCAAAAAGAAAATCTTATTTAAGGGCTTAAAGATGATTTTGCATCTTAGGCTGCTGAACTGCTGAACAACATTTCTTCTTCTCTTCTAATTTGTTTAAGTGGTTAGAAGCCGATACTGTAATTATCTTTTCCATTCATGAAACGTATAATTACCATCACAGTCATCCTGGATGACAAAGCAGATGTCCTTTGAGGTTGTGAGATCAGCAAACACCTCTTGATCCACATCTGTCCCATTCTCATGTCACTTTCCAAAGTGCATCACGAGGTACAGAAAATTTGTCACTGAAAGAAATAAAACTGAAAAACAATCTCTCAAATTACCCACAAAACACTATAGCTCAAATTTCATAGTACAGAAAAGCATTTTACAGAAACCCTACCTTCTGCAATTGAAATCTTTCAAATAAGCCTCTGTAATCTTTGTGTACTTTTCTTTGAGTCCTATACTGCACTTTTAAAATCATGTTGCTCTGATTGACAAATCACAAGATTTATAATTTAAAATGCGAATCACAGAAAAAAATGGACCATAGACCAGTGGTGTGTGATCTGCATCATCTACAATAATATCTCAATTGTTGTCATAATCTGCAAGCAGACATTATGGAGTAGGTCTCTCGCTTCGCAGAAACCCCTCAAAACCACGCCTTAAGAGTTCACATGGTTCATCATTAGCTTGGAGGTGGTTTTGCTTTGAAAACACAGAGGTTTCTCCTTCTGCAAATCAGGTCACAAATCGGTTGCAATTGAAGACAGCTTGACATTCATATTTCACCATCTGCAAACTGACCACTGTGCTCAATATGAAGATTATATATAATTAAAAAAACACTACAGGCCGAAACCAACCAAGGAGCTGTTGGACCGTAATCTGTGACAGTCTAATTCTTTGACCTCAGTAAATGGTTTGAGATTTCTACTTGTGTGCAAGGGCATTTTATGCAGATTATTTATTGTGTGCAGTCACAGATGGCCATTATCAGATTATGTGACTGCACTGTTTCTTATAGAAATAGAGTATTGACATTCTGCCATGTGACACTGCCAGAAAGTGTGACCCCTGTATACTTCTATAAGAAACTGTGTAGTCTCACAATTTACAGTTTAAGTGAAATGAAGTTGAAATTGTAATTTTCAGTGTAAAATATATATTACATTAATGTAAAATAAATTTAATGTAAAAAAAAGATTTTGTAAAATAGTTTGTAATGTCAATATTTGTAATAACGTGCAGTTTTTGTATTATGTTTACTTTATTTTAGTAAATAAATAAGTGTAAAAGTCTTGCATTGGTCTAGCTTTTTCTAAACACATTTTGAAAGATGCAAAGTATTGTCTAATTATCATTGTCTGCAAAATCCAAGAAAATATTGATCTGCGTTTTTGTCAAGATTGCACACCCCTACTGTACACTAACTCTTACTTCCACTAGGTAAAGTTATACAATATATTATATAGCTTAACACAAACATAAAGTGGCAGAAGCTATTACACCCAGTTAGCCAAGCATGTTCTATACACTCGTCGACAAAAAAAGCCTGCAAAACAGCCACTCTGTCCGTCATTTACATATTTGACTGTTAAGATGTCCTAACTGCATGTGGCTGACTGGATGGCTGGCTGTCTGTGGGCAACGTTGGTTGTCTGGCTGTGCATGTGCAGCGCTGGCTGGTTGTTTGTCTGGATGGCTGTCTTTGTCAGTGTACAAATCTGGCTGTCCGTCCATCTGTGGCTGTCTACAGTGGGGGAAAAAAAGTATTTAGTCAGTCACCAATTGTGCAAGTTATCCCACTTAAAAAGATGAGAGAGGTCTGTAATTGACATCATAGGTAGACCTCAACTATGAGAGACAAAATGAGAAAAAAAAATCACATTGTCTGATTTTTAAAGAATTTATTTACAAACAATGGTGGAAAATAAGTATTTGATCAATAACAAAAGTTCATCTCAATACTTTATATATCCTTTGTTGGCAATGACGGAGGTCAAACGTGTCTTCACAAGGTTGGCACACACCGTTGCTGGTATGTTGGGTCCATTTCTCCATGCAGATCTCCTCTAGAGCAGTGATGTTTTGGGACTTTCAACTTCCTCCAAAGGTTTTCTATGGGGTTGAGATCTGGAGACTGGCTAGGCCACTCCAGGACCTTGAAATGCTTCTTACGAAGCCACTCCTTGTTGCCCTGGCAGTGTGCTTGGGATTGTTGTCATGCTGAAAGACCCAGCCACGTTTCATCTTCAATGCCCTTGCTGATGGAAGGAGGTTTGCACTCAAAATCTCACAATACATGGCCCCATTCATTCTTTCATGTACACGGACCAGTCGTCCTAGTCCCTTTGCAGAGAAACAGCCCCAAAGCATGATGTTGCCACCCCCATGCTTCACAGTTGGTATGTGTTCTTTGGATGCAACTCAGCATTCACTCTCCTCCAAACACAACGAGTTGTGTTTGTACCAAACAGTTCTACTTTGGTTTCATCTGACCATAAGACATTCTCCCAATCGTCTTCCACAACATCCAAATGCTCTCTAGCAAACTTCAGACGCGCCCGGATATGTACTAGCTTAAGCAGGGGAACACGTCTGGCACTGCAAGATCTGAGTCCCTGGCGGCGTAGTGTGTTACTGACGGTAGCTCGGTAAGCTGCTTGCCTATTGCAGATTCAGTCTTCCCAGCCTGGTGCAGGTCTACAATTTTGTTTCTGGTGTCCTTTGACAGCTCTTTGGTCTTCACCATAGTGGAGTTTGGAGTTTGACTGTTTGAGGTTGTGGGCAGGTGTCTTTTATACTGTTAATGAGTTCAAACAGGTGCCGTTAATACAGGTAATGAGTGGAGGACAGAGAAGCCTCTTAAAGAAGTAGTTACAGGTCTGTGAGAGCCAGAAATCTTGCTTGTTTGTAGGTGACCAAATACTTATTTCCCACCATTATTTGCAAATAAATTCTTTAAAAATCAGACAATGTGATTTTCAGAATTTATTTTCTCATTTTGTCTCTCATAGTTGAGGTCTATCTATCTTTTGCAGTGCAGCTTCCTGTTGCTGTTTGGGACTCAGACACAGTGCTGCTGTAGCATGTTTCCATACGAACACTGTTGTGTACTGCTCTGATTACGGAGTTTTACAGTTTACAGTTTTGATCATTATTGTTGTCTTTCTAATCTGCTTTTTTACTGGCTGTACACCAGTCTACTCTTACTCCAAAAGCCCTTTCTTCATTTTCTCCTTTCTTCTCTCTCCCCTTGTGCTGAGCCGCTCGCTGCTGACATGAGTCCCTTCAAGGTTGGGTGCTGGTGACTACCGTCTGGGTCAGACTCCCACTGTAAATCCCCCTATTTTGCTGCGCTCCTCCTAATCCTATTGTTTGTTTTTCCTTTCCCCTCTTTCTCGCTGCCCACTGATATGCTGTCCTGCTCTGGGTTCTCATACTGTTTTTCCTTCCCCCTCTTTCTCGCTGCCCACTGATATGCTGTTCTGCTCTGGGTTCTCATATTGAGTCATTCTCTCTTCACTGCATAGCTGTGCATATGACTATTTACCTGCATGCACTTTCACATTGCTCACTCTCATTTTTGGCTTGATGTCACCTTTGCAGCAGCTCTTAAAATTCACTATTGTTTCTTTTGTTGATTTTTATTCTTGTTCTGTCATTTGTTGTGCTATCCGGTGTTGACCAGGGGAGGACTGGTTCCCCTTTTGAGTCTTGGTTCCTCTCAGGGCTTCTTCCTCTTCTACTTTTGAACATATGAGATTTTACTTTATTTTATGATAAATTACCATAAATGTCTAAAAACCTGCTTTGACTTTGTCATTGTGTAGAGTTGTGTAGAACTGTCTATTGTAGAATAAGTGTGTAAACAAAATGAAATGTGAAGAAGGTGAAAGGAGTGTGCAGACTCCGGCTTGACTGTATGTACTCCTTATGTACTTGATCAATGTATTCTGTGTAGTTCTCTTCAAATGACCGGAGTGGCACTTGTTGTTGTTGTTGTTTGGATTTTAAGATGCATGTGATCAAAAGATGTGACCATCTGAAGAGTCAATGGCAACGGCTGGTAAACATCCTGACTCCATCCTACGTTGACAACAGTATAAGGTGTGAGCCTAGCGCCGCCTTTGCTGCCTGCGATGACTCTGAAGGGCAAAGACTGTAACAGGACAAGTCTGGACACCGCATCATTTGAACAGCGGCATTGGACTGATTGTGTTGCTTGCTTCCCACCATCTGATCAGATCTGATCCAGGACGCTTTTTCAGTTTGAACAGAAATGGACTTTTAGGTTGGGGATGTGCCCAGAACAGAAATGAACTCTGGGCTATTTTGAACACTTTCTGAGGAATATGGCCCAGAACATTGTGCACCCTTGGCATCCTTTCAGGAACCCAGGACTCTGTGGCCTGAGAACAATTTGTTTGATTGCTACAATTATTGTGGTTCCTATCATTTTCACACACCAGGGAAAGGTTAACTGGGAAAGGTTTTTGGTCATTCTCTCTAGTCTCATCATATGGATTGGAATGCTTGTGCTTGGTGGCTGCTGTATTATCCTGTGCATTCAAGGCCTTATTATCTGAGTGGTAAATACAGTGAGTCCAAGAAGTATTTGATCCCTTGCTGATTTTCTTTGTTTGCCCACTAATAAAGACACTATCCTTCTGCACTTTTAATGGTAGATATATTCTAACATGGAGAGACAGAATATCAAGACAAAAATCCAGAATATAATTTTAAAGAATATATTTTAATTAATTTGTATTTCAATGAGGAAAATAAGTATTTGATCCCTCTTGCCAAACACACTCAATACTTAGTGGCAAAGCCTTTGTTTGCAAGCACAGCGGTGAGACGTTTGTTGTAGTTAACCACAAGTTTAGCACACACACCAGGGGGAATTTTGGCCCACTCTTCTTTGCAGATCCTCTCTAAATCATGAAGGTTGGTGGGCTGTCGCTTGGCAACTCTGACCTTCA
This sequence comes from Salminus brasiliensis, assembly GCF_030463535.1. NCBI lineage: Eukaryota > Metazoa > Chordata > Actinopteri > Characiformes > Bryconidae > Salminus > Salminus brasiliensis. The sequence goes on along the minus strand of NC_132893.1, from coordinate 10,701,289 downwards.
GCTCCCTCCATAGATTTTCGATCGGATTGAGGTCTGGCGACTGGCTGGGCCACTCCATGACCTTAATGTGATTTTTCTTGAGCCAATCCTTTGTTGCCTTTGCTGTATGTTTAGGGTCGTTATCATGTTGGAAGACCCAACCACGGCCCATTTTCAGATCCCTGGCAGAGGGGAGGAGGTTGTCCCTCAGGATTGTGCGGTACATGGCTCCATCCATCTTCCCAGTGATGCGGTGAAATAGCCCTGTACCCTTGGCAGAGAAACACCCCCAAAACATTATGCTTCCACCTCCATGCTTGACGGTGGGCACAGTGTTCTTGGGGTCATAGGCAGCATTTTTCTTCCTCCACACATGGCGGGTGGAGTTGAGGCCAAAAAGTTCAATTTTGGTCTCGTCTGACCACAAAACCTTCTCCCAATAACTTGGTTCATCTTTCAAATGATCATTGGCATACTTGAGGCGCGCCTCCACATGTGCTCTCTTCAGCAGGGGTACCTTTCGGGCACTGCAGGATGTGAATCCATTGTTGCGCAAAGTGTTGCCAATTGTTTCCTTGCAAACTGTGGTCCCAGCTGCCTTCAGGTCATTTGCTAACTCCTGCCGAGTGGTTGCAGGACGATTTCTGACTGTTCTCAGCATCATTGCCACCCCACGAGGCGAAATCTTCTTTGGAGCACCGGGCCGAGGTCTGTTGATTGTCATGTTATACTCTTTAAACTTTCTGATAATTGCACCAATAGTTGTTACTTTCACATCCAACACCTTACTAATCTTTTTGTAGCCCATTCCAGCTTTGTGAAGGTCAACAATTCTGACTCTGAGGTCCTGTGACAGCTCTTTGGTTTTACCCATGTTGGAGACTTGAAATCTGTGTGATCTGTCTGATTCTGTGGACAGGTGTTTTTCACACAAGTGATTAGTGAGAACAGGTGGCTTCAGGTCAGGTAACAAGTTGATTGGGAGTGTCTAACTGGTCTGTAAAAGCCAGAACTGCTAATGAATACTAAGGGATCAAATACTTATTTCACTCCATGAAATACAAATCAATTAATATATATTCCTTAGATTTATTTTCTGGATTTTCTTTTTAATATTCTGTCTCTCCATGTAAGAATACATCTACCATTAAAAGTATAGAATGATCATGTCTTTATTAGTGGGCCAACGAAGAAAATCAGCAAGGGATCAAATACTTCTTGGACTCACTGTAAGTCTGTTTCTTTCCAAGTGTATTTTGGCCACAATTCTGTTTCTACTGTAATGATCCTGATTACTTCTGCCTGTCATTTGTACAGTCCCATGCTAAAGGAGGCCTGTGTTTAGAGAAGGAAAATGTATTGTATCCAATCCTTTGAGTATAAATGTGTAGTCAGTCCTTGTTTTCTCTAAGATGTTTTAATTTGGCTTGAAACCTTTAGTGTTTTCTGCTCACCGTGAAATGACTCCCACCATACCTCATGGACTCCCTTCCCCCAACTACCCCCCCCCTCCCCAACCCCCACCCTCATCTAATGTTGCTGCGCTTCTCCTAACTCGTGTTTTCCCTCCTTTCTTTTCTTTTCTTCTATCTCTCTCTCTCTCTCTACCTACCTACCAACCATATATTGAGATGCCTAGTTCCAACCGATCAATCCTGGTACCACCACTTCTCTCCACTACCCTGCTGCCTGCTGTCCTGCTCTGGGGTTTTGCATGGATTCATCCTCATCTCACTGAATGACCATGCATACCTGCCTGGACTTTAACATATCACCCACCTTCATCTTTTATGGCTTAACAGCAAATTTCCATATTCTCTTAATTCAATTATTGTGCTATCTGATGTCGACCAGAGGAGGATGGGCTCTCCATCTCAAGTTTTTTTTCCAGGTCTCTGTAAAGCTGCTTTGTGACATTTGTTGTAAAGTGCTGTATAAATAAACTTAAATTGAATTGATCTTTAATGATTTATTTCCTTTTAACAATTGTTCATATTTGTACACTATCTTCCTTTTTTTTATTATTATTATTATTGAAACTTCAAGCATATATAACCAAGTTATGATGCCAACTGCTTTAGAGAAGCTAGGGCTGTTTAAGCTTGGATTTCATAAATACTCTTCTATATTCTGAAAGCAATGTATGAAGTCTTTAATCCCTTATTTTCTACTTATATATGTTTAACATTTGCTGCTGTTGTGTTCTAGTGGTTGGAGTTGGTCTCTTTGTAGTATGCCAGGCCATTTATAGCCATAAAAATATTAAACCTGAACTGGTCACTAATGCTGACAGAGGTTTCTGATGGGATTTTCACAACAGGCATCTCACTCAGACTAAAAGCCAGAGCATGTCACAGTATGGTAATTGACAATTGGTTGCATAACAGTTACGAATGACTTCATATTAATCAATTCACTAAAGGGGTGAATACTACATATTAATTAATTCACTAAGGGAGTGAATACTACATATTAATTAATTCACTGAACACAAATTTACATACGCCTTTATGGTAAAGTTATCTTTACCTCTTATGTATTTGTTTATTTTTTCTGTAATCTTCTCTTGAACTGAATTTAGAGCATATATTCACCTATGATTTTGGCTAAAATCTAAACTAAGCCTGGATGTAATTTAGTCCTCAAAAAGGGGGAAAAGACAAACAGAAGAATTGATCAATATGTAGAATTCACTCTCTGTATGTTTAAATGCACTGGAACTAAAGAAAAACGCTCTAGCTCGTCGCTGTTGCCTAGACTTTGCAAAGGCTCAAGGGAGGGTGCAGGCAGATTGCCTCTCCAAGGCTGCCTCTCCAAAGTGAGGAGAGGGTTCCAGACACCAGGTGATGAGACCTAATAAGCTGCCTTTGTCTTTGATTTAGGAGAGTTTGTTTGAATCTGAAATTGTGTCGAACCAAAAGGAACTAAGTATGAAACTAAATAATGAATGGAGGGTCTCACCTAACTCTACTTGACCGACTGTATAAAATGTGAAGAAAAAGAGAAACAAAACATGTCAGTCCACCTTTCAAATATCTCTTGCAATACATTAGAAAATTATACAATAAATACAATAAAAAATGTGCCAAATATTTTATAGGTTAAACAATATTTCACTGATACATGTAAGAATTATCACAAAATATATTATGGTAAGAAAAGAAAAGAAGAAATTATAAATTGTCCAGACTGACGTGTTATCCACCTTTATGCTTTCTGCCTCAGCTAACTTACTTTAGCCAGTCACTTCACTGTAAAGCTAAAAACAATGATATTATGAGCAAAACTAAGGTGATTTCTAAACAAACTTTAGACAATATTGAAGTACAAGTTAGATTTAACCCATTAAGATTACATACAGATAATCTTACTTACATAAATATAATCTTAAATCAAAAATCAACTTCTGTTCAAATCTCCATTAGTGAGGCATTTTCACAGCTCGTCATGCAGGGAAGGCAGGTGAAGATTTTCCACCGGGGCCGCTGTTACACTCAGCTAGCTCTGTGTGTAAAATCCTTAACGTTACATCTCACTAAAATGGTGGAGGGATACATGCTGCAGGGTGTTGTGCTGCAAAAAATAGGCCCGAAAGAAAATTGTACTGTTCTCAGATCAGACACTTTTTCCCCATCATCATCCTCTCTCCATATAAAACGCAGAAGACACGTGTAGCTTCACTGGTGGGTTTGGATAGGAAATAAAATGGCTATATCTGAGTTGTAGTCATGGCGACCGACGTCTGGTTCCATTCAAGATCACTGCAAAGAAATCAGAGTGGGTCCATTTTTCTACAGTGAAGCACAATTTCACTGCAGTGACCCTGTCTGACCTGTCCAGCTCTCTGAATCACTGCTGAATCTGAACGTCCTGAACAGCAGATTCTCTATAATAAAGATCTGATGGGTTTGATCTTCTCTTACTCCTCACTCTGGTCTTCACTCTGTAACCAGGTTTGTTTCTGAGAAAACCACAAAGGTTTCTGTGAGATTTTAAGCTTTTATTTTTTAGAGAGGTGAGTTCAGGCTCCTGTAGGGGGTGCTATTAAACCCACACAGTAAAGCATCACAGTGCAGAATCACACACACACACACACTCTCTCTCTCTCTCTCTCTCAATGTGAGATTTTAGCTTTTACGACTCCTTTAAGACTAAATAGACAAATAAATAAATAATTCTCTCAGCTCTTCTGTTTCACTAAACCAGCTGACCCCAGCCTGCACTGGTCTTACTGGGAGGTCTGTACTGGTTTAGAGGCAGAGCTGCTGGTAAGGGAAAGTCCAGTCAGCAGTGAACTCCTGGCACTGATCCAAGTGCAGCTGCATCGGTGGACCTGGGTCGGAACCCTCCTTTATGACATCATCCGTGACGTCACAGCGAGGCCCAGTGCAGTGTGCCATTCTCTCCAGCAGGTCAGGGTCAGTAGGTGTCCTCCTGCTGACCTCCTACAAGACCTTAAATAGTTCTCAGTTCAGAGGAGCTTCCAGTCGCTGTTGGAACCAGTATGTTAGAGTGGGAGAACACTGAAGAACGTAGCAGCAAAACCCAACGGAGGCGTCAGCTCTGTGAGTCCAAACCTGTTTCCAGTGGAGTTGAACTCTCCCTCACTCATCTCTCCTCTCATTTCTTCTTCTAGATGTTTTTATTAGGTAATCTAATGTACCCTGTTAGGATCCAGAATGTGATCCACTGTGTGTCTGTCACTGAAAGAGTCTAATAATGTCATTGATCATCAGAACAGAGAGCAGACATTAACATTAGTTCACCCTAATCCAGTTGATCCCATTTAAAAAGGAGAGGTCCTGTTAAAAAAACAAAACATAATTTTTTTGATGTGATCTTTCCTCTGAGCTCTACTTAGTCTGTGTTTCTAAACCAGAATTCATCAGAATTCTTTTCTACACCAACCTTTCTTAATCCTTTACACTTACTAAACTTGCTAAATAAATGAGCTCTAATCTGTTTGTCTGATCCTAATAACATGGGCGGGACTAAAATACTATAGACAGAATAGGCAGAGATAAACTTCTGCAAACTGAAGGGGTTGGGCTGATGTAAGATGAATGCTACTGTAGACATTGTCCTTTATTTCTTTTAGAAATAAAAGAAAGAAGACAAATATAAGGGACAAAGAAGAAAAAGACAAATAAGATGAGAAGAAATAGAGGACGAAAACAAAGAAGATGAACAAGAACAGTAAGAATAAAAATACAAAGACGATGACAAAGAAGAGAAATACAAAGAAAACTAACACAAAGATGAAAAAGATAAAGACAAAAGATAAAAAAGACAAACAGAAAATACAAAGAAGAAAAAGATGAAGATGAAGACCAAGAAAAAGAAGAACAAAAGGAAACGAAGTAGACAACAAAAAGAAAAAGACAAAGAAAAAGAAGAAAAAGGAAACAAAGGAAAAGAAGACAAAAAACAAAGAAAATACAAATAAGAAAAAGACAAACATGACAAACACAAAGAAGAGAAATACAAAGAAAACAAAAACAAACTAGAAAGACAAAGAAGACAAAGACGACAGACACAGAACACAAAGAAAAGAAAAAAACAAAAGAAAAGAAGACACAGCAAAGACAAACACAAAAAATAAGACAAAGAAAAGAGGAAAAAACAACGAAAAGACAACGAGGACAAAAAAAGAAAAGAAAAGGAACAAAAACAAAGGAAAAGAAGAAGACAAAGAAAATACAAAGAAGAAAAAGACAAACAAGACAAAGACGAAGAAGAGAAATACAAAGAAAATGAAGACAAAGAAAAAAAAGACAAAGAAAAGGAGATAAAAACAAAGATAAATCAGACAAATAAAAATACAAAATACAAAGAAGAAAAAGATAAAGAAGACAAAAAAAGCCAAATAAAAGACAAAAGACAAAGACTATGAAAAGAAAAAAAGAAAAATAAGATAATTACAAAGATAACAAAGAAAAAGACAAAGAAGACAAGAAAAAGATGAAGAAGACAAATAAGAAGACAAAGAAAAAAAAAGCAAGAATAAAAAGACAAAGAAATCAAATACAAAGACAAATAATAGAAAAAAATTTTAAAAGGAACAGAAGACGACAAAGAAAAGAGCAAAAAAGGAAAGACAACAGAGACAAAGTCAACCCCCCCCCCAAAAAAATGAAGACAATGAAAATACAAAGAAGAAAAAGACAAAGAAGTGAAATACAAAGAAAACATAGAAAAAGAAGAAAAAGACAAAGAAGGACAACGATAAAGATAAAGATAAAGACAGACAAAAGAAGACAAAGTGAAAACACAAAGAAGAAAAGGATAAAGAAGACAAAAAGACAAAGACGAAAAAGAAGAAAAATATTAAAGAAGACAAAGAAAAGAGAAGGAAGATGACAAAACCAAAGGAAGTGAAAACAAAAGAGAAAAAGAGAAAAAGAAAAAAAAGAAGAAAGACAAAGACGAAAAAGAAGACAAAAAAAACAAATACCAAGAAAAGAAAAAAAACTGAACAAAAGAAAACATGAAGACTAAGAAAACACAAAGAAGAAAAAGACAAAGATAAAAAACAAAGAAGAAAAAAGAAAGACAGAACAAAAAGAAGAGGACAAAGAAGACAAAGATGACAGACAAAGAAGAAAAAATAAAGAACACAAAGAACACAAAGAAAAGAAAAAAATAAAGAAGAGAAGAGAAAGAAAAGACAAACACAAAAAAGAAGACAAAGAAAAGAGGAAAAACAATGAAAAGACAATGAGGACAAAGAATAAGAAGACAAAGACCAAGAAAAGAAAAGGAACAAAAACAAAGGAAAAGAAGAAGGCAAAAAAAAAATACAAAGAAGAAAAAGACAAACAAAACAAAGATGAAGAAGAGAAATACAAAGAAAATCAAGACAAAGAAGAAAAAGACAAAGAAAAAGATAAAGACAAAAGATAAAAAAGACAAATAAAATAAAACATACAAAAAAACAAAGAAGAATAAGATTAAGAAGATAAAAAGCCATAGAAAAGACAAAGATGAAGACCACAAGAGAAAAGAGAAGAATAAAAGGAAACGAAGAAGACAACAAAAAGACAAAAAGACAAAGACCACGAAAAGAAAAAACAAGAAAAAGAAGACAAAAAAAGACAAAGAAGAAAAAGACAAAGGAGAAAAAGATAAAGACAAAGATAAAAAAAGAAAAAGACAAAGAAGACAAGAAAAAGATGAAGACAAATAAGAAGACAGAAAAAAAGCAAGAATAAAAAGACAAAGAAAAGAAAAAAGAAAAACAAAGGAAAGGAAGAAGAAAAAAAGTAAAGAGGAAAAAAGGAAAGACAATAGAGACAAAAGTCAAAACCTCAAAAAAGACAAAGAATGAAAATACAAAGAAGAAAAAGACAAACAAGACAAAGACGTCAAATACTAAGAAAAAGAAGAAAAAGAGGAAGATCAAATAAAAAAGATAAATACAAAAGATAAAAGAAGACAAATAAAATGACAAATAGAAAATACAAAGAAGAAAGGGATAAAGAAGACAAAAAGACAAAGAAGAAAAATATTAAAGAAGATAAAGAAAAGACAAAGAAGGTGGATCAAAGGAAATGAAAACAAAAGAGAAAAAGAAAAAAAGAAAGAAGAAAGACAAAGATAAAAGAAGACAACTATAAAAACAAAGAGAATAAAGAAGACAAAAAAGACAAATACAAAGAACAGAAAAACCAAAGAAAATATGAAGACTAAGAAAACACTAAGAAGAAAAAGACAAAGATAAAAAACAAAGAAGAAAAAAGAAAGACAGAACAAAAAGAAGAGGACAAAGAAGACAAGTACGACAGACAAAGAAGAAAAAAAAATTTGGTAGACAAAGAACACCAAGAAAAGGAAAAAAACCAAAGAAACAAATAGAAAGAAAAGACAAACAAAAAAGAAGAGAGGAAAAAACAACAAAAAGACAATGAGGACAAAGAATAAGAAGACAAAGACCAAGAAAAGAAAAAGAACAAAAACAAAGGAAAAGAAGAAGGCAAAGAAAATACAAAGAAGAAAAAGACAAACAAGACAAAGACAAAGAAGAGAAATACAAAGAAAATCAAGACAAAGAAGAAAGACAAAGAAAAAAAAGACAAAGAAAAAGACAAAAGATAAAAAAGACAAATAAAATGGAAAATACAAAGAAGAAAAAGATAAAGAACACAAAAAACAAAGAAAAGACAAAGATGAAGACCACAAAAGAAAAGAGAAGAATAAAAGGAAACAAGGAAGACAAAAAAAGACAAAGAAAAAAAGAAGAAAAAGACAAAGGAGAAAAAAATAAAGACAAAGATAAAAAAAGAAAAACACAAAGAAGACAAGAAAAAGATGAAGACAAACAAGAAGACAAAAAGACAAAGAAGAAAAATATTACAGAAGACAAAGACAAGACAAAGAAGGTGGATGAAAAAAAGACAAATAAAATGAAAAATACAAAATACAAAGAAGAAAAAGATAAAGAACACAAAAAACAAAGAAAAGACAAAGATGAAGACCACAAAAGAAAAGAGAAGAATAAAAGGAAACAAGGAAGACAAAAAAAGACAAAAAAAAAAGAAGAAAAAGACAAAGGAGAAAAAAAGAAAGACAAAGATAAAAAAGAAAAACACAAAGAAGACAAGAAAAAGATGAAGACAAACAAGAAGACAAAGAAAAAAGCAAGAAGAAAAAGACAAAGAAATCAAATACAAAAATAAAGAAAAGAAAAGAGAAAGTCAAAACCTCAAAAAAGAAAAAAACAAAAAACAAAAGAAGACAACAAAAATACAAAGAAGAAAAAGACAAAAAAGACAAAGACATGAAATACAAAGAAAAAGAAGATAAATAAGAAAAAGAGGAAGATCAAAGAAAAACATAAAAATAAAACATAAAAGAAGACAAATAAAATGACAAATAGAAAATACAAAGAAGAAAAGGATAAAGAAGACAAAAAGACAAAGAAGAAAAATATGAAAGAAGACAAAAAAAGACAAAGAAGATGACAAAAAATCAAAGGAAATGAAAACAAAAGAGAAAAAGAAAGAAAGAAAGAAAGAAAGAAGAACGACAAAGACAAAGACAAAAAAGACCAAGACGACAAAGATAAAAGAAGACAAAAAAGACAAATACCAAGAAAAGAATAAAAGGAAAACAAAAAAAAAATTTGAAGACTAAGAAAACACAAAGAAAAAAAAAGACAAAGATAAAAACAAAGAAAAAAGAAAGACAGAACAAAAAGAAGAGAACAAAGAAGACAAAGATAAAAAAGACAAATAAAACAAGACAAAGATAAAATACAAAAAAGAAAAAGATAAAGAAGAAAAAGATAAAGATAACAAAAAAGAAGACAAAGACAAAAAAGACAAAGAAAACACAAAGACAAAGAAGATGAAGAGAAATGCAAAGAAAATGAAGACAAAGAAGACAAAGAAAAGACAAACAAGACAAAGACAAAGAAAGGAAAAAACAGATGAAATAAATAGAAGACAAAAGGGAAAAAAGAAAAGACAAAGAACACGAAAACAAAAAAGAAACACAAAAAACATAGAAGAAAAAGATAAAGAAAACAAAGAAAAGACAAAGAAGACAACAAAAAGACAAAGAGGATGAAGACCAAGAAAATCAAATTTAAAAAGGAAAAAAAAAAAGACAAAGAAAGATCAAAAAGCATTCTACCATATAAACATCCTTTGCCAAACATCAAAGACTTACGACTTCTAGTTTACTTCTCAGTGGTTGGGGCAGCCCCCTCTGTATTTTAGCTTGTAAAATGGACTGTTCCATCTGATTTAAGTCCGGGTCATTTCCTGTGACATTTCTCTTGCTGTGGTCTGGACACATAGGCCATCGAGTTCCCTTCTTGTCATTGATAGAGAATGTTTGTGGGGTGGTGGTAATCTTAGTAAGACACTAGTTTGATTTTTTGTTGGTTCTTTACTGTATGAGTAACATTTAAACTCTTTAAACTCACAACACTTTTAGTTTTCATTGGTTGGAAACTCTGTTATGGGGTAAACACACTGGGACTGCAGATGTTTGGTTTTGTTTTTGCTTGATGTTTAGAGGAAATTGGTGTTATGTAGGGAAAGGTCCATTGGAAGGTCCGATGGATCGACCAGCAGCAATTTGGACATTTTTTAATTTTATTTATGAGGTTTCAGATGTATTTGCTTAAGTCATATCCCTATACACATTGTAAAAGATCCTCTATTATAATTTGATCTGGAGTGCTGTAGGTGGTCGCCTAGGCAGAGGGGCTGTGAGAGAATTTTCTGTCTAGATTGTTTGATGGACATTAAGGAAAGATAACTGCCTGACAGGTTTTCACTCTTACACTCCTTAAAGTTGCTGTATTGTTCAGGTTCTGCCACAACTGTAAACATGTGTTTCTTTCTTTATTTGTTTGAGACTCCGTCTCATCTCAAAGGGGGGAATATGTAGTGTATTCAGCTTCATGGCTAAAATGTTTCATGCTAAAACTACTTAAGAGAAGCTAGGGCTGTTTAGGCTTGGATTTCATAAATACTATTCTATATTCTGAAGCAATGTAGGAAGTCTTTAATGCCTTATTTTCTACTTATATATGTTTAACATTTGCTGTTGTTGTGTTCTAGTGGTTGGAGTTGGTCTCTTTGTAGTATGCCAGGTCATTTATAGCCATAAAAATATTAAACCTGAACTGGTCACTAATGCTGACAGAGGTTTCTGATGGGATTTTCACAACAGGCCAGAACATGTCATGGTAATTGACAACTGGTTGCATAACAGTTATGAATGACTTTATATTAATTCATTTACTAAGGGAGTGAATACTACATTCATTCACTGAACACATATTTACATACGCTTTTATGGTAAATTTATCTTTACCCCTTATGTATTTGTTTATTTTTTTTCTATAATCTTCTCTTGAATTGAATTTAGAGCATATATTAACCTATGATTTTGGCTAAATGTAGGTCAAACTGTGAAACTCATTTCCTTCACTAGAATGCCAGGACTGAAGAAAGTTTCGACTGCCAACTAAACAAAATCTTCTACCTTGGCACTCAGGAGCCGAGCATGCAATTCTTGTTTCATTCTATTTTTTTGTAGCAAAGCCAGCCATTGCAGTGGCTTAAATCATGCTAGATATGACTGCAGAGGAGCATTTCAATATTTCTACAGTCTGTACTCTTTTGTTGGATGCAAATGCTGACATTTATTGACAACATATACAGTGGAGGAAATAAGTATTTGACCCCCCCTCACTGACTTTAAAAGTTTTAATACAAAAAAAATAAATGAAATGTCTCATAATTTTATACCAGCTTTATTTTAAAAGTGACACATAGAATATCAAAAGAACTGAGAAAATTACATGAAATGAGAAATAAAAATTAACTTGATTTTCATTGAAGGAAATAAGTATTTGACCCCCTGGTAAAACATAATTTAGTACTTGGGGGCAAAAACCCTTGTTGGCAAGCACAGCAGTTTGCACACACTTCAGGAGTAATTTTGGCCCACTCCTCTCTGCAGATCATCTCCAAATCCTTAAGGTTTTTAGGCGTGCATTTGGAAACATGAATCTTCAGCTCTCTCCATAGATTTTCTATGGGATTGAAGTCAAGAGACTGGCTAGGCCATTCCATGACCTTTATATGCTTCTTATGGAGCCACTCCTTTGTTTCCTTGGCTGTATGTTTCGGGTCGTTGTCGTGCTGGAAGACCCATCCACGACCCATTTTCAGTGCCCTGGCAGAGGCAAGGAGGTTGTTACCCAGGATTTTACGATACATGGCCCCGTTCATCTTCAATGCGGTGAAGTTGGCCTGTGCCTTTAAAAGAAAAACACCCCCAAAACATAATACTTCTACTACCATGCTTGACGGTGGGGATGGTGTTCTTAGGGTCATGTTCTATATTTTTCTTCCTCCAAACACGTTGAGTTGAGGCCAAATAGCTAAATTTTGGTCTCATCTGACCACAGCACCTTCTCCCAGTCTCTCTCGGAGTCATTAATATGTTCATTGGCGAACTTTAGGCGGGCCTGGACATGAGCCTTCTTGAGCAGAGGAACCTTGCGTGCACTGCAGGATTTTAAACCATTACGTCTCAGTGTATTACCAATGTTTTTTTTGGAGACTGTGGTCCCAGCTGCCTTGAGATCATTAGCCAGCTCCTCCCGTGTAGTTCTTTGCTGATTTTTAACCTTTCTCATGATCAATGAGACTCCACGAGGTGATATCTTGCATGGAGATCCAGGTCTAGGTCGATTGACCGTAATGTTGTACTTCTTCCACTTCCAAATAATTGCACAAACAGTTGTCATCTTCTCATCCAGCTTCTTACTTATGGCTTTGTAGCCCATTCCAGCCTTGTGTAGGTCAACAGTTTTGTCCCTGACATCTTTAGACAGCTCTTTAGTCTTGCCCATGATGGAGATGTTGGAGTGTCACTGAGTCTCTTGGCAGTTGGCCTTTTACACAGGTGACAATTTGGGACCGGTGTCTCTTATGCAGGCAATGAACTTCACTGAGATTAGGATGTGTCAGTGGTCTGTGGGAGCCAACATTAGTCATGGTTTTTAGGGGATCAAATACTTAGAGAGGTATATCCGTCCAGTCCTGAAGATTTTTTTGGTTTTGATCTAAAAATGGCTACGTACAACTCCTCATTATTCTTATAAAATATTTCAAAACTTTCTTGAATTTTCTGCATTTTAGATTCTAGCTCTTCTAGTCTTTTGGATTCCTAATTTTATCAATAATATTATCCGCTTGATGTTTCCCTGTTTCTTGTGAGTTTAGCTATCTTCCTCCTACCTTGTAATGTCTTTGTTTAAGGTATAAAACTGCCTCCTGTGTTTTTAAACTATATATCTCAATTCATTTCATGATTCAAGATTGGGGCATGATCGGAAAGATCTATTCTACCATTATCACTGCCCCCACCTTATCTCGAGCTCTGCTAAAAATAAGAAAAGTCTATTGTTGAGTAGGTTGAATGTGGAGAAGAGTAATGTGTATAGTCCTTACCGGATGGGTACATTTCCCTTCAGATATCTGTTGATTCCAATTCTTTCATCATCCTATTTATTTATTTATTTATTTACTGGACTTTGTTGTGCATTCACTCTAGAAGAATCAACTTTGGTTTAAACAAACATTCCAGCCCCCACCACAAATCAGTGTACCCTGTGAGCTAGTCATCATACCAAACCATCTTTTATAGAAATTCAGTTCACTTCCCGGAGGGGCATATACAGTGCCCTCCATAATTATTGGCACCCCTGGTTAAGATGTGTTCTTTAGCTTCTAATAAATTGAGTTTTTTTTCTAAAAAATCTAGGACCTCGATGGAAAAAAGAGCAAAATCCAACCTTTAACTCAAGTGAATTTTAAGGGGGAAACAAAATCCCTGACTAAGAAATAATTATTCTTCATAAAATCACCTGTTCCATAATTATTGGCACCCCTAACATTTCTTTGGAAATAAATGTAATTAAAGTATTTCTGTCAATTCTACAGTAGTTTACGAAGAACAAATTGTTCTCAGGCCACATTTTCACACACCAGTGTCCTATGTAGCTTTTACAGCCAAAGTGCTTCAGGACTGAAATTAGGGTTGAGCACAGCAGTCTTTAGGTTGGAAGGTTTTGTAACTGGAAAAGGTTTTTGGTCATTCTCTCTAGTCTCATCATATGGATTGCAATGCTTGTGCTTGGTGGCTGCTGTATTATCCTGTGCATTCAAGGCCTTATTATCTGAGTGGTAAATAAGTCTGTTTCTTTCCCGTGTATTTTGGCCACAATTCTGTTTCTACCGTGTTGACCCTGATTATTTCTGCCTGTGTCATTTGTATAGTCCCATGCTAAAGGAGGCCTGTGTTTAGAGAAGGACATTTTATTGTATCCAGTCCTTTGAGTATAAATGTGTAGTCAGTCCTTGTTTTCTCTAAGATGTTTTAATTTGGCTTGAAACCTGTAGTGTTTTCTGCTCACCGTGACTCAGAAGACACGTGTAGCTTCACTGGTGGGTTTGGATAGGAAATAAATTCGCTATATCGGAGTTGTAGTCATGGCGACCGACATCTGGTTCCATTCAAGATCACTGCAAAGAAATCAGAGTGGGTAGGTTTCTCTACAGTGAAGCACAATTTCACTGCAGTGACCCTGTCTGACCTGTCCAGCTCTCTGAATCACTGCTGAATCTGAACGTCCTGAACAGCAGATTCTCTATAATAAAGATCTGATGGTTTTGATCTTCTCTTACTCCTCACTCTGGTCTTCACTCTGTAACCAGGTTTGTTTCTGAGAGAACCACAAAGATTTCTGTGAGATTTTAAGCTTTTATATTTTAGAGTAGTCTGTCCTTGTTTTCTCTAAGATGTTTTAATTTGGCTTGAATCCTTTAGTGTTTTCTGCTCACCGTGATCTTGTCCCACTGTAACCCTTCCCCCAACTACCCTCTCCACCCTCATCCACCCATCCACTATCCTCATCCACCCATCGCAGTGTTTCCGCGCTTCTCCTAACTTGCTTTTTCCCTCCTTTCTTTTCTTTCCTCCACTACCCTGCTGCCCGCTGTCCTGCTCTGGGGTTTGGCATGGAATTATCCTCTTCTCACTGCATGACCATGCATACCTGCCTGGACTTTAACATTTCACTCACCTTCATCTTTTATGGCTTAACCGCAAATTTGCATATTCTCTTAATTCAATTATTGTGCTATCTGATGTCGACCAGAGGAGGATGGGCTCCCCATCTCAAGTTTTCTTCCAGGTCTCTGTAAAGCTGCTTTGTGACATTTGTTGTAAAAAGTGCTGTATAAATAAACTTAAATTGAATTGAAGAAAAAGAAAAATATATATTATGGTAAAAAAAGAAAAGAAAAGAAGAAAATTATAAAGAAAAGAAATTATAAATTGTCCAGACTGACATGTTATCCACCTTTATGCTTTCTGCCTCAGCTAACTTACTTTAGCCAGTCACTTCACTGTAAAGCTAAAAACAATTATATGAGCAAAACTAAGGTGATTTCTAAGCAAACTTTAAACAATATTGACGTACAAGTTAGATTTAACCCATTAAGATTACATACAGATAATCTTACTTACATAAATATAATATTACTTACATACAGATAATCTTACTTACATAAATATAATCTTACATACATAAATATAATATTACTTACATACAGATAATCTTACTTACATAAATATAATCTTACACACATAAATATAATATTACTTACATTTACTTACTTACTTACAGATAATCTTAAATCACAAATCAACTTCTGTTCAAATCTCCATTAGTGAGGCAGGTGAAGATTTTCCACCGGGGCCGCTGTTACACACAGCTCCGTGTGTAAAATCCTTAACATTACATCTCACTAAAATGGTGGAGGGATACATGCTGCAGGGTGTTGCGCTGCAAAAAATAGTCCTGAAAGAAAATTGTACTGTTCTCAGATCAGACACTTTTTCCCCATCATCATCCTCTCTCCATATAAAATGCAGAAGACACGTGTAGCTTCTCTGGTAGGTTTGGATAGGAAATAAAATGGCTATATCTGAGTTGTAGTCATGGCGACCAACTTCTGGTTCCATTCAAGATCACTGCAAAGAAATCAGAGTGGGTAGGTTTCTCTACAGTGAAGCACAATTTCACTGCAGTGACCCTGTCTGACCTGTCCAGCTCTCTGAATCACTGCTGAATCTGAACGTCCTGAACAGCAGATTCTCTATAATAAAGATCTGATGGGTTTGATCTTCTCTTACTCCTCACTCTGGTCTTCACTCTGTAACCAGGTTTGTTTCTAAAAGAACCACAAAGGTTTCTGTGAGATTTTAAGCTTTTATTTTTTAGAGAGGTGAGTTCAGGCTCCTGTAGGGGGCGCTATTAAACCCACACAGTAAAGCATCACAGTGCAGAATGACACACACACACACACACTCTCTCTCTCTCAATGTGAGATTTTAGCTTTTACGATTCCTTTAAGACTAAATAGACAAATAAATAAATAATTCTCTCAGCTCTTCTGCTCCACTAAACCAGCTGACCCCAGCCTGCACTGGTCTTACTGGGAGGTCTGTACTGGTTTAGAGGCAGAGCTGCTGGTAAGGGAAAGTCCAGTCAGCAGTGAACTCCTGGCACTGATCCCAGTGCAGCTGCTTTGGTGGACCTGGGTCGGAACCCTCCTTTATGACATCATCTGTGACGTCACAGCGAGGCCCAGTGCAGTGTGCCATTCTCTCCAGCAGGTCAGGGTCAGTAGGTGTCCTCCTGCTGACCTCCTACAGGACCTTAAATAGTTCTCCGTTTAGAGGAACTTCCAGTCGTTGTTGGAACCAGTATGTGGGAGAACACTGAAGAACGTAGCAGCAAAACCCAACAGAGGCGTCAGCTCTGTGAGTCCATACCTGTTTTTTTTTTTTTTTTTTTGTGGAGTTGAACTCTCCCTCACTCATCTCTCCTCTCATTTCTTCTTCTAGATGTTTTATTAGGTAATCTAACAGTACTCTGTTAGGATCCAGAATCAGGCCTGTCTGTCACTGAAAGAGTCTAATAATGTAATTGATCATCAGAACAGAGAGCAGACATTAACATTAGTTCACCCTAATCCAGTTGTCTAAGAAGAAAAAAATTAAAGAAGACAAAGAAAAGACAAAGATGACAAAAAATCTAAAGAAATGAAAACAAAGGAGAAAAAGAAAGAAAGA
This sequence comes from Salminus brasiliensis, assembly GCF_030463535.1. Classification (NCBI taxonomy): domain Eukaryota; kingdom Metazoa; phylum Chordata; class Actinopteri; order Characiformes; family Bryconidae; genus Salminus; species Salminus brasiliensis. Next base: position 10,684,642 of record NC_132893.1, on the reverse strand, counting down.
AAGAAGAAGGATAAAGACAAAAACAAAAAAGACCAAGACGACAAAGATAAAAGAAGACAACTATAAACACAAAGAGGATAAAGAAGACAAAAAAGACAAATACCAAGAAAAGAATAGAAGAAAAACAAAAGGAAAATATAAAGACTAAGAAAACACAAAGAAAAAAAGACAAAGATAAAAAACAAAGAAGAAAAAAGAAAGACAGAACAAAAAGAAGAGAACAAAAAAGACAAATAAAAACAAGATAAAGACAAAGATAAAAAAGAAAAAGACAAAGAAGACAAGAAAAAGATGATGAAGACAAAAAAGAAGACAAAGACAAAGGAAAAGAAGAAGAAAAAAGAAAAGAGGAAAAAAAGGAAAGACAATAGAGACAAAGTCAAAACCTCAAAAAAGAAAAAAAAAACAAAAGAAGACAACAAAAATAACAAGATAATAAAACAAGATAAAGACGTGAAATACAAAGAAAACAAAGAAAAAGACAAAGAAAAAGATAAAGACAAAAGATAAAATAAGACAAATAAAATGACAAATAGAAAATACAAAGAAGAAAATGATAAAGGAAACAAAAAGACAAAGCAGAAAAAGAAGAAAAAGTTTAATGAAGACAAAGAAGATGATGACAATCTAGGGAAATGAAAACAAGAGAGAAAAAGAAAGAAAGAAGAAAGAGAAAGAGAAAGACAAAGACAAAAAAGACCAAGACGACAAAAATAAATGAAGACAACTATAAACACAAAGAGGATAAAGAAGACAAAAAAGACAAGTCCCAAGAAAAGAATAAAAGAAAAAAATATATATATATAAAGACTAAGAAAACACAAAGAAAAAAAGACAAAAATAAAAAACAAAGAAGAAAAAAGAAAGACAGAACAAAAGAAGAGAACAATATATTTTTTTTTTGTCTTTTTCTAAAAAAAGACAAAATAAAAGATAAAATAAGACAAATAAAATGACAAATCGAAAATACAAAGAAGAAAAGGATAAAGAAGACAAAAAGACAAAGCAGATAAAGAAGAAAAAGATTAATGAAGACAAAGAAGATGATGAAAATCTAAGGAAATGAAATCAAGAGAGAAAAAGAAAGAAAGTAGAAAGAGAAAGACAAAGACAAAAAAGACCAAGACGACAAAGATAAATGAAGACAACTATAAACACAATGAGGATAAAGAAGACAAAAAAGACCAATACCAAGAAAAGAATAAAAGAAAAATATATATATATGAAGACTAAGAAAACACAAAGAAAAAAAGACAAAGATAAAAAACAAAGAAGAAAAAAGAAAAAGACAAAGAAGACAAGAAAAAGATGATGAAGTCAAATAAGAAGACCAAGAAAAAAGCAAGAATAAAAAGACAAAGAAATGAAATACAAAGAAAAATAATAGATTTTTTTTTTAAAAGGAAAAGAAGAAGACAAAGAAAAGAGGAAAGGACAATAGAGACAAAGTCAAAACCCCCAAAAAAGAAGAAAAAAAACAAAAGAAGACAACAAAAATACAAAGAAAAAAGACAAAGACAAAGAAGTGAAATACAAAGAAAACAAAAAAAGAAAAGACAAAGAAGAATGACAAAGAAAAACATAAAAGAAAACTAATAAAATGACAAATAGAAAATACAAAGAAGAAAAGGATAAAGAAGACAAAACGACAAAGAACAAAAGACAATAAGGACGAAGAATAAGAAGACAAAGACCAAGAAAAGAAAAGGAACAAAAACAGGAAAAGAAGGAAAAGAAGAAGGCTAAGAAAATACAAAGAAAAAAAGACAAATAAGACAAAGACGAAGAAGAGAAATACAAAGAAAATCAAGACAAAGAATAAAGACAAAGAATAAAGACAAAGAAATCAAATACAAAGACAAAGAAAAGTAAAGAAAAAAGAAAAACAAAGGAAAAGAAGAAGAAAAAAGAAAAGAGGAAAAAAGGAAAGACAATAGAGACAAAGTCAAAACCTAAAAAAAGAAAAAAAAAAAGAAAAAAACAACAACGACAAAGATAAAAGAAGAAAACTATAAACACAAAGAGGATAAACAAGACAAAAAAGCCAAAGAAAAGACAAAGATGAAGACCACAAAAGAAAAAAGAAGAATCTCTCTGCTCCCTGTGTTACTGTGCAGTACTCAATAACAATCGTTTACGTTTCTGTCTGTGTTTACTCTCGAAAAACTTGGCAAACATGGAGGAGTGATCTATCCAGGCGCTCTGCAAGGAGGTCATCAAACTTAACTGCTGCTGTTGTAGAGGCAGTCCAAACTCCACAGACGGAAGACGAGGCTGGAGGCTGCCCATAACTCCTCCAACGCTGCTGTCTTAAAACCAGCACTACGGCGTGGTGGATACAGCATTGTTGTCTCCACTCCTGCACCGGAGAGGGCCTGGGGGTGTCTGCGTGGCCTGGAAAAGCAGAGGGCTGCTCCACCACCACAGCTGGTTTTCACCTCAACTAACTGGTGCGAGGTTCAGTTCACTTATAATTTGATGTTTAAGCTGTGTTCAGTTCTTTTGGAGTTTGGAAATTAAAAGTCTTGTTATACTTGAGTTTATTTTTAATATGTATGGTTTTGAATGTCTTGAGCTGAAATATTTTAATGGTTTAAACGTTCATAAAATGAATTGACCTTGGTCTGATTAAAGAGCCCCATTTAAGAGATTTTGATATTCCCAAATGCAATGAATTCTATAGAGTTGCTTCTTATGCAACTGCAAATAACAACTAAAGGAGTTCTTATCTATGTACAGAAGAATTGGGAGATTACTGTTTGAAACCAAGGAAGGGGTGAAGAAAGGAGAATAACATACATTACTACAAAAGTAAGAAATGGAAGTATTGCCTTTATTTCAGTTTACGCTCCAACTCTAAGAGATACCAGTTCTTTTCTGTTAGATGATCTAACAAATATGTTGGACCTTCGGTTAGTGGTGGGAGCAGATATGATCATTTCGGTTAGTGGTGGGAGCAGATATATAATCATTTATTAATTAAACAGGTCAGGGGGTGATATTTCTTAGTCAGCTGGCCGCTAGCTCCAAGCTTAAGCTATGTATTACCACATTGTCTTTACTCGACTGCTTGCAACATCTTAATCCGAGCACTAAGCAACATACTTTATCTGCAAGCACAAATCTTTCGGCTCTGAATTTACGAGTGAATTGAAATGAAATTTCTTCTGTTTAATCAGGGTTCAGTGGACGATCAAAGGTTTGTTGGAAACAGTGAATGGTTTCTTTAGGAATAATTATATTGCTTTTGTATCTTGGTGACAGAAAAGACACAAGTATCTGGACCTTTCTTGTGCTTCAAGTTGAAATTCAAGTGCAATCAACACTTTCTGGTGATATTGCAATACAAAAAAAGTTTTATTTAAAAATGAGCTCAATATTATTCTATTCAGAATTCCTTATTATAAGGGTTGTATTATAATTAATGTACCTTATTATAATGTCTATTTTAATGGAAGCAGGCCCAGTCACCTCTTGGTGCTAAAACTCAGTAATGAGAAATTTTCAAATATTGCAGCAATAAGGTCTCATGATGGAGAACTACTTACAGAACATGTAAAAAGCAATGAAGCTTTTTACAGGTTCTATTCAGAATCATATAAATCAGATGTCCCAAAGGAAACCTTAGATATTGCCCCCCTTTTCCTTTCCTTAGATTTGCCACAATTGTCCACTGACAAGGCATCTTATTTATTTAGTTCTGTTATGATACCTTTGCCCTTCCTAAAAAAATTGGGATACACTCTAAGGTATTATCCATGTATATTTGGAGTGGTAAATGACCTAGAATTAAATTATCCACTTTACAGAGATGTAAGTAAGATGGTGGTCATGTATTTCTAGATTTTGAAATGTATGCTCAGACATTTACCTTAAAACCTCGATTAACATGCCTGAGTCAAAGTGCTCATAATTTATGCCGCTCTTGTAGCCCCATATAAATTACAAGGTCTTATTTTGTGATGTTTCCACTAGATACTGTAAACTATATTTTGGACCCATAATTTCACACCATATATTAATTTGGCATTAACAGTTGTTAGGGAAACAAACTCTAATATGGCATGAGCCATATGCAGCTTTGGATTTGTCTTCCTTAGGTGACCTTAGCACCTTTCTACATACATTTTGGATTTGGGTTTATTATTTATATATTTATTTATTTATTGGCATCAGATTTCTACCTAACTGCACAACTGGACCATGATGATCTGATGATCTCAGTGCTTATTTACCTTTTGAATGATTTCTCCTCACACCCTTTTTTTTTTTTTACTTGGATTTCATCTTTAGCTTGTAAGGTAGGCTGGTTTTTAAATATACTTTTAACTAGATTCTGCAAAAACTCTTGTCTTTGGGTAACATAGAAGCTTGGTGCTCATTAGTTAGGACACGTCCGCTTCTTGTTTTTCCGCACCTCACTCCTGGCGTTTCACAAGGCTGGGTTCTTGGTCCTCTTTTCTCACTCTACACTAGCTCTCTTGGTAAATCTCATGGATTCTCTTACCACTGTTACACCGATGACTCTCAACTCATCCTTTCTTTCCCACCGTCTGACACAGGTTTCTACCCGCATCTAAGCATGTCTCGCTGATGTTTCTTCTTGGATGGCAGCTCGCTACCTCAAACTCAACCCCAGCAAGACAGAGCTGCTGTACATCCCGGGAACTGCTGGACTTCAAAACGATCTTGCCATCTCCTTTGAGAACTCACCGGCCACTCCATCTACAGAAGCTTGACGCCTTGGTGTAGTCCTGGATGAGCAGTTATCTTTCTCAAGCCATGTTGCAACTGTAACTCTGTCATGCAGATTTCTCTTGTACAACATCAAGAGAATTCGACCCTTCTAGAGAGGACACCCGGGTGCTTGTTCAGTCTTTTGTCAGCTTATCCAGAATGCAACAGCACGGGTCACCTTCAATGTTTCAGCCACGTCACTCCTCTGCTGCGTTCTCTTCACTGGCTTCCTGTTGCTGCCCGCATCAGATTCATAACCCTGATGCTGGCCTACAAGGCCAAGAACGGACCAGCCCCTCCGTACTTGATGGCAGTGGTCAAAGGATGATGCGCACCAAGAGCCCTTCAAGCTTCAAGCACGACTCTGCTTGACCCGCCATCCCTCAAAATCCACAAAAGACAAGCGTCCAGGCTTTTTTCTGTTCTGGCACCAAAGTGGTGGAACGAACTTTCCCCTGGGCGTCCGAACGGCAGAGTCGTTCGCTGTCTTCAAACGCAAATGGAAGATCCTCCTCTTCTGACAAAAACAAAACACCAAAGCGCTAGATTACACACTTTGTACAGCGGCCTTCATCTGAGGGCTGCAAAGCTTCACAGGCATCTACTTCTGCTTCAGCCTATTCTGTACAAGCTGAACCCCCTTATTGCCTCCCACACAGCCCTTTTAAGCCATACGCTCCTCCCTCATCATCCTGGAGTGGACCAGGTGTCTACTAAGGGGGTGGTTATCACAAACGATGACAATACAACAGATAACATGGACGTTATAAATGATGCTAGCTGTAATTATATGTATATCCTGGGGTTATTGGTTGTGTGTGGGTTTCTCTCTGATAACGTTGTGGTGTACAATATGTTGCTTTCTTGGAGAGACCCTAGAAAATATATTGAAGTCCCTAATTGTATCTCTTTATGGTCACCATAAATCCAGATCTATCCCTTCAGCTTGGGCTTGACATTGGGCTTAGTAATTGGACATTAAGGGGCATAGAGGATTTTTCTAGTTTAGTCACAGCAGGAGTTTTAAACTTATTTGAACAACTCAAAGCACTTTCTGGACTCCCTAATACTGAGCTTTATCATTTTCTTCAAATCAGACTTTACCCAGTCCTGTCAGAAAAGTGGCAAGTTTAGATTTCAACTCAACAAATTGGAGGAACAGCTCACCTCAAACAGCTCAAAGTAGAATCTCACCCCTTTACATTACTTTATCCAACATGGACCCATGTTGAAACTAACTTGGGAGAGGGATCTAGGATTGACATTTGAGGTCTGGGGTCTCGGATATTTGTAATTGGACCTTTTCTTTACACCTGTCACAGTAGATTTCCTAATACTTCAAACATGTGTTTTAAATGCTTTTCTGAAGTGGTCACAGTTTTACATGTTTTCTGGTTGTGTGTGAAGTTGCAGAACTACTGGAAGGAAATTAATTTTCCCGTACAAAAAAAAAAACTGGCATACAGTTTGTCTCCAGCAGTGTAACTCTGAAACGCTGTAGACCCCTCACTGGAAGATGACTCCATCAGTCTTTTACATATTCTATTTTATCTAGTTAAAAAGTGTATTCTGTTATTCTGCTCAAAATCAGATATTCCTTCCAGAAGGATGTGGTTGAAGCAGATTGCCAAATGGTTCTAAATGGAAAAGCTAACCTGTGAGTTGCATCAGAACTCAGAACGCTTTAGCAGAATTTGGTCCCCTGTACTTGGAAAAGGCCTGGACTGAACTTTGTTGTCTCGCTTCGTCTTTCTCCAGAGGAGATCTTTTTTTTAAAAAAGGAGGCTCATAACCACCGTCTTTTAGTTGTAACAATGAAATATTTTATTCCAATTAAAAGTACAGTGTGGAGAGAGTCTGCCAATTCTGAGTGCCCCTCGATCTTTCTCTCCCCGACATAGGAATGCCTTGAGTTTTTATACCCTACTACACGTCATATTCTGTTGGATTGTTCCCATATGCAGAATGTTTGCATTTCATCCATAAGGAACACTCATTAGCCCCCACCATTACATACGTGGTCCACAGACACATCTGGACCATGTTTAAATCTATGTCACGTACACCCAAAGAGATGTCCAATCTAAACAACATCTTATGTTCATTCGTTTCATGTACAGTTTTCACATTTGGTCAGGAAACGGGGCCCCCTTTCCTTTCCACATCTACCCCATGGGCCTCACCATATCATTCCTCAACTCCATACCATTCCTTCAGGCCTATGAACATCTGCATGGCCAATAAATACACCACAACTTCCTTACAGATATTAATTTTTACACCTGGACATCCTGTTGTATTACATCCCGTTTTCCTTGTATTTGGATTTGACACTAAGGAAGTGTTATTATACTTATTACACTGAGAGACACAAACTTTCTCTATTGTCTATATGTGCACAGCTCACATTGTTTCCCCGGGCTCAGGATGGTTTTTGTTTTTTGTAAATATTGTAAAACCCAATCAAAACCTAAATCAGTCATTGTCAATTAAGTTATGACTGCTAAGCCACCTTATTTAAGTAGGTCTCTGTGAAACCGAATCAATGGCGTATTATGTTGGTGGGGGGCATAATCGGTTCACAGCATCACAGCTGGCTTACTGTACTTCATGATGGAACATCTAAATAAGCAAACATTCATCATTGAAAATTCTGCAATGTTCCGGGATTGTGTTGTGTTGTGCCACTCGAAGTGAAGGAAAACTAGTAAATAATCCTCAACCCAGATCATCAGTATTATCCTCCTGATTTCAGTGTGTTTGTAGACCAGTGCACAGCTGGGTTCTGTGTAAAGCCATTTTAATCTAAACTGACAAGCTTTTCACCTGTATTTGACTTTTCTTTCAAATCCCTCTGATTGCTTCACATACATTTCACAATCAGAGTGTGTTGTGACGTCCATCTGGTGGAGGTGAAGGTAGTACTCTGCAGTCATCTGCATCAAAGTGTGTATTGGTGTAACATCTGCAGTTGTGGTGGTGTAACACCACTGCATGTTCAGCTTCTGGGAGGGGGGGGGTCAGAGTAAATGTGTCATTTTCAATGAGATATCTGTGATGTTGAACACCTTGCCTCTTTAAAGCTCTGTGGTACGTTACATACCCTGTATTACTGATCAGTGTCTGATCTTCAATATCTGAAACTGTCAGCTAAGTACTGAGGTGCTTTCCTTTCTCCCTTATAGATAACATGTGCGATGTCTCCCTCTATTTGCGCACCATCTTGAGCATCAGTTTGAGATTCTAAAACCTCTTTTGGAGTCTGAACACAGCTGTTGGCTTTTCCCATGGAAATCCTCCACTGCCATTGTCTGGTCAGTCTCGGTTTGGTGTTCTGTAACACACATAAGAAATTTCACAAGCCTGTGTTTAAGGACTTTCCCTGTGTCTGTAGGGTACGACAGAGTCCATCATATCTAGTCAACTATCCAAAGACAATCTTTTGAAAGGTTAGGCTTTCAAATGCAAATGACTGTATTGGTCATTGCAGCATATGTCCAGAATTCTTAAGGAAAATTGCTCTATACTAGCATGCACATTTCCATATCAAATAGGGTTCTCCAATTTCTCTCTGTTGCATCATTTTGATGTGATTGAAGGTGTTGGTTTCACACCTTATGCCCTTCTTACTGAGCAATGACTGACAATCCCTTGCTGTGAACTCTGTACCATTATCTGAAAAGACATTTTACTGTTCCATATGGAGAGGAGTCTGCCAAGATTCGCTCAGTGGCTTTTACAGTGTCACTCTTCATTTTCAGGAAGTACACAGACTGCACCTGAGTAATCCTCAGTAAACTTCAATGTATCTTACCCTTGATTTTCATGCCCTCTACTGCATAATGTGAATCATAGTTACAGTGAACAAGGATTTCATGCTGTTTGAATATTGTAACACCCTGCAACCATCACCACTGTGATCATTGACCACATTCAGGTAATAAAGCCTATTGTACTCTTTAATGGGGAAGTTGGTACAGTTTTTATGGATAAAATTTACGTGGAAGTGATCGTGGGGGCATAACCACAATTTTTATGGTTCAGTTCTATGCACAACCCAAAACTCATTCTAAAGCGAAATACTTGACAGCTACTGTTTTCGTTAATAACTTTCCAGATTTCTCCATCTTCTTCCCATTTCACCCTAAAGATCTAGAGCATGTAACAGAATCTGCAGACTGTGCTCTGTTCTAGCCTTGAAAATGTTGCAATCAGAATCCAACAAATTGGCTAGAAAAAGCTAGCACTGTGGTATAATGCCCACACATGCATTATGAACCCAGTTACTCGTAGCTGTGAACGGCAATGGTGACGCAGAATTTGAATTTCTCTGCCCCTATTTTATAGTGTTTAATATTAGATTTTCTTCTATCTGAGCCAGTTGTTGTGATCCTATTGCTCTCTGCTCCCTGTGTTACAGTACAGTGATCTGTCTCACTGACCGTTGTTTCTTTTTCTGTGTTTACCCTGGAGGAACATGGCGACCAGAGAAGGACGAGCTCTGCGGGGAGGTCATCAAGCTTGAACCAGCTGCTGTTGTAGAGGCCGTCCAAACTGCACAGACGGAAGATGGAGCGTCAGTGTGGCCAGAAAAAAGCCAAGGGTATCTCCACCACAGTTGGTTTTCACCTCTGCTGGTTTGAGGTCCTTAGCTCTTTGCCTTCTCTTTCACCTGCTCTGTCACTGAGGACAACACCTTAGGGCGATGTTCTCATTGTTGGAAATTCTGCTTTAAAACGAGTTCTCAACGAGTAACACCACTATCTCCTTTTTTTCAGGCACCCGTGTCCTGTATGGCTTCGGCACTATCTTTCTCCACTATTCTGTTTCTGGACGTCATTTGAAAAAAGAGCAGGATCACCATGATCATTGTCTTCCTTGCCCTCCTTGCCCACCTACCAACGAGTGAGCAAGCTGTTTACCCACCTTTTCACGATCCACTGCTGACTGCGAGACAGGTGTATCAGCGCTGAATTCGTAGGGAGAGCTTTCGGGAGTGGCTGGTCCTTTACCGCAGAAATGAGCTTTCTCCCGAGCTGCCTGGGATCAATCGTTCTCTCCAGGAACAACAAGAAGGTGCTACACCAGGACTGACTGGCCCTCCCATTCAGGTTAGTGAAATGCATAGTGGGCAGGTAAGTGTTTTACGTGATTTACTCGATTTTATAGTAATTTATTGTCATTTCTCTGTGTCTGTCTCCCACATGGTTTGTAATTGTAACACCCAGAAAATTTGCTTTTAAAAACAATTCAGTAAAAGCAGTTCTCTCTTTGAATTTGGGCTGTTAAATATACAATCTCTAGCCTCTAAAGCAGTAATTATCAGTGACAGGTTTCTACAGGAGGACACAATGGGGAAATCTTTCCAGGGTATTTCACCTGAACAATGGTCCATGCTTATCAAGGCAGTGCAGTACAGAGGTTTTTAATGTCTCCGTCTGCCCCAGCTTTAAACTAATTTACCAATTTTGGGTAGGAAAGGTTTAAAAACATTTCTTTGTCTATTAATACTGATTCTTGTGTTTGGAACATTGCCTCTTTGAAACTGTCTGATTTGGCTCATCACCCTATTTGGTCTGTCAAGGATGATTGTGGTCTTCTAGATATGGATCCAGTTGTTTTCACAGGCCATCAACCTCTTTGTGCTAAACAATATCCTATTAACAAGGAAGCTTTGCAGGGTATCAAGCCTATCACAGAGCAGCTTAAGAATAGAGGTATCTTGGTCAAAACAGTATCTCAAACAGTCCTGTGTAGCCAGTTCGTAAAGCTAATGGAACTTGGCGGCTAACTGTGGACTACAGAGTATCAGCATATAGACAAGCTAACTCAATTAGTTACTGACCCATCCACCATTTTTGATGGCATTCCCATAGCACACAGGGTTTCTTCTGTCATTGATATGGCCAATGTTGTTTGGTTAGTTCCATTAGCATCACAAAGCCAGCCATGGCTTGCATTCACTGTGGGGAATGTGCAGTATCAATGGACACGGGTGCCACGGTTTTCAAAACAGGCTGGATACATTTTGCAGTCATCTGAATCATCATGTTTTGTTGAGCAGTGAGAATGAGATTTTTGGGTAGCAAGGGACACTATGCCAGTCATGACAAAGCTTAGTTGTGGTGGTCTGGTGTGCAATATTTAGGACAGGGGGTTACCCAGGGTTCCAGAGGAATTTTACCTGCTAGACGATCAGCAATTAATGCAGTGTCATTACCAACCGCAGTGCACAAATTGTGAGCTTTCTTAGGCCTCTGTAACTACTGTAGACCTTGAATGAATTCTTATGCTGCTCTTTCACAACCACTATACAATCTGCTTTAAGGTATCCCTGGACAACATGCCCCTCTTATGCACACAGAAGACACAACCACTGCTTTTGCAAATTTGAAATCAGCCTTCATATCTGCACCAGCTCTTGGTCTTTGTGATCCAAGCAAGCCTGTCTTTGGGCATGAAGGCACTGGTTTTATGACATCCTGTCTGAATCAGGAACATGGTGGTATGCAGCGTCCAGTAGCTTATCATTCAGCTAAGTTAGATTCTGTAGCCTGTGTGGGTACATGTTTAAGAGCAGTACAGGCCACTTATCTGGCACTGTTGGCATGTGAGCCGCAGACACTAGAACAAAGAGTCACAGTCAAATGTCCTCATTCTGTGTCTGCACTGCTGAACAATGTCTGTATGTTTTTAGTAACGGCCTCCGGATTGAGCAACTGGCTTACAGTTTTGACAGCTCCTCATGTGGTGATTGAGAATGCACCCATGAACAACCCTTCCTCCTTTATGATGTCCTCACTGGCTGATGCTGAGGAGTGGGGCTGTGGCGACGCGCTGATGTAATGGGCATTAAATTACGAGATTACGTTGATTTGCATTACATGCATTGATGAGTCGCAAAGATGGCTGCGCCTACTGAGCCCGGGATTTATCCAAAGCTGCATTTACAAAAAATTGCCTGCATGCGTCTAAAGTGTGGGAGTATTTCAGTCACATTGCTAACCGTTTCTTAATCGTTTAGTGTAGATAGCTGGTAAGGTAGATACCTAAGGCTTTTCATGGTACTGTGGGAGCTTTAATACACATGTAGCTGGTTCTCAAATCGCTTTCGGTCAACATGTATAATCCACAAAATGTCAGATTTCTTGTCCTTGAGGTGTGTAGGTTACATGTCATTTGTGCATCTAAAAGTCCAGTCAGAGCGTAGCCATTTAGTCTTTTTATCCATTTATAGATCACATGCGTTTTAATGTAACCTTTAATATATTAAGTCTAGGATGGCTATGCGTTTTCCTCATGCTTCAGAAATTTGTGTGTGTGTGTGTGTGTGTGTGTGTGTGTGTACAGTGGAGAAAATAAGTATTTGACCCCCCACTTACTTTAAAAGTTTTAATAAAAAAAAAATAAATGAAACGTCTCATAATTTTATGCCAGCTTTATTTTAACAGTGACACATAGAATATCAAAAGAACTGAGAAAATTACATGAAATGAGAAATAAAAATTAACTTTAATTTCTTTGAATACCTTTCTTAGGGTCTTAGGGTCATATTCTGTATTTTTCTTCTTCCAAACATGTCGAGTTGAGTTGAGGCCAAAAAGCTCAATTTTGGTCTCATCTGACCACAGCACCTTCTCCCAGTCTCTCTCAGACTCATTATGTTCATTGGTGAAGTTTAGGCAGGACTGGACATGAGCCTTCATAAGCAGAGGAACCTTGCGTGCACTGCAGGATTTTAAACCATTACATCTCAGGGTATTACCAATGTTTTTTTTGAAGACTGTGGTCCCAGCTGCCTTGAGATCATTAACCAGCTCCTCCCGTGTAGTTCTTGGTGATTTTTAATCTTTCTCATGATCAGTGAGACGCCACGAGGTGATACCTTGCATGGAATTCCAGGCCTAGGTCAACTGACAGTAATGTTGTACTTCTTCCACTTCCAAATAATTGCACCAACAGTTGTCACCTTCTCATCCAACTTCTTACTTATGGCTTTGTAGCCCATTCCAGCCTTGTGTGGGTCAACAGTTTTGTCCCTGACATCTTTAGACAGCTCTTTAGTCTTGCCCATGATGGAGATGTTGGAGTGTCTCTGAGTCTTTTGGCAGTTGGCCTTTTACACAGGTGACAATTTGGGACAGGTGTCTCTCATGCAGGTAACGACTTCACTGAGATTAGGGTGTGTCAGTGGTCTGTGGGAGCCAACATTAGTCATGTTTTTTCATCAAAGACTTAGTTCCCTCAATTATTTTTATTTAAATATTATTCCTTTTCTAGATTTTCTTTTTGATGTTCCATCTCTCACTGTTAAAATAAAGCTACTATAAAAAATCATACACTGTTTAATTATTTGTCAGAGTACAAACTTTCAAAATCAGTGATGATCAAATACTTATTTCCTCCACTGTATATATAGCTGCTGAGGTCTCACGCCTTATCCCCTGCTTACAGAGCAATAACTGTAAATGTGTTGCTGTGAACTCTGAACCATTATGTGAACTAATACATTTTACTGATCCATATGGAGAAGAATCTGCCAAACATCGCTCAGTAGCTTTAACTGTTTCACCCTTAGTTTTCAGGAGGTTCACAGCCTGCATCTGAGTAATCCTCAGTAAATGTCTGAGTGGATCTCCAACCCTGGATCTGTCCAAAAGCTCCTTAAATCAGTGACCTCATTTAATATTCACCAAGCTTCAGCCGCATTGGTCAGTATATAATGCGGAGTCTCAGCCAATCAGGAGCCTCCGCTGTCAATCAGCAGGGTGGTCTTGCAGCAGTGTGCAGGGTGAACCAGCCCTTGTGACCGAGCTCTGTAGCTCCTCTGGAAGACTGAGCTTTAGAAACTGCTCAAGCTGTGTGACTGTGGGTGCCTTTAATTTAGAGTCTGTGACACAAAGTAAGCTGCTGTTCATTTAGTTTGGGAATGGCTTAGTTCTGTTGCTATGCTAGCTTTCTCCTTAGCAATGTAGCTTCAGTGTTTGCATATGTATTACTGAATCTTCATGGTTTCTGTTATTTCTTCATGTTTTACGCTACTGAATGTTTTAGGTTAGTATGGATGGTGTAATTCTGTTGATTTGTGCTAAATTTGTGTTCTTACTCAACGTCCTGGTGTTTTTTGAACTGCTGCTCAGAGGCTGTTGCTGTTCCTCTTTTCGTCCTTGTGGGGGCGCTAAAACCCCATAGTTTAACCAGTGGAAACGGTCAGAGGCATGTTAAAGCTGGTGTCTTGCTAGAAGCTTTGAGTGGTAATTATTAGCTTTGTTTCTCCTGCCTGTTGAACGTATACACATCTCTCTCTGAATGAAGTCATTTAGTAGCACTATGATACAGACCTGAAACCTTTCTGAACTTTTATTTAATATTGTGCATGTATTCTGTTTATTTCAGAGTCTTTATTCCTCAGCCTGTCCTCAATTCTTCCTCACTTATTCATCATTCACCCATAACGCTGTCATATTTCTAATGCCCAGTGCTCCATGCTTCAGCCTCATTTTCAGTCCAGTCTCCTTCAATACAACAATTTCTAGGAGCAGCTAGGTCAGTATGTACTAGTTCAAGTACTGCTTTTGCTCGAGCATCAGGTTCTGTTTCTACTCTGAGCAGATTTCTCTTGTCTGCAGACTTCACAGTTCAGTTTATCAATCTTACCCTTGATCTTCATGCTCTCTGCTGCATAATGTGAAACATCATAATTACAGTGACCAAGGATTTCATGCTGTTTGAATATTGTAACACACTGCAACCATCAGCACTGTGATCATTGACCACATTCAGGTAATAAAGCCTATTGTACTCTTTAATGACAAAGTTGGTCCCATTTTTGTGGCCATGTCTTCTTTTTATTAGCTTTGTCTTCTTATCTTATCCAGGTGTTGTGATCCTTGTGCTCTCTGCTCTGTGTTACTGAGTTTCTGTCTGTGTATTTACTCTGAGGCGACCACAGAGAAACGAACTCTCCCGGAGGTCGTCAAGCTTGTATGGCAGATCCAGCTGCAGTTGTAGATGCAGCCAAACTCCACCGACGGAAGACAAGGCTGGAGGCTGCCTGTGACTCCTCTAATGCGGCCATCTTAATTCCAGCACTAGCGTCTCCACTCCCGCACCTGAGATGACCTGGAAGCGTCAGCATGGCTAGGAAAAGCAGAGGCTAACTGGTTCAAAGGTCCTCAACTCTTCAACTTTGCCTTCACCTGCTCCGGTACCAAGGACAACTCCTCAGGGCGGTGTTCTCACTGTTGGAGATTCTTTTGTAAAACACTAAAAAGTATCGACCCTAAAGAGTAATGTCGCGGTCTCCTGTTTTCTAGGTGCCCGTATCCTGGGCGTCACCAGGTGGCTTTGGCACCATTGTTCTCCACTATTTTCTGACTGATGCAGCGTGGCCCTGAAGAAGCACTGCCGTACGCTTCTGGACACTTTTTGGAAAAAGCCAGACACCAGGATCATCGTCTCCTACCCCCTGAACACTTAACGATGAGTGAGTGAGCAGTTTCCCCAGCTCTTCACACTCCACTGCTGGCTGTGGGACAGGTCAGTCTGTGCTGAGCTTTCGGCTGGGTCCGATTCTCTAACACAGATGAGCTTCACCTGAGCCGCCTGGCCAGGACTGACTTATTTATTCTTTTCACTTGTATTAAAAAGTAATATCAGTGTTACTCATAGTATTATAGACACATTCTGCAGTATTGAGACTCTGTCCCCCGCATGTTTTTTAATTGTAATGTTGGAAAATCTGAATTTATATAATTTCTTCCATCTTTCCGAGTGCAAGCATTTCTGCATTGAGCTTGGGATGTTAAATATACAGTAGGGCAAAAACATATTTAGTCAGCCACTGATTGTGCAAGTTCTTCAACTTCAGACAGATGGTCAGTAATTTATGAGAGACAAAATGAGAAAGATTCAGGAAATGACATTGTAGGATTTTTTTTACGAATTGTTTTCGAAGTTATGGTGGAAAATAAGTATTTGGTCACCCACAAACAAGCAAGATTTCTGGCTCTCACACCTGTAACTTCTTTAAGAAGCTCTTCTGTCCTCCACTCGTTACCTGTATTAATGGCACCTGTTTGACCTCGTTATCTGTATAAAAGACACCTGTCCACAGTGTCTAACAGTCAGACTCCAAACCTCCAACCTGCTTAAGCCAGTACAAGTCCAGACCCGTCTGAAGTGAACAACCTTAGTTCACTAGATCTCTGTGAAACTAAATCAAGGGCGCAGGTCTGTTTATTACATTGGTGGGGGTCATAAAATCGGTTCGCACAGGACCCCCTGGAAGCAGAGTCTTTTTACATTTATTAAAACTCTAATTGTAAAAATACAGGTAATTTCTGAATATGAAGTTATAAAAGCACATACAAGTGTCCAAAGAAACGCAAAGGGTAAAAGAGTAAATGTAAATGGTTGCAGAATTTTAAATAGTGAAATAGATTTCAAACTGGGAGCTAACCAGCCAATTAATCCTCAGAGGCCATATTGTCTATTTAAGTCAAGACAGGTTGCCAAGTAGTATTAAATTCACCACTGCACCCAGTTTTAGGTAGGAGGGTTTTTCTCTTTCCATTTAAGTAATCTAAATAGTCAAGTCAAGTCAAATTATTATTATTATTATTATTATTATTATTTGTATAGCGCTTTTTACAACTGTTGTCGTCACAAAGCAGCTTCACATAATTAGTACTTAATAAAGAACAGAGACAGAGAAGAAAGAAGGAATAACATGAAGCGTCAAAGACCCCCGTGAGCAAGCCAACGGCAACAGTGGCAAGGAAAAACTCCCTCAGAGCTGGAGGAAGAAACCTTGGGAGGAACCAAGACTCACAAGGGGGACCCATCCTCCTCTGGCCAGACTGTTTTAAACATTATTGATAAAAATTACCAAAGCAGATACAACAGAAAGCTGATAGTCGTGATATTAATAGTGTCAGACAGGCACGAGTCCATCTAGGTTTCAGCACGGCCACCAAACAGGCAGCAGCAGCTGGCGGGTGAGCCATGGGTGGTGGCGGGTTGGGGGGGGGCCCGCTGGCCGGACTGGTAGGTGGCAGCTGGTTAGATGCAGGTAGAGGGGACCTCAGCGGGCAATCTTCCTGCAGATTGGGCTGGGTGGCCATTTACTCGGGGAAGGTAAAGAGAGAGAAGTTAGTTCTAAGAGGAATTTTATGGAGTGCAGAGAATGTTGAGAATTAGCATCTGGGTATGTCTGACGACTCCGGCAGGTCTGATTATCACAGCATAATTAAAAGGAGAGAGCCAGAAGGTAACACGGACACGGGCGTACCCTGAGAACACCAGCATCTGTCTGCTCCACCGTCAACAAACCTGAGTGATCGCGTGTAAGCAGCGAGACGACAGCTCCAGCATCTCAGTGTACTACAATTCCCTGGGTCCGCGAACCCCTGGACCTGCAGCCCTTATCTAAGAAACATTAATTACCAAAAGCTAAACTAAACATATAAGTTTTCAGCTTAGATTTAAAGATTGAGACTGTGTCTGAGTCCCGAACATTATCTGGAAGGTTATTCCAGAGCTGGGGGGCTTTATAAGAAAAGGCTCTTCCCCCTGCTGAGGTTTTCTGAATTTTGGGAACGCGTAAGAGGCCAGCACCCTGAGATCTAAGTAGTCTTGATGGTTCGTAATATACTATAAGATCCTGCAGGTACTCATGAGCGAGGCCATGTAGGGCTTTATATGTTAATAAAAGAATTTTGTATTCGATACGAAATTTAACTGGGAGCCAATGAAGTGCAGCATTTTGCACCAGCTGAAGTTTATTGAGGCTCCTGCTGGAACAACCTGACAGTAATGCGTTACAATAATCTAGCCTTGAGGTAATAAAAGCATGTACTAGCTTTTCTGCGTCTTGTAGTGATAAGGAGTTTCTTAGTTTGGAGATGTTCCTAAGCTGCATAAAGGCTGTTCTACTAATATTAGCTATATGTTGCTCAAATGATAAATCTGAGTCGAAGGAAGGAGGAGAAGGAAGTTATGTGACATCCAGAGTTTTATATCCTTTACACAGTCCTCCATTTTCTGTAATCTAAATTTATCGTCAGGTTTGGCTGATATATAGAGCTGTGTGTCATCTGCATAGAAATGGAAATTAACGCCATGTCTGCTTATAACTGAGCCCAGTGGTAACATGTAGTATAAATAATAGTGGTCCTAAAATTGAGGCTTGCGGAACTCCATATCTTACTTCTGCGTAGTTTGAAGATAAATCATTTATCTTTACAAATTGGAAGTGTCCCGTTAGATATGATTGGAACCATGATAGGGCTGTCCCTGTGATTCCAACCATTTTCTCTAATCTTTCTAGTAATATAGAATGATCTATTGTATCAAAGGCTGCACTAAGGTCTAGTAGGACTAATAAAGATATGTAGCCTTGATCAGAGGCAAGAAGGAGATCATTCGTAATCTTCACTAGGGCTGTCTCTGTGCTGTGATTGAGTCTAAATCCAGACTGGAATTTTTCATACATGTAATTTTTACTCAGGTATAAGCAGAGTTGTTGGGCCACAGCTTTTTCTAATATCTTAGATACGAATGTTAATTTTGAGATGGGTCTATAATTAGATAATACGCTAGGATCAAGATTTGTTTTTTTGATTAAAGGTTTTATAACTGCTATTTTAAAGGTTTGGGGTACATGCCCAAGGCTAAGGGATGAATTTACAATTGTTAAAAGAGGTCCGATTATAATTGGGAGAATTTCTTTTAGCAATTTAGAGGGAATCGGGTCGAGTGTACATGTTGTACAATTAGCTGAGGATATAATTTTTTCTAGTTCAGGCTGTGGAAGTGGGTAGAAGGCTTCCAGCCTTTGTTCTACAACTAAGTTTTGTTCTAAAGCAACTACATCAGGTGACGGCCATGTTTGATTTAATAAGCAGGGTTGGATTTGTTGTCTAATATTTTCTATTTTATTATTAAAATAGTCCATAAAAACATGACTAGTTAAAGATGTTGGGATCTGGGGTTGAGTATCTGCCTGGCTTTTAGTAAGTTTAGAGATCTCATTAAAAAGAACTCTGGGATTGTTTTTGTTTTTGTTTTTCTCGATCAGCGAGGCCAGATACACTGAGCGAGCTTTAATGAGTGCCTTTCTATATTGACTAAGGCTGTCCTTCCACGCAGAGTGGAACACCTGTAGTTTGGTCGTCCGCCATTTACGCTCTAGTTTCCGCACTGTTTGTTTTTAGGTACGGGTTTGATCACTGTACCACGGTGCGAGCCTTTTTTGCCTCATCATTTTATTTTTGAACGGTGCTACTTTGTCTAAGGTTGATCGAAGGGTATTCTCTAGATCGTTTGTTAATTTGACGAGCTCCGTTTGGTCTGACGGAGTGTAAGCTAAGGTTGATAGGGGTGGGAGATTTTTAGTAAACTGTACAGCTGTCATTGGTGTTATTGTGCGCTTTAGGCAGTGTTGGGGAGAAGAATTTACATTTTGCCTAAGATGTAGCTCAAAGGAGATTAGATAATGATCTGATATTACTGAGCTTTGAGGTAGAATATTTAGCTGATCAATGCTAACACCCAGGGTCAGGACTAAATCTAAGGTATGATTACAGTAATGTGTGGGTCCAGTTTCGTTTTGTACGTTTTGTACGTTTTGTATGGAGACCTTCTACCAGTCTGTTGTTGCTAGTGCTGTCTTTTTTGCTGCAATCTGCTGGGGAGGCAGCATCAGGAGTGGAGATGCCAGAAAGCTCAACAAACTGATCAGGAAAGCTGGATCAGTCCTGGGCTGCTCTCTGGAAGGCTTTGAGGTGGTTGTGGAAAGGAGGACTCTGAGCAAACTCACTGCCATTCTGGAGAACACTTCCCACCCCCTCCATGATCTACTGGTCAAGCAGCGGAGCACTTTCAGTAACAGGCTCCTTCAGCTCTACAGCAGTAAGGAACGGTACAGGAGATCGTTTCTCCCAACAGCGATCTCGCTGTACAACGCCTAGTCACTGTGCCGGGACATTATTGTGCACTGAGTGTACTAATAGAACAGTCCCGCTGTTTCTCAATCGGACACTATTCTGTTCATCAGTATGTACTGCCACACAGCTCTGTCATCTGCACTGCCACTTTAAAACTCTATACTGTAATGATACCCCAGGATGCCTTACATCACTACATTATATTAATGTAGTTACTGCACTGTTACATTACACATAATTCATTCTGTATATTACATTATATTAATGTAATTATTACTGCACTACAATCACTTTTTACGCTTTTATGCCTCTATCATGCTGCTCTCTTGTTTTGATTTTGCTGCTGTAAAAACTGACTTTCCCTGTGGGATAAATAAAGTGATCTATCTATCTATCTATCTATCTATCTAATGCCAACAGAATCTAAAATTGATACAAACGCCTTTGTTAATGGATCGTCTGCTTTTTCAAAGTGAATATTAAAATCTCCTACTATTATAACTTTGTTGCTGCACACTGCCAAGTCTGCAGAAAAATTACTGAATTCTTTTAAAAATTCAGAGTAGGGCCCTGGAGGCCTATAAATATTAATCAGTGAGAAAACATTTTTATTTGTGGCCGGATTTGATATATTAATGTAGATAAGCTCAAAAGAAGTGAAGGTGTTACAGTGTTTATGAATAATATCTAGTGTATTCTGGTAGATTATACATACTCCACCTCCTCTGCCTGATAATCTAGGGCTATGTACATATTTATAGCCTGCGGGGGTGGCTTCATTTAGAGCTATATATTGATCAGGTCTAATCCAGGTTTCGGTGAGGCAGAAAACATCTAGTTTCTGATCACATATCATTTCATTTACGATCACTGCTTTCGAGGATAGTGATCTAATGTTAAGTAGACCGAGCTTTAGGTCTGAGGTGCTGCTGTTATCGTTGAAATGAGAGATTTTAACACTGATTAAATTATTAAAACGAGCTGATCTAGATGTTCTCTGTTTGGCTTTAATTCGGCGCACAGACACAGTCTCAATACAGTGAAACCTGGGTGACGCCTCAAAGCAGCTTGCAGGCAGTCGGTTTAGCCGGTCTGTCTGCGGCCTGGTCTCGGCTCTGGATTGTCAGCAGCCTTTTACACTCCTCTGCCGACTAACTAGCAAACTATGGGCTATGCTGCACGAAAGTAAGGCAGCACCCTCCCGCGTGGGGTGGACACCATCCCTACCTAAAAAACCAGGCTTGCCCTCAAACTTTAACCAATTATCTATGAAGCCCACATGATTTTCGGAACACCACTTGGACATCCAGCGGTTCAGCGCTGTGAGTCGGCTGTAGGACTCAGCGCCGCGCCTCATTGGGATGGGACCAGAGCAAATCACGGCATCGGACATCGTCTGGGCCAGTTTAACCACCTCTTTAATATTATCCTTAGTTATTTCTGACTGCCGCAGACGGATATCATTGGCCCCTACATGAATCACTATCCTCGAATATCTCCTGTTCGCTTAAGGTTGCCGCTAATGTCCGGCGCTCTGGCTCCCGGTAAACAGCTAACGGTCACTGCTGGAGCCCCTAAAGGACGAGCTATTTTCACGTGTCGAACAATAGAGTCTCCTATTACCAGAGTACTTTGAACAGGCTCCTCAGCGGGTGTTTCGCTGAGCGGGGCAAACCTGTTTGACACGCGAATCGGGGGGGGGGGGAGCGTGGTGTTCCGGTGGGCTAGCTTCGGCCTTTGCGCTAGCATTAGCCTTAGCTTTCCGGCTATGCCGCCGAGACGTCACCCATTCGCCCTGCTGTGAGGGCTCTAACGCCGGAGTGGGGGGGGTGCTAGCTCTCCCTGAGGCAACGGGGGGCAACTCTTGCTCTCTATCCTTCAGTAACCCCATGATGCACACCTCTAACTGGTCCACCTTTTCCACCAGAGAGCTAACTAACTCACATTTAGTGCAAACACTATCATTATCACTAGCGGTGGGAAAAGGGTCTAGACTAAACATGCCACACTTCTCACACTCAAAAAGTCCAGCAACAGCCATAATAAAATACAAACTTACCGCTTTCAGCTGATTTAGGCACCGAAATAAGGTTGTTGTTGTGGGGTACTCCGCTTTTTTAATAAACCTGTGGACTGTAAACACAATCTAAAAGCAGTTACGAGGAAAAGCGCTAGAAAGTGATAGAAAGCAGAAAGAACAAGCTAAACACGGAGACAGTGATTCCTCCAAGGACCGGGTCTGGAGTAAGAATTTCCCACAAGCGTTTCCTTAGTCTTAGCTAGCACCTTTTGAACAAGATTTCCCCAGATAAAGCCCCTGAGGAGTCACCCCGAATATTGCTGTTGTGGGGGAAGGCTGGGTTGGCCGTTTGAAGACTCCTGACATAATTCCAAAAGACTGTCATTTTTAGACAAAACCAGAACGTGTGCCTGTGTTGATTCTGTTTGAGATCTATCACACATTAGATTAAATGTTTTAAACAAATTCTGACAGCCTTGTCTTAGTCCAGAGTAAGAAATGCACTATTTTAAATTGAATTATAATGTGTTTTAAACACATAGATGAGGAGAGTTATCTACAATATTTTACCACCATTCAGTAAATATATTGATGGACAGATGGATCCTCCACCTACTGCTGCTTTAATACTTGTAAGGGTTTCATATGAAATGAGTTCAGTAACAGATATGGTGCCAGTTACATTTTTTTATCTGTGGGTTGACTTTCAGAACCGTATCTAATAATGACGAGGAAGTCTGTGGACACAAAACTACGTAGCTGCAAATACCTGAAAAAAGGGGCTTGAGGATTAAATTCAGTTCTAAGTTCAAAGGATACAAACTTTTTATCAATAAACGGATCCTTTAAGACATTTCCTCCTTTTTCTCTCCAAGATGAAAAGGCCTTATCAATGGTAGAGGTAGTGAACATTGTTTTTCATCATCAGGCTCTATGTAGATAATTCATTTAGTGAAAAGACTCTTCCAAACTGCAGCCAGATTTTCAGGGACTGTTTCACAGTCTGGTTTAGTGAACAGCTAGACAAAGATTCTGGTATGGGATTATCTGGTAACGATAAGCAGATGTAGGGGCAGTTAGAGCTCCGGGCTATTGATGACCGTGATTCTCAGTCAATTCAGGCGCTCTACTGACTCTGAGACTCTGTACCCGAGATGACTGTAAGTAAATTAATTAGGCCGCTTGCCCTACGAATTTAGATGTTTTTTAGATTTAAATAAACGGGAGGAGACGGAAATCTGAAAGCTTTTTGTATCCTTCCCCACCTAGTTTTGTCTCTGGTGAAGGAGGTGTGTTAAGGACGACTGTTAAGGGTTGATGTGGATATTAATTGGTGGAGTATGTATGTGTTTATAAATATTTATGCACCTAATTAGGGGGGGGGGGCGGGGGAGAGAGTGGCTGTTTTCACGTCCTTACAAAAAGAAGTCAAGTTTCCCAAGATGCTTTTATTGTTTTAGGTGGTGACTGGAACTGCACAACTAATAGCGTAATGGATAGAGCGGGACGAGAGCCTCATGCTTCATCTGCTGGGATATTAACAGATGTAGAGCGCCACTTTAATTTGGTTGATTCTTGGAGGCTGAAAAACCCCTCTAAAACAATTTACTTGGGTTAAAGTGGTGGATGGGGTGGGTCAGTGCTGCTCGTTTAGATGGCTTATATCTACTGAAAGACCACGTTAATAGTTTGCTTAGAGCCTCAATTTTTCCTGTAGGTTTTGTCAGACCATCATTTTGTGTTGGTTCAGTTGTCCACTGTGTACGGCAGCACAGAGCAACTGTGCTTAATTTACAGCTCTTGCAAGATGCTGCCTTTTGCTCTGCTTTTCAGCAGTTTTGGGAAATGTGGAGGTTAAGGAAAGGGGACTATGATTCTCTCAGACAGGGGTGGGATGTTGGGAAAGCTCAAATCTGACTATTCTGCCAACAATATACAGCCCTATCCACCATGGGAAGGAGGAGGGTTCTTTTGGACCTTGAAGCTGACTTGGCGGCGCTGCGCAGAGAACTGGGAACTTTTCTGCAAGAGAGAGCAAAAGGTGCTCTTGAGAGCTTGTTTTAAACTGTTCAGTGAAATGGATGCCCCTACGTCTTTTTGTTTTTGGATTGTTTTTGGCTGTAATGAACCCAAACAGATACATGGGTTGGACATGTCTGATGGGAGACTAACTTCCCATGTGGGGGAAATGCAGGAGAGGGCGGTTGAGTTTCATTCTGCTTTATTTACAGCTGATCCAGGTGATACTGCATGCATGAAATCCTTGCTGTTAAACCTGCATAAGTTGTCCTTGGATCAGAAGTGTAGCCTGGATCAACCAATCTCAGTACATGAACTTCACACCTCGACATTCCAGAGGGCGGGTGGATGGTCTGCCTGTGGAGTTTTATAAAGCGTTCTGGAAATTGGTTGGTTCTGACCTGTATGAAATGTTATGTGAATGCATTGTGCAGGAGAACTGCCTCTGGGCCTCTGGGCGGTTCTGTCCGTTCTCCCAAAAAAGGGAGATCTGTGTGACATTAGAAACTGGCGTCCAGTAGCTCTTCTGTGCTGTGACTACAAAATCTTCTCGAAGCTTCTGGCCAACCACCTTAAAGATCATCTTAATCATCTTAAGTCATCCATTGTGCACACGGGCCAATCGTACTGTATACCAGGGCGCTCGATTATGGACACTATGGATTATGGATTATGTTTTTAATACAGGATCTGATCAATCTTTCCAACCTTACTGATGTAAACTTTTGCCTGATTTCCTTGGATCAGGTGAAGGCGTTTGATCGAGTGGACCATGACTACCTTTTCGAGACTTCGTGACAAACTGCTCCCCAAATCCGAAATTGGTCAGTTACATTGAGCTGTTGTATTCTAATGTTTATTGTCTGGTTCAGGTGGGAAGGGGATTGAGTCGGCCTGTTGGTCACTGTTTCAGGATGGGGTTGGGTTAGAAAGCTGGAGGAGTGAAAATGGCTGCTCCCTCAAGTGTCATACTTGGTAGGGTGCTGAACCTAGTGACATCAACACTGTGGCACTGATTGATTGTTTTAAATGCTCCATCTGGTCTGCTGACTGAGGTCCAGAGGAAGAGGATGGACTTTTTTTTTTTTGGACTGGATACCACTGGATGAAGGTTGCAGTGCTCAATCTACCTACTCATGAGGGTGGGCAAGGTTTGGTGGACCTTGAAAGTGGGGTTTTGGCTTTCAGGTTGAAGGCTGCACAGAGGCTGCTGTACCATGATGTGGAGTGGAGTGAGTCTGCGTGTGCTCTGCTGAGGAGGATTGGGGGTAAGGGGGCTGGACCTCCAGTTGTTCCTCATGAATCTGGAAGGATTGAACCTTGCTGGACGATGTCTTGGAGATGTTCAAATTTTCTTGGGATGGAGGACTAGGAGTGGGCCCCTGGGGGTGGGAGTAACCTATCTTTCACAATCCTGAAATAAGGATGGACATGGATCTATCACCGAGCTTCAGGAACTGCTTCATGTCAGCGGGGGACACTAAGTTGGGCCACCTGCTGATTCCAGGTGAAGGCGGATGGAACACACTGCAGCTCTTCTCGGCAGACTGGTGTGAAGTCATTGAGGCTGCTGGAAGTCACCAGCGTCCAGAGGGATGTTGGACCAACTGTCGAAAGAGAAGAGTCCTCCCTTTCCATGGCTACAA
Organism: Salminus brasiliensis; assembly: GCF_030463535.1. Lineage (NCBI taxonomy): Eukaryota > Metazoa > Chordata > Actinopteri > Characiformes > Bryconidae > Salminus > Salminus brasiliensis. The sequence continues at coordinate 10,659,272 of NC_132893.1, read as the reverse complement.
GTGTCTGCGGCTGTTGGTGACTGGCAGGAGGGTAGGGGTAACCTCCTGACCTTCTCTTCTCCGAGCCGAGGGGAGTTCTCGACTGTCAGCAGTAAGGCACTGTATGGAGTGGCTGTGAAGATGAGGAATTTTGGTGCCTTGAGGGAGGTAAGAGAGCACTGGTGCCAGGGTCTCTTGGGTAAGCACAGCATGGCAAATTTCAGGTGGCGAATTTTGTATAAACTGCCTGTGCCCAAAAGAATTCGGGACCTGCAGTGGAGGATAATCCATGGGGCCTTGGCCACGAACAAGCATGCTGCTCACTTGAACCTCCTTGTTGATGTCCATATTGTAGGAGGCCTGAGACGGTAGAGCACGTGCTTGCTGGGTGCATGTGCCTGGGTCCACCCTACTCTGTCTCTCAGCGTCAGAGATCCTGCCTACTGAACTTTCTGTTTGGACAGGCAAAATTATCCATCTGGCTTACAAGGTGGAATAGCCTTCGAGGTGAAGGTGTGACTGACCCGGTGCTGCTGTTGAAGACACTGGTCAGATCTCGCGTCAGTGTGGAATTTGCATATTATAAACTGCTGAAGTTCCAGACTGTGTGGCGTGTTGGTGATGCTGTGTGTGCTGTGGTAGATGATCAGTTGGCTGTTTGTGTGTGACGTTTGGTGGGTTTTATTGTTTATGTCTGTCCGTCTGTCTCTCTCTCACTCTCGCACTCACTGAGATGCCCTGCCATCCTGTCTGGAGGTGTCCATTTATCCATGTTCCAGAATCAGGCCTGTCCCTTTACTCAGTATGGACTTTAACATGAACCTCATAACCTGCTTCTACATTATCTAGAGCTCTTCATTATCTCTGTCTAGTTCTTTGGGTAATGTTATTTGTTTGTGCTGTGCGGGTCGACCTAAGGCAGATGGGTTCCTTGGACCATTGTGGTGCTTGCTCATAAGAGGTGTGGACCCGGATCTCTGTGAAGCGCTTTGTGACATTTGTTGTTAAAGGCTCTATATAAATAAACTTAGAATTGAATTGGCAGCGTGAATCCTTCAGTACCATCATTCTCTACTGGAACACTGCTGCACGCTTCTGGACATAGTCTTCTGCCCCCTGCCCACCTATCGATGAGTGAGCGAGCCGTTTACCCAGCTTTTTGAGCTCCACTGCTGGCTGCGGGACAGATGCGTCACATAGTGGGCAGGTAAGTTATTTACATGATTTACTGGATTTTATATTTATTCTGTCATTTCTCTGCTTGTTTTAAAAAGTAATCCATCAGTGTCCCTTATAGTATCTCAGAAAAACCCTGCAGTATGGAGACTGTCTGTCCTCCACATTTGTTTGTATTTGGAGCTTCAGAAAATTTGCTTTAAAAATCTTAGTAGAATTGAAATAAATTCTTTTGCTACAACATCATTATTCAATACTGCGACTCTTAATGATATTCGAGGATTGTGTTACTGCTGCCTCCATCCTAAGGGTAGGAAAACTGGTAAATGATCATACACCCAGATTATCAGTATTATCCTCCTGATTTCAGTGTAAAGCCATTTTCATCTAGATCACGTTTCTGGTCCATCTACAGTTTTAAATCTTAGACCCACCTTCCCCTCACTGCATGCTCAGCTTCTGGGAGAGGGGTCAGAGTAAATGTGTCATACACTGGATCTATAGGAGCAGCTAGGTCAGTATGTACTAGTTCAAGTACTGCTTTTGCTCGAGCATCAGGTTCTGTTTCTACTCTGAGCAGATTTCTCTTGTCTGCAGACTTCACAGTTCAGTTTATCAATCTTACCCTTGATCTTCATGCTCTCTACTGCATAATGTGAAACATCATAGTTACTGTGAACAAGGATTGTACTCTTTAATGGGGAACTTGGTACCGTATTTTTGGCTGTGTTTGTTACGTCCTTGGTGAGAGTTCAGAGGCTGTCGCTGTTTTGTTCTGAATGCATCGACGACTCCCAGGTTTAGCTATTGCAGTTACTCATGCAGAAGTTGTCGTGGCGGAGTCACCACGATTTATGATTCAGTTCTATGCACAACCCAAGCCTCAGGTTCTGAAGCTAAATGCTGGACAATAAGTGTTTTCATTAATAAACTTCTAGATTTCTCCATCTCCATCTCATTTCCCCCTAAAGATCTAGAGCATGTAACAGATGATCTGCAGACTGTACTCCGTTCTTGCCTTGAAAATGTTGCTTCAATCAGAGTCAAACAAATTAGCAAGGCAAAGTTAGCACCATGTTATAATGACCACACGACCACACATGCAGTATGAACCTGGTTACTCATAGCTGTGAACGTCGATAGTGACTCGAATGGTATCAATTTGGCCAAGCGGCCATCCCTACTTTATAATCTTTTTAAGTTTGCGTTTCTGTCTCTGTGTTTACTCTGGAGGAACATGGTGGCCGCGGAGGATTAATATCTCCTGACCGGCAGATCCAGCTGCTGTTGTAGAGGCAGTCGAAACTCCACCGATGGAACATGAGGCTTGAGGCTGCCTGTGACTCCAACAGTATTAACATGTAACCTATCAGACCTGTACCTTTCTTAAGAAGCTCTACTTTCCTCCACTCGTTACCTGTATTAATGGCACCTGTTTGGGGCTGTGGACAGGTGTTTTTTATACATTTAACGGGGTCAAACAGTCAGACTCCAATCTTGTGTGTCCCCCTGCTTAAGCCAGTACATGTCCAGGCCCATCTGAAATGAACCACCTTAATTCACTAGATCTCTGTGTAACTAAATCAAAGGCGCAGGTCTGTTTATTACATTGGTGGGGGTCATAAAATCAGTTCACACAGAGACCCCTGGAAGCGAAGTCTTTTTACATTTATGATGAACTTAAAACTCTAACTAAAAATACAGGTAATTTCTGAACATGAAGTTATAAAAGCACATACAAGTGACCAAAGAAACGCAAAGGGTAAAAGAGTAAATGTAAATGACTGCAGAATTTTAAATAGTGAAATAGATTTCAGACTGGGAGCTAACGAGCCAATTAATCCTCAGAGTCCATATTGTCTATTTAAGTCAAGACAGGTTGCCAAGTAGTATTAAATTCACCACTGCACCCAGTTTTAGGTAGGAGGGTTTTTCTCTTTCTCTTTAAGTAATCTAAGCAGTCTTAGCCAGCACCTTTTGAACAGATAAAGCCCTTGATGGGGTGTCACCACGAATATTGCTGTTGTAGACTGAATGTTTATTTTCATCATCAAGCTGTATATAGATAATTAATTTAGTGAAAAGGCTTCTCCAAACTGCAAACTGCTGTTTCACAGTCTGGTTTAGTGAACAGTCAGACAAAGATTCTGGTATGGGTAGTTCTGAGAAGAGCAACATGTGGAACAAAAAGGAACAGCCCTGATGTTCAAAGCCCAGTAATAATGGCGAAAATCTGGTAACGATAAGCAGCTGTAGGGGGCAGTGGCAGCTCAGCGATTAGAGCTCCAGGCTACTGATGACAGCGTTGTGGGTTCGATACCTGGGCTCTGCAAACTGCCACTCTTGAGCAAGGCCCTGGCTGCTCATTGTGTGTGTGTGTGTGTGTGTGAGTGAGTTACAGGGGGAAGCCAAATTCCATCTGTCACAAAAAAAGTCAAATGCAATATTGTGGGGGGATCTTTTCAGATATTTCAATATTCTATGTATACGTTGTTTTCAGGAACAGACAGATGGTGGCTTTTGATACTGTGAAACAATGGAGTCTATCAACTTCACACCAGCCTCATCACCGGTTGTTTACTTCAGGATTAAAGGGTTTCTCTACATTCCTAAGACTGACTGATTGAGTTGATTCTTTAAGTGCAGAGAAGCAAATCCCACTACCACAGTTCTGGAGGTTCCACCAAGATCCCAATATTCCTCTGGGTCCAGAGTGTTCAGAGACAGGATCAGAAACAGACAGAGGCGGCCGCCGTCATCCCAATGAGTGATTCTGAGTCAATTCAGGCGCTCTACTGACCCTGAGACTCTGTACCCGAGGTGACTGTAAGTAAATTAATTAGACCGCTTGCCTTATGAATTACGAGCTGCCATATTCTTAGACCTTCGAGTTACTTTAATCCGGATGCCTTTTGTAACCCAGGTTATAAAAGCCTGATTAAAGTACATTTTTTTAGTAAAAGTAAATAGTATTAAGCAGATTTGAGCTAATAATAATTAATTCTTAATTAAAAAATAAATAAATAGCAGATAACCTATTTATAATAAATACCTAAACTAGATCCAAGCTAAGTTGAGAAAATAATGTAAATAAAGACACTTTAAAAAAAAAAAAAAAAAACTTTATTAAGTCCAGAAATAATTATTATTATTTATTTATTTTTTTAGATTATTTTACATATTTAAGCATTATGTTACACCTACCAGCCAATAAGGTGATTAGTTAGATTTACATGCGCAGGAAATTCGGCTGACCTTGACCGAGATCTTCCTGCTGGTCAAGCAGCCGCCATGAGCAGTGGTGTTCCCTGGAGGAGAAAGTGTCAGAAAGTTAGAAAGGTTGGATTTATGTGATAAAAGCCATCGTAATATCTAGCTAAGCCTTCAGTTACTTAAAGCGCTGGGTCGTCGGACCCGAAAAACACTCCGCTGGTGAAAGAGGAGCGTTATTAGCTGGGATTTACTGGATTTTCACATCGGTGAGTTAGCTTTAGCCGGCTATGCTAAGCTAGCCGTGTATTTTCTGTGGGGTTCAGTGCTGGGCATGCCCGTGCTTAGACAGCTCTGTGTAACTGTATTAAATGATTTATGGTGGTGATAACTGAGTATGCTTAAAAATGATATCCGTTGGACATTAAAACGTTTATTTTTATTCTTATTTGAGATTTCTTCAGCGTGTGTAGCCACAGGCTGGGCCGCGTGAGGCTGGAAAAAAGGCGCGTAGTTTTAGCCTCGCGCTGCCGAGAGGTTAACCCCTTAAAAGCCAAACCATGCAGTCCACTCTGCTTCTTCATAGAAGCTTCATATACTGTAAATAAGCTCATTTAATTGTTAAAGAAACTGTAAATACTGTGTATAAGTGCTGTTAAATGTATATTTCTGTGGTTAAGTTGATGTTCACAGTCAGTTAAAACTTGAAATTAACTGAGATTTATGACCTTTTTTTTTGCCAGTGTTCAAATGGGACCTTTCTATGCTGGATGGCGAGCCTCTCTGAACTGGGACCGTGTGTAAAGCAGTTCTGAGATTAGGATGTGTCAGTGGTCTGTGGGAGCCAACATTAGTCATGGTTTTTGGTCATTAGTCATGGCAAATTATTTTTTATTTAAATATTTCCTTTTCTAGATTTTCTTTTTGATATTCCATCTTTTACTGTTAAAATGAAGCTACCATAAAAACCATAGACAGGTTTTTTTGCTAGTGTTCAAATGGGACCTTTCTACGCTGGATGGCGAGCCTCTCTGAACTGGGACCGTGTGTAAAGCAGTTCACACACCCTGAGGACATCACTGACCTGAGAAGCATTCTTTTTTATTTAATGTTTTCATCTGTAGCGCGGTAGGAGGAAATACTTACCTTTCCACAGACTGGACCTTTTGCACATTCACACCTCAAACTACAACCTGTGAACCACAAAGACATTCACACACACACACAAACAAAAGGTATTCATATTGAATTGTACATATTTTTATTTTCTTTGTTTTATTAACATTTCCTATTTTTAATGAAAAAACAGGTAAGTGGATGTTATCCAAATCCCTCCGAATCTCAGTGAAGTGGTGAAGTGTTGCTTGCTTTTTTACTTGGGGTCATCTTTAGCTTGTAAGGTAGGCTGGTTTTTAAATATACTTCTAAGTAGATTCTGCTAACACTCTTGTCTTAAGGTTAACATAGAAGCTTGGTGCTTACTAGTTGATTGAGGTGCTGATTCAGGTGTAGTTTCAGGCCAGCTAGAAGTGTGAATTGCAGAGGAGGAGCCAAGTGCCTCCAGTCTTGATAAATTAGGTGTGGTTTGTTAGACGTTATGACTCCTCACTAGAATATCAGCTGCAAAACATTTTTACCTAACTCTATTCTGTTGTACTTGAAGATGTGCTTTGCAATTCCTGTCCACACCTCTGACAGCAGCCGGAGGTGCAGATACCGATGCAGACGCTGCAATTCCGGTAACCTCATTTACCCACCTTGTTCTAATACCAATGTGATGGTAACTGGAGGACTGTGGAATTGCCAGTCTGCAGTGCAGAAGGCAGATTTCATTTCAGCTTTTACTTCTGCTCGGTCTCTAAACTTCCTGGCACTGACTGAGACGTGGATCACCCCGGACAACTCTGCAACTCCAGCTGCCTTGTCGTCTGCCTTTGCCTTTTCCCACTCTCCACGAAAGACTGGCAGGGGCGGCGGCACCGGTTTACTTCTCTCTGTGGCGCTTCACCCCGCTCTCTTTGTCTAATCTTGACATTTCCTCTTTTGAATACCATGCTGTTACTGTCTCTTCTCCCACTAGACTTCAAATCATTGTTCTCTATCATCCTCCTGGTCCTTTGGGCAGTTTCGTTGATGAACTGGATGTTCTCTTGAGTGGACTCCCTGTTGACGCCCCACTTATTCTACTCAGCGACTTCAACCTTCCATCAGAGAAACTCCAGTCTTCATGCCTTCTCCCAATCCTATCCTCCTTTGATCTCGCGTTCAACCAGTCTGCACCAACACAGAGCAGGGAACACTCTGGACCTGATCTTCAGCAGACCTGTCCCTGCTCTGGATGTGGCTGTGACTCCTTTGGACTTCTCTGATCACCACTTTCTCTCCTTCTCACTCTCCCTCTCTGCTCCTTCAACCACCACTTCTGCAAGCTCTTCCACTCTTCACCGCACTCTTCGCTCTGTTTCCCCTTCAGCTCTTGCCTCAACTGTCCTGACCACTCTTCCTCATCTTGAATCTTTCTCCTCTCTCCCACTTGAAACTGCTACAGACACTCTCCTCTCATCTATCTCCACCTCTGTCGACCTTCTCTGCCCTTTCTCCCCTAGGTCAGCAAATTCTTCTCCACCTTCCCCGTGGCTGTCAGATGTTCTCCGCAACAACCGTAGAGAGCTAAGACTGGCTGAAAGGAAGTGGCGGAAGTCACAACACGACTCCGACCTCCACTCCTATCAGTCTCTTCTCTCCAGGTTTAGAACAGAAGTTGCTGCCGCTAAAGCATCCTACTACAGGGGGAAATTGGAATCATCCGCATCTGACCCACACAAACTCTTCACCATCTTCTCCTCTCTCCTCAACCCTCCTACTTCCCCACCTCCCACTACCCTGTCTACAGAAGATTTTGTCTCCTTCTTTGAAGAAAAGGTTGACAAGATCCGCCGATCTTTCCCCCTGCCTCTACCCCCCTTTCTAGGCACTGCCCTCCTCCTCCCTCTTCTCTGACCTGCTTCTCTCCTCTTTCCACAGATGACCTCCTACATCTTCTCACCTCCAGTAATCCTACCACCTGTCCACTAGACCCTGTTCCATCCCCTCTTTTCCAAACAATCGCTCCAAACCTCCTTCCTTTCATCTCCTCTATCATAAACAGCTCTTTGTTGTCAGGTCTAGACTTAATATTGTCTGATACAAAATATTAAAGGAAAAAGCTTTTTGTCTTTTTGCCTTTTATCTTCATCTGAGACAGCTGTTGTGATGCTTGTGCTCTCTGCTTCCTGTGTTACTTTACAGTACTTTCACTGACCATTGTTTGCAGTTCTGTCTGTGTTTACTCTGTAGGAACCGTGGAGGAGCAAGATCTCCAGGTGCTCTGCAAAGAGGTCGAGCTTTACTGCTGCTGTTGTAGAGGCAGTCTAAACTCCACCAACGGAAGACGAGACTGGAGGCTGCTCGTAACTCCTCCAACGCTGGCCATCTTAAATCCAGCAGTACCTGCGTGGTGAACACAGAGGGTGGTTTTCTCCACTCCAGCACCGGAGAGGACCTGGGGCCGTCGACGTGGCCTGGAAAAGCAGAGGGCTCCTCCACCACCACAGCCAGTTTTCACCTCAACTAACTGGTGCGAGGTTATCAGTTCTTCAACCACACCTACTCCCTCACCGAGGACAGCTCCTCAGGGCGGTGTATTCATTCTTGGGTAAATCCCTCAAAAGTATCTGGACCAGAGAAATGGCTCAATCTTTTTTTTCCCCCTCTCTCCAGGAGTCCTGGACATTGCCATGTGGCTTTGGTACCATCATTCTTCACTTTTCTCTGCCCGATGCAGTGAGGCCCTGAAGGTGCACTGCTACACACTTCTGGACACCACTCGGAAAAAGACAGGACCCCAGAGTAGGCAACTGGATAGAGGGCAGGTAATTAATTTACATGATTTACTGAATTTTATAATAATTTATTCTTTAGGGCGCGGGGAAAGACGACCCTAACAGTTTTATCAAGAAGCAGCTCAAAGTTTAGCTACCAGTACCAGTTAAGGGTCTTGTTATACTTGAATTTATTTTTAACCTTTATGGTTTTGAGTCTTGAGCTGGAACATTTTAATTGTCTAAATGGACCTCTTAAACGTGCTAGTTTGGTCTGATTAATAATCCCATTTAAGAGATTGATATTCCCAAATGCATAAATTTTATAGAGTTGCTTCTTACGCAACTGCAAATACTACAACTAAAGAAGTTCTTATCTTAGTACAGAGGAATTGGGAGATTATGATGTTTAACTGAAAGTCCACTAGATTTGTTAGATCCATCCTTGGTTTGTGGTGGGAGCAGATAAGAATAGTCATTAATCATTTTAAATTAAACAGATCAGGGGGTGATATTTCTCAGTCAGCTGGCCGCTAGCTCTGAGCTTAAGCTATCTATTACTGCATTGTCTTTACTCGACTGCTGGCAGCATCTTAATCCGAGCACCAAGCAGTAAACTTTATCTGCGAGGCACAAATATTTCAGCTTTAATTTAGGAATGAATTAACTGAATTGTTTAATCAGGGTTCAGTGAACAATTGGAGGTTGTTTGGTAGCAGTGAATGGTTTCTTTAGGAATAATTCTATTGCATTTTCTTCTTGGCGACAGGAAAGACACAAGTATCGGGACCTTTCTTGTGCTTTTAGTTTAAATTCAAGAGCAATCAACAGTCTCTTTCTGGTGATATTGCAATACAAATAGTTTTATTTAAGAATGAGCTTAATAGTCATTTTGTCAAACCCTAAAATGAGAAATTCTCAAATATTGCAGCAATAAGGTCTCATGATGGAGAACTACTTGCAGAACATGCACAAATCAATGATGCTTTTTACAGCTTCTATTCTGAATTATATAAATCAGATGTCCCAAAGGAAACCTTATAGTGCCCCCTTTTTCCATTTCTTAGATTTGCCACAATTTTCCATTGAAGCATCTTATTTAGATCAGGATATTTCTCCTATAGAATTTAGAGACCCTCTGTCAGGGGCAGGGGTTTCTGTCTGGGCTGCAGTTTCTCCAGGTCTCTTCTGTAGCAGATCCATACATTGATTACTGCCACTGTAACGGTGTGCCACCAAATGTAGATCTTCGGGATCTGATGCTGAACTTGTACAATGCAGATAGCATATCAAGAAGGTCAACGCCTCCCGTGAACCTGTTGTATATGTCAGCAATGGCTGGTCTTGGAACCATTATGTAGATTTTGGTTTTCCGATCCCAATGCTTCACATTGCCCAGTGGCTCAACGCCAACAAAAGAAGAGAGCAGGTTTACAGCTTTGTCATTCCATTTTACAATGATGTTCCTGGTTTCAAGTGCTCCACCAATGGAACTGCTGAAAAGAAATTGTCAGCAAAATTGATTATTATTATTTATTTATTCTTTTTCCTGCTGGATGAGTTGAGGTCATTTTTAGGACATCTCCTGTAGCACCAACGTCAGGATTTTCTCCCCCTTGACACACATCGAAGTCTTAGATAGCCACTTTGCCCAACACTTGTGATGTTTTCCTTGCATGTAGCACCGTAGCTGTGATTTTCCTTTGAAAGGCACCATGATTTCATCAACTGCGTGACATTTTCCAGGAGGTATGCAAAGAAAGCGTTGGCGTAGTTTCTCTAACCATGGCCTGAGTTTCCACACTTTCTTTTTTTGCATCCCCAGACACATTGAGGTTGTCCTGAAAGTGAATCAGCGTCAGCAAATTCAGGAATCAACCCTGTGACATCACAAACTTGTGTGTATGTACATTGGGCATCTGTACTAACCCCATGTGCATGCACATACCCAGAATTTGCTTGATTTCTTGGGCGTTTGTGTTCACCGACTTTCCGTTTTTCTGCACTCTGTGCAAGTTTTTCTTCTGCAGTTTCCTGTAGCATTTCCTCAGTCACACAGTCTTTGAAACTTATATGATGTCCAGTCAAGCCTCACTTCAGTCTTCCTCAACGCATTCCACAAACTAAGCAGATGGAGGTTCAAACTGTTTTCTTTTCCACAGATGCTCCTTCCTTTTCACTTTGCCCCTTGCCGACTGCTTTGGTGTTGTCCTCTTCTGGGCCTTCATCACTATCTGGGTTTTCCCTAATCTTATATTTCTCGTCCTCCTCCTCCTCATCATCTTCCCCTAGCTGCTCCATGTCCATGAATTCCCATCCATAATCCTCTTCAGAGCATCTTCAACACTGTATTTTTTGCCATCTACAAACACATACACACAGATTATTGTGTGTATTTTCTTTGGTCAGTTTTTAGTGAAAATCAGTAAGCAAAAGGAAGTTACTAGCAATCGTACCATCGCAACACCCAACTAATCATTAATCATGATACAGCAAATTGCATGTCAAATTTTTTGCTCTAAATGTTAATTGTAATTTAAACATTTAATTAGTTTACTTGGGGAAAAAATGTATGTTGCTTGATGTTATGTATAATGCATGAAAAACAATAATCAAATTTGGTGTTTGGCATTATAGGGCTAAATACATATGCACCTTATGAAGGTGACCCAAAATTAATTACATTTTAAATGTTTAATGAATTTTGCAAGGATCTTGGGTTCCTGGGTGGTGATTTTAATTGCGTCTTAGAAGCTGGTCTGGACAAATCTTCACTCCATATGGTTAATTGTAAAGTTCTTCGACATGAGTATGCAGTCAGGCCTTCTACATATCTGGAGAGAACTACATCCCATGACTAGGGATTCTACATTTTATTTCCTCCCCATGGCTCCTATTCAAGACTGGATTACTTTCTTATTCTTACTAACTGTATACATATGCTGTCAAATTGCTTTTATCTGACCACAGTCCAGTGTATTTGGAGGTCACTAAATTTAACAGCATTAAAAACTCCTCAGTGGAGATTTAACACATTTACTAAATAAAGAAGCTTTTGCTTTCATGTTAAAGAGAATAACAGATTCTTGGCAAGACAACTGCAACTCTCCAGTTACCAGTGCAGTTAAATGGGATGTCCTCAAAGACAAAGACACCACGGGGCAGTGGTGGCTCAGCGGTTACAGGGTTTGGATAACGAGGTTGTGGGTTCGATTCCTGGGCTTGGCAAGCTGCCACTGTTGGGCCCTTGAGCAAGGCCCTTTCCCCTTTCTGCTCCCCGCGCTGGAGTTGGCTGCCCACCGCTCTGGGTGTGTGTACTCAATGCCCCTACCTAGTACACGTGTGTGTGTGTGTGTGTGTGTGTGTGTGTGTGTGTGTGTGTGTGTGTGTGTGTGTTCACTACCACAGATGGGTTAAATGCGGAGGACACATTTCATTACAGTGTACACTGTACAGTGACAAATACCTGCACCTTTACCTTTACTTTGCGAGGTCATTTAAGCTCTTATGCGTCTCTCCAGAAAAAAAAACTAAAACCAAGCCGAAACCAAAGAAAAATTTGGAAGCTGAGAAGCTGCAACTAGAACACAAACACACAGTCTGATACAAACTGGTCCCTGCTAGTAAATGCTAAATTAAAACTTAACCCTGAATACACTCCTCATATTTCTAAGTTGTTACATTTTTCTAAACAGCAATACTATGAGTTTGGAAATAAACCCAGTCGTTTATTAGCTCACCAGCTTAATTACAACAGACTGAAAGATCTATAAAAGCTATTAAACTCCTTCTGGTGAGATTTCCTACCACCCTCGCATAATTAATGATCCTTTCTTTTTAAAAATGGCTTTACACTTCAGACTGTAGCAGTTTGCATTTAGATAGATCAAATTACTTGGATAACATTTCTCTCCCTAGAATGTGCTTCCTATCGACCTATTAGTCTACTTAATGTAGATTACACATTTCTAACTAAAGCACTGTCTCACCGACTGGCAACATTTCTTCCATACATCATTAAACCTGATCAGACGGGATTCATTAAATCCAGATATGGATCTAATAATGTTCACCACCTTCGTAATATTATAAATCTTACCAAAAGAAAAGACTCCTTAGATGCTGAGAAAGTGTTCAGCAGGGTTGAGTTTTTTTCTTTTTGCACTACTGGAGAAAATCGTATTGGGGAATAGTTTTATAAATATAGTAAGTTTGCGTTAATAGAGGCTGTGGGGTCTAAATACAACAAACTGTCTTATATCTGATATTTTTCCAATTAGAAGACACTGCAGACAAGGCTACTCTTTTTGTCTCTCTCTCCTCATGTCCTGAGCGGCCTGTCTGGAGTTGCCCTTTTTTGGTTCAGTTCCTGCGTCTTGGTATCAGGCCTGTCACGCTACTCAGCAGAGTTCCAACAGTCATCCTAACCCCTTTCTCTCTCTCTCTCTCATTTACATGTACTGAGATGCCCTGCCATCCAGTCTGGAGGAGTCCATTCATCCATGTTCCGGAATCAGGCCTGTCCCTCTACTCAGCAGAGGTTTTGACACAATCTCCTAAAAAATAAAACATCAGGCAACTATTTGTCCAAAACGAAAGCAATCAGGAATCTCTATTACTGAAGAACCAGCTACTGCTGAATTGGCAGCATATAAACAGGAACCAGCCTTTGATGTAGATGATCAGTTAACATGGTGACGTACAACCATGTCACCTACTCACGGCTGATGTTATATTTGCAGCGTTGTCTGTTGTAATGTAGGTAAATTCTTCCTCATTCAGTTTCCAGTCCTGGAGTTCAGAGTGAAGACCCTCAGCTGTATTGGCTGCAGTGTGGCTCTCAGGTGAAATGAAGTGTACAGTCAGTGACCTGTACAGAGTCATATTAGTGCTTCACCACATGTCAGCTGTCTGAGTAAAACTCCGCTCTCTTGATCAAACACTCAACTTCAGCTTGAACGTTATTCTAGTAGCTCGTATGGAGAGTTCAAGGTTTGTAGCGTTTCTCTGAATGATGACTTGCAGTGCTTGCAAATTAGTAGCATTTCCACCCTCTGTGGTGATCCGTTTTCTACAAAGACGGCATGTAGTTTGGCCGTTAACATCCAACAGTTCCCCGTGTTTGTCTGGTTATAAACCAAAATATTGCCAAACTGCCGCAGTGACCCCCTTCTTCTGTATAGGCTCATCCATTTTCACAGTCTACCCGGGAGAAGGCCACATGAGGCGAAGTTGTTCATTTGCACGTACCCAGCATTCTTTAACCACATCTCTACAATCTTTTTAAGTCGCATTTTACAAAGGTAATTTGTAGCTGTAGTTAATTTTATATTAATGATGAGTCATCAATACTTAGATGCTGCCTTATTTGTTACATAGGACTAAATGTTTAGTTTACCGTAGAATACTTGCACAAAGTCAACGGTTAAATAAAGCCATTATATTGCACTGAACATCGTCATTGTTTAAATTATTGATATTTAATATCGTTTATCGTCCCAAGGCTAGTAGGGTCACGCAAAATTAGAATTTATTCAACTCGAATGGTGTCATGCAGAAAAAATCGTTATTAAAGCCGAATCATATTTCTCCTTTCTAATCTATAGTAACTAAAACTGCCCTGGATTCATTTTCAGTACTGTAAACAAACTCACCTGCAGTCATAAACTGTTATTTTTGCTGACATTAGTAGTAATGATTATAATCTACTCCCCTTAACTAACTGCAACCCTTAGCAAGCACCTTCCCCTCCACAGCTTCACAGCTCTACTGTGCCACCTGTTTTACAAATACTACACCACTATTGCCTGATTCACTTGTGTTCATAAGCTTCGTCCAAACGGAAACGGGAGCTCCATACAGTGATGTCTGCCTGTGTTTCTTTTCATTGAACGTAATTTGATCTACATTTAATTGCATGTTTTTCATCTGAGTGTGTAACTGCTTTGTTCTCCTCGTAAGCAGTACTGCACATGTATATGGACTGAACATTTGTTGAACACAAAAATAACCAGAAATAGACATTTTTGTTGATGTTTAATTCAAGATAGTTTCACGTCATCTCCAATTAAAAACCCTTGAATACAAAGAGGGTTTGTGAACAATTTTTCTTTTGTGGGTTTGGAAACAATACCTGACCAAACCTACTTCATGTTTTATTGTCTTTTGAAATGAAAGTCGGCTAATTTCACACATTTTGTACATTTCTATTTTACTTGAGTACATAATTCAGCGCGACCAGGGAGCTGACGTGCCTTGACCTGTGATTGTATTTCAGTGAGGCAACAATGCTTCGTTTTCAGTGCGACTCCGAGCTGCTGTTTCGATGAGGTCCTGCTTTGAAAGCTTGACACGTGATTCAACACAGAGCAGCAAGCCATCATTCCTACTTTATGGTCTTTAATATTAGCGCTGTCTTCTTTATCTGAGACAGTTGTTTTGATCCTTGTGCTTTCTGCTCCCTGTGTTACTGTACAGCACTCTGTCTCACTGACCGTCGTCATTTCTTTTTTCTCTGTTTGCTCACAAGAAACGGTGCGACCATGGAGGAGCAAGCTCTGCAAGGAAGTTATCAAGCTTGACCCTCAGATCCAGCTGCTGTTTTAGAGGCAGTCCAAACTCCACAGATGGAAGACGAGGCTGCCTGTGGCGACTCCTCTAATGTGGTCATCTAAATTCCACTTCACTCCTGCAGAGGGCCTGGGTGTGTCTGTGTAGCCGGGAAAACAAAGGGCTCCTCCACAACCATGCCGGTGTTCTGGACATCACCAGGTGGCTTCCCTTGGCACTATTCTACGCCCAACGCAGCGAAGTCCTAAAGGAGCCCTGCCTCACACTTTGGAAAAAGACAGATGCCGGGATCATCTTCAGTCCCCCTCCCACCTACCAACTAGTAAGTGCGGCATTTCCTGGCACCGAAGTAGTGGAACCAACTTCCCTGGGGTGTCCGAACAGTAGAGGTGCTTGCTGTCTAATGCAAACTGTCCAAACGCAGACTGAAGACCCACCTCTTCCAAGGGTATTTGGGTGAAGAGTAGAGTACTATGGTCTCATAATTGGCTTGTGTTTAACAGTGTCTAAGCTTAGAGGTATCTTTGAATGTTTAGTCTATTCAAACTAGCTGAGGTTATTCTTGAGTAAACAGTGAAGCTCTTGTGTAAGTCGCTCTGGATTAGAGCATTAGCTAAATGCCGTAAATGTAAATATACCACAACCAATATGAGAAAATATAAATGAAACAATGCATGTCTATCATAGACTTAACAAACTCCCTCAATACTTAAAACCCTAGTATTCTGATAGAACAGACTCATTTTAGCTATTTAAAAACAGTGTATACAGAAAGAACTCTGACATAGCACAGAACAGCAGTATTATGTCCTTTCAAGATGCATTTTTAATCAAGTTTCCATTGTCCTACACTGAAGCTGATGCCCCTTTTTGGAAAAACAGTCCCTAAGCTGCTGTTTTGCACTGTGCTGCAGCACATGTTCAACCTCCTGTGTTTGTAGGAGTTCTTTGATGCTGCTTCTCTCCTGCTTCCTCTAAAGCAGGAGGCTTGTCAGTTTGGACAGAATCCTAACCTGCCCTCTGTGCTAAGACCAACTGATGTGGACTGTAGCCATGGACCTTTTGCCTGCTGCTCTTTTCCATAAGGCCTCAGTCCAGTGCAGTATCCCAGTCACAGCTGTTGCGTCTTTACTTTCACCATAATCTCAGTGCGTGTTTGGTTGCCGTTCCAAAAGTGCATTGCTCCATGGACTGTATGCAGCTGTTGTCTTTACTTCTATGTTGAAGTTTTCCTCCATTTCTGTCTCTTCATCATTGTTGAATTCTCCTCTGTTGTCACTGAACAGTTTCTGAGGTGGAGCATGCAGACTGATCCTATCATGAACAGCGTTTCACTATTTCAGAGGACTTCTTTGTGGTCAGAATGCGGTCTGCACTAAACCGTGAGAACTGGTCAATGATGTGAAGATACCACACGCCTAGTTCGAGTTCCTGCAGATCTATTGCCCCAATTTCATTGTACTGAGATTTCAGAGGTAATACCACTGCTGGCCTACTAAGATTTAGTGTTTCTCTGCTCAGTTAATTTTTTCTGAGACTGTCAGGATTTGGTTGTCACTGAGAGATTCCAGGTCTTTCTTCTTTGATTGATTTAATTGATGTGAAAGTCAACTTTGTACATGTAGTCAAAACCAGCTGTCGTTTGTTCACATCAAGCATGCTGGATCTAGCAACTTGAGCCCTTTCGGCTGCGTCTGTTCCTCTTGCACAGAGAAGCTTCTCCCGAGGCGTCCGTTGTTCATGTCAGTGAACTGAATAGTTGGAAGGTAAGTGATTTTACATGATTTGCTTGATTTCATAACCATTTATTATTTATTTCTCTGCTTGTATTAAAGTAATAAATCCATGTCCCTAATAGTATCTCAAACCCTGCAGTATCGAGACTGTCTACCGCATAGTTTAATTGTAGCGTCTGAAAATTGGCTTTAACATCCTTGTTGTATGGAGTTTCATTTTGAGCCTAGTGGCTATTTAAGTCCTTGTTGCAAATAACTGCAGTGGTCATTACAGCAGATGTCCAGAATTCTTTAGGTAATTGGATCTCTACTAGCGTTCACCGTTCCATATCAAATAGATTTCTCCAATTTCTGTCTGCAGTTTTTAGATGTTGTGATCAAGGTGCTGAGGTCTCACGCCTTATGCCCTTCTCACTGACCAATGACTGAAAAACCCTTGCTGTGAACTTTGTACCATTATCTGAACAAATACATTTACTGTTCCATTCAGTCCAGCATCACTCTGTAGCTTTTACAGTTTCACCCTTCATTTTCAGGAAGTACACAGACTGCGTATCTACAACCCTCTTTTGCACACTGGATCTATAGGAGCAGCTAGGTCAGTATGTACTAGTTCAAGTACTGCTTTTGCTCGAGCATCAGGTTCTGTTTCTACTCTGAGCAGATTTCCTTTGTATGCAGACTTCACAGTTCAGTTTATCAATCTTGCCCTTGATTTTCATGCTCTCTACTGCATAATGTGAAACATCATAATTACAGTGATCAAGGATTTCATGCTGTGTTTGAATATTGTAACACACATTGTAACCATCACCGCTGTGATCATTGACCACATTCAGGTAAATAAGCCTATTGTACTCTTTAATGGGAAACTTGGTACCACTTTTGTGGCTGTGTCTTCTTTTTATTACCTTTGTGGTGTTGTGATCCTTGTGCTCTCTGCTCCCTGTGTTGCTGTACAGTCCTCTCACTGACCATCGTTCATGTTTTTATTCAGAGGAACGAACTCTCCAGGAGGTCGTCAAGCTATTATGGCAGATCCAGCTGCTGTTGTAGAGGCTGTCCAAACTCCACTGACGGAAGCCGAGGCTGGAGGCTGCCCACGACTCCTCCAACACCGCCGTCTTAATTACAGCACTACCGGCGCAGCAGACAGAGTTGTCGTCTCCTGTCCCGCACCTGAGAGGGCCTAGAAGTATCAGTGTGGCTGGGAAAAGCCGAGGACTCTTCCACCACCACAACCATTTTTCGCCTCTGCTAACTTCGAGAACCTCAGCTCTTCACCTGCTCCGGCACAGAGGACTACTCCTCAGGGCGGTGTTCTCACTGTTGAAGATTCTTCTCTAAAACACTGAAATGTCTCGACCCTAAAGAGTAATGCCTCCTGTTTTCCAGCTGCCCGTGTCCTGGGCGTCACCAGGTGGCTTTGGCTCCATCGTTCTCCACTATTCTCTGCCTGTTGCAGCGTGGCCCTGAAGAAGCACTGCCGTACGCTTCTGGACACTGTTCGGAAAAAGGATCATCGTCTTCAGCCCCCTGCCCGCTTGAAGACGAGTGAGTGAGCCACTTCTCCAGCTCTTCTCGCTCCACTGCTGGCTGCGGGACAGGTCCGTCTGTGCTGACTTCGTAGACAACTGGCAGAGCTTTCCTGCGTCTGGTCCTCTTACACAGAGATGAGTTTCACCTGAGCCACCTGGGGTCCATCGTTCTCTCCGGGAACATCAAGAAGGTGTCAGGCCAGGACTGACTGACCCTTCCCAGTCACACTGTCAGGTTAGTGAACTGCATAGTTGGCAGGTGAGTGATTGACAGAATAAATGGGTGGAATCAAATAAACCATGTAACTTTTCTGCTTGTATTAAAAAGTTATATCAGTGACACTCATAGTATTTCAGACAAATTCTGCAGTATTGAGACTGTCATGGTTTTTAATTTTAATGATCTCTAGCCCCTAAAGCAGTCCTTTTCAATGAAGTTATGATTGCTAACCACCTTCGTTCCCCAGGTCTATGTGAAACTAAATCAAGGGCGTAGGTCTGTTTATTACATTGGTGGGGGTCATAAAATCGGTTCACACAGAGACCCCTGGAAGCTGAGTCTTTTGCATTTATGATGAACTTAAAACTCTAACTGTAAAAATACAGGTAATTTCTGAATATGAAGTTATAAAAGCACATACAAGTGACCAAAGAAACACAAAGGGTAAGAGAGTAAATGTAAATGACTGCAGAATTTTAAGTAGTGAAATAGATTTCAAACTGGGTGCTAACCAGCCAATTAATCCTCAGAGACCATATTGTCTATTTAAGTCAAGACAGGTTGCCAAGTAGTATTAAATTCACCACTGCACCCAATTTTAGGTAGGAGCGTTTTCTCTTTAAGTAATCTAAGCAGTCTTAGCCAGCACCTTTTGAACAAGATTTCAGTGTAACTGACTGTACTGCAAGGACACAGTTCTGAAGTCTTCCACCGGCGTTACATTTACTGCAGGATTAAAGTGTTTCTCTACATTCCTAAGACTGACTGATCGAGTTGATTCTTTAAGCGCAGAGAAGCAAATCCAACTACCACAGTTCTGGAGGTTCCACCGAGATCCCAATATTTCTCTGGGTCCAGAGTTTTCAGAGACCGGATCAGAAACTGACAGAGGCGGCCGCCGTCATCCTAATGAGTGATTCTGAGTCAATTCAGGCGCTCTACTGACTCCGAGACTCTGTACCCGAGGTGACTGTGTAAATTAATTGGACCGCTTGCCTCACGAATTTAGAATAAACTGGAGGAGACGAGACGCCGTATTCTTAGACCTTCTAGTTACTTTAACCCAGATCCCTTTTGATATTTTAATTTTCACATTTGTTTTAGGCCATTGACTTTTTGCAGCGATCCGGACTCGAAGGACGAAGATGTGCATTGCCTTAAGATAATTTCAGTCTCACAGTTGTCTGAACTGGGAATCAGATTTGTTTTAAATTGGAAAATTCTAGGATATTGTGTTGGAATATTTTGATTCTCAGGGTTGTTTAGACCAGATACTTTTTTAGGGATCCAAATTTATAAAAATTCTAATTTTTAGGACATTTAATTCTCAATACTGAACTCAACTTGGAGAGTGTTGTAAAAGGGTCTGCATTTATTTTGTAGAAAAGTCTAAGATTTTAAAGCAAGGTTCAGGTTTTTCTGCTGCTAGTCCTAGTATAGGGATATTTCCACTTCTAATAGGCCCAGTAGAATATTCTTGGGAAAATGGGAAATGGGAAAATCCTCCATTTTTACATTGTTTTATTTGTCCCCAGATGATGTTGACAATATGTATGAACATATAGTGGTACAAAAGATTGCAGCTGAAACAATATCAGTATCTTATGTGTACTATGAGGATCAGTTTGCAGCTGTGCATGTAGTCTTGGATGAAGGACCGAGACAGTTGTTTAGAGAGCCAGGTGAATCACATAAATCCCTAGTCAAGACAGGGGGCAAATAATTGATACTACTTTTACACGGTCAAGATCTGAGCTGCCAAGTGAGAATGACAAGACTAAGACTAACTTACCAAACATTTCCCAAACATTTCTGGTCTCAGAATGAATGATATTGAGCATGGTAAGGCCAATCAGCTGTTTTTCTTGCACCACTTTAACCAGAGATGCCCCCCTTATTGACTCAATGTCCCATGTCCAAGGAAGCAGAAGTTATAAAGAAATAAATTCCCTTTTGGAAAATGAAGTCATTGTTGCATGTGAATCTTCACTGGTGAATAGTCCTCTGAGAGCGGTAAGTGCAGCAGTATATCCTGCTGGTCCAATTGTACCTAATCCAGCAACTATTGGGATGCAATATCTGCTGAGAATTCATCGGTTCATTCAGTTGCAGCTGGCTAGAGCTCCCAAATTTGGTCCTTATTTCATTTCTTCTTTTTGGTTAAGTTGCAGTTAAGGATGTTTCTCAGCAGGAAACCTCTGCCTTTTACTCCAAACTCGTCACCAGCAAAAAAGGTCATATCTGTCTTCTCCTCGCCTCAATCCAACATGGTGGATCCTCTGGTGCACTGGAGAAGATCATCATGGCGTGGCTCTCAGCAATGCGGGAAGAATTCTTTACGCACATGTCTACATTTCAGGATGTGTTCAAAGCTAGACTATCTCATGGGTGAGCAAAGACAGCAGAATAAACTTCTAGCAGGGCACTTTTTATATAGCAGGTTATATTTGTATTTTTGTGTATTTGGGCAGTTCACTTATTTTATGTTTTTTTTTATTTGACTCGTTTGAAAGTCTGGACATTTAGGTATAACAAGACCCTTGTCTTTATGATTTTGAATGTTTTTAATGGTCCAAATAAGCCTCTTAAACATTTTTTTCCTTTGTTCTTGCTCTATCAAAAACGAATTGACCTTGGTCTGATTATGAATCCCAATTGAGAGATTTTGATATTCCCAAATGCAATAAATTCTATAGAGTTGCTTCTTATGCAGCTGCAAATAACAACTAAAGGAGTTCTTATCTTGGTACAGAGGAAGTGGGAGATTACTATTATAAGGAAGGGGTGAAGAAAGAAGAATAACACACATTACAACAAAAGTAAGAAATGAGAATATTGCCTTTATTTCAGTTTACGCTCCAACTCTAAGAGATACCAGTTTTTCTTTTCTGTTCGATTATCTAACAAATCTAGTGGTCTTTCAGTTAGTGGTGGGAGCAGATATGAAAAGTCATTAATCATTTATTAATTAAACAGATCAGGGGGTGATATTTCTTAGTCAGCTGGCCGCTAGCTCTGAGCTTAAGCTATGTAATACCACATTGTCTTTACTCGACTGCTTGCAGCATCTTAATCCGAGCACTAAGCAACATACTTTACATGCAAGCACAAATCTTTCGGCTCTGATTTTAGGAGTGAATTAACCAAATTTCTTCTGTTTAATCAGGATTCAGTGGACAATCAGAGGTTTATTGGGAGCAGTGAATGGTTTCTTTAGGAATAATTCTGTTTTTGGTTCTTGGTGACAGAAAAGAGAAGTATCTGGACCTTTCTGGTAATATTCTTAAATAAAATGATTTGTATTGCAATGAGCTTAATATTCTTCTAAGAGAAAAAGCAGAATTTCTTATTATAAGGGTTAGACAAAATGACTATTTTAATAGAAGCAGGCCCAGTCACCTCTTGGTGCTAAAACTCAGTAATGAGAAGTTCTCAAATATTGCAGCAATAAGGTCCCAATGATGAACTACTTATAGAACATGCACAAATCAATTATACTTTTTACAGCTTCTATTCAGAATGATATAAATCAGACCAGTCCCCAAAAAACCTTAAATATTGCCTCCTTTTTCCATTCCTTAGAGTTACCACAATTGTCTACTGACGAGGCATCTTATTTAGATCCGGAGATTTCTCCTCTAGAATTGAAAGAGACCCTCTGTCAGATGAAAAAAGTAAAGTCTCCTGGTTTGGACGGCATCCTTGAGAATGCCTTTTCACTATATTGCTGGAACCTCTAGCTCAAGCAGTGCGCTGTTTTATTCCTAGCTCCCTATAATAAAGAAAGCCCAACGTCATATTTCAGTTTATGTGACGAGGTTTTGTTCTTTTTAGATAAATCAACAGATTCAGTTACCTCTGCTTAAAAATGTCAGGCCACAAGATAAACTGGGATAAATCTTCACTTCTCCCCTTAAATTTTCAGTTAGACCAAAGCATGCTACCCACTTATGTCTACCCCCAAATACCTAAAGTGGTCCACCACTGGATTGTGTGTCCCGCAGTGAGTGACTGTCCTCAAAAAAATGGTATACTTGAACAAATTAAATAGATACTAAATTGGATAAACTTGCCCTCACTGCACTCCAGATCGTAGTGGTAAAAAAGAATATTCTGTCTAGACTGAATTTCTATAATTATATGATACATTTGCTCCTGCCTATAAAAAATATTGGGATATGACCATTCCCAATACACATGCATACAACCTTGAATAAAATGATCTACTGTACAGAGGTGTGAGTCAGATGGTGTTCTTGCATTTCTAGAGTTTGAAATGTATGCTCAGACGTTTACCTTAAAACCTCGATCAACATGCCTGAGTCAAAGTGCTCATAATTCATGCTGCTCAATAGAGGAGGCTCTGGTACAGGCTCTGGTAGCCCTGTGTAAAGTAAAGGTCCTTATATTAATTTGGCATTAACAGTTGTTTAGGCAGACATACTCTAATATGGCATGAGCTCTCCACTCTTTCATAATCATAATTTACTGATGGGGAATGCTCCGTTTCATTGCCCCCAATGGGAGAGCAAAGGAGTTTAACCTCCAGGTGATATCTGTAGTGAAAATGGGTTAAGATCTTTCCAGGCTATCAAAGAGTAATGTAATGTGCCCAGCACCTCTTTCTTTAGGGATCTGCAGCTTAAATCAGCCCTTTGGTCTCAGAGACTCACTGAACTCCAAATTACATCCCCACCTCATGCTTACAGTACTTTACTCCTGCCTTGCTCGGCTTCCTGTATTTTTTCCTTCCTGTATTGTATTGTTTTTTACTTTTAAGCCTCTTGTAGACGGGTTGGACTGTGTGTGGTCAAAGGATCTTGAGTCTTTATGTCTTGAGGACCATGCATGGGAAATTATCGATTTATCTTTGAGGAATCCTGATCACCAAATAATCCACTGGATATTTCTACTTAAATTTTATCTGACATCATTAAGATGATTCCATATGCAGCTTTTCCAATCTCCAGCTTTTGATTTATGCTCCTTAGGTAAGCTTGGCACCTTTCTGCATACATTTTAAAATAGTTAATAAACATTTGTTCTCAAAAAAAAAAGAATTTGCTTTAAAAATGTGACCAGGTAAGAGATGGCTGCTTAGACTTTTACTCCGTTTTTACACCTGTCTTTATTCACACTCCACCTCGGTTTAATCTCTTTAATGCAGTCCCACTTTTGATATACCTATGACTGATACTTCTGGGGATAAAGATTTTCCCATTTCTTTATCTACGCAGTCCCAGAGACTTAAAGACAAGAAAACAAGTTCTGGAATCCGCTGAGGGGGATGAAGCTAGCATTCCTGCTAATACTCAACCAAACATGGTTATTCTTCATGCTGAACTCAGATCTATCGGCTGATTTTAGGATAATATGGAGGGCTGTCTTCAAGATATTGCAGGCTGTATACATATGTTGAAGGTCTGTCAAATTGGTTTTATCTGACCACAGTCCAGTGTATTTGGATGTAATGGTAAATTTCAAATTTAAAAACTCCTCAGTGGAGATTTAACACATTTACTAAATAAAGAAGCTTTTGTTTCCATGTTAAAGAGAATAACAGATTATTGGCAAGACAACTGCAACTCTCCAGTTACTAGTGCAGTTAAATGGGATGCCGTCAAAAACACTTTGCAAGGTCATTTGATCTTCTGCGTCTCTTCAGAAAGAACTCGGAGCCAAAAACCAAAGAAAATTTGGAAGTTGAGAAGCTGCAACTAGAACACACACAGTCTGTTACAAATTGGTCTCTGCTAGTAAATGCTAAATTAAAACTTAACCCTGAATACACTCCTCATATTTCTAAGTTATTACTTTTTTCTGAACAGAAATAAACCCATTTGTTTATTAGCTCACCATCTTAATTACAACAGACTGAATGATCTATAAAAGCTATTAAAACTCCTCTGGAGAGTTTTCTTATGACCTTTGCATTATTAATGATCCTTTTAATATCGCTTTACACTTCAGACTGTAGCAGTTCACATTGATCAGACTCTTTTGAATGCCCCCTTTACACCAGAGGAGATCTGGGATGCTATTAGGGCCATGCCCTCGGGAAAAGCACCTGGCCCTGGCGGCTATCCAGTCGAATTTTACAAGAAGTTTTGGTCAGATTTATACCCCATTTTTATGCCCATGATTGATGATAATCCTGAAGGAAATTGAAATGCTCTACTGTTAAAGCACAAAAACCCAACAGAATGTGCTTCCTATCGACCCATTAGTCTACTTAATGTAGATCACAAAATTCTAACTAAAGCACTGTCTCCCCGATTGGAAACATTTCTTCCATAGATCATTAAACCTGATCAGATGGGAATCGTTAAATCGAGATATGGATCCGATAACATTCGCCACCTTTAATATTTATAAATCTTCTTACCAAAAGAAAAGACCCTACCTGCTGAGAAAGTGTTCAGCAGGATTGAATGGAATTTTCTTTTTGCACTACTGGAGAAAATCGTATTGGGGAATAATTTTATAAATATAGTTAAATTGTTGTATTTAGATCCCTCAGCCTGTATTAATGCAAACAATCTTATCTCTGATGTTGTGTCAATTGGAAGACACCGCAGACAAGGCTACTCTTTCAGCATTGCATTTTGCCCTAGTAATAGAACTCCTTGCTGAATACATTTACATCTAGGTTCATTATATCAGGAGTTTTAGTGGGAGAAGCGGACCATCGTATCATTATTTGCAGACAATATACTTCTATATTTAAAGAATCCAGTGACCTCTGTTCCTGAAATCAGAAACTTCATCACTAATTATAGTGTGCTATCTGGCTATAAAATCAGTTTTGGCAGGTCTACAGCTATTCAGCTGAATGTCCTGAATTATATTAAACTAAATCTACCATTCCAGTTGACAAAAACTGGCTTTAGATACCTTGGGATAACAATTACCTCTGACCTGAACCACACTTCTAGGGTTATTGGTTGTGTGTTTTCCTCCTTCTAGATTAACCGTGGATCCTGCCGGCTCCTAGAAGACCCACTCACCAGCCCCCTTCATTCCTCCAGGATCACCAGGTAGGTCACTTGTCAGAGTCACAAGTCTCTACTGTGTATGGCCTGGGGATGAGTCAGCTAACACTGACTTCATCACATGTCATCCTAGATCCCTAACTTCCCTACCATTTATTTATAATTTTGACAAAATATCTCTTTGATAACTTTGTAGTGTACGATATGTTGCTTTTTTGGAGAGATGCTAGAAAATATATAACATAATTCCCTAAATGTATCTCTATATGATCACCACTCTCCTTGAATCCAGATCTACCCTTTCAGCTTGGGGACATTGGGCTTAGTAATTGGACATTAAGGGGCATAGAGGATTTTTCTAGTTTATTCATAGCAGGAGTTCATTCTGTTCTCTGTATCTCTTAAATGCTGTAGACCCCTCACTGGAAGATGACACCATCAGTATTCTACATATTCTATTTTGTCTAGTTAAAGTGTATTCTGTTCTGGTCAAAATCAGATATTCCTTCCAGAAGGATGTGGTTGAAGCAGATTGCCAAATGGTTACGTATGGAAAAGCTAACCTGGGAGTTGCCTCAGAACGCTTTAAGTACTAATTATGTAAAGCTGCTTTGTGACGACAACAGTTGTAAAAAGCGCTATACAAATAAATTTGACTTGACTTGACTGGCTTTACCAGAATTTGGTCCCCTTAACAGTTGTACTTGGAAAAGGACCAAAACTGAAATTCCGTAGACATCCCATTTGCCTTGTATTTGACACTGAGGAAGAGGTTTCTCCATCTTCCCATTTCCCCCTAAAGATCTAGAGCATGCAACAGTATATAATATATCTAAATGCCTTAAATGTAAGTGTAAATATAGTAGGCAGGTGAAGGATTTAATTGATTACACCCATTTATTCTGTAATTTCTCAGTTTGTATTGAAAAATAATATCAATATTCCACTGCTCCTAAAATACACCCTAGAGTTGGAGTTACTGAGTTACAGATCCCGACAACATGCTCAGTTTAACAGAACTATCCCCTACCACCACCCCCCCATAAAGCAGCAGCAGCTGTAAGAATCAAACTAATTGCTGCTATTTTTGTGTCTCATGTTGAGGTAAATATTGCTTATTACTATTCTCTAGAGCTTCAGAGGCATCCGTGGTGCTCTCCAGAGCTGCAATCCCTTCTTCTAGATGTGCTAGATCTTCTCTATACAGATGAAATTTGTGAACTTGTACGCCACCAATATTATAATTCCGAACTGATGAAAGGATGAAAACATACTAGACCGGTCTGAAAGTCTTCCACCTGAACACCCAAAACTGGAAAAGGTGCTTAATCTTCTGCCTCTAACTAGGGTTGGACGTGCTTGGACATTCAAAGCTAAAAAAAATATATACCATAATCAACTCATGTACACAGGAAAGTCACATCATTTTACTAAAATATGAAATCACGAAAGTGAAATCTGACCATATCCACCGATTCAGTCACAAATCCGAGTAATCTCTTGTAAATGTGTAGCTATATGGATTTTATTAGTTACAACGGAGAAACCACTCACGTTAGTAGCTAGGAATGGGCATGAGTAGTGTTACTCGACTTGGACACTAGAAGTCATTCAACATATCTCACAAACATTTGAGTCAAAATAGTCAAACTTTTGATTTATTTGGCAAAAAAATCTGTCACGCTCTTTGGTGCTGAGGGAGTAAACTGCTGTGGCCCATCTGCTTCTCTAGCGTTAGCCAGCACTAGTCTGGATAGCTTTTCCTAGCACTAGCCATCTCAAATATCATCTTGATAACCCAGCTGTAATCGGACCACTAAATATAAATCCAAGCACTCGAATGTTTAAATGACTTAAAATGCTCATCCCCACTAGTGGTTGTTCTAAATGATCTTGCTGAGGTTAGCTAAGCTTAGCTGAAGATCAGTGCTCACCTGTTCAGGAGAAAATCGGCCACTTCGCCGTCCGTCTTGAAGTCCTTCTGGGCTCTAAGCTGTCTCCATTGATCAGACGCATCACCAGTATTTACTCTTGTTTTACTCCGTATCTGGTCATGGATCAAACAAATTTAGATAGAAATTGGATATTAAAATGTAGCTAGCATCGTGATATAATGACCAGACATGTACTCTGAAACCAATCACTTGTAGCTGTGAACAAGACGACATCCCTACTTTATAGTATTTCATTTTAGCTTTGTCTTCTTTATCAGTTGTAGTCCTGTTGTGCTCTCTGCTCCCTGTGTTACTGTCTCACTGACTGTCGTTTGTGTTTTCTGTGTTTACTCTTGAACATGGTGACCGGAACGAGCTTGACTGGCAGATCCAGCTGCTGTTGTAGAGGCAGTCTAAACTCCATCGACGTGGCTGTCTTTCTTCCAGCACTACCTGTGTGGTGGACACAGAGGGGCGTCGTCTCCACTCCCGCACCGGAAAGACCCTGGGGGTGTCAGCGTGGCCGACTGCTACGTCCTTGAGGCCAGTGTTCTCACTGTTGAAGATTCTACTGTAAAACTAAAAGTATCGAAAAGAGTAACGCCGCAGTCTCCTGTTTTTCAGGGGCCTGTGTCCAGGACTCTTTCGGCGTAATCATTGTCTACTATACTTGCTGACACAATGGTCAGCTGGGTTCTGTGTAAAGCCATTTTCATCTAGATAATCATGCAACATGTTCAGGTTCCTCCAGACTGTTTGAGAGCACACAATGATTTATTCAGTCCACAGACAAGCTTTTAACCTGTATTCGACTTTCCTCCAAATCCCTCTGCTTGCTCCATGCAGATCTCGCAATTAATCAGAGCGTTCAAGTAGGATGTTGTAACGTCCATCTGGTGGAGCAGAAGGTTAGACTGTGTGGTAATCTGCATCAAAGAGTGTATAACTGCAGCTGGAGAAAATGTCTCCATATAATCCACTCCCCTTTGCTTGACTGTAATCCTTAGCAACATATCAGACTTGGTACATTTCAGATCCATCTACACTGTTTTTAATCATAGACCCACCTTCCCACCACTGCATGTTCAGCTTCTGGGAGGGGGGTCAGAGTAAATTTGTCATTTTCAATGAGAGAACTCCTCTCCTCTTTCAGAGTCAACCCAAAACTGTGATTTTGTTGAACTCCTTGCCTCTTACAGCTCTGTGGCACGTTACAGATCCTGTAGCAGTAGTCGGTTCTGGTCAGTGTCTGATCTTTAATATCTGACACAGTCAGTTAAGTACTGAGGTGCTTATTGTGCGTGTATCTCTTTTTGGATGGCATGTACTATGTCCCTCTCCCTCAGTTTTAAGTGGAATCTGACAAAACATCTGTTCTTTCTTACCCTACAAAGACTCCCTTTTAACATTTTGACTCTAGCTTCATTCTCTCAGGCTTTTGTCCTGTCAACATGTTGTACAGAGTTTCAAACAGCTGTTGAAGCCCCTGTTGCGAATTACTGCAATGGTCATTACAGCCCATCCAGAATTCTTTAGGCAAGTTGCTCTATTCTAGTACACACCTTTCCCTATCAAATAGGGTTCTCTGATTTTTCTCTGCTGTATTTTGATGTGGTGAGGAAGGTGCCACATTCTCATGCATGTACTTTTCTCACTGAGCAATGACTGAAAATCCCTTGCTGTAACTGAACAAATACATTTTACTGTTCAGTATGGAGGTAACATCAGCCAAGAATCGCTCCGTAGCTTTTACAATTAGACTCTTATTTTTCAGGAAGTTCACAGACTGCACCCGAGTAATCCTCAGTAAACGCCAGAGTGGACCCCATGACTCCTAACTATTTTAATGGAGGGAAAAGTTAGTGTGCTTACCATCGGTTTATTCGAACCGGATCTGAAGGATTTTTGCTTTCCACAGCTACAGCCCCCCAAAATAAGACCCTCACAGTAAGGTCGCACTAATGAGAGCACACCTGAATAAACTGCCAACACTCCACTTGCTCTTAAATTGCACATGGCATTCCACAGCATAACTCGCCTGTTTCCATCCCAAACACAGAGCTCTTAACTTTCTCCAGCTTGAGCTTAGCTGCAGGTTTTCTCATGACGTGAACGTTTTCAACATGCAGGCTTCTTAGAAAGAGCAATTTTTCCCTTGTTGTCTTCAGATATTTTCACAGGTGTATATTGATCACAGACCATGCCATAGAGTAGCTGTTCTTGTAACACAGTTCCTGATCAGTTGTACCCTTTGAGTACATTGTTACAGGCTTGACTGCAGTCTAGTGTTGTTCTTTTGACTCAGACAAGTACTGTGATAATTTGCTGGTGGTCCAACTTGGATCAGGTCTTTTACATTGTAATGGTTGTGGCTTTGCAGCTCCTCTTCAGATAAAAAGAATAGTAATGAGGAGAGTACCATCAACTGGTAACAGTGAGCATTATATTTAGTTTACTGTACCACAAATTCACTGAACAGAACATCCACCAGTCTAAACCAGGGAAGTCCTTGGTGTGAGTTGATTCAAGACTAAAGCTGAGACTTGTATTTATTTATTTATTTTTCTTACATTTTTAATTAAGGTCTATTTATTCACATTTGTATCATACAGAAAGCACTAATTGTGAAAACAGCCCCCTGAGGTCCCCCACCTTAGACACCCTTGCCACATTTGGGTCAAATTTGAACTTTTATAAAGTCTTTAATAAAAATACAGGTAATATGATAATAAAGCACATACAAGTGCCCAAGGGAAGGCAAAGGGTAAAAGAGAGTAAATGTAAATAGTGAAATAGTTCAAACCGGGTGTTAACCAGCCGATTAATCAAGTCTATTTAAGTCAAGACAACCTGCCAAGTAGTATTAAATTCATCACTGCAGCCAGCCAAAGAGTATCCGATTTTTTTTATTATTCTATAAACTGCATCAAGTTGTTCACCCAATTTTTGAAGCTAGGAGTGTTTTGTTCTTTACATTCAAGCAATATAAACAGAGGAGAATATATTTGTGGAGAAGCAAATCCGAATACCACAGTTTGAGGTTCCACAAAGATCCCAATATTCCAATAGTCCAGAGTTTTCAGAGACCGGATCAGAAACCGCCGACATCCCAATGAGTGATTCTGAGTCAATTCAGGCGCTCTACTGACTCCGAGACTCTGTACCCGAGGTGACTGTGTAAATTAATTGGTCCGCTTGCCTTACGAATTTAGAATAAACTGGAGGAGACGGGACGCTATATTCTTAGACCTTCAGGTTACTTTAACCCGGATCCCTTTTGATATTTTAATTTTCACATTGACTTTTTGCAGCGATCCGGACTCGAAGGACGAAGATGTGCATTGCCTTAAGATCATTTCATTCTCACAGTTGTCTGAACTGGGAATTTCTCGGGAACCAGATTTGTTTTAAATTGGAAAATTCTAGGATATTGTGTTGGAATATTTTGATTCTCAGGGTTCTCAGAGTCAATTCAGGCACTCTACTGACTCCGAGACTCTGTACCCGA
The DNA here is from genome assembly GCF_030463535.1 of Salminus brasiliensis. Classification (NCBI taxonomy): domain Eukaryota; kingdom Metazoa; phylum Chordata; class Actinopteri; order Characiformes; family Bryconidae; genus Salminus; species Salminus brasiliensis. Next base: position 10,628,549 of record NC_132893.1, on the reverse strand, counting down.
GGTGTCTGTAAGCCAATTATTACAATTGGTTGCCTTACGAATTTAGAACACACTGGAGGAGACGGGACTCCATATCAAAGGGATCCAGGTTATCCGAACAGGGATCCAAGTGTCCGAAGGTCTTAGAACACTTAATTCTCCAATTTGGTTTTGGGCAGAGTCATTCCATGGTGCAAGTAGCCTTTTCAGTGCCAACAGACTCTGTACACTCCATACAGAGCGACGATTGGATCATGGTGAAGGAGAAAATTGTTGAAATCACCTTGATAGTTGGGGCCTTGGTGGGTTCTGCACATCACACCAACTGCTGTTCTAGTAGCTGTTTCTGAATGTGTTTACTCTCTAGAAACGTAGCGAGCTCGGAGGAACGCCTTGTAGGCGCTCTGCAAGGAGGTCGTCAAGCTTGACCGACCGCTGCTGTTGTAGAGGCAATCCAAACTCCACAGACGGAGGAGGAGTTCTCCAACACGTCCGTCTTAATTCCAGCACTACCGGCATGGCGGACACAGAGGGTTTTCGTCTCCTCTTTTTCCTCTGCTAACTGGTTTGAGGTTATCGGTTCTTCGACTTCACCTGCGGACAACTCCTCAGTGTTCTCACTGCTGGAGAGTCTTCTGTAAAATACTTAAAAGTATCGGAGCCAAAAGAGTAACTTCATGGTCTCCTGTTTTCCAGGTGCCCGTGTCCTGGATGTTGCCAGGCAGCTTCTGGACCATCGTTCTCCAGTCTTCTCTTCCCGATGCAGCGAGGCCCTGAAGGAGCACTGCTGCACGCTTCTGGACACCGCTCAGGACTGACTGGCCCTTCCCAGTTACACCAGTCAGGTTCGTGACCTGGACAGTGGGTAGGTAATTGATTTACTCAATTTTATAGCCTTTTGTTCAGTCATTTCTTTGCTTGTATTAAAAAGTAGTTACTCATAGTATCTCAGACGAACCCTGCAGTATCGACACCCTGTATGGTTTGTAACTGTAATGCCAGAAAACTGCTTTAGGGGGTTTCCCTTTTCTGTTAGATTATCTAACAAATCTTTGTATTCATATCCGCTCCCACCACTAACTCCTAAATCTTCATTTAGACAGATGAGGGTGTGATATTTCTCACAGTCAGCTGACCGCTAGCTCAGAACTTAAGCAATGTATTACCGCCTTGTCTTTGTCTTTTTTCGACTGCTGGCAGCATCTTGATCCGAGCACTAAGCAACATTTTTTTTTCTTTTCTCCACAAGAGAAACTGCACTGTTCTTTCAGGGATAGACACGTTAAGTATCTGCCCAATGTCTTTCTCAGACCACGATAGTATTTGTTACTGGGATAAACATGACTACAAATTATGGCTGTGTGCCTTGAACACCTATTTACTACACAATGAGTTCGGCTCTCAATTGAGTAAATGAATCGAATTGTGTTTTATCAGGGTTCAGGGGACGATCAGAGTTTTGTGGGCAGCGGTGAAAGGATTCATTAGGAATAATTCTATTGCATTTGCTTTGTGGCAGAAATGACGTAGACCGCAAGTATCTGCCCTTGAATTTAAACTTGAAGCACACACATGTCAAGAGTGCCCTTTGTCAGACCCCCTCTTCACTATATCGCTGGAACCCGTAGCTCAAGCAGTGGCACAAATTTTATGCCTAGCTCCCCCATTATAGTAAAGAAATCCCAACATATTTCCTTTGATGCAACAATGTTTTGTTCTTTTTAGATAAATCATCAATTCCACCTCTGCTTAGTTTATTTATTGATTTTGAAATGTCAGGCCACAAGATAAACTTGGATAAATTTTCACTTCTTCCCATACATTTTCAGTTAGACCAAAGCATGCTACCCACTTATGTTCCAGTGGTGGTACACTTTAGGTATTTGGGTGTAGACTTGTATCCCTCTGAGTATGACGGTCCTCAAAGATTTGGTACACTAAAACAAATTGAAATTCATACACTCTATTGGCCTTGCCTATCGTGCTGCATGCCAGGAACGTAGTGGTAAAAATGAACTATTTGCCTAGACTGAATTTCTATAGTTATTTGATACCTTTTCCCCCTCCCTAAAATATTGGAATACACTCTCTAAGTTACTATCCTTGTGTATTTGGAATGGTAAACAACCTCGAATTAAATGATCTACTTTACAGAGGTGTAAGTCAGATTGTGGTCTTGCATTTCTAGAATTGTTCATAATTAATAACATTCAATAGTGGGGGCTCTGGTAGAACCATATAAGTTACAAGATTTTTGATTTTGTCTTGTTCCAACTACACACTGTAAACTAATATTTTGGACCCATAATTTCACACTTTATTTTAATTTGGCATTAACAGTTTAACAGTTTTAATATAGAAATGGCTACATACAACTCCTATTAGGAGTATTAGCCTTTCATTTTGTTAATCTGTTACTCTGGGCAATTTTAAGGAGTCTAGGAATTGATCAATCTGTAGATCATTTGGTGCTAGTGATTGGGAGTATAAATCCTTATAAAATATTTCAAAACTTTTTAAAATTTTCTGCATTTTAGATTCTAGCTCTTCTGGTCTTTTGGATTTCTAATTTTATAATTGATGTTTCCCTGTTTGTTTTATGTTTATAAGCAGAGTTTTGCTATCTTCCTCCCACCTTGTAATGTCTTTGTTTAAGGTATTAAACTGCCTCTTGTGTTTTTAAACTATATAAAACTATATACTTATACTTATTTTTATAACTATAAAAATAAGAAAAGTCTATTGTTGAGTGGGTCGAATGTGGAGAAGAGTAATGTGTATAGTCCTTACCGGACGGGTACTCCCATCTCCCTCCAGAAGTCAAGTCAAGTCAAGTGGGTTTTATTGTCATTTCAACTACATACGGAGTACACAGTGAAACGAAACAATGTTCCTCCAGGACCATGGTGCAGCATAGACAGTGCATACAAGACACAAGTGCAAGTCCAGTGAGGTAGTAAAGTAAAGTTATTAGTGCAATGCTTTGTGCAAAAATGCTTCCCCTTTTTTCCTGGGGTAAATGGTTGGAGAGAGAGAGAGAGAGAGAGAGAGAGGGAGAGTGTACATGTACCAGAAAGATATCAGTTCAGAAGTTGAGTTGTGTTGAGGAGTCTGATGGCTTGGGGGAAGAAGCTGTTGCTGAGTCTGGTCGTGTTGGACCGGATGCTGCGGTACCTTCTTCCTGATGGCAGGAGGGAGAACAGTCTGTGTGAAGGGTGGGTGGAGTCATCCACAATGCTGGTTGCTTTGCGGATGCAGCGGGTGGTGTAAATGTCCATGACGGAGGGGAGAGAGACTCCGATGATCCTCTCAGCTGTCCTCACAATGCGTTGGAGGGACTTGCGGTCAGAGGCTGTGCAGGTCCCAAACCAGGCAGTGATGCAGCTGCTTAGGATGCTCTCTATGGTTCCCCTATAGAAGAGGGTGAGGATGGGTGGAGGGAGACGGGCCTTTCTCAGCTTCCGGAGGAAGTAGAGACGCTGCTGGGCTTTCTTGGCTGTAGAGCTGGTGTTCAGGGACCAGGTGAGGTTCTCCGCTAGGTGGACACCAAGGAACTTGGTGCTCTTAACAATCTCCACAGAGGAGCCGTTGATGTTAAGCGGAGAGTGGTCCGGTCTTGATTTCCTGAAGTCAACAACCATTTCCTTGGTCTTCTCTGCATTCCAGTGAAGGTTGTTGACTGTACACCAGTCTGTCAGCTGCTGCACCTCCTCTCTGTATGCTGACTCGTCGCCTTTGCTGATGAGACCCAGCACAGTTGTATCATCGGCGAACTTTATGATGCTGTTAGAACTGTGTTTCGCAACACAGTCATGAGTCAGCAGGGTGAACAACAGAGGAGCTGCTGTCCCCGAACCGGACTAACTGGGGCCTCCCTGTCAGAAAGTCCAGGATCCAGTTGCAGAGGGGGGTGTTGAGGCCCAGCAGGCTTAACTTCCTGGTGAGGTTCTGTGGGATGATGGTGTTGAATGCTGAACTGAAGTCTATGAACAGCATTCTGACGTAGGTGTCCTTCTTCTCCAGGTGGGTAAGGGAGAGATGAAGGGTGGTGGTGATGGCATCGTCCGTGGAGCGGTTGGGACGATATGCAAATTGCAGGGGGTCTAATGAAGAGGGCAGATGTCTGTTGATTCCAATTCTTTCATCTTCCAATCCATTAATTTTTTTTATAACATACTGGACTTTGTTGTGCAGTCACTGTAGAAGAATCAACTTGGGTTTAAACAAATATTCCAGCCCCCACCACAAATCCGTGTACGCTGTGAGCTACTACTAATCCTTCTATTTTCCCTGTGACATCTCAAATCACCCTCCCTTTTTAGAAATATCTGATGTGTTCAAATAACAGTGTATTCCATATCAAAAGAGCAACACCTGTTCTATACAAGGAAAAATACAAGTGCTTGAAACCCCTAGAATTTAGATTCACTGAGACTACTGGTAGATTACTACTGGTGGACTACTGTTAGGCTTCTTGTCCTTGAAGTTGCTGATGGCCTGCTGGGAGGATCCTAAAGCAAGGAGGTATGGCTGACATGGTCCATCTGCCTCTGTGCGTATCCAGGCTCCTGCAAGACTACAAATACCAGTAACATCAGAGACACTCTACTAATTAAAAAAAAAAGCCATGATTTGCAATAAAGATCTGCCATGCTTTATGAAACCTTACAAGATGGTCTGTAGCCTGGTGTTCACTGATCATCTGGGGTTTTTTTCCTGCCAGGAGACTGAGGTGGCAAGATGTACTACAAAAGGAGAAGTGATGCCATATCACTGTCCCAGTCTGTAGATGGCAATGGATATTGCAAAAAAGTAATCCCAAATGTAATTATGGTGTAACTACCCCATATGAATTAGTGCATATAAAGTACTTACTGGTTCATACTGGTACTTGTGTAGGTACAAGGAGGAACAAGGAAGTAACAACTGGGGGCTTAGAATTAGTTTCTAGAAAAAAAGGTGTATTTCTTGAAAGGCTTATACGGTCATCTGATGATAAATATGTATATTACGTTATTTCATATTTACATTATCTTTAATGGCACAATAATGCATTCAGTAGGTGAAGCTTGCCTGCAGAACTCCCATGCATTAAAAAATATTAACAATTATACAAAGTTCCTGGTTGTACCTACTGTTCCTCATTGTAACTATGTTTAAGTACCGGTAAGTATTTCAAATGTTACTGTAATTGTTCTTAGTTCAGTTTGCTTTGATGTGGCTTTTTTTTTTAGTTTTGATAGAAAACAGGCTTTATCCTGAAATGACTTTGAGTCAACTACTGTATAACTAAATTGTCAATTTGTGAGCAAAGTCATTAAACACCAAACATGACATGGATAAAGGCAAAAAATGCAATTCTCAAATTAATTTTATATAATCATTTTTGCTCAAGCATACCTGGAGCATCTGCTAATGACTGCTGTCCTTGCTGGTCCCTGGCTGATTTCAGGCCACTTCTCCAATAATATAGATACTGTTTCAGTGCCAAAATAAAAAATCCTGAAGTATCTAAAAAAACACAAATTGATGCCAAATAATTTCTAAAGTTTACTGCACAAAACCAAATTCTTTCATGATGTTTAATTTCCAAAATATTTTATTAACGTTCGGGGGAAATACAGAGAGGACTGTAGATGTCCCAGAATTATGGACCAGTCGCTGCCTGTACTCCAACTTTTCATGCATTTTTAGTTGTATGGTCTCTGTCAGTAGTATGGTTCATTAGAGCTTTGGCCTCTTTCCAGAACTCATCTGGTAGCTGGTTGTTAATGTGGCTAATGTTGCTGTTGGGCCGCCAGTGGCTTCCAATTTTTTTCATTTTGTTATACAATATTAGTATTTTAGACCAGATACTGGTTACACCAACTTCTACAGCAAAAGGACAAGAAATTGACACAGAAAAAGCATTTTAATATATAATCATGTTTTCATCATATTCCAAATTAATTATTTCATAACATCAATGAAGAAACAGGATTGACTTGTTTTCAGTTCTAATTTCAGTTTGTAAAATAACAGCTATTGTTTTCAAAGAGAGAGAGAGAGAGATTGATTTGTAGAGTACCTCTACATTTGGCTGTACATAGTAATGGTCATGATGGTTAACTATGGGTTCCAGAGGGCCAATATCCTGGTCATCTCCAGATGGATTCATCGATGGCGGAGTAAGGTTTAAAACCTCAATAAGTACCCATTCACTCACTCTGTGGCAGGCCATAGAGCTTGTAAGTGGCATCTATTGGGGGATTTTTATAATAAATATATTTATATTATTTATTTATCATTTGAACATACAAATTACATGCATCATAAAATACTGTCTCATGGAAGTTTACATTTAAAATAAAATTACAATTAGAATCTAAATGAAACCCTATTAACACTACTGTTCATGCTAAACAGTTAGTGAACAATTTAAGTTATAAAAAAGTAATGTAATTTAAGGTGCCAATTATATATTTACATACTTTAATTGGACTCAAACAGAAAGGAGTCAAATGGTGTAACCAGTTCTTTGATCCTATTTAAAATAAAAGTAGGCAAGGTATTTTGCAACCGAAAATATTTTCTAAAATAAACTAAAGATAAAATGGCATGAAAATCAATCAATGAAAAAAACAATGAAAAGCAGAGATTCTAAGCTTTAATATGGTATGTTGGTTTCTAATATTGGACCTGTAATGCTTCAGATATACTGCTAGATATTCAGTGACGGATTTGTAGCCCATATTCGGGCTACAGATTAGGCACTGCTGTCCCTCCAAGCTTGGAGAGAAGAATCTTCTTTTTCAGCTGAACAGATAAAAAATGTCACAAAATCAACATAAACATCCAAAAAGAAAATCTTATTTAAGGGCTTAAAGATGATTTTGCATCTTGGGCTGCTGAACTGCTGAACAACATTTCTTCTCTTCTAATTTGTTTAAGTGGTAAGAAGCCGATACTGTAATTATCTTTTCCATTCATGAAACGTATAATTACCATCACAGTCATCCTGGATGACAAAGCAGATGTCCTTTGAGGTTGTGAGATCAGCAAACACCTCTTGATCCACATCTGTCCCATTCTCATGTCACTTTCCAAAGTGCATCACGAGGTACAGAAAATTTGTCACTGAAAGAAATAAAACTGAAAAACAATCTCTCAAATTACCCACAAAACACTATAGCTCAAATTTCATAGTACAGAAAAGCATTTTACAGAAACCCTACCTTCTGCAATTGAAATCTTTCAAATAAGCCTCTGTAATCTTTGTGTACTTTTCTTTGAGTCCTATACTGCACTTTTAAAATCATGTTGCTCTGATTGACAAATCACAAGATTTATAATTTAAAATGCGAATCACAGAAAAAATGGACCATAGACCAGTGGTGTGTGATCTGCATCATCTACAATAATATCTCAATTGTTGTCATAACAATCTGCAAGCAGACATTATGGAGTAGGTCTCTCGCTTCGCAGAAACCCCTCAAAACCACGCCTTAAGAGTTCACATTTTCGCTAGTCGCTAGACATGGTTCATCATTAGCTTGGAGGTGGTTTTGCTTTGAAAACACAGAGGTTTCTCCTTCTGCAAATCAGGTCACAAATCGGTTGCAATTGAAGACAGCTTGACATTCATATTTCACCATCTGCAAACTGACCACTGTGCTCAATATGAAGATTATATATAATTAAAAAAACACTACAGGCCGAAACCAACCAAGGAGCTGTTGGACCGTAATCTGTGACAGTCTAATTCTTTGACCTCAGTAAATGGTTTGAGATCTGCATTTTATGCAGATTATTTATTGTGTGCAGTCACAGATGGCCATTATCAGATTATGTGACTGCACTGTTTCTTATAGAAATAGAGTATTGACATTCTGCCATGTGACACTGCCAGAAAGTGTGACCCCTGTATACTTCTATAAGAAACTGTGTAGTCTCACAATTTACAGTTTAAGTGAAATGAAGTTGAAATTGTAATTTTCAGTGTAAAATATATATTACATTAATGTAAAATAAATTTAATGTAAAAAAAAGATTTTGTAAAATAGTTTGTAATGTCAATATTTGTAATAACGTGCAGTTTTTGTATTATGTTTACTTTATTTTAGTAAATAAATAAGTGTAAAAGTCTTGCATTGGTCTAGCTTTTTCTAAACACATTTTGAAAGATGCAAAGTATTGTCTAATTATCATTGTCTGCAAAATCCAAGAAAATATTGATCTGCGTTTTTGTCAAGATTGCACACCCCTACTGTACACTAACTCTTACTTCCACTAGGTAAAGTTATACAATATATTATATAGCTTAACACAAACATAAAGTGGCAGAAGCTATTACACCCAGTTAGCCAAGCATGTTCTATACACTCGTCGACAAAAAAAGCCTGCAAAACAGCCACTCTGTCCGTCATTTACATATTTGACTGTTAAGATGTCCTAACTGCATGTGGCTGACTGGATGGCTGGCTGTCTGTGGGCAACGTTGGTTGTCTGGCTGTGCATGTGCAGCGCTGGCTGGTTGTTTGTCTGGATGGCTGTCTTTGTCAGTGTACAAATCTGGCTGTCCGTCCATCTGTGGCTGTCTACAGTGGGGGAAAAAAAGTATTTAGTCAGTCACCAATTGTGCAAGTTATCCCACTTAAAAAGATGAGAGAGGTCTGTAATTGACATCATAGGTAGACCTCAACTATGAGAGACAAAATGAGAAAAAAAAATCACATTGTCTGATTTTTAAAGAATTTATTTACAAACAATGGTGGAAAATAAGTATTTGATCAATAACAAAAGTTCATCTCAATACTTTATATATCCTTTGTTGGCAATGACGGAGGTCAAACGTGTCTTCACAAGGTTGGCACACACCGTTGCTGGTATGTTGGGTCCATTTCTCCATGCAGATCTCCTCTAGAGCAGTGATGTTTTGGGACTTTCAACTTCCTCCAAAGGTTTTCTATGGGGTTGAGATCTGGAGACTGGCTAGGCCACTCCAGGACCTTGAAATGCTTCTTACGAAGCCACTCCTTGTTGCCCTGGCAGTGTGCTTGGGATTGTTGTCATGCTGAAAGACCCAGCCACGTTTCATCTTCAATGCCCTTGCTGGTGGAAGGAGGTTTGCACTCAAAATCTCACAATACATGTCCCCATTCATTCTTTCATGTACACGGACCAGTCGTCCTAGTCCCTTTGCAGAGAAACAGCCCCAAAGCATGATGTTGCCACCCCCATGCTTCACAGTTGGTATGGTGTTCTTTGGATGCAACTCAGCATTCACTCTCCTCCAAACACAACGAGTTGTGTTTGTACCAAACAGTTCTACTTTGGTTTCATCTGACCATAAGACATTCTCCCAATCCTCTTCCACAACATCCAAATGCTCTCTAGCAAACTTCAGACGCGCCCGGATATGTACTAGCTTAAGCAGGGGAACACGTCTGGCACTGCAAGATCTGAGTCCCTGGCGGCGTAGTGTGTTACTGACAGTAGCTCGGTAAGCTGCTTGCCTATTGCAGATTCAGTCTTCCCAGCCTGGTGCAGGTCTACAATTTTGTTTCTGGTGTCCTTTGACAGCTCTTTGGTCTTCACCATAGTGGAGTTTGGAGTTTGACTGTTTGAGGTTGTGGGCAGGTGTCTTTTATACTGTTAATGAGTTCAAACAGGTGCCGTTAATACAGGTAATGAGTGGAGGACAGAGAAGCCTCTTAAAGAAGTAGTTACAGGTCTGTGAGAGCCAGAAATCTTGCTTGTTTGTAGGTGACCAAATACTTATTTCCCACCATTATTTGCAAATAAATTCTTTAAAAATCAGACAATGTGATTTTCAGAATTTATTTTCTCATTTTGTCTCTCATAGTTGAGGTCTATCTATCTTTTGCAGTGCAGCTTCCTGTTGCTGTTTGGGACTCAGACACAGTGCTGCTGTAGCATGTTTCCATACGAACACTGTTGTGTACTGCTCTGATTACGGAGTTTTACAGTTTACAGTTTTGATCATTATTGTTGTCTTTCTAATCTGCTTTTTTACTGGCTGTACACCAGTCTACTCTTACTCCAAAAGCCCTTTCTTCATTTTCTCCTTTCTTCTCTCTCCCCTTGTGCTGAGCCGCTCGCTGCTGACATGAGTCCCTTCAAGGTTGGGTGCTGGTGACTACCGTCTGGGTCAGAATCCCACTGTAAATCCCCCTATTTTGCTGCGCTCCTCCTAATCCTATTGTTTGTTTTTCCTTTCCCCTCTTTCTCGCTGCCCACTGATATGCTGTCCTGCTCTGGGTTCTCATACTGAGTCATTCTCTCTTCACTGCATAGCTGTGCATATGACTATTTACCTGCATGCACTTTCACATTGCTCACTCTCATTTTTGGCTTGATGTCACCTTTGCAGCAGCTCTTAAAATTCACTATTGTTTCTTTTGTTGATTTTTATTCTTGTTCTGTCATTTGTTGTGCTATCCGGTGTTGACCAGGGGAGGACTGGTTCCCCTTTTGAGTCTTGGTTCCTCTCAGGGCTTCTTCCTCTTCTACTTTTGAACATATGAGATTTTACTTTATTTTATGATAAATTACCATAAATGTCTAAAAACCTGCTTTGACTTTGTCATTGTGTGGAGTTGTGTAGAACTGTCTATTGTAGAATAAGTGTGTAAACAAAATGAAATGTGGAGAAGGTGAAAGGAGTGTGCAGACTCCGGCTTGACTGTATGTACTCCTTATGTACTTGATCAATGTATTCTGTGTAGTTCTCTTCAAATGACCGGAGTGGCACTTGTTGTTGTTGTTGTTGTTGTTTGGATTTTAAGATGTGTGTGATCAAAAGATATGACCATCTGAAGAGTCAATGGCAACGGCTGGTAAACATCCTGACTCCATCCTATGTTGACAACAGTATAAGGTGTGAGCCTAGCGCCGCCTTTGCTGCCTGCGATGACTCTGAAGGGCAAAGACTGTAACAGGACAAGTCTGGACACAGCATCATTTGAACAGCGGCATTGGACTGATTGTGTTGCTTGCTTCCCACCATCTGATCAGATCTGATCCAGGACGCTTTTTCAGTTTGAACAGAAATGGACTTTTAGGTTGGGGATGTGTCCAGAACAGAAATGAACTCTGGACTATTTTGAACACTTTCTGAGGAATATGGCCCAGAACATTGTGCACCCTTGGCATCCTTTCAGGAACCCAGGACTCTGTGGCCTGAGAACAATTTGTTTGATTGCTACAATTATTGTGGTTCCTATCATTTTCACACACCAGGGAAAGGTTAACTGGGAAAGGTTTTTGGTCATTCTCTCTAGTCTCATCATATGGATTGGAATGCTTGTGCTTGGTGGCTGCTGTATTATCCTGTGCATTCAAGGCCTTATTATCTGAGTGGTAAATAAGTCTGTTTCTTTCCAAGTGTATTTTGGCCACAATTCTGTTTCTACTGTAATGACCCTGATTACTTCTGCCTGTGTCATTTGTACAGTCCCATGCTAAAGGAGGCCTGTGTTTAGAGAAGGAAAATGTATTGTATCCAATCCTTTGAGTATAAATGTGTAGTCTGTCCTTGTTTTCTCTAAGATGTTTTAATTTGGCTTGAAACCTTTAGTGTTTTCTGCTCACCGTGAAATGACTCCCACCATACCTCATGGACTCCCTTCCCCCAACTACCCCCCCCCCCCCTCCCCAACCCCCACCCTCATCTAATGTTGCTGCGCTTCTCCTAACTCGTGTTTTCCCTCCTTTCTTTTCTTTTCTTCTATCTCTCTCTCTCTCTCTACCTACCTACCAACCATATATTGAGATGCCTAGTTCCAACCGATCAATCCTGGTACCACCACTTCTCTCCACTACCCTGCTGCCTGCTGTCCTGCTCTGGGGTTTTGCATGGATTCATCCTCATCTCACTGAATGACCATGCATACCTGCCTGGACTTTAACATATCACCCACCTTCATCTTTTATGGCTTAACAGCAAATTTCCATATTCTCTTAATTCAATTATTGTGCTATCTGATGTCGACCAGAGGAGGATGGGCTCCCCATCTCAAGTTTTTTTTCCAGGTCTCTGTAAAGCTGCTTTGTGACATTTGTTGTAAAGTGCTGTATAAATAAACTTAAATTGAATTGATCTTTAATGATTTATTTCCTTTCAACAATTGTTCATATTTGTACACTATCTTCCTTTTTTTTATTATTATTATTATTGAAACTTCAAGCATATATAACCAAGTTATGATGCCAACTGCTTTAGAGAAGCTAGGGCTGTTTAAGCTTGGATTTCATAAATACTCTTCTATATTCTGAAAGCAATGTATGAAGTCTTTAATCCCTTATTTTCTACTTATATATGTTTAACATTTGCTGCTGTTGTGTTCTAGTGGTTGGAGTTGGTCTCTTTGTAGTATGCCAGGCCATTTATAGCCATAAAAATATTAAACCTGAACTGGTCACTAATGCTGACAGAGGTTTCTGATGGGATTTTCACAACAGGCATCTCACTCAGACTAAAAGCCAGAGCATGTCACAGTATGGTAATTGACAATTGGTTGCATAACAGTTACGAATGACTTCATATTAATCAATTCACTAAAGGGGTGAATACTACATATTAATTAATTCACTAAGGGAGTGAATACTACATATTAATTAATTCACTGAACACAAATTTACATACGCCTTTATGGTAAAGTTATCTTTACCTCTTATGTATTTGTTTATTTTTTCTGTAATCTTCTCTTGAACTGAATTTAGAGCATATATTCACCTATGATTTTGGCTAAAATCTAAACTAAGCCTGGATGTAATTTAGTCCTCAAAAGGGGGGAAAAGACAAACAGAAGAATTGATCAATATGTAGAATTCACTCTCTGTATGTTTAAATGCACTGGAACTAAAGAAAAACGCTCTAGCTCGTCGCTGTTGCCTAGACTTTGCAAAGGCTCAAGGGAGGGTGCAGGCAGATTGCCTCTCCAAGGCTGCCTCTCCAAAGTGAGGAGATGGTTCCAGACACCAGGTGATGAGACCTAATAAGCTGCCTTTGTCTTTGATTTAGGAGAGTTTGTTTGAATCTGAAATTGTGTCGAACCAAAAGGAACTAAGTATGAAACTAAATAATGAATGGAGGGTCTCACCTAACTCTACTTCACCGACTGTCTAAAATGTGAAGAAAAAGAGAAACAAAACATGTCAGTCCACCTTTCAAATATCTCTTGCAATACATTAGAAAAGTATACAATAAATACAATAAAAAATATGCCAAATATTTTATAGGTTAAACAATATTTCACTGATACATGTAAGAATTATCACAAAATATATTATGGTAAGAAAAGAAAAGAAGAAATTATAAATTGTCCAGACTGACGTGTTATCCACCTTTATGCTTTCTGCCTCAGCTAACTTACTTTAGCCAGTCACTTCACTGTAAAGCTAAAAACAATGATATTATGAGCAAAACTAAGGTGATTTCTAAACAAACTTTAGACAATATTGAAGTACAAGTTAGATTTAACCCATTAAGATTACATACAGATAATCTTACTTACATAAATATAATCTTACTTACATAAATATAATCTTACTTACATAAATATATCAACTTCTGTTCAAATCTCCATTAGTGAGGCATTTTCACAGCTCGTCATGCAGGGAAGGCAGGTGAAGATTTTCCACCGGGGCCGCTGTTACACTCAGCTAGCTCTGTGTGTAAAATCCTTAACGTTACATCTCACTAAAATGGTGGAGGGATACATGCTGCAGGGTGTTGTGCTGCAAAAAATAGTCCCGAAAGAAAATTGTACTGTTCTCAGATCAGACACTTTTTCCCCATCATCATCATCTCTCCATATAAAACGCAGAAGACACGTGTAGCTTCTCTGGTAGGTTTGGATAGGAAATAAAATGGCTATATCTGAGTTGTAGTCATGGCGACCGACGTCTGGTTCCATTCAAGATCACTGCAAAGAAATCAGAGTGGGTCCATTTTTCTACAGTGAAGCACAATTTCACTGCAGTGACCCTGTCTGACCTGTCCAGCTCTCTGAATCACTGCTGAATCTGAACGTCCTGAACAGCAGATTCTCTATAATAAAGATCTGATGGGTTTGATCTTCTCTTACTCCTCACTCTGGTCTTCACTCTGTAACCAGGTTTGTTTCTGAGAGAACCACAAAGGTTTCTGTGAGATTTTAAGCTTTTATTTTTTAGAGAGGTGAGTTCAGGCTCCTGTAGGGGGCGCTATTAAACCCACACAGTAAAGCATCACAGTGCAGAATCACACACACACTCTCTCAATGTGAGATTTTAGCTGTTACGATTCCTTTAAGACTAAATAGACAAATAAATAAATAATTCTCTCAGCTCTTCTGTTTCACTAAACCAGCTGACCCCAGCCTGCACTGGTCTTACTGGGAGGTCTGTACTGGTTTAGAGGCAGAGCTGCTGGTAAGGGAAAGTCCAGTCAGCAGTGAACTCCTGGCACTGATCCCAGTGCAGCTGCGTCGGTGGACCTGGGTCAGAACCCTCCTTTATGACATCATCCGTGACGTCACAGCGAGGCCCAGTGCAGTGTGCCATTCTCTCCAGCAGGTCAGGGTCAGTAGGTGTCCTCCTGCTGACCTCCTGCAGGACCTTAAATAGTTCTCCGTTTAGAGGAACTTCCAGTCGCTGTTGGAACCAGTATGTTGGAGTGGGAGAACACTGAAGAACGTAGCAGCAAAACCCAACGGAGGCGTCAGCTCTGTGAGTCCAAACCTGTTTCCAGTGGAGTTGAACTCTCCCTCACTCATCTCTCCTCTCATTTCTTCTTCTAGATGTTTTTATTAGGTAATCTAATGTACCCTGTTAGGATCCAGAATGTGATCCACTGTGTGTGTGCCTGTCTGTCACTGAAAGAGTCTAATAATGTCATTGATCATCAGAACAGAGAGCAGACATTAACATTAGTTCACCCTAATCCAGTTGATCCCATTTAAAAAGGAGAGGTCCTGTTAAAAAAACAAAACATAATTTTTCAGGATATGAGCTCCACCTAGTCTGTGTTTCTAAACCAGAATTTATCAGAATTCTTTTCTACACCAACCTTTCTTCATCCTTTACACTTACTAAACTTGCTAAATAAATGAGCTCTAATCTGATTGTCTGATCCTAATAACATGGGCGGGACTAAAATACTATAGACAGAATAGGCAGAGATAAACTTCTGATAAACAAACTAGAAAGACAAAGAAGACAAAGACGACAGACACAGAACACAAAGAAAAGAAAAAAAACAAAAGAAAAGAAGACACAGCAAAGACAAACACAACAAAGAAGACAAAGAAAAGAGGAAAAAACAACGAAAAGACAACGAGGACAAAAAAAAAGAAAAGAAAAGGAACAAAAACAAAGGAAAAGAAGAAGACAAAGAAAATACAAAGAAGAAAAAGACAAACAAGACAAAGACGAAGAAGAGAAATACAAAGAAAATGAAGACAAAGAAGAAAAAGACAAAGAAAAGGAGATAAAAACAAAGATAAATCAGACAAATAAAAATACAAAATACAAAGAAGAAAAAGATAAAGAAGACAAAAAAAGCCAAATAAAAGACAAAAGACAAAGACTATGAAAAGAAAAAAAGAAAAATAAGATAATTACAAAGATAACAAAGAAAAAGACAAAGAAGACAAGAAAAAGATGAAGAAGACAAATAAGAAGACAAAGAAAAAAAAGCAAGAATAAAAAGACAAAGAAATCAAATACAAAGACAAATAATAGAAAAAAAAATTAAAAAGGAACAGAAGACGACAAAGAAAAGAGCAAAAAAGGAAAAACAACAGAGACAAAGTCAACCCCCCCCCAAAAAAATGAAGACAATGAAAATATAAAGAAGAAAAAGACAAAGAAGTGAAATACTAAGAAAACATAGAAAAAGAATAAAAAGACAAAGAAGGACAACGATAAAGATAAAGATAAAGATAAAGACAAAAGAAGACAAAGTGAAAATACAAAGAAGAAAAGGATAAAGAAGACAAAGATGAAAAAGAAGAAAAATATTAAAGAAGACAAAGAAAAGAGAAGGAAGATGACAAAATCAAAGGAAGTGAAAACAAAAGAGAAAAAGAAAAAAAAGAAGAAAGACAAAGACGAAAAAGAAGACAAAAAAAAAACAAATACCAAGAAAAGAAAAAAAGAAAAACAAAAGAAAACATGAAGACTAAGAAAACACAAAGAAAAAAAAGACAAAGATAAAAAAAGAAAGACAGAACAAAAAGAAGATGACAAAGAAGACAAAGATGACAGACAAAGAAGAAAAAATAAAGAACACAAAGAACACAAAGAAAAGAAAAAAAATAAAGAAGAGAATGGAAAGAAAAGACAAACAAAAAAGAAGACAAAGAAAAGAGGAAAAACAATGAAAAGACAATGAGGACAAAGAATAAGAAGACAAAGACCAAGACAAGAAAAGGAACAAAAACAAAGGAAAAGAAGAAAAAGACAAACAAAACAAACATGAAGAAGAGAAATACAAAGAAAATCAAGACAAAGAAGAAAAAGACAAAGAAAAAGATAAAGACAAAAGATAAAAAAGACAAATAAAATGAAACATACAAAATACAAAGAAGAAAAAGATTAAGAAGACAAAAAGACAAAGAAAAGACAAAGATGAAGACCACAAAAGAAAAGAGAAGAATAAAAGGAAACGAAGAAGACAACAAAAAGACAAAGACCACGAAAAGAAAAAAACAAGAAAAAGAAGACAAAAAAAGACAAAGAAGAAAAAGACAAAGGAGAAAAAGATAAAGACAAAGATAAAAAAAGAAAAAGACAAAGAAGACAAGAAAAAGATGAAGACAAATAAGAAGACAAAGAAAAAAAGCAAGAATAAAAAGACAAAGAAAAGAAAAAAGAAAAACAAAGGAAAGGAAGAAGAAAAAAGAAAAGAGGAAAAAAGGAAAGACAATAGAGACAAAAGTCAAAACCTCAAAAAAGACAAAGAATGAAAATACAAAGAAGAAAAAGACAAACAAGACAAAGACGTCAAATACTAAGAAAAAGAAGAAAAAGAAGAAAAAGAGGAAGATCAAATAAAAAAGATAAAGACAAAAGATAAAAGAAGACAAATAAAATGACATAGAAAATACAAAGAAGAAAGGGATAAAGAAGACAAAAAGACAAAGAAGAAAAATATTAAAGAAGACAAAGAAAAGACAAAGAAGGTGGATCAAAGGAAATGAAAACAAAATAGAAAAAGAAAAAAAGAAAGAAGAAAGACAAAGATAAAAGAAGACAACTATAAAAACAAAGAGAATAAAGAAGACAAAAAAGACAAATACAAAGAACAGAAAAAAAAAGAAAAACCAAAGAAAATATGAAGACTAAGAAAACACTAAGAAGAAAAAGACAAAGATAAAAAACAAAGAAGAAAAAGGAAAGACAGAACAAAAAGAAGAGGACAAAGAAGACAAGTACTACAGACAAAGAAGAAAAAAAAATTGGTAGACAAAGAACACCAAGAAAAGGAAAAAAAAACAAAGAAACAAATAGAAAGAAAAGACAAACACAAAAAAGAAGACAAAGAAAAGAGGAAAAAACAACAAAAAGACAATGAGGACAAAGAATAAGAAGACAAAGACCAAGAAAAGAAAAGGAACAAAAACAAAGGAAAAGAAGAAGGCAAAGAAAATACAAAGAAGAAAAAGACGAACAAGACAAAGACAAATAAGAGAAATACAAAGAAAATCAAGACAAAGAAGAAAGACAAAGAAAAAAAAGACAAATAAAATGAAAAATACAAAATACAAAGAAGAAAAAGATAAAGAACACAAAAAACAAAGAAAAGACAAAGATGAAGACCACAAAAGAAAAGAGAAGAAAAAGACAAAGAAAAAAAGAAGAAAAAGACAAAGGAGAAAAAAATAAAGACAAAGATAAAAAAGAAAAACACAAAGAAGACAAGAAAAAGATGAAGACAAACAAGAAGACAAAGAAAAAAGCAAGAAGAAAAAGACAAAGAAATCAAATACAAAAATAAAGAAAAGAAAAGAGAAAGTCAAAATCTCAAAAAAGAAAAAAACAAAAAACAAAAGAAGACAACAAAAATACAAAGAAGAAAAAGACAAAAAAGACAAACACATGAAATACAAAGAAAAAGAAGAAAAAGAAGAAAAAGAGGAAGATCAAAGAAAAACATAAAAATAAAAGATAAAAGAAGACAAATAAAATGACAAATAGAAAATACAAAGAAGAAAAGGATAAAGAAGACAAAAAGACAAAGAAGAAAAAGAAGAAAAATATTAAAAAGAAGACAAAAAAAGACAAAGAAGATGACAAAAAATCAAAGGAAATGAAAACAAAAGAGAAAAAGAAAGAAAGAAAGAAAGAAAGAAGAACGACAAAGACAAAGACAAAAAAGACCAAGACGACAAAGATAAGAGAAGACAAAAAAGACAAATACCAAGAAAAGAATAAAAGGAAGACAAAAAAAAAAAATGAAGACTAAGAAAACACAAAGAAAAAAAAAGACAAAGATAAAAACAAAGAAGAAAAAAGAAAGACAGAACAAAAAGAAGAGAACAAAGAAGACAAAGATAAAAAAGACAAATAAAACAAGACAAAGATAAAATACAAAAAAGAAAAAGATAAAGAAGAAAAAGATAAAGATAACAAAAAAGAAGACAAAGACAAAAAAGACAAAGAAAACACAAAGACAAAGAAGATGAAGAGAAATGCAAAGAAAATGAAGACAAAGAAGACAAAGAAAAGACAAACAAGACCAAGACAAAGACAAAGAACACAGAGGAAATAAATAGAAGACAAAAGGGAAAAAAGAAAAGACAAAGAACACAAAAACAAAAAAGAAACACAAAAAACAGAAGAAAAAGATAAAGAAAACAAAGAAAAAACAAAAAGAAGACAACAAAAAGACAAAGAGGATGAAGACCAAGAAAATCAAATTTAAAAAGGAAAAAAAAAGACAAAGAAAGATCAAAAAGAAGACAGACAAAGGAGACAAAGACAAAAAAGAAACACAGAAACCAAGGATGAAAAAGATAAAGAAAACAAAGATAACAGAAGACAAATAAAAACAAATTTAAAAATACATAGAAGAAAAAGATAAAGAAGACAAAAAAGACAAATACCAAGAAAAGAATAAAAAGAAAACAAAAGAAAATATGAATTCTAAGAAAACACAAAGAAAAAAAGACAAAATTAAAAAACAAAAAAGACAAAGGAAACAAAAAGAAAAGCCAAAGACCAAGAAGACAAAGAAAAAAAGACGGAAAGAAAAGATAAAGAAGAATCAGACAAAGATATATAATATACAAATAAAAAACAATAGAAAGATATAATACAAAAAGATAAAGAAGACCATAAAAAAAGAAAAAAACTAAGAAAAAGAAGACAAAGAAGACAAATTCCAAGAAAAGAAAGACAAAGAAAAAAGATAAAGAAGAAACAGATAAAGAAGAAAATACAAAGAAGACAAAGATAAAAGAAGACAAATAAAAACAAGGCAAAGATAAAATACCAAGATGAAAAATAAAAAAGAAAAGACAAAGAAGACAGAAAAAGACAAATAAGACAAAGAAGACAAAGAAAGGGAAAAAAGAAGAAAGAAAAAGAATAATGACAAAAAAAGGAAAAAAGAAATATAAGTTATGTATAATCTTTTCCATTTGCCCTCTTTTATCATTCCACTCTGTAGTAAGACCCGACTAAATAACAAAATGATAAGAGAAATAAATGTTAAAACTATAATAAGAATAAATAAGAATAAGAATAGATATTCTAAATGGTTCCTTCTTCACCAGTTCATCTCCTATCACTACTTCCTCATCATCGTCAATGTCAGTCCTGAGTCCAGTCCAAAAATGCAGAAATTGGACCATTTCTACTTATATGCAACAAACCCACTCATAAGGTGTCATATGTATTTCACACAGCTCACTTGATCTGACTCACCATTAACACCAAGACGCTGTTTAATTTCTCATTTTTACCTGAGGATATCCAATCTAGAAGTCCTCACCTGCTCATGACTTCTCTACACAAACACTTGGCAATAGACTGAGCATTCTACCATATAAACATCCTTTGCCAAACATCAGACTTACGACTTCTAGTTTACTTCTCAGTGGTTGGGGCAGCCCCCTCTGTATTTTAGCTTGTAAAATGGACTGTTCCATCTGATTTAAGTCCGGGTCATTTCCTGTGACATTTCTCCACACTTGCTGTGCTCTGGACACATAGGTCATCGAGTTCCCTTCTTGTCATTGATAGAGAATGTTTGTGGGGTGGTGGTAATCTTAGTAAGACACTAGTTTGAGTTTTTTGCTTCTTTACTGTATGAGTAACATTTAAACTCTTTAAACTCAGACACTTTTTGTTTTCATTGGTTGGAAACTCTGTTATGGGGTAAACACACTGGGACTGCAGATGTTTGGTTTTGTTTTTGCTTGATGTTTAGAGGAAATTGGTGTTAGGTAGGGGAAGGTCCATTGGAAGGTCCAATGGATCGACCAGCAGGAATTTGGACATTTTTTAATTTTATTTATGAGGTTTCAGATGTATTTGCTTAAGTCATATCCCTATACACATTGTCAAAGATCCTCTATTATAATTTGATCTGGAGTGCTGTAGGTGGTCGCCTAGGCAGAGGGGCTGTGAGAGAATTTTCTGTCTAGATTGTTTGATGGACATTAAGGAAAGATAACTGCCTGACAGGTTTTCACTCTTACACTCCTTAAAGTAGCTGTATTGTTCAGGTTCTGTTAAAGGAAGCATGTGCAGGAGGAGCTGCAATTTGCCACAACTGTAAACATGTGTTGCTTTCTTTATTTGTTTGAGACTCTGTCTCATCTCAAAGGGGGAAATATGTAGTGTATTCCGCTTCCTGGCTAAAATGTTTCATGCTAAAACTACTTAAGAGAAGCTAGGGCTGTTTAGGCTTGGATTTCATAAATACTCTTCTATATTCTGAAGCAATGTAGGAAGTCTTTAATCCCTTATTTTCTACTTATATATGTTTAACATTTGCTGTTGTTGTGTTCTAGTGGTTGGAGTTGGTCTCTTTGTAGTATGCCAGGTCATTTATAGCCATAAAAATATTAAACCTGAACTGGTCACTAATGCTGACAGAGGTTTCTGACAGGATTTTCACAACAGGCCAGAGCATGTCACAGTATGGTAATTGACAACTGGTTGCATAACAGTTACGAATGACTTTATATTAATTAATTTACTAAGAAGTGAATACTACATTCATTCACTGAACACAAATTTACATACGCTTTTATGGTAAATCTATCTTTACCCCTTATGTATTTGTTTATTTTTTTTCTATAATCTTCTCTTGAATTGAATTTAGAGCATATATTAACCTATGATTTTGGCTAAATGTAGGTCAAACTGTGAAACTCATTTCCTTCACTAGAATGCCAGGACTGAAGAAAGTTTCGACTGCCAACTAAACAAAATCTTCTACCTTGGCACTCAGGAGCCGAGCATGCAATTCTTGTTTCATTCTCTTTTTTTGTAGCACAGCCAGCCATTGCAGTGGCTTAAATCATGCTAGATATGACTGCAGAGGAGCATTTCAATATTTCTACATCAGAGTCTGTACTTTTTTGTTGGATGCAAATGCTGACATTTATTGACAACATATACAGTGGAGGAAATAAGTATTTGACCCCCCCTCACTGACTTTAAAAGTTTTAATAAAAAAAAAAAATGAAATGTCTCAATTTTATGCCAGCTTTATTTTAACAGTGACACATAGAATATCAAAAGAACTGAGAAAATTACATGAAATGAGAAATAAAAATTAACTTGATTTTCATTGAAGGAAATAAGTATTTGACCCCCTGGTAAAACATAAGTTTGCACACACTTCAGGAGTAATTTTGGCCCACTCCTCTCTGCAGATCATCTCCAAATCCTTAAGGTTTTTAGGCGTGCATTTGGAAACATGAATCTTCAGCTCTCTCCATAGATTTTCTATGGGATTGAAGTCAAGAGACTGGCTAGGCCATTCCATGACCTTTATATGCTTCTTATGGAGCCACTCCTTTGTTTCCTTGGCTGTATGTTTCGGGTCGTTGTCGTGCTGGAAGACCCATCCACGACCCATTTTCAGTGCCCTGGCAGAGGCAAGGAGGTTGTTACCCAGGATTTTACGATACATGGCCCCGTTCATCTTCAATGCGGTGAAGTTGGCCTGTGCCTTTAAAAGAAAAACACCCCCAAAACATAATACTTCTACTACCATGCTTGACGGTGGGGATGGTGTTCTTAGGGTCATGTTCTATATTTTTCTTCCTCCAAACACGTTGAGTTGAGGCCAAATAGCTAAATTTTGGTCTCATCTGACCACAGCACCTTCTCCCAGTCTCTCTCGGAGTCATTAATATGTTCATTGGCGAACTTTAGGCGGGCCTGGACATGAGCCTTCTTGAGCAGAGGAACCTTGCGTGCACTGCAGGATTTTAAACCATTACGTCTCAGTGTATTACCAATGTTTTTTTTGGAGACTGTGGTCCCAGCTGCCTTGAGATCATTAGCCAGCTCCTCCTGTGTAGTTCTTGGTGATTTTTAATCTTTCTCATGATCAGTGAGACGCCACGAGGTGATATCTTGCATGGAGCTCCAGGTCTAGGTCGATTGACCGTAATGTTGTACTTCTTCCACTTCCAAATAATTGCACAAACAGTTGTCACCTTCTCATCCAGCTTCTTACTTATGGCTTTGTAGCCCATTCCAGCCTTGTGTAGGTCAACAATTTTGTCCCTGACATCTTTAGACAGCTCTTTAGTCTTGCCCATGATGGAGATGTTAGAGTGTCACTGAGTCTCTTGGCAGTTGGCCTTTTACACAGGTGACAATTTGGGACAGGTGTCTCTTATGCAGGTAATGACTTCACTGAGATTAGGATGTGTCAGTGGTCTGTGGGAGCCAACATTAGTCATGGTTTTTAGGGGATCAAATACTTAGAGAGGTATATCCGTCCAGTCCTGAAGATTTTTCTGGTTTTGATCTAAAAATGGCTACGTACAACTCCTCATTATTCTTATAAAATATTTCAAAACTTTCTTGAATTTTCTGCGTTTTAGATTCTAGCCTTTTGGATTCCTACTTTTATCAATAATATTATCCGCTTGATGTTTCCCTGTTTCTTGTGAGTTTAGCTATCTTCCTCCTACCTTGTAATGTCTTTGTTTAAGGTATAAAACTGCCTCCTGTGTTTTTAAACTATATATCTCAATTCATTTCATGATTCAAGATTGGGGCATGATCGGAAAGATCTATTCTACCATTATCACTGCCCCCACCTTATCTCGAGCTCTGCTAAAAATAAGAAAAGTCTATTGTTGAGCAGGTTGAATGTGGAGAAGAGTCATGTGTATAGTCCTTACCGGACGGGTACATTTCCCTCCAGATATCTGTTGATTCCAATTCTTTCATCATCCTATTTATTTATTTATTTATTTACTGGACTTTGTTGTGCAGTCACTCTAGAAGAATCAACTTTGGTTTAAACAAACATTCCAGCCCCCACCACAAATCAGTGTACCCTGTGAGCTAGTCATCATACCAAACCATCTTTTATAGAAATTCAGTTCACTTCCCGGAGGGGCATATACAGTGCCCTCCATAATTATTGGCACCCCTGGTTAAGATGTGTTCTTTAGCTTCTAATAAATTGAGGTTTTTTTCTAAAAAATCTAGGACCTCGATGGAAAAAAGAGCAAAATCCAACCTTTAACTCAAGTGAATTTTAAGGGCGAAAAAAAATCCCTGACTAAGAAATAATTATTCTTCATAAAATCACCTGTTCCATAATTATTGGCACCCCTAACATTTCTTTGGAAATAAATGTAATTAAAGTATTTCTGTCAATTCTACAGTAGTTTACGAAGTTGATCAGAGTATGTAGGAACATTTCATTAGTAATTCACAACTTCCTGTTTCCCTGGGGTATAAATATGACGTGACACAGAGGCCATTTCTCTTCAACATGGGAAAGACAAAGGAACATACCATTCAAGTAAGGCAGATGTGTGTTGACCTCCACAAGTCAGGCAATGGCTACAAGAAAATAGCCACTCACCTACACCTGTCCATATCTACTGTCAGAGGAATTATTAAGAAGTTTAAAACAACTGGAACAGTGGTAAACAAGCCTGGACGAGGACGCAAGTTTATTTTGCCACCACGTACAGTGAGGAGGATGATAAGAGAAATAAAAAGGTCTCCAAAGCTCACTGTTACAGAATTACAACAAATGGTAGCTTCTTGGGGTCACAAAGTCTCCAAAACAACCATCAGGCGCTATCTGCATGCCAACAAGCTGTTTGGGAGGCATGCACGGAAAAAACCTTTTCTCACTCACAATCATAAACGCAAACGTTTGGAGTTTGCTAAGCAGTACTGGAACTTCAACTGGGACCGTGTGCTTTGGTCAGATGAAACTAAGATAGAGCTTTTTGGCAACAAATGCTCTAAGTGGGTCTGGCGTAACACAAGAGCTGAGTATGCAGAAAAGCACCTCATGCCCACTGTGAAATATGGGGGAGGATCAGTGATGCTGTGGGCCTGTTTCTCTTCCAAAGGCCCTGGGAACCTTGTTAGGGTGCATGGCATCATGAATGGTTTGAAATACCAGGACATTTTAAAACAAAATCTGGTGGCTTCTGCCCAAAAGCTGAAGATGGGTCGTCACTGGGTCTTTCAGCAAGATAATGACCCAAAACATATGGCCAAATCTACACAGAAATGGTTCACCACACACAGAATCAAGCTCCTCCCATGGCCATCTCAGTCCCCAGACCTCAACCCCATTGAAAACCTGTGGGGTGAGCTGAAGAGGAGAGTGCAGAGGAGAGGACCCAGGTCGCTGGATGATTTAGAGAGATTGTGCAAAGAGGAATGGTCAAAGATCCCTCTATCTGTATTCTCCCATCTTGTATAACATTATAAGAGAAGATTAGGTGCTGTTGGGGTTGTACAAAGTATTAACATCAGGGGTGCCAATAATTGTGGCACACATGATTTGATGTTAAACAATTATTTCTTAATGTAGGATTTTTTTCCTACTGAATAAATTCACTTGAGTTAAAGGTTGGATTTTACTCTTTTTTCCATCGTGGTCCTATATTATTTAGAAAAAAACTCAATTTATTAGAAGCTAAAGAACACATCTTAACCAGGGGTGCCAATAATTATGGAGGGCACTGTATATATATTTAATAGTGTTTCTACTAATCCTTCTATTTTCCCTGTGATATCACAAATCTCCCATCTTAATCAGAAATATCTGATGTGTTCAAATAACAGTGTATTCCATATCAAAAGAGCAACACCTGTTCTATACAAGTGCTTGAAACCCCTAGATTTTAGTTTCACTGAGACACTACTGGTAGATTACTACTGGTAGACTACTGGTAGATATGACTTCAAACGTATATCTCACATGAACAATTTTCAGGTGTTTTCTAAAGACTGCAAAACTTTGGAACTGCTGAGAACAACTATCATGAGCACATCAGACCAAATTTCTTTCCTGCATCTGAACCATGCAACAACTTAATATGCCGAATCAAGGTGCCAGGTGTATCATGCAGTGATCTGCAAATGTAACATTATTCAACAATATTCAAAGAACTCCGTTCTCTCTTGTGGTGCCTACATCAATACTGTACACTGTTGTCTGGAGAAATTTGTACATGCTGCTGAGTGATTCTTCATAGCTTAGACTGACTATAAAATGAACCTTGAAAAAGTTAATCGAATGCTGCCAATGAGGTCCTTCCCTGGCTTGGTATTAGCTTCTTGTCCTTGAAGTTGCTGATGGCCTGCTAATATTATCTTATTAGTAATATCTTAATTGTTGTCATAACAAATTGCAAGCAGACATTATCGAGTAGGTCACTCACTTCGCAGAAACCCCTCAAAACCACACATATTCGCCAGTCGCTTAAAACCTTTACATTTATTTCATGTTAGTCATTTTCATTGTAATATATATATTACATTCATGTAAAATAAATTTAATGTAAAAAAAAGATTTTGTAAAACAGAGAAAAAGAGTGTGTAATGTCAGTAACACGTGCAGTTTTGTATTATGTTTATTTTATTAAATAAATAAGTGTAAAAGTCTTGCCTTGATCTAGCTTTTTCTAAATACATTTTGAAAGATGCAAAGTATTGTCTAAATAACATTGTCGGCAGAATCCAAGAAAATATTGATCTAAGTTTTTGTCAAGATTGCACACCCCTACTGTACACTAACTCTTACTTCCACTAGGTAAAATTATACAATATATTATATAGCATATCCCAAACAAAAGTGGCGGAAGCTATTACACCCAGTTAGCTAAGCATGTTCTATACACTCGTCGACAAAAAAAGCCTGCAAAACAGCCACTCTGTCCGTCATTTACATAATTGCCTGTTAAGACGTCCTAACTGCATATCATGTTTTACAATAATCCAACATCTCTAATAATCCAATAGCTGGGTGCATTTATTTATTTATTTATTTATTTATTTTTGTTGTTGTTGGTCAAGGAGTGTTAGAAACCTCAAGTTAAGCCTGAGACTACAAACACCAATTGTGAAATAAACTGAAAAAAATAAATTTTGTGGTCACTACAGGAACACACAAAATCGAGGCAATCGATGTTTGCCAGGTAAAATTAATCCGGTCCAAATAGGGCTTTAAACCAGCTTAATTAGCAATACAAATGTATATTATTGAGTGTAACTACAGCTGCAAGTTATGAATGTCTTCATAATTTTACTAAAGTCAAGATACAGCAAAAGGGTTTGTCTGTGTGTTTTAGATCCACATCACTGTCAGACACTTCTGTCGGATACGTCTGTAAGTGACCACTCTGACTTTCTTTTTTGTCTTACAGGTTCTCAGGACTCCAGTAGCACCTCCTTCACCGAAGGTGGATCCGGCCAACAAGTGGTCCCGGCCCGGCTCCCTTTGCCTCCATTTAGCCCCCTTGACACTCACCACAGCAGGATTAAAAGGTAAGTACAGGTAACCTGTTTACAATAATACATTTAAGGTGTCCTCCACCCTAGATACTCATTTACACTGGCTGACAACTGTGTGTGACTGACTGTCTATTCATAGGCGACTCTGGTTGGTGGTCTCCATTCGCAACTCTGGCTGGCTGTCTGTCTGGCTGCCCATCCAAGACCATCTGCAACTGTGTGTGACAATTCAGACACAGTTGCACGGGTAGAGTCTGACCTGCATTAGAGAGAGTCAACCGCCACTAAATACACCTGCTGAGAATTTAGGTTTTAAGCCCAGCCCCAGAATAAACCAGTACGTCCTTAGAGGGATGACGTCAATTATGTTTAAACATGCAAACACCCACAGCGCTATTACCATACACATTCCTCAAGACATAACAGGTAAGTGATCATTCAGTTTTTATACATGTATTGACTTTCTTTTTTGTCTTACAGGTTCTCAGGACCGCCTCCCTGGCTGAAGGTGGATCCATCCAACAAAGACAAGGTATCCCAGCTCCCTTTGCGTCCATTTTGCCCCCTAACACTCGCTGCAGCAGGAGTAGAACTACATGTAACCTGTTTACAATAATACATTTGAACATATCTTCCACACTAGAGTCTTACTTAAACTTCTTTAAAGCTACCTTGCCTCATCACAGCCTGACTATCTGTCTGCAACTGTGGTTGGCTGTCTTCATGCCCGTGTGCAACTCTCTTGCTGGGTGGGTGGCTGTCCATCCGTGTGCAATTCTAGATTGATGTCTGTCCAACCGTCCATGTGCAACTTTTTGGCTGGCTGTCTATACATGTACAGCTGTGTCTGACTGGCTGTCTACAACTCTGTGGCTGACTGGATGGCTGTCTCTCTGTGGGCAATGCTGGCTGGTTGTTTGTCTGGGTGGCTGTCTTTTTGTTAGTGTACAAATCTGGCTGTCCATCCATCTGTGGCTGTCTATATACTTGGCAAACTTTCTGTCTATCTTTAACTCTGGCTGACTAGATGTCAGTCTACAACTTCGTGGCTGGCTGGGTCACTGTACAACTGTTTATGGCTGTCTGCATGTCCATCTGCAACTCTGGCTGGCTGAATGTCTGTATACAACTGTGAGGCTTTCTGGAAGGCTGGTTGTCCTTGTGCAACTATGTGTTTGTCACTCTGCTACTGTCTGGCTGTCTATCCATCTGTTGCAGTTCATTCTGTTAAGACACTGGCTGCAATGCTGGCTGGCTTTTTTTTGTTGTTTATCCATGTCCATCTGCAATGGTGTCTGGAAACCTAACCCTAGTCTGTACACTGTAGCCCTATACACTGTAGCCCTGTATCTGTTTCTCCATCTAAAACTTTGTGGCTGTCTGACTGACTTTGACCATACACCTGCACTCTGTCTGACAATTCTCTATGTGAAACAGTCTGATTTTAGTTCTCAAAGATGATTTTTGTTTAAGTGTGACCAGTTGCCAAGGGCTGCGAGTATGAAGTTGTACTGAATGTTTCGGGTCATGTCTTGTGCATCAAGTCATTTATTAATTCACACAAAGAGAAGGTGGATCCGCCCAACAAGGATAAGGTATTCTGGCTCCCTTTGCCTTCCTTTTGCCCCTCTCACACTCACTGCAGCAGAAAGTACATGTAACCAGTTTCCAATAATTCATTTGACATCATCTTCCAGTCTAGATACTTGTTTAAACTGGGGATGAGCTACCTTGTCTCAGTAGTTTGAATATTTGTCTGCAGCTGTGTGACTGTCTGTATGCCCATGTGCAACTCAGGTTTTCTGTTCATCCGTGTGCTACTCTGGCTGGCTGTCTGTCTACATGTAAACTGTGACTATCCATCTACAACAGTTCTGGCTAGCTGTTTGTCTGTCCAAGTGGTCGTGTGCAAATCTGGCTGTCTGGCTGTCCATCAGCAATTCATTCTGTTTTACCTGCCTACAGGTCTGTAGCTGCTTGGCTGTCTCTGTGATGTGGTAGTGTGGCTTCAATATGACACAGCCAAATACTTTCAGTTCCAGTGATACTAAACTGATAGAATTCAATGAAAAAAGTAAAGGGAAAGTTTATACAAAATGAAACCCAAACCAACTAAGTCGCACTCTTTACATGATGAGGCCTCAGCGGCCTTTATCTGAGGGCTGCGAAGCTTTACAGATTTCTGCCATGACTTCAGCTTAATCTGCACAACCTGACCTCCTATTGCTTCCTACGCAGTCTTTGGCGCTCCTCCTTTCCTTAGTAAATCCCCCTGTTTTGCTGCGCTCCTCCTAATCCTAATGTTTTTCCTTCCCCCTCTTTCTCGCTGACCACTGATATGCTGTCCTGCTCTGGGTTCTCATATTGAGTCATTCTCTCTTCACTGCATAGCTGTGCATATGACTATTTACCTGCATGCACTTTCACATTGCTCACTCTCATTTTTGGCTTGATGTCACCTTTGCAGCAGCTCTTAAAATTCACTATTGTTTCTTTTGTTGATTTTTATTCTTGTTCTGTCATTTGTTGTGCTATCTGGTGTTGACCAGGGGAGGACTGGTTCCCCTTTTGAGTCTTGGTTCCTCTCAGGGCTTCTTCCTCTTCTACTTTTGAACATATGAGATTTTACTTTATTTTAAGATAAATTACCACAAATGTGTAAAAACCTGCTTTGACTTTGTCATTGTGTAGAGTTGTGTAGAACTGTCTATTGTAGAATAAGTGTGTAACAAAATGAAATGTGGAGAAGGTGAAAGGAGTGTGCAGACTCCGGCTTGACTGTATGTAACTCCTTATGTACTTGATCAATGTATTCTGTGTAGTTCTCTTCAAATGACCTGAGTGGCACTTGTTATTGTTTGTATTTTAAGATGTGTGTGATCAGAAGATGTGACCATCTGAAGAGTCAATGGCAACGGCTGGTAAACAATCATCCTGACTCCATCCTACGTTGACGACAGTATAAGGTGTGAGCGTAGTGCTGCCTTTGCTGCCTGCGATGACTCTGAAGGGCAAAGACTGTGACAGGACAAGTCTGGACACAGCATCATTTGAACAACGGCATTGGACTGATTGTGTTGCTTGCTTCCCACCATCTGATCAGATCTGATCCAGGACGCTTTTTCAGTTGGAACAGAAATGGACTTTTAGGTTGGGGATGTGCCCAGAACAGAAATTAACTCTGGACTATTTTGAACACTTTCTGCGGAATATGGCCCAGAACATTGTGCACCCTTGGCATCCTTTCAGGAACCCAGGACTCTGATAGGAACCACAATAATTGTAGCAATCAAACAAATTGTTCTCAGGCCACATTTTCACACACCAGGAAAATGCACTGTTTTGTCAATCCTACCAATGTCTCTTGTAATTTTCTGGGTGTTGCATCCAAACGGGCTGAGCTGTTCTCATGTTTAAGACACTTACCAATGCTACTTTAAGGAATGACATGTGGGTGTCCTATGTAGCTTTTACAGCCAAAGTGCTTCAGGACTGAAATTAGGGTTGAGTACAGCAGTCTTTATGGGATGGTTGGATTCCATGTTTTGTAACTGGAAAAGGTTTTTGGTCATTCTCTCTAGTCTCATCATATGGATTGCAATGCTTGTGCTTGGTGGCTGCTGTATTATCCTGTGCATTCAAGGCCTTATTATCTGAGTGGTAAATAAGTCTGTTTCTTTCCCGTGTATTTTGGCCACAATTCTGTTTCTACTGTGTTGACCCTGATTATTTCTGCCTGTGTCATTTGTACAGTCCCATGCCAAAGGAGGCCTGTGTTTAGAGAAGGACATTTTATTGTATCCAGTCCTTTGAGTATAAATGTGTAGTCAGTCCTTGTTTTCTCTAAGATGTTTTAATTTGGCTTGAAACCTTTAGTGTTTTCTGCTCACCGTGACTCAGAAGACACGTGTAGCTTCACTGGTGGGTTTGGATAGGAAATAAAATGGCTATATCGGAGTTGTAGTCATGGCGACCGACATCTGGTTCCATTCAAGATCACTGCAAAGAAATCAGAGTGGGTAGGTTTCTCTACAGTGAAGCACAATTTCACTGCAGTGACCCTGTCTGACCTGTCCAGCTCTCTGAATCACTGCTGAATCTGAACGTCCTGAACAGCAGATTCTCTATAATAAAGATCTGATGGGTTTGATCTTCTCTTACTCCTCACTCTGGTCTTCACTCTGTAACCAGGTTTGTTTCTAAAAGAACCACAAAGGTTTCTGTGAGATTTTAAGCTTTTATTTTTTAGAGAGGTGAGTTCAGGCTCCTGTAGGGGGTGCTATTAAACCCACACAGTAAAGCATCACAGTGCAGAATGACACACACACACTCTCTTTCTCTCTCAGCTTTTACGATTCCTTTCAGACTAAATAGACAAATAAATAAATAATTCTCTCAGCTCTTCTGCTCCACTAAACCAGCGGACCCCAGCCTGCACTGGTCTTACTGGGAGGTCTGTACTGGTTTAGAGGCAGAGCTGCTGGTAAGGGAAAGTCCAGTCAGCAGTGAGCTCCTGGCACTGATCCAAGTGCAGCTGCGTCGGTGGACCTGGGTCGGAACCCTACTTTATGACATCATCTGTGACGTCACAGCGAGGCCCAATGCAGTGTGCCATTCTCTCCAGCAGGTCAGGGTCAGTAGGTGTCCTCCTGCTGACCTCCTACAGGACCTTAAATAGTTCTCCGTTCAGAGGAACTTCCAGTCGCTGTTGGAACCAGTATGTTAGAGTGGGAGAACACTGAAGAACGTAGCAGCAAAACCCAACAGAGGCATCAGCTCTGTGAGTCCAAACCTGTTTTTTTTTTTTTAGTGGAGTTGAACTCTCCCTCACTCATCTCTCCTCTCATTTCTTCTTCTAGATGTTTTATTAGGTAATCTAACGTACTCTGTTAGGATCCAGAATCAGGCCTGTCTGTCACTGAAAGAGTCTAAGAATGTAATTGATAATCAGAACAGAGAGCAGACATTAACATAAGTTCACCCTAATCCAGTTGTCTAAGAAGAAAAAAATTAAAGGAGGCAAAGAAAAGACAAAGATGACAAAAAATCTAAAGAAATGAAAACAAAAGAGAAAAAGAAAGAAAGAAAGAAAGAAGAAGGATAAAGACAAAAACAAAAAAGACCAAGACGACAAAGATAAAAGAAGACAACTATAAACACAAAGAGGATAAAGAAGACAAAAAAGACAAATACCAAGAAAAGAATAGAAGAAAAACAAAAGGAAAACACAAAGAAAAAAAGACAAAGATAACAAACAAAGAAGAAAAAAGAAAGACAGAACAAAAAGAAGAGAACAAAAAAACAAATAAAAACAAGATAAAGACAAAGAAGACAAGAAAAAGATGATGAAGACAAAAAAGAAGACAAAGACAAAGGAAAAGAAGAAGAAAAAAGAAAAGAGGAAAAAAAGGAAAGACAATAGAGACAAAGTCAAAACCTCAAAAAAGAAAAAAAACAAAAGAAGACAACAAAAATACAAAGAAGAAAAAGACAATAGAGACAAAGACGTGAAATACAAAGAAAACAAAGAAAAAGAAAGAAAAAGATAAAGACAAAAGATAAAATAAGACAAATAAAATGACAAATAGAAAAAAAAGACTGAAATGAAAGAATGAAAACAACTATAAACACAAAGAGGATAAAGAAGACAAAAAAGACAAATACCAAGAAAAGAATAAAAGAAAAATATATATATATAAAGACTAAGAAAACACAAAGAAAAAAAGACAAAGATAAAAAACAAAGAGGAAAAAAGAAAGACAGAACAAAAAGAAGAGAACAAAAAAGACAAATAAAAACAAGATAAAGACAAAGATAAAAAAGAAAAAGACAAAGAAGACAAGAAAAAGATGATGAAGACAAAAAAGAAGACAAAGACAAAGGAAAAGAAGAAGAAAAAAGAAAAGAGGAAAAAAAGGAAAGACAATAGAGACAAAGTCAAAACCTCAAAAAAGAAAAAAAAAACAAAAGAAGACAACAAAAATACAAAGAAGAAAAAGACAAACAAGACAAAGACGTGAAATACAAAGAAAACAAAGAAAAAGATAAAGACAAAAGATAAAATAAGACAAATAAAATGACAAATAGAAAATACAAAGAAGAAAATGATAAAGGAAACAAAAAGACAAAGCAGAAAAAGAAGAAAAAGATTAATGAAGACAAAGAAGATGATGAAAATCTAGGGAAATGAAAACAAGAGAGAAAAAGAAAGAAAGTAGAAAGAGACAGACAAAGACAAAGACAAAAAAGACCAAGACGACAAAGATAAATGAAGACAACTATAAACACAAAGAGGATAAAGAAGACATAAAAGACCAATACCAAGAAAAGAATAAAAGAAAAATATATATATATGAAGACTAAGAAAACACAAAGAAAAAAAGACAAAGATAAAAAACAAAGAAGAAAAAAGAAAAAGACAAAGAAGACAAGAAAAAGATGATAAAGACAAATAAGAAGACCAAGAAAAAAGCAAGAATAAAAAGACAAAGAAATGAAATACAAAGAAAAGAGGAAAGGACAATAGAGACAAAGTCAAAACCCCCAAGAAAGAAAAAAACAACAAAAGAAGACAACAAAAATACAAAGAAAAAAAGACAAAGACAAAGAAGTGAAATACAAAGAAAACAAAAAAAGAAAAGACAAAGAAGAATGACAAAGAAAAACATAAAAGAAAACTAATAAAATGACAAATAGAAAATACAAAGAAGAAAAGGATAAAGAAGACAAAACGACAAAGAAGAAAAGACAATGAGGATGAAGAATAAGAAGACAAAGACCAAGAAAAGAAAAGGAAAAAAAACTGGAAAAGAAGGAAAAGAAGAAGGCTAAGAAAATACAAAGAAAAAAAGACAAACAAGACAAAGACGAAGAAGAGAAATACAAAGAAAATCAAGACAAAGAATAAAGACAAAGAATAAAGACAAAGAAATCAAATACAAAGACAAAGAAAAGTAAAGAAAAAAGAAAAACAAAGGAAAAGAAGAAGAAAAAAGAAAAGAGGAAAAAAGGAAAGACAATAGAGACAAAGTCAAAACCTAAAAAAAGAAAAAAAAAGAAAAAGACAACAACGACAAAGATAAAAGAAGAAAACTATAAACACAAAGAGGATAAACAAGACAAAAAAGCCAAAGAAAAGACAAAGATGAAGACCACAAAAGAAAAAAGAAGAATCTCTCTGCTCCCTGTGTTACTGTGCAGGACTCAATAACAATCGTTTACGTTTCTGTCTGTGTTTACTCTCGAAAAACTTGGCAAACATGGAGGAGTGATCTATCCAGGCGCTCTGCAAGGAGGTCATCAAATGGCAGAGGGCTGCTCCACCACCACAGCTGGTTTTCACCTCAACTAACTGGTGCGAGGTTCAGTTCACTTATAATTTGATGTTTAAGCTGTGTTCAGTTCTTTTGGAGTTTGGAAATTAAAAGTCTTGTTATACTTGAGTTTATTTTTAAATCTATATGGTTTTGAATGTCTTGAGCTGAAATATTTTAATGGTTTAAACGTTCATAAAATGAATTGACCTTGGTCTGATTAAAGAGCCCCATTTAAGAGATTTTGATATTCCCAAATGCAATAAATTTTATAGAGTTGCTTCTTATGCAACTGCAAATAACAACTAAAGGAGTTCTTATCTATGTACAGAAGATTTGGGAGATTACTATTTGAAACCAAGGAAGGGGTGAAGAAAGGAGAATAACATACATTACTACAAAAGTAAGAAATGGAAGTATTGCCTTTATTTCAGTTTACGCTCTAAGAGATACCAGTTCTTTTCTGTTAGATGATCTAACAAATATATTGGACCTTCGGTTAGTGGTAGGAGCAGATATGATTATTTCGGTTAGTGGTGGGAGCAGATATATAATCATTTATTAACTAAACAGGTCAGGGGGTGATATTTCTCAGTCAGCTGGCCGCTATCTCCAAGCTTAAGCTATGTATTACCACATTGTCTTTACTCGACTGCTTGCAACATCTTAATCCGAGCACTAAGCAACATACTTTATCTGCAAGCACAAATCTTTCGGCTCTGAATTTACGAGTGAATTAACCAAATTTCTTCTGTTTAATCAGGGTTCAGTGGACGATCAAAGGTTTGTTGGGAACAGTGAATGGTTTCTTTAGGAATAATTATATTGCTTTTGTATCTTGGTGACAGAAAAGACACAAGTATCTGGACCTTTCTTGTGCTTCAAGTTGAAATTCAAGTGCAATCAACACTTTCTGGTGATATTGCAATACAAAAAAAGTTTTATTTAAAAATGAGCTCAATATTATTCTATTCAGAATTCCTTATTATAAGGGTTGTATTATAATTAATGTACCTTATTATAATGTCTGTTTTAATGGAAGCAGGCCCAGTCACCTCTTGGTGCTAAAACTCAGTAATGAGAAATTTTCAAATATTGCAGCAATAAGGTCTCATGATGGAGAACTACTTACAGAACATGTAAAAAGCAATGAAGCTTTTTACAGGTTCTATTCAGAATTATATAAATCAGATGTCCCAAAGGAAACCTTAGATATTGCCCCCTTTTTCCTTTCCTTAGATTTGCCACAATTGTCCACTGACAAGGCATCTTATTTATTTAGTTCTGTTATGATACCTTTGCCCTTCCTAAAAAAAATTGGGATACACTCTAAGGTATTACCCATGTATATTTGGAGTGGTAAATGACCTAGAATTAAATTATCCACTTTACAGAGATGTAAGTAAGATGGTGGTCATGTGTTTCTAGATTTTAAAATGTATGCTCAGACATTTACCTTAAAACCTCGATCAACATGCCTGAGTCAAAGTGCTCATAATTTATGCCGCTCTTGTAGCCCCATATAAATTACAAGGTCTTATTTTGTGATGTTTCCACTAGATACTGTAAACTATATTTTGGACCCATAATTTCACACCATATATTAATTTGGCATTAACAGTTGTTAGGGAAACAAACTCTAATATGGCATGAGCCATATGCAGCTTTGGATTTGTCTTCCTTAGGTGACCTTAGCACCTTTCTACATACATTTTGGATTTGGGTTTATTATTTATATATTTATTTATTTATTGGCATCAGATTTCTACCAATCTAACTGCACAACTGGACCATGATGATCTGTGCTCAGCGCTTATTTACCTTTTGAATGATTTCTCCTCACACCCTTTTTTTTTTACTTGGATTTCATCTTTAGCTTGTAAGGTAGGCTGGTTTTTAAATATACCTTTAACTAGATTCTGCAAAAACTCTTGTCTTTGGGTAACATAGAAGCTTGGTGCTCATTAGTTAGGACACGTCCGCTTCTTGTTTTTCCACACCTCGCTCCTGGCGTTCCACAAGGCTGGGTTCTTGGTCCTCTTTTCTCACTCTACACTAGCTCTCTTGGTAAATCTCATAGATTCTCTTACCACTGTTACACCGATGACTCTCAACTCATCCTTTCTTTCCCACCGTCTGACACAGGTTTCTACCCGCATCTAAGCATGTCTCGCTGATGTCTTTTCTTGGATGGCAGCTCGCTACCTCAAACTCAACCCCAGCAAGACAGAGCTGCTGTACATCCCGGGAACTGCTGGACTTCAAAACGATCTTGCCATCTCCTTTGAGAACTCACCGGCCACTCCATCTACAGAAGCTTGACGCCTTGGTGTAGTCCTGGATGAGCAGTTATCTTTCTCAAGCCATGTTGCAACTGTAACTCTGTCATGCAGATTTCTCCTGTACAACATCAAGAGAATTCGACCCTTCTAGAGAGGACACCCGGGTGCTTGTTCAGTCTTTTGTCAACTTATCCAGAATGCAACAGCATGGGTCACCTTCAATGTTTCAGCCACGTCACTCCTCTGCTGCGTTCTCTTCACTGGCTTCCTGTTGCTGCCCGCATCAGATTCATAACCCTGATGCTGGCCTACAAGGCCAAGAACGGACCAGCCCCTCCGTACTTGATGGCAGTAGTCAAAGAATGATCCGCACCAAGAGCCCTTCAAGCTTCAAGCACGACTCTGCTTGACCTGGGGTTATTGGTTGTGTGTGGGTTTCTCTCTGATAACGTTGTGGTGTACAATATGTTGCTTTCTTGGAGAGACGCCAGAAAATATATTGAAGTCCCTAATTGTATCTCTTTATGGTCACCACTCTCCTTAAATCCAGATCTATCCCTTCAGCTTGGGCTTGACATTGGGCTTAGTAATTGGACATTAAGGGGCATAGAGGATTTTTCTAGTTTAGTCACAGCAGGAGTTTTAAACTTATTTGAACAACTCAAAGCACTTTCTGGACTCCCTAATACTGAGCTTTATCATTTTCTTCAAATCAGACTTTACCCAGTCCTGTCAGAAAAGTGGCAAGTTTAGATTTCAACTCAATGAATTGGAGGAACAGCTCAGCTCAAACAGCTCAAAGTAGAATCTCACCCCTTTACATTACTTTATCCAACATGGACCCATGTTGAAACTAACTTGGGAGAGGGATCTAGGATTGACATTTGAGGTCTGGGGTCTCGGATATTTGTAATTGGACCTTTTCTTTACACCTGTCCGCCTGCACAGTACATTTCCTGATACTTCAAACATGTGTTTTAAATGCTTTTCTGAAGTGGTCACAGTTTTACATGTTTTCTGGTTGTGTGTGAAGTTGCAGAACTACTGGAAGGAAATAAATTTTACAAAAAAAAAACTGGCATACAGTTTGTCTCCAGCAGTGTAACTCTGAAACGCTGTAGACCCCTCACTGGAAGATGACTCCATCAGTCTTTTACATATTCTATTTTATCTAGTTAAAAAGTGTATTCTGTTATTCTGCTCAAAATCAGATATTCCTTCCAGAAGGATGTGGTTGAAGCAGATTGCCAAATGGTTCTATATGGAAAAGCTAACCTGTGAGTTGCATCAGAACTCAGAACGCTTCAGCAGAATTTGGTCCCCTGTACTTGGAAAAGGCCTGAACTGAACTTTGTTGTCTCGGTTCGTCTTTCTCCGAAGGAGGTCTTTTTTTTTTAAGAAAGGAGACTCATAACCACCGTCTTTTAGTTGTAACAATGAAATATTTTATTCCAATTAAAAGTACAGTGTGGAGAGAGTCTGCCAATTCTGAGTGCCCCTCGATCTCTCTCTCCCCGACATAGGAATGCCTTGAGTTTTTATACCCTACTACACGTCATATTCTGTTGGATTGTTCCCATATGTTTGCATTTCATCCATAAGGAACACTCATTAGCCCCCACCATTACATATGTGGTCCACAGATACATCTGGACCATGTTTAAATCTATGTCACGTACACCCAAAGAGATGTCCAATCTAAACAACATCTTATGTTCGTTCGGTTCATGTACAGTTTTCACATTTGGTCAGGAAACGGGGCCCCCTTTCCTTTCCACATCTACCCCATGGGCCTCACCATATCATTCCTCAACTCCATACCATTCCTTCAGGCCTATGAACATCTGCATGGCCAATAAATACACCACAACTTCCTTACAGATATTCATTTTTCCACCTGGACATCCCGTTGTATTACATCCCGTTTTCCTTGTATTTGGATATGACAATGAGGAAGTGTTATTATACGTATTACACTGAGAGACACAAACTTTCTCTATTGTCTATATGTGCACAGCTCACATTGTTTCCCCGGGCTCAGGATGGTTTTTGTTTTTTGTAAATATTGTAAAACCCAATCAAAAGTTGATTTAACATAGAATTTATATAAATTCTTACAGCTTTCAGAGAACCAGTTTTCTCATTGAATTTGGGCTGTTAAGTAGATGATCTCTAGCCCCTAAAGCAGTCATTGTCAATTAAGTTATGACTGCTAAGCCACCTTATTTAACTAGGTCTCTGTGAAACCGAATCAATGGCGTATTATGTGGGGGGCATAATCGGTTCACAGCATCACAGCTGGCTTACTGTACTTCATGATGGAACATCTAAACAAGCAAACATTCATCATTGAAAATTCCGGGATTGTGTTGCTGCTGCCACTCGAAGTGAAGGAAAACTAGTAAATAATCCTCAACCCAGATCATCAGTATTATCCTCCTGATTTCAGTGTGTTTGTAGACCAGTGCACAGCTGGGTTCTGTGTAAAGCCATTTTAATCTAAACTGACAAGTTTTTCACCTGTATTTGACTTTTCTGTCAAATCCCTCTGATTGCTTCACATACATTTCACAATCAGCGCGTGTTGTAACGCCCATCTGGTGGAGGTGAAGGTAGTACTCTGCGGTCATCTGCATCAAAGTGTGTATTGGTGTAACATCTGCAGTTGTGGTGGTGTAACACCACTGCATGTTCAGCTTCTGGGAGGGGGGGGGGTCAGAGTAAATGTGTCATTTTCAATGAGATATCTGTGATGTTGAACACCTTGCCTCTTTAAAGCTCTGTGGTACGTTACATACCCTGTATTACTGATCAGTGTCTGATCTTCAATATCTGAAACTGTCAGCTAAGTACTGAGGTGCTTTCCTTTCTCCCTTATGGATAACGTGCAATGTCTCCCTCTATTCGCGCACCATCTTGAGCATCAGTTTGAGATTCTAAAACCTCTTTTGGAGTCTGAACACAGCTGTTGGCTTTTCCCATGGAAATCCTCCACTGCCATTGTCTGGTCAGTCTCGGTTTGGTGTTCTATAACACACTTAAGAAATTTCACAAGCCTGTGTTTAAGGACTTTCCCTGTGTCTGTAGGGTACGACAGAGTCCATTATATCTAGTCAACTATCCAAAGACTCCCTTTCACATCTTGACTCTTGCTTCTATCTGTCATGTTTGTAAGGGTAGCGTGCTAATCTGAATACTCATCTTTTGAAAGGTTAGGCTTTCAAATGCAAATGACTGTATTGGTCATTGCAGCATATGTCCAGAATTCTTAAGGAAAATTGCTCTATACTAGCATGCACATTTCCATATCAAATAGGGTTCTCCAATTTCTCTCTGTTGCATCATTTTGATGTGATTTAAGGTGTTGGTTTCACACCTTATGCCCTTCTTACTGAGCAATGCCTGACAATCCCTTGCTGTGAACTCTGTACCATTATCTGAAAAGACATTTTACTGTTCCATATGGAGAGGAGTCTGCCAAGATTCGCTCAGTGGCTTTTACAGTGTCACTCTTCATTTTCAGGAAGTACACAGACTGCACCTGAGTAATCCTCAGTAAACTTCAGTGCATCTTACCCTTGATTTACATGCCCTCTACTGCATAATGTGAATCACAGTTACAGTGAACAAGGATTTCATGCTGTTTGAATATTGTAACACCCTGCAACCATCACCACTGTGATCATTGACCACATTCAGGTAATAAAGCCTATTGTACTCTTTAATGGGGAACTTGGTACAGTTTTTATGGATATATTCGTCTTGTCCTTGTTTAAAGTTCAGAGGCTGCCGCTGTTCCATTCTGAATGCATCGACTCCAAGGTTACGTGGAAGTGATCAAGGGGGCATCACCACAATTTTTATGGTTCAGTTCTATGCACAACCCAAAACTCATTCTAAAGCGAAATACTTGACAGCTACTGTTTTCGTTAATAACTTTCCAGATTTCTCCATCTTCTTCCCATTTCACCCTAAAGATCTAGAGCATGTAACAGAATCTGCAGACTGTGCTCTGTTCTAGCCTTGAAAATGTTGCAATCAGAATCCAACAAATTGGCTAGAAAAAGCTAGCACTGTGGTATAATGCCCACACATGCATTATGAACCCAGTTACTCGTAGCTGTGAACGGCAATGGTGACGCAGAATTTGAATTTCTCTGCCCCTATTTTATAGTGTTTAATATTAGATTTTCTTCTATCTGAGCCAGTTGTTGTGATCCTATTGCTCTCTGCTCCCTGTGTTACAGTACAGTGATCTGTCTCACTGACCGTTGTTTCTTTTTCTGTGTTTACCCTGGAGGAACATGGCGACCAGAGAAGGACGAGCTCTGCGGGGAGGTCATCAAGCTTGAACCAGCTGCTGTTGTAGAGGCCGTCCAAACTGCACCGACGGAAGATGGAGCGTCAGTGTGGCCAGAAAAAAGCCAAGGGTATCTCCACCACAGTTGGTTTTCACCTCTGCTGGGTTGAGGTCCTTAGCTCTTTGCCTTCTCTTTCACCTGCTCTGTCACCGAGGACAGGCACCCGTGTCCTGTATGGCTTCGGCACTATCTTTCTCCACTATTCTGTTTCTGGACGTCATTTGAAAAAAGACCAGGATCACCATGATCATTGTCTGCCTTGCCCTCTTGCCCATGAACAACCCTTCCTCCTTTATGATGTCCTCACTGGCTAATGCTGAGGAGTGGGGCTGGGGCGACGCGCTGACGTAATGGGCATTAAATTACGAGATTACGTTGATTTGCATTACATGCATTGATGAGTCGCAAAGATGGCCACGCCTACTGAGCCCGGGATTTATCCAAAGCTGCATCTACAAAAAATTGCCTGCATGCGTCTAAAGTGTGGGAGTATTTCAGTCACATTGCTAACCGTTTCTTAATCGTTTAGTGTAGATAGCTGGTAAGGTAGATACCTAAGGCTTTTCATGGTACTGTGGGATCTTTAATACACACGTAGCTGGTTCTCAAATCGCTTTCGCTCTCTCCATAGATTTTCTATGGGATTGAGGTCAGGAGACTGGCTAGGCCATTCCATGACCTTGATATGCTTCTTATGGAGCCACTCCTTTGTTTCCTTGGCTGTATGTTTTGGGTTGTTGTCATGCTGGAAGACCCATCCACGACCCATTTTCAGTGCCCTGGCAGAGGCAAGGAGGTTGTCACTCAGGATTTTGTGATACATGGCCCCGTTCATCTTCCCGTCGATGCGGTGAAGTTGGCCTGTGCCCTTAAAAGAAAAACACCCCCAAAACATTATACTTCCACCACCATGCTTGACGGTGGGGGTGGTGTTCTTAGGGTCATATTCTGTATTTTTCTTCTTCCAAACACGTCGAGTTGAGTTGAGGCCAAAAAGCTCAATTTTGGTCTCATCTGACCACAGCACCTTCTCCCAGTCTCTCTCAGAGTCATTATGTTCATTGGTGAAGTTTAGGCAATACTGGACATGAGCCTTCATAAGCAGAGGAACCTTGCGTGCACTGCAGGATTTTAAACCATTACATCTCAGTGTATTACCAATGTTTTTTTTTTGGAGACTGTGGTCCCAGCTGCCTTGAGATCATTAACCAGCTCCTCCTGTGTAGTTCTTGGTGATTTTTAATCTTTCTCATGATCAGTGAGACGCCACGAGGTGATACCTTGCATGGGACTCCAGGTCTAGGTCGACTGACAGTAATGTTGTACTTCTTCCACTTCCGAATAATTGCACCAACAGTTGTCACCTTCTCATCCAACTTCTTACTTATGGCTTTGTAGCCCATTCCAGCCTTGTGTGGGTCAACAGTTTTGTCCCGGACATCTTTAGACAGCTCTTTAGTCTTGCCCATGGTGGAGATGTTGGAGTGTCTCTGAGTCTTTTGGCAGTTGGCCTTTTACACAGGTGACAATTTGGGACAGGTGTCTCTCATGCAGGTAACGACTTCACTGAGATTAGGGTGTGTCAGTGGTCTGTGGGAGCCAACATTAGTCATGTTTTTTCATCAAAGACTTAGTTCCCTCAATTATTTTTATTTAAATATTATTCCTTTTCTAGATTTTCTTTTTGATGTTCCATCTCTCACTGTTAAAATGAAGCTACCATAAAAATCATAGACTGTTTAATCATTTGAGTACAAACTTTCAAAATCAGTGATGATCAAATACTTATTTCCTCCACTGTATATATAGCTGCTGAGGTCTCACGCCTTATCCCCTGCTTACAGAGCAATAACTGTAAATGTGTTGCTGTGAACTCTGAACCATTATGTGAACAAATACATTTTACTGATCCATATGGAGAAGAATCAGCCAAACATCGCTCAGTAGCTTTAACTGTTTCACCCTTAGTTTTCAGGAGGTTCACAGCCTGCATCTGAGTAATCCTCAGTAAATGTCTGAGTGGATCTCCAACCCTGGATCTGTCCAAAAGCTCCTTAAATCAGTGACCTCATTTAATATTCACGAAGCTTCAGCCGCATTGGTCAGTATATAATGCGGAGTCTCAGCCAATCAGGAGCCTCAGCTGTAAAGCAGCAGTGTGGTCTTGCAGCAGTGTGCAGGGTGAACGAGCCGGTGTGACCCAGCTCTGTAGCTCCTCTGGAAGACTGAGCTTTAGAAACTGCTCAAGCTGTGTGACTGTGGGTGCCTTTAATTTAGAGTCTGAGACACAAAGTAAGCTGCTGTTCATTTAGTTTGGGAATGGCTTAGTTCTGTTGCTATGCTAGCTTTCTCCTTAGCAATGTAGCTTCAGTGTTTGCATATGTATTACTGAATCTTCATGGTTTCTGTTATTTCTTCACGTTTCACGCTTCTGAGCTGTTTAAGGTTAGTATGGATGATGTAATTCTGTGGATATGTGCTAAATTTGTGTTCTTAGTCAACGTCCTGGTGTTTATTGAACTGCTGCTCAGAGGCTGTTGCTGTTCCTCTTTTCGTCCTTGTGGGGGCGCTAAAACCCCATAGTTTAACCTGTGGAAAAGGTCAGAGGCATGTTAAAGCTGGTGTCTTGCTAGAAGCTTTGAGTGGTAATTATCAGCTTTGTTTCTCCTGCCTGTTGAGCGTATACACATCTCTCTCTGAATGAAGTCATTTAGTAGCACTACGATATAGACCTGGAGCCTTTCTGAACTTTTATTTAATATTATGCATGTATTCTGTTTATTTCAGAGTCTTTATTCCTCAGCCTGTCCTCAATTCTTCCTCACTTATTCATCATTCACCCATAACGCTGTCATATTTCTAATGCCCAGTGCTCCATGCTTCAGCCTCATTTTCAGTCCAGTCTCCTTCAATACAACAATTTCTAGGAGCAGCTAGGTCAGTATGTACTAGTTCAAGTACTGCTTTTG
This sequence comes from Salminus brasiliensis, assembly GCF_030463535.1. NCBI lineage: Eukaryota > Metazoa > Chordata > Actinopteri > Characiformes > Bryconidae > Salminus > Salminus brasiliensis. Next base: position 10,584,690 of record NC_132893.1, on the reverse strand, counting down.
CTCGAGCATCAGGTTCTGTTTCTACTCTGAGCAGATTTGTCTTGTCTGCAGACTTCACAGTTCAGTTTATCAATCTTACCCTTGATCTTCATGCTCTCTACTGCATAATGTGAAACATCATAATTACAGTGAACAAGGATTTCATGCTGTTTGAATATTGTAACACACTGCAACCATCAGCACTGTGATCATTGACCACATTCAGGTAATAAAGCCTATTGTACTCTTTAATGACAAACTTGGTCCCATTTTTGTGGCCATGTCTTTTTATTAGCTGTCTTCTTTATCTTAGCCAGGTGTTGTGATCCTTGTGCTCTCTGCTCTGTGTTACTGAGTTTCTGTCTATGTTTACTCTGAGGCGGCCACGGAGGAACGAACTCTCCAGGAGGTCGTCAAGCTTGTACGGCAGATCCAGCTGCAGTTGTAGAGGCAGTCAATCTCCATCGACGGAAGACAAGACTGGAGGCCTGCCCCAGGTCTGTCTGTGCTGACTGTGGAGAACTGGGAGTGCTTTCGGCTGTGTCCGGTCTTCTACTGCAGAGATGAGCTTGACCTGAGCCCGTTTCTAGTCACACTGTCAGGTTAGTGAACTGCGTAGTTGGCAGGTAAGTGATTTACATTACTTCATTCCACCCATTTATTCGATCACGTTTCTGCTTGTATTAAAAAGTAGTATGTCGGTATCACTCAAATCCTGCAGTATTGAGTATTGAGTAATGGGTCATGATTTGTAAATAGAATTATAATGTGTTTAAACATATAGATGAGGAGAGTTATCTACAATATTTTACCACCATTTAGTAAATATATTGATGGACAAATGGATCCTTTACCTACTGCTGCTTTAATACTTGTAAGGGTTTAAAATGAAATGAGTTCAGTAACAGATATGGTGCCAATTACATTTTTATCTGTGGGTTGACGTTCAGAACCGTATCTAATAATGATGTTCTAAGTTCAAAAGATTCCAACCTTTTATCAATAAACAGATCCTTTAAGACATTTACTCCTTAAGTGTGAATGTCATAGTGCACGTCTATAGTGTATTTGTGGGGTATAAAAAGTGTAACGCTGTACGGCAAGGTTTCTTTTTGTCAGTTGTGGTTCTGAAGCCTTCCACCGGTGTTACGTTTACTGCAGGATTAAAGTGTTCCTCTGCATTCCTAAGACTGACTGACCGAGTTGATTCTTTAAGCTCGGAGAAGCAAATCTGACCACCACAGTTCTGGAGGTCCTCTGGGTCCAGAGTTTTCAGAGACAGGATCAGAAAGCGACAGAGGCGGCCGCCGTCATCCCAATGAGTGATTCTGAGTCAATTCAGGCGCTTTACTGACTCTGTACCCGAGGTGAAATTAATTAAGTGAAGTAAATTGGACCTCTTGCCTTACGAATAAACAGGAGGAGGCGGGACGCCATATTCTTTCTTAGACCTTCGCATTACTTTAAACTGGATCCTTTTGATATTTGAATTTTCACATTTGTTTTAGACTATTGACTTTTTGCAGCGATCCGGACTCAAAGGAAGATGATGTCCAAAGCATTGCCTTAAGAGCATTTCAGTCTCTCAGTTGTCTGAACCGGGATCTAGATTTTTTTAATTGGAAGATTCTAAGATATTGTCTTGGAATATTTTGATTCTCAGGGTTGTTTAAACCAGAGATTTTTCCAGGGATCCAAATTTATTAAAATTCATTCAAATTGCAAAGACAAGATTTTAGGATATTTATTTTGTGTGTGTGTGTGAGTGACAGTCAAGTAAAGGCAGTGGAAGTTTGCTGGGGGAGACAGCCACGGAGATGGACACAGAGGGACATAAAACAAACTGGTCCACATTGTCCACTCAACAGACATTCAAGCAAAATAACACAAGGGAAGACGAGGATTACTCTGAATTGGTGGCTCATGCCAAACATGCAGAGAGGAACTTGGCGGATAGAGAGAAGCAGCTTCAGGAGACATTGTTACAAGCTCAGTTAGTGTACTGCTGAAAAAGCAAAAGAAAAGCAAAGATGTATATTTTTTTAATCAGTATAAATACATTGAGGATACAAATAATTGATGATACTTCTGTTACACAGTCAAGATCTGAGTTGCCAAGTGAGAATGACGAGACGGTAATGGTAATGGTAATGAATGGTAATGGGTCAAAGGGGGCATCTCTGGTTAAAGTGGTGCAAGCAAAACAGCTGATGGGCCTTACCATGCTCAGTGTCCCATGTCCTAAGAAGCAGAAGAAGGGTTATCCAAAATGGTGAATTCCCTTTAGGAAAGCAAAGCCATTGTTGCATGTGAATCTTCACTGGTGAATAGTCCTTTGAGAGCGGTAAATGCAGCAGTATATCCTGCTGGTCCAATTGTACCTAATCCGGCAGCTATTGGGGTGCAATATCTGCTGGGAATTCATTCTCAGATCAGGTGGCTAGAAACGGCTATGTCAGGAAATGCAGTAGTGCTTCAGATGGTTTCCACAAGAGCACAACAGAAGTGTAAGAAAAATGAGGATGTGTACGATGTGGAGATTTCAGACTTGACACCTGACATATCTTCATCATCAAATGATGGAATTGTTTTGCAGCAGTCCGATCCGATATTAATATTGTCTGATACTCACAAGTACTCACTAGGAATCAAGAATCAAAGAATCAATTCAGGAGTGTGTCTTATGTACAGGAGAGAAGAAAGAATATAAGCCCATATGAATCTGCATCTGTCTGTCATAACAAAAGGGACGTTTATATTGATTAATATTGCAGTTCCACTGGAATTAGAATGAAAGGTCAGTGATCTACGTGTGATCATGTTGAATGGTTAAAAGCAGTGACCTTTAAACGCAGTAATCCTATCTTACATTTTCTATATTTATATTTTTGTTTCAATGTGGTTCTGCTTTAGAAGCTTGAGACGTGAGCAACCGTCCTTACTTTAGTCTTTAATATCAGCTCTGTTTTGTTTATGAGCCAGTTGTGATCCTTGTGCTCTCTGCTCCCTGTGTTACTGTACAGTACTGTCTCACTGACAGTCATTTGTGTTTGTGTCTGTGTTTACTCTGGAGGAACTTGGTGATTGCGGAGGATGGTTATCTTCAGACTCTCTGTAAGGAGGCCATCAAGCCTGACCTGCTGCTGTTGTAGAGGCAGTCCAAATTCCACCGACAGAAGACAAGGCTGGAGGCTGCCCATGAGTCCTCCAACGCTGTCCATCTTAAATCCAGCACTACCGGCACGGCGGACAGAGGGTTGTTGTCTCAACTCCCACACCAGAGAGGGCATTGTGCCGTCGGCGTGGCATGGAAAAGCGGAGGGCTCCTCCACCTCCACTAACTGGTGCAAGTTCTTCAGTTCTTCAACCTCATCGAGGACAGCTTCTCAGGGCAGTGTTTTCATTGTTAAAGGTTCTACTGTAAAACCCTCGAAAGTATCGGGACCAAAGAGTAATGCCTCAATCCTTCCCCGCCCCCCTTCAGGAGTTCTGGACGTGGCTAGGTGAGCTTCAGTATCCTCATCATTCTCCACTTTTCTCTGTCCGATGCAGTGAGGCCCTAAAGAAGCACTGCCCCACACTTCTGGACATAACTCTGAAAAAGACAGGACACCAGGGTAGGCAACTGGATAGTGTGCAGGTAATTAATTTACATGATTTATTTATTGCAAACCTTAAATATTGCCCCCTTTTTTTCATTCCTTAGATTTGCCCCAATTGTCCACTGACGAGGCATCTTATTTAGATCAGGATATTTCTCAACTAGAATTGAAAGACCCTCTGTCAGATGAAAAAAGGAAGTCTCCTGGATTGGACGGCATCCCTGACTAATTTTATTCTTCTGGGCAGAATTGGGAACTTTGTTAAATGATGAATTACTCCCTAAATAAAGGTCTATTTCATAAGGATGTTAATACAGCTTTAATCTCATTATTACTTAAATGGAACCCAACTTTTTGCAATAGTTGTCGCCCAGTATCTCTTATAAATGCTGACATGAAATGATTTGCTAGGGTATTGGGTAGATGCTTATAATTACTAAAAAGGTATCAACAATTTTGTCCACGTGTGTAAATTACAAGGTCTTATTTTGTGATGTTCCCACTAAATACTGTAAACTATATATTGGATCCATACTATTGCGCCTTATATTAATTTGGCATTAACAGTCGTTAGGCAAACAAACTCTAATGGCATAAACACGCTCTTCTTTCATAATCATAATTTACAGATGGGGAATGCTCCGGTTCTTCCAAATGGAAGAGCAAAAGGTTCAAAGGAGTTCCGGGTCAGAGATGGCTGCTTAAACTTTTGCTTCATTCTTACACCTGTCTCTTTTCGCACTCCACCTCTGTTTAATCTCTTTAATGCAGTCCCACTTTTGACATACCTATGGCTGATTCTTCTTGGGATAAACATTTTCCAGTTTCTTTATCTACGCAGTCCCAGAGACTCAGACAAGAAAAAACAAGTTCTGGAGTCCGTTGAGGTGGACGAAGCTAGCATTCCTGCTAATATAGAGGGCCGTCTTCAAGATATCGCAGGTTCTGTCTCCTTGGTGGAGGCTTCGTTATCCGCTTTAGTGGCACAAGTCACCAAGCCCAAGTCACCAAACTGTCCAAAATGCGGTTCCTGCAGGCAAAGGTTTTTCTAATATTCTGCTGCATATTTAGATTGTTGTTCTCACTGAGGCTGAGCTGCAGACACCAGTAATTCTTACGTTTCTTAAACAAAAGGTTACCATAGCCTTATTTCAGGAAACTCCCTTATCTGCCCAGGAACAATTGAAACTGGAGAGGGTTGGTCAGATCTATTCCTCATCTAGCGCTAAGAAGAGGAATACAGCAAATACTGGCTTTAGATGCCTTGGGATAACAATTACCCCTGACCTGACTCTCTCTTTTTTTTTTTTTTTTTTTTTTTTTTTTTTTTGCAGAATTAATCAAGATGAACATTTTACCTAGACTGTGTCATTAATTTATTTCAATCAATTTCCTGTCATTTGACCCCCATCTTTTTAAAAAAGGTAAATCAATTAATAAGCAGATTTATTTGAGAATATTTGGGCCCAAATTAAAATTCTCCATATTTTTGAACCCTAAAAATCTAGGGGGTGAATCCTTACCAAATCTGAGTTAATATTTCTAGGGAACACCGACAGAACAGATGTGTAGTTGTTTTTCAAATAGATTAGACTCATTGTGGTTCAGTATAGAAATGCTCATGTTGTCGTAGTGATGGCGTGGTTTGTGAAGGACAGTTCACCAGAAGGAGACAGCCAAATACTTCCAGGTAAGTTCCAGTGATATGTAATGTTGAATTCGTGCAAAAATCAAAAGAAAGTACGCACAACACAAAAGACCTAGATTACACACACTTTGTACAACAAGGCCTCAGATGTTTCATCTGAGGGCAGCAAAGCCTCCCAGACGTCTGCTTCAGCCTATTCTGCTCCTCCCTCCTCAGCCTGGAGTGGACTAAGGGGGTGGTCATCACCAAACAAACAATGACAATACAACAGATAGCATGGACATTATTTACACATCTTGTATACAATTATTATTTGTGTTTATGGCATTATTGATGTATACCGGTAAGTTATGCTAGCTGGAATTATATGCATGTCCTAGGGTTATTGGTTGTGTTTGTTGTGTGTGTTGTGTTTTTTTTTTTTTTTTTTTTTTTTTCTTCTTCCCCCTTCTAGGTTAACCGTGGATCCTGCCGGCTCCAAGAGGACCCACTCACCAGCGCCCTCACCCCCCTAGGATCACCAGGTAACATGTCAGAGTCACAAGTCTCTACTGTGTATGGACTGGTGAGGAGTCAGCTACCACTGACTTCATGACGCGTCATCAAAGATCCTGGAAGAACTTCCCTACCATTTATTTATAATTTTGACAAAATACAGACTCCTCTAATGCGACCATCTTAATTCCAGCACTACCGGCACGGCGTCTCCACTTCCGCACCAGAGAGGACCTGGAAGCGTGTGCGTGGCTGGGAAAAGCAGAGGCTAACTGGTTCTAAGGTCCTCAGCTCTTCAACTTTGCCTTCACCCGCTCCTGCACCGAGGACAACTCCTCAGGGCGGTGTTCTCACTGTTGGAGATTCTTCTGTAAAACCCTTAAAGTATTGACCCTAAAGAGTAACGCCACAATCTCCTGTTTTCCAGGTGCTCGTGTCTTGGACGTTGCCAGGTGGCTTTGTCTCCAGCGTTCTCCACTATTTTCTGCCTTATGCAGCGTGGTCCTGAAGAAGCACTGCCGTCCGCTTCTGAACACTGTTCGGAAAAAGCCAGACACCAGGGCCATCACCTTTGACCCCCTGCCCACTTACTGATGAGTGAGCGAGCCGTTTCCCCAGCTCTTCTCGCTCCACTGCTGGCTGCAGGACAGGTCCGTCTGTGCTGACTGTAGAGAACTGGGAGAGCTTTCGGCTGTGTCCGGTCCTCTACCGCAGAGATGAGCTTCACCTGAGCCACCTGAGGTCCATCTTTCTGTACGGGCCCTTTCCATTCACACTGTCAGGTTAGTAAGTATGATTTACATGACTTGATTCCACCCATTTATTCTATCACGTTTCTGCTTGTATTAAAAAGTAGTATGTCAGTGTCACTCATAGTCTCAATACTGCAGGATTTGTCTGAAATACTGTCATGATTTGTAATTGTAACATCAGAAAATCTGCTTTATAAATCTTATTAGAATATATGATCTCTAGCCCCTAAAGCAGTCATTGTCAATCAAGTAATTTTAAACTGAATTGTAATGTGTTTTAACCATATAGATGAGGAGAGTTATCTACAATATTTTACCACCATTTATTAAATATATTGATGGACAGATGGATCCTCCACCTACTGCTACTTTAATACTTGTAAGGGTTTAATATGAAATGAGTTCAGTAACAGATATGGTGCCAATTACATTTTTTATCTGTGGGTTGACGTTCAAAACCGTATCTAATAATGAAGAGGAAGTTTGTGGACACAAAACTACGTAGCTGCAAATACCTGAAAAAAATGAGCTTGAAGTTAATTAATTTCAAAGTCGTTCAGAAGATTCAAACCTTTTATCAATAAACAGATCCTTTAAGACATTTACTCCTTAAGTGTGAATGTCATAGTGCACGTCTATAGTGTATTTGTGGGGTATAAAAAGTGTAATGCTGTACAGCAAGGTTTTTTTTTTGTCAGACGTGGTTCTGAAGCCTTCCACCGGTGTTACGTTTACTGCAGGATTAAAGTGTTCCTCTGCATTCCTAAGACTGACTGATCGAGTTGTTTCTTTAAGCTCGGAGAAGCAAATCTGACTGCCATGGTTTTGGAGGTTCCACCGAGATCCCAATATTCCTCTGGGTCCAGAGTTTTCAGAGACAGGATCAGAAACCGACAGAGGCGGCCGCCGTCATCCCAATGAGTGATTCTGAGTCAATTCAGGCACTCTACTGACTCCGAGACTCTGTACCCGGGGTGACTGTAAGTAAATTAATTAGACCGCTTGCCTTACGAATTACGAATAAACAGGAGGAGGCGGGACGCCATATTCTTAGACCTTCGGGTTTCTTTAACCCGGATCCCTTTTGATATTTTAATTTTTAAAGTTGTTTTAGGCCACTGACTTTTTGCAGCGATCCGTACTCAAAGGACGAAGATGTCTAAAGCATTGCCTTAAGATAATTTGAGTCTCACAGTTGTCTGAACTGTTAGTTTCTTGGGATCCAGATTTGTTTTAAATTGGAAGATTTTAGGATATTGTCCTGGAATAGATTTTGATTTTCAGGGTTGTTTAAACCAGATAATTTTTTACATATTTCCGTTAGGCAAGAAAGGGGGGCAGGGGGAAGATACAAACTTGATGCTAAATATTGAAAAAATGGAAAAGCAAAGTTTTTTTTGTAGTACTTGATACACTGCTGATTTTTCAGGTTTTCCCACTTGCAAAGCATGTAGAAGACTGTAATTTTTATCATAGGTACTCTTCAACTGTGAGTGATGGAATCTAAAACAAAAATCCAGAAAAATACATTGTATGATTTTTAAATAATTAATTTCCATTTTATTGTGGGAAATAAGTATTTGATACACCAGAAAAAGAAACTTAATATTTGGTACAGAAACCTTTGTTTGCAATTACAGAGATGAGACGTTTCCTGTAGTTCTTGACAAGGTTTGCACACACTGCAGCAGGGATTTTGGCCCACTCCTCCATACAGATCTCCTCCAGAGCCTTCAGGTTTCGTGGCTGTCGCTGGGCCACACGGACTTTAAGCTCCCTCCAAAGATTTTCTATTGGATTCAGGTCTGGAGACTGGCTAGGCCACTCCAGGACCTTAAGATGTTTCCTACGGAGCCACTCTTTAGTTGCCCTGGCTGTGTGTTTTGGGTCGTTATCATGCTGGAAGACCCAGCCACGACCCATCTTCAGTGCTCTTACTGAGGGAAGGAGGTTGTTGGCCAAAATCTCACGATACATGGCCCCATCCATCCTTCCCACAATACGGTGCAGTCGTCCTGTCCCCTTTGCAGAAAAGCATCCCCAAAGAATGATGTTTCCACCGCCTTGCTTCACGGTTGGGATGGTGTTCTTGGGGTTGTACTCATCATTCTTCTTCCTCCAAACATGACGAGTGGAGTTTAAACCAAAAAGTTCTATTTTTGTCCCATCAGACCACATGACCTTCTCCCATTCCTCCTCTGGATCATTCAGATGGTCATTTGCAAACTTCAGACGGGCTTTGACATGCGTTGGCTTGAGGAAGGGCACCTTGCGTGCACTGCAGGATTTTAATCCTTGACGGCGTAGAGTGTTACTGATTGTTTTCTTTGAGACTGTGGTCCCAGCTCTATTCAGGTCATTGACCAGGTCCTGCCGTGTAATTCTGGGCTCATTCCTCACCTTCCTCAAGATCATTGATGCTCCACGAGGTGAGATCTTGCATGGCGCCCCAGACCGAGGGAGATTATCCGTTATTTTGCATTTCTTCCATTTTCTAATAATTGCACCAACAGTTGTTGCCTTCTCACCAAGCTGCTTGCCTATTGTCCTGTAGCCCATCCCAGCCTTGTGCAGGTCTACAATTTTTATCCCTGATGTCCTTACAAAGCTCTCTGGTCTTGGGCATTGTGGAGATGCTGGAGTCTGACTGATTGAGTGTGTGGACAGGTGTCTTTTATACAGGTAACGAGTTCAAACAGGTGCAGTTAATACAGGTAATGAGTGGAGAACAGGAGGGCTTCTTAAAGAAGAAGTAACATGTCTGTGAGAGCCAAAATTCTTACTGGTTGATAGATGATCAAATACTTATTTCCCACAATAAAATGGAAATTAATTATTTAAAAATCATACAATGTATTTTTCTGGATTTTTGTTTTAGATTCCATCACTCACAGTTGAAGAGTACCTATGATAAAAATGACAGTCTTCTACATGCTTTGCAAGTGGGAAAACCTGAAAAATCAGCAGTGTATCAAATACTTGTTCTCCCCACTGTGTGTATATATATATATATACTACTGGTCCAATTGTACCTAATCCTGCAACTATTGGGGTGCAATATCTGCTGGGAATTCATTCACAGATCAGGTGGCTAGAAACAGCAATGTCAGGAAGTGCAGTAGTGCTTCAGATGTTTTCCACAAGAGCACAACAGCAGTGTAAGAAAAATGAGGATGTGGATATTTCAGACTTGACACCTGACATATCTTCATCAAATGATGGAATTGTTTTGCAGCAGTCTGATGATCAGATATTAATATTGTCTAATACTCACCGTCTAATCCACCACCACTCACTAAAAAAAAAAAGAATCAGTTCAGGAGCATGTCTTATGTACAGGAGAGAAGAGAGTTTTTATTGATTAATATTGCAGTTCCACTGGATTTAGAATAGAAGTTCAGTGATCTAACTGTGACCATGTTGAATGGCTAAAAGTGCTAACATTTAAACGCAGTAAACCTATCCTATGTTTTCTATATTTATATTTTGTTTCGATGCAGTTCTGCTTTCAAAGCTTGAGACGTGATTCGACACTGATTTTATAGTCTTTAATATCAGCTTTTTCTTCTATATCTGAGCCAGTTGTTGTGATCTTTGTGCTCTCTGCTCCCTGTGTTACTGTACAGTACTCTCTCACTGACTGTCGTATGCATTTGTCTGTGTTTACTCTCTGTAAAACTTGGCGAACATGGAGGAGTGATATCTCCAGGCGCTCTGCAAGGAGGTCATCAAGCTTGACTGCTGCTGTTGTAGAGGCAGTCCAAACTCCACAGACGGAAGACGAGGCTGGAGGCTGCCCGTAACTCCCCAAACGCTGGCCAAATCTAGCGTTACTGGCATGGCGGACAGAGGGTTGTTGTCTCCACTCCCGCACCGGAGAGGGCCTGGCGGTGTCTGCGTGGCCTGAAAAAGCAGAGGGCTCCTCCACCACCACAGCTGGTTTTCACCCCAACAAACTGGTGCAAGGTTCAGAGTGGTATGTACTTGTGCAGTTCACTTATAATTTGATGTTTAAGCTGTGTTCAGTTCTTTTGGAGTTTGGAAATGAAAAGTCTAGTTATACTTGAGTTTATTTTTAATCTTTATGGTTTTGAATGTCTTGAACGTTTAATCCATTAAAATGTTTCAGCTCATCAAAAATGAACCTCGGTCTGATTAAGAACCCCATCTAAGAGATTTTGATCTTGCTTCTTATGCAACTGCAAATAACAACTAAAGGAGTTCTTATCTTGGTACAGAAGAATTGGGAGATTACTGTTTGAAACCAAGGAAGAAAGGAGAATAACACACATTACAACAAAAGTAAGAAATGGAAGTATTGCCTTTATTTCAGTTTACGCTCCAACTCTAAGAGATACCAGTTCTTTTCTGTTAGATTATCTAACAAATATATTGGACTTTTGGTTAGTGGTAGGAGCAGATATGATCATTTCGGTTGGTGGTGGGAGCAGATATATATAATCATTTATTAATTAAACAGATCAGGGGGTGATATTTCTCAGTCAGCTGGCCGCTAGCTCCGAGCTTAAGCTATGTATTACCACATTGTCTTTACTCGACTGCTTGCAGCATCTTAATCAGAGCCCTAAGCAACATACTTTATCTGCAAGCACAAATCTTTCGGCTCTGAATTTAGGAGAGAATTAACCAAATTTCTTCTGTTTAATCAGGGTTCAGTGGACGATCAGAGGTTTGTTAGGAGCAGTGAATGGTTTCTTTAGGAATAATTCTATTGCATTTGTTTCTTGGCGACAGAAAAGACACAAGCATCTGGACCTTTCTTGTGCTTCAAGTTTAAATTCAAGTGCAATCAACACTTTCTGGTGATATTGCAATACAAATGGTTTCAGTTAAGAATGAGCTTAATATTCTTCTGAGAGAAAGAGCAGAATTCCTTATTATAGGGGTTAGACAAACTTACTATTTTAATGGAAGCAGGTCCAGTCACCTCTTGGTGCTAAAAATATTGCAGGTCTCATGATGGAAAACTACTTACAGAACATGCACAAAGCAATGATGCTTTTTACAGGTGCCTTTCAGAATTATATAAATCAGATGTCCCAAAGGAAACCTTAGATATTGCCCCCTTTTTCCATTCCTTAGATTTGCCGCAATTGTCCACTGATGAGGCATCTTTTTTAGATCAGGATATTTCTCGACTAGATTTGAAAGAGACCCTCTGTCAGATGAAAAAAGTGAAAAAGTCGCCTGGATTGGACGGCATCCCTGATGAATTTTATTCTTTTGGGCAGAACTTTGTTTAGAAATGAAGGTAAACTTCATATGGATGTTAATACAGCTTTATCTCATTATTTATTAAATAGAACCCAACTTTTTAACAATAGTTTTCGCCCAGTATAGCTTATAAATGTTCGATCATGAGTGGACCCATTTGTGGTCCGCTTTGGACTATTTTATATATTTTTTTATTTTAAACTTTTTTTTTTTCTAGAAAGGGACACATGAAGAATGCCTCCGCCTCCCCGCCCTCCTTTTTACTATGCCGCTGGAACCACTAGCTCAAGTAATGTGCAATTTTATTCCCATCTCCCCCATTATAGTAAAGAAAGCCCAACATCATATTTCAGTTTATGCCACAAGGTTTTGTTCTTTTCAGATAAATCAACAATCAGTTCCACCTCTGCTTAAAAATATCAGGCCAGAAGATAAACTGGGATAAATCTTCACTTCTCCTGTTAAACTTTGTTAGACCAAAGCATGCTACCTACTTATAATCCAGTGGTGAACCACTTTAGGTATTTGGGAGTAGACGTGTGTCCCTCAGTGAGTGACTGACTGTCCTCAAAAATTTCATTAGTATATTAGAACAACTTGAAATGGATGCGCTCAGTTGGACACTCTTGCCTACCTCGCTGCACTCCAGGATTGGAGGTCGTCAAGCTTGATCCAGCAGATCCAGCTGCTGTTGTAGAGGCCGTCCAAACTGCACCGACGGAAGATGGAGCGTCGGTGTGGCCAGAAAAAAAGCCAAGGGTATCTCCACCACAGTTGGTTTTCACCTCTGCTGGTTTGAGGTCCTTGGCTCTTTGCCTTCTATTTCACCTGCTCTGTCACCGAGGACAACACCTTAGGGCGATGTTCTCATTGTTGGAAATTCTGCTTTAAAACGCTGAAAAGTTCTCAACGGGTAACACCACAATCTCCTTTTTTTCAGGCGCCCGTGTCCTGTACGGCTTCGGCACTATCTTTCTCCACTGTTCTGTTTCTGGACATCATTTAAAAAGACAGGCACCAGGATCATTGTCTTCGCCCTCTCTGCCCACCTACCAACGAGTGAGCGAGCAGTTTACCCACCTCTTCACGCTCCCCCGCTGGCTGCGGGACAGGTGCATCAGCACTGAATTCGTAGACAACTGGGAGCGCTTTCGGGAGTGTCTGGTCCTTTACCGCAGAAATGAGCTTCATCCGAGCTGCCTGGGGTCAATCGTTCTCTCCAGGAACAGCAAGAAGGTGCTACACCAGGACTGACTGGCCCTTCCCAGTCAGGTTAGTGAAATGCATAGTGGGCAGGTAAGTGATTTACATGATTTACTTGATTTTTTAATAATTTATTGTCATTTCTCTGCCTGTATTATCAGTAATATCTGCTGTAGTAATATCTGATGATCTACATATCCGAATATAAGGATATAATGCATCCATGTTCACCTTATATTAAAGGTATGCTTTCATGTATTGGCAATATGTTGAAACAGGTCTATACAGCGGTTTTAAGTCACGGGTTATGTAATACTGTGAACTAACGTTTATATAATCAATTATATAACTTGTATTTCTTGAGGGTGCTGTTATCAGCCACTGGAATTAAGGGTCAAGGGAAGACTGCCTGGTGGGCCAAAGATATAAAGGACGGGGTTCCCCTTTTTCTGGTGAGAGTCGGCTGAGTGGAACTGCAGGTCCAGCTCGGTGGTTTACGGAGACTGCTGTCTCTTACTCACCACTCACTGGATCGGGAGAGCCCGTCGATCCTGGTAACAGCAAGTCTCATTGTGAAACTGAAAGCGTTCTGCCAAGTATCCTTTCAGTTTGTTTGTGTTGATCATGAAATAACAGGACCTTTTTATACGGAACCTTTGGTGTAGAACCTGAGTTATTTGACGATCCTCCCTTTGATTCAAAATTTCACAAAACAGTCCCCCGCATGGAGAAAATTACAGAAAATCATCAGAAAATTTGCTTAAAATGAAATTAGTAAAAGCAGTAATTGTCAGTGACGTACTCTTACGTCTCTGTGTGCATCAGTATAGGAGTGGATTAGCCACAAATGTTGTAGGACCACTGACAGGGGGCAAATAACTAACTGCAGCTGATTCCCCTTTTCCTTGCTTACAGAGTATTGTGAGCAGTTTAAGAGTTTTCCTCTGTCAAAGTGGCATTGATTCCTACCATAGTGACAGTATTGGGACCACCGAGGGTCCACACTTTGGACAACTGGTTGACTCTCTACAACCAGACCTTAGACTAGCTTTAGTGACCGCTGTTCCAGGGTTAAACGGAGCGAGCTTAAAGGTGAACTAGACAGATTGTACCTTGATCTAGAGCCAGGCCACATTTCAGCGTCTATACATGTCCTAACAGACAAGGGCTCTAGTGCAAGTTCCAACCATGGGGTTACTAGCAAGAAAAGTGAGTGGCATTGCTGTCATAAAGGACTGTTGAAAGAAACGGGCATTCTTTTCTAAAAGAGGAACATTGCCTCTTTGAAAATGTCTGATTAAGCTGATCACCCTATTTGGTCTGTCAAGGATGATTGTGGTCTTCTAGATATGGATCCAGTTGTTCTCACAGGCCATCAACCTCCTTGTACTAAACAATATCCTATTAACAAGGAAGCTTTGCAGGGTATCAAGCCTATCACAGAGCAGCTTAGGAACAGAGGCATCTTGGTCAAAACAGTGTCTCCAGCAGTCCTGTGTAGCCAGTTTGTAAAGCTAATGGATCTTGTCTATATGCTGATACTTTTGTAGTCCACAGTTAGCCGCCAAGCTAACTCGTTCGGTTGCTGACCCATCCACCATTTTTGATGGCATTCCCATAGCACACAGGGTTTCTTCTGTCATTGATCTGGCCAATGGTTTGGTCGTCAGTTCAGTTAGCATCACAAAGCCAGCCGTGGCTTGCATTCACTGTGGAGAATGTGCAGTATCACTGGACACGGGTGCCACAGAGTTTTCAAAACTGGCTCAGTATTTACCATCAGACGCTCCAAAAGCATCTTTCCCAGGCTGGACACATTTTGCAGTCATCTGAACATATTCAATATGTTTTGTTGAGCAGTGAGAATGAGATTTTTGGCTAGCAAGGGACACAATGCCAGTCATGACCAAGCTTAGTTGTGGTGTTCTGGTGTGCAATATTTGGGACAATGGGTTACCCAGGATTCCAGAGGAATTTTGCCTGCTTGACAATCAGCAATTATTGCAGTGTCATTACCAACCACAGTGCACAAATTGTGAGCTTTCTTAGGCCTCTGTAACTACTGTAGACCTGAAATGAATTCTTATGCTGCTCTTTCACAACCACTATACAATCTGCTTTAAGGTATCCCTGGACAACATGCCCCTCTTATGCACACAGAAGACACAACCACTGCTTTTGCAAATTTGAAATCAGCCTTCATATCTACACCAGCTCTTGGTCTTTGTGATCCAAGCAAGCCTGTCTTTGGGCATGAAGGCACTGGTTTTATGACATCCTGTCTGAATCATTTGTTGGCATTTGCACCGCAGACTCTAGAACAAAGAGTCCCAGTCAAATGTCCTCATTCTGTGTCTGCACTGCTGAACAATGTCTATGTTTTTAGTAACAGCCTCCGGATGGGCCGACTGGCTTACAGTTTTGTCAGCTCCTAATGTGGTGATTCAGAATGCACCATGAACAACCCTTCCTCCTTTATGACGTCCTCACTAGGAGTGGGGCTTCGGAACTTTGTGTGTGTGCACTATTTTTGTTTTGCATTTTACTGAAGGTTCCTCAACTCACACTAATCAGTGTAGATCTTAATGGGTGGTGACTGACAGCTTTCAAACTTTGGCCAGTGGTAGTCTTCCTTCCTCCTACTCAGGTTGAGTTGGTGGTTCTAACCGAAGTGCCACAAGATATGCTTTTGTGTGGCCCATGACACTTGTGGAATCACTGGGGGTTTTCTCACAGCTGATGGCACTCCAGTTAAAACGCTGACTTGGTACAGGGTCTTTTGGAAGCTGTCGAGTTGCCCACAGATCATTGTAAAAGTCAAAGCACACACATGTGGTGGTACTTTTGAAGCACAAGGAAATAGAATTGCAGATCATGCGGCTAAAAGGGCCATTTTTTTTTTTTACCACCAGCTAGCATTGCATCTCTTACTAGTACAGAATGCAATACTAATGATATTTCTTTAATCCACAAGCGACTGTCCGATCGCCCCCAAACTAGGAACTCTGGACTTGGCTGGATTCCGGTGCAATAATTGGTCTAGATGGTGTCTGAACCAAAGAGGGACAATTAGTCGCACTGGAGTCAACAACGGTGTCCTCAAGAAACAGCTGACTAAACTCCATAGTCTGGTCTCCATAGTCTTCAAACACTCGGGTGGTGTTTGCCCCGGCTCTGTAGGCAATCCTGGGGTTTTCTGATTGGCACACAGTAATCTTTCTTTCTTGTGTAGAAGATTATCAGTACGTAGCCTCAGTATTTGGGGCTTGGTATTTACAATACTGGAACCCAGCTGGTACATTACTGCTTTCTAAGATCTGTTACCCAAATTTATCAAGACATTTTGCACCTTCCAACTAACAGTAAAACAAACTAGCTCAGTTATCCCTGCTGAAATTAGTAGCAACAACTTCATGAAATTCTTTGATGATCAAATAGAAAATATTAGACTAAAAATCCAATGTCTGTCCCAAACCACAGCGGTACACAATGAAGAATGCTGCACCAGCTACATAAACCAGCAACATACCTACAGTACTTTAGCCCAGTTACAGAAGACTTGTACATGATGACGATTTAGATGAATTAATTATATATATTAGTACCAACACTGTTTAAACAGGCATTGCCAAAGGTTAGGAAATTGTCATTAATTGACATAGGTAATGCATCTCTTGGCATGGGCTTCGTACCTAAATCTCTTAAATAAAGCCCCTTATTAAAAAGCCTAATCTGGACCCTCGTGACCTTGCCAGTTATAGACCAATTTCTAATCTACCCTTCATCGCCCAAATTTTAGAAAAAAGTATTGTTTAAGCAGCTCTGCACCTATCTGCAGAACAGCATTCATGAAGTTCATCAGTCTGGATTTAGACAAAACCGTAGCACTGAAACCGCGTTACTAAGAGTAACTAATCGTTTACTTTCCGCCCTTGATGGGGGCAGCACTGCCATCATGTGCTGCTAGATCTTAGTGCTGCCTTTGAAACTATAGATCATGAAGTTCTTCTCAATAGGTTAGAAACTCTCAGAAAAGAAAATCTCAAAGGATCTGCCCTCACCTGGTTCTGATCATATCTGATCGCCATCAGTATGTTTATATAAATTATGAATGCTCCGATCATGCTAGAGTAAAATATGGTGTTCCACAATGATCAATACTTGGCCCATTTACTCTTCACATATTATAGTTTAGCGCTGGGTAAAATAATCCGTAAACACGGTATTAACTTTCACTGTTATGCCGATCTGATGATCAATGGTCTGGCCCTACATTATCTAGAGGAACTTCTGATTACATTTCGAAACAAACGTAAAGCTTGTTTTAATCATCTTTTTGTGTCTCTCTCTCTCTTCTTTCTTTTTGGTTCAGTTCTTGTGTCTTGGTTTAAGGCCTGTCCCACTACTCAGCAGAGTTCCAACACAACCATCCTAACCCCTCTCTCTCTTTTACATGTCCTGAGCTGTCCTGCCATCCAGTGTGGAGGTGTCAATTTATCCATGTTTCAGAATCAGGACTGTGCCTCTACTTAGCAGAGCTTTTGGCACAAGTCTCCTAACCCTCTTTTTTTCTTTTTTTTTCTTTCTTTCCTTCCTTTTTGTTCTCTCTCTGTCTCCCTCTCTTTGGGAGAATTGTTGAGGAGTTTGGTGGGGTCTGGGCCGGTGGCTTGGCCACTTTGTGGCGGGCGGACATGGCGTCCCAATCTGGCGCTGAGGCGCAAACTCTGCGCCGCGGTTTCAGGTGTGTGCCTGACGGTGGTGCAAGCGTTGAGGACGTGTTGCTCGCGGTGGGTGAACAGGTAGGCTGTGAGAACATCTAACAAAGCGGTGGTGTTGTTGATAAAAAAAGGGAGTTTAGTGGGTAGGGTTATTGAGTGGTGTTTGGGTGAAGGGAGTGATGGTGCCTGTATCCACACTCGCGGCGCCTGCTACGAGGGTGCTTGTGTCCAACGTGCTGCCCTTCATCGATCATGAGGTGATTGAGAGGGAGCTAGTTCGGTTTGGGAAGCTGGCTAGCTCGATGAAGATGATCCCTCTCGGGTGTAAGACCGCCGCTGTGAAACATGTCCTCTCGTTTCGCAGGCAGGTGTTTGTTTCTTCACAACCCTGACCAAGCTCTGGATCTCACTCGGGATCGGGAGTACGGGAGGCTGCTGAGTCTGGGCCTGGTAAAGGTATGTGTACTGTTCAGCAAGCGGACCCCCCCCGCTGCGGGGGTGGTGGATGCGCCGTTAGATGTTGTGCGTGCAGGTGTAGTTGAGGAGGCGGTGATTGCTGAAGGTGGGGATGTGGGGGTATTTGAGGAGGCTGCAGGCCCTTCTGGCATTGTTTTTTTTTTTGAGGCCGGACACTGGGGTGGACTCAGTGACTGAGAGCCAGAGAGCAGATTGAAGTGTGCTGGAGTTTGATCTGGATGAAGAGGAGGAGGGGGGATACTCTGATTGCTCTGAGCTGTCGGAAAGTTTGTCCAGCCAGGCCGGAGAGGTTTACAGTACTGCACAGCTCGACCAGTTTTTGAGAATTACTAAGGGCAAAAGAAATGTCTCTTTAGCGTCAGCAAATTTCTCAAAGGTGGAACATGTTCTTAAGGTGGATTCTGGTGTGTTGTCAGTAGGTTAAAGAAGTGGGTGACTGCTGTCCGTAAAGGCTCTCTCTAATGCAGAACATCATGTATGTTTCTTTCCTTTCTGCTGGTTCCTTCCTTCCCTGGTTTCGGTCTGAGCACTTTTCCAACTCTCTGTATAGGAACTTTGTGTCAGCTTTTGAGTGTAAAAAAAAAGGTTGATATTTTTCTACAAGAAATGCAGTGATCCTGATAATGAAGTGGAGTGGGGGATGTGGTGGAAGGGAGTAGCAGTTCTGGGGCATGGAATAAATTGCAGTGGAGGTGTTGCAATATTGTTGCAGTATTTTATTTATTTATTTATATATATATATATATATATATATATATATATATATATATATATATATATATATATATATATATATATAAAAAATATAATACTGTGAGTATTATCTCTAAAGGAGGTGTGTAAAGGACGACTGTTGAGGGTCGATGTGGATATTAATGGGCGGGAGTATGTGTTTATGAATATTTACGCACCTACTATGGGGGGGGGGAAGAGTGGCCGTTTTTACGTCCTTACGGAAAGAACTGTCAAGTTTCCCAAGATGCTTTTGTTATTTTAGGGGATGTCTGGAATTGCACAACGAATAGTGGAATGGATAGAACAAGGTGAGGGCCTCATGTTTTATCCGCTGGGAGATTAAGAGATGTAGAGCGCCACATTCATTTGGGGCCTGGTAAAGGTATATGTACTGTTCAGCAAGCGGACCCCCCCCTGCTGCGGGGGTGGTAGATGCGCCGTTAGATGTTGTACATGCAGGTGTAGTTGAGCAGGTGGGGATTGCTGAAGGTGGGGATGTGGGTGGTATTGGAGGAGGGGATATATATAATATTATATATATCTTCAGAACTGCACAACGATAGTGGAATGGATAGAACGAGGCGAGAGCCTCATGTTTTATCCGCTGGGATATTAAGAGATGTAGAGCGCCACTTTCATTTGGTTGATTTTTGGAGGCTGAAAAACCCCTCTAAGAAACAATTTACTTGGGTTAAAGTGGTGGATGGGCGGTTCAGTGCTGCTCGTTTAGATCGCCTATATCTACTGACAGATCATGTTAATGGTTTGTTTAGAGCCTCAATCCTTCCTGTAGGTTTTTCGGACCATCATTTGGTGTTTGTTCAGTTGTCTACTGTGTACGGCAGCACAGAGCGGCTTACTGGAAGCTTAATGTGCAACTCTTGCAAGATGCTGCCTTTTGCTCTGCTTTTCAGCGGTTTTGGGAAATGTGGAGGTTAAGGAAAGGGGACTGATTCCCTCAGACAGTGGTGGGATGTGGGGAAAGCTCAAGTCTGACTATTCTGCCAACAGTATACAGCCCTATCCACCATGGAAAGGAGGAGGGTTCTTTCGGACCTTGAAGCGAACATTAAATGCCTTGAACAGTTAGTGGTTTGGAACCCTGACTCTGGATTGCAGGCTGACTTGGCGGTGCTGCGCAGAGACCTGGGAACTTTTCAAAAGGTGCTCTTGAGAGCTCGTTTTCAACTGTTAAATGAAATGGATGCCCCTACGTCCTCCTTTTTTGGGTTGGAGAAACACTGTAGCAGATGCATGGGTTGTACATGTCTGATGGGAGACTAACCTCCCCATGTGGGGGAAATGCAGGAGAGGGCGGTTGAGTTTTATTCTGATCATGTGATACTGCCTGCATGAAATCCTTGCTGTTAGACTGGCCTAAGTTGTCTTTGGATCAGAAGTGTAGCCTGGATCAACCAATCTCAGTACATGAACTTCACACCGCAGCGTTCTAGATGGCGGATGGCCGATCCCCTGGGGTGATCCTCTCTGATAACTTTGTAGTGTACAATATGTTATATTTTCTAGCATCTCTCCAAGAAACTCCCTCTTTGGACATTAAGGGGCATAGAGGATTTTTCTAGTTTATTCATTGCAGGAGTTCATTCTTCAGCAGTGTATCTCTTAGAATTAAGACCCCTCACTGGAAGATGACACCATCATTATTTTACATATTCTATTCTATCTAGTTAAAAAGTGTATTCTGTTATTCTGGTCAAAATCATATATTACTTCCAGAAGGATGTGGTTGAAGCAGATTGCCAAATGGTTACATATGGAAAAGCAAACCTGTGGGTTGCATCAGAACTCGGAACGCTTTACCAGAATTTGATCCCCTGTACAGTTGTAACTGAAATTCCTTACGGATATTCATTTTTACACCTGGACATCCTGTTATTACATCCCATTTGCCTTGTGTTTGACACTGAGGAAGAGGTGTTCTTATACTTATAGACAACAGAGAAAAGTTTGTCTCTCTCAGTGTAATATGTGCACAGCTTACGTTGTTTCCCTGGGCTCTGTATGTTTTTGTAAATAATGTAAAACCCAACAAAAAGATGATTTTAAAAAGTTGATTAGATATAGACTTGATATAAATTCTTCTGGCTTTTAGAGAACAACCAGTTCTCGCTTTGAATTTGACGATGACTGCTTTAGGGGGACATACAATCGATTCACAGTGGGCCCCCTGGAAGCTAAGACTTTTTGGATTCATGATAAACTTCTGACCACAATGTCATGTTATGTAGAGCCTTTTGTGGCGGGTTCTACCCACAACCCAAACCTCAGGTTCTGAAGCTAAATGCTCAACAGCTAGTGTTTGCATTAATAACCTTCCAGAAAGGACAGTTTATAGCTGTGCAGCAGACGGTCAAGCCTCAAGTGTGAGTTTTTTTGTTTTGTTTTGTTTTTTAATTTAGCCCAAGAAGAAAAACACAATGAACAGGTGTTTTCCACCTACCAACACCTCTCTTGACTTGGGTTTGAGTTCCTCTATGGTTGGTGCCTGGACAGGTAAAAGCAGGCCAAAACCTCTGGGGTCATCAGGGTGAAGTGATCTTAGTCTGAGACCTTAGGCCTTCCCCTGTCAGTCATAAAGCAGCAGCAGCTGTAAGAATCAAACTATAACATACTGTATACAAAGACGAGGAACATATTCCTCATCTGGGCTGTCGTCACCTTTTCCTTTTCTTCTTGATCTGTTTCTCAATAAAAATTGTCAAATTTGAGATTAGTAAATCATAATCATATTACAAGTACATTTACTTCTCCAGCAGTGCTCAAAACAATGACTTACAGCTTACACACTGTTCCTGAAGTCATTGGTCTCAGGTTTATTCGTGTTCAGGTTTTCATGGTCTTGGACACTCATATTCTGAAGACTATATGATAAAGAATTAAACACTGTCAGCATCGGTGTGCATTGCTACTATTTTTGTCTCATGTTTAGTAATAAGCAATATTTACCTCTTCTCTAGAGCTTCAGAGGCATCCATGGTGCTCTCCAGAGCTTCAATCCCTTCTTCTAGATGTGCTAGATCTTCTCTATACAGATGAAATTTGTGGACTTTGTAGGCCACCAATATTATAATTCTGTGTTGATGAAAGGATGTATAATTCACAATGTGGTTTGAAAACATACTAGACCGGTCTGAAAGTGTTCCACTTGAACACCCAAAACTGGACAAGGTGCTTCATCTTCTGCCTCTAACTAGGGCTGGATGTGCTTGGACATTCAAAGCTAAAAAATAATATACCATAATCGGCTCATTTACACAGAAAAGTCACATCATTTCACTAAAATATCAAATTACGGAAGTGAAATCTGACCATATCCACCGATTCGGTCACAAATCAGAGTAATCTCTACTAAACGTGTAGCTATATGGATTTTATTAGTTACAACGGAGAAACCGCTTACGTTAGTAGCTATGAATGGGCATGAGTAGCGTTACTCGATTTAGACGCCAGAAGTCATTCAACATATCACATAATTATTTGCCAAATAAATCAAAAGTTTGACTATTTTGACTCGAATGTTTGTCATGCTCTTTGCTGCTGAGGGAGTTAATTGCTGTGGCCAATCTGCTCCTCTGACGTTAGCCAGCACTAGTCTGGGTAGCTTTTCCTAGCACTAGCCATCTCAAATACACGCTGCCTTGATAACCCAGCTGCACTCGAACCACTGAGTATAAATCCAAGCACTCGAATGTTTAAATGACTTAAAATGCTCCTCCCCACTAGTGGTCGTTATACATGATCTTGCTGAGGTTAGCTAAGCTTAGCTGAAGATTGGTGCTTACCTGTTCAGGAGAAAATCAGCCAGTTTGGCCATTTTGAAGTCCTTGTCTCCATCGATCAAACACACTGATCCATGACCAGATACGGAGTAAAACGAGACTAAATATTGGCAAACAAATTTAGATAGAAATTGGATATTAAAATGTAGCTAGCAACGTGATATAATGACCAGACATGTACTCTGAAACCGATCACTTGTAGCTGTGAGCAAGGCGACCATCCCTACTTTCTAGTTTTTCATTTTAGCTTTGTCTACTTTAACACAGGGAGCAGAGAACACAACAGGATTACAACTGATCCTGTCTCACTGACTGTCGTTTCTGTTTGTCTGTGTTTACTCTTTAACATGGTGACAAAAACGAGATTGACCGGCAGATCCAGCTGCTGTTGTAGAGGCAGTCCAAACTCGTGGCTGTCTTACTTCCAGCACTACCTGTGGGGTGGACACAGAGGGTCATGTAACGTACCACAGAGCTTTAGTCAGTTCTGGTCAGTGCCTGATCTTCAAGTGGTGTCTTGAGCATCAGTTGCAGACTCTTAAACCTCCTCTGGAATCTGACAAAACAACTGTTATTTCTTAGCCTACAAAGACTCCCTTTAACATTTTGACTCTAGCTTCATTCTCTCAGGCTTTTGTCCTGTCAACATGTTGTACAGTTTCAAACAGCTGATGAAGCCCCTGTTGCGAATTACTGCAGTGGTCATTACAGCCCATCCAGAATTCTTTAGGCAAGTTGCTCTATTCTAGTACACACCTTTCCCTATCAAATAGGGTTCTCCGATTTTTATCTGCTGTGTTTTGATGTGGTGAGGAAGGTGCCGCGTTCTCATGCTTGTACTCTTCTGAAATTCCCTTGCTGTGAACTGAACAAATGCATTTTACTGTTCAATACTGTTTAATTACAATTAGACTCTTATTTTTCAGGAAGTTCACAGACAGCACCTGAGTAATCCTCAGTAAACGCCAGAGTGGACCACATGACTCCTAACTACTTTAATGGAGGGAAAAGTTTGTGTGCTCACCATCGGTTTATTCGAACTGGAACTGAAGGATGTTTTCTTTCCACAGCTACAGCCCCCCAAAATAAGACCCTCATAGTAAGGATGCACTAATGAGAGCACACCTGAATAAACTGCCAACACTCCACTTGCTCTCAAATTGTACATGGCATTCCACAACATAACTCGCCTGTTTCCATCCCAAACACTGAGCTCTTAACTTTCTCCAGCTTGAGCTTAGCTGCAGGTTTTCTCATGACATGAACGTTTATCTGTTTTGACATGCAGGGTTCTTGGAAAGAGCAATTTCACCCTGGTTGTCTTCAGATATTTTCACAGGTGCATATTGATCACAGACCATGCCATATAGTAGCTGTTCTTGTAACACAGTTTGTGATTAGTTGTAGCCTTTAAGTACCTGGTTACATGCTTGACTGCAGTCCAGTGTTGTTCTTTTGACTCGGACAAGTACTGTGATCATTTACATCCCAGTGAGTGATTCTGAGTCAATTCAGGCGCTCTACTGACCCCGAGACTCTGTACCCGAGGTGACTAAGTTGCTTTAGGAATTTAGAACACACTGGAGGAGACGGGACTCCATATCAAAGGGATCCAGGTTAAAGTAACCCGAAGGTCTTAGAACACTTAATTCTCAAATTTGTTTTTGAGCAGAGTCATTCCATGGTGCGAGCAGCCTTTCCAGTGCCAACAGACTCTGTACACTCCATACAGAGCGACGATTGGATCATGGTGAAGGACTTGAGGAGAAAATTGGTGAGAAATCACCTCGATAGTTGGGGCCTTGGCAGGTTCTGCACATCACACCAACTGCTGTTCGAGTAGCGGAAAGAGATTCCTGGATTCATTGTTCACGCTGCAGGAAAGTTCACACGCCCGATCCGAATGCAGACGGTGTACAGTACTGTCTCACTAACAGTCATTTGTGTTTCACACTGTGTTTACTCTCTAGAAACGCGGCAAGCTCGGAGGAACGAGCTCTCCAGGCACTCTGCAAGGAAGTCGTCAAGCTTGACCGATCGCTGCTGTTGTAGAGGCAATCCAAACTCCACCAACGGAGGAGGAGTTCTCAAACATGTCAGTCTTAATTCCAGCACTACCGGCGTGGCGGACCCAGCGGGTCGTCGTCTCCTCTTTTCCTCTGCTAACTGGTTTGAGGTTATCGGTTCTTTGACTTAACCTGCTCCGGCACTGAGGACAACCCCTCAGTGTTCTCACTGTTGGAGAGTCTTCTGTAAAACACTTCAAAGTATCGGAGCCAAAAGAGTAACTTCATGGTCTCCTTTTTTCCAGGTGCCCGTGTCCTGGATGTTGCCAGGCAGCTTCTGCACCATCGTTCTTCACCATCTTCTCTTCCCGATGCAGCGTGGCCCTGAAGGAGCACTGCTGCACGCTTTTGGACACGGCCAAAGATGATCCTGCCAGCTGTCTTTCTGAGCAATCTGCCCACCTACTGACGAGTGAATGAGCCGTTTACCCAGCTCTTTGCGTGCCACTGGCTGCAGGACAGGTTCGTCAGCACTGAATTCGTAGAGAACTGGGAGAGTCTGGTCCTCTATTGCAGAGATGAGCATCACCCAAGCCGTCTGGGTTCCATCGTTCTCTCCGGGAACATGGAAAAGGTTCTACACCAGGACTGACTGGCCTTTCTCAGTTACCAGTCAGGTTCGTGACTTGGATGGTGGGTAGGTAATTACTTTTTAATACAAGCAAAGAAATTACTGAATAAATGACTATAAAATCATGTAAAATCAGTTACTCATAGTATCCCAGACAAACCCTGCAGTATCGACACGTGGTTTGTAACTGCAATGCCAGAAAACTGCTTTAGGGGGAGTCCCAATTGTTTCCCTTTTCTGTTAATTATCTAACAAATCTAATGGACTTTGTATTCATATCTGCTCCCACCACTAACTCATTAATCTTCATTTGGACAGATCAGGGGTGATCTTTTATACAGTCAGCTGACAGCTAGCTCAGAACTTAAGCAATGTATTACCGCATTGTCTTTGTCTTTGTCGACTGTTGGCAGCATCTTGATCCGAGCACTAAGCAACATTTTGTTTTTTCTCAGCAAGGCACAAATCTTATTCCAGAATATTTTTTTTATTTATTTCTCCAGCACTGTTCTTTCAGGGCTAGAAACGATAAGTATCTGCCCAATGTCTTTCTCAGACCACGATAGTATTTGTTACTGGGATAAAAATTACTACAAATTATGGCTGTGTGCCTTGAACACCTATTTACTACACAATGAGTTCAGCTCTCAATTGAGTAAATGAATCAAATTGTGTTTTATCAGGGTTCAGGGGACGATCCGAGTTGTGTGGGCAGTGGTGAAAGGATTCATTAGGAATAATTCTATTGCATTTGCTTCTTTGTGGCAGAAATGACGTAGACTGCAAGTATCTGCCCTTGAATTTAAACTTGAAACACACACATGTCAACAGTGCCCTTTGTCAGACCCCCTCTTCACTATATTGCTGGAACCCGTAGCTCAAGCAGTAGCACAAATTTTATGCCTAGCTCCCCCATTATAGTAAAGAAATCCCAACAATGTTTTGTTCGTTTTAGATAAATCATCAATTCCACCTCTGCTTAGTTTATTTAATGATTTTGAAATGTCAGGCCACAAGATAAACTGGGATAAATTTTCACTTCTTCCCATACATTTTTTTTAGTTAGACCAAAGCATGCTACCCACTTATATTCCAGTGGTGGACCACTTTAGGTATTTGGCTGTAGACTTGTATCCCTCAGTGAGTATTACTGTCCTCAAAGATTTGGTATACTAAAACAAATTAAAATTCTTACACTCTATTGGCCTATCTTGCAGCACGCCAAAAACGTAGTGGTAAAAATGAATTTGCCTAGACTTAATTTCTATAGTTATTTGATACCTTTGCCCCTCCCTAAAGTATTGGAATACACTCTCTAAGGTACTATCCATGTGTATTTGGAATGGTAAACGACCTCGAATTAAATTATCTACTTTACAGAGGTAAAGTAAGTCAGATGGTGTTCTTGCATTTCTAGATTTTGAAATGTATTCTCAGGCATTTACCTTAAAACCTCGATCAACATGCCTGAATCCAAATGCTCATAATTCATGACCTTCAATGGTGGGGGCTCTGGTAGCCCCATATAAAATACAAGATTTTAGATTTTGTGATGGGCATATATATTTAATAGTGTAAATATCTGATGTGATCAAATAATGTATTGTATAATGAAAATGATGTATTCGATATTAAATGAGCAACACCTGTTCTTTACAAGGAGAAATACAAGTGCTTGAAACCCCTAGATTTTAGTTTCACTGAGACACTACTGGAATATGTGGCTTCAAGCGTATATCTTGCATGAACAATTGTCAGGTGTTTTCTAAAGACTGCAAAACTTTGGAACTGCAGAGAACAACTATCATAAGCACATCAGACCAAATTTCTTTCCTGCATCTGAACCATGCAACAACTTAATATACCAAATGAAGGTGCCAGGTGTATCATGCAGTGATCTGCAAATGTAACATTATTCAACAATATTCAAAGAACTCCGTTCTCTCTTGTGGTGCCTACATCAATACTGTACACTGTTGTCTGGAGAAATTTGTACATGCTGCTGAGTGATTCTTCATAGCTTAGACTGACTACAAAATGAACGTTAATCGAATACTGCCAACGAGGTCCTTCCCTGGCTTGGTATTGGCTTCTTGTCCTTGAAGTTGCTGATGGCCTGCTGGGAGGATCCTAAAGCAAGGAGGTATGGCTGACTTGGTCCATCTGCCTCTGTTCTCATCCAGGCTCCTGCAAGACTACAAATCAAGTCAAGTGAGTTTTATTGTCATTTCAACTACAGAGTACACAGTGAAACGAAACAGCGTTCCTCCAGGACCATGGTGCAACATAGACAGTGCATACAAAACACAAGTGCGGACAGACAACACAGTACAGACAGAGAATAAATACAATATTAGTATTTTAGACCAGATACTGGTTACACCAACTGACCGTAACTTCTACAGCATTATCAGATTGTGACTGCACTGTTTCTTATAGAAATAGTGTTGACATTCTGTTTCTTATAGAAGTATACAGGGGTCACACTTTCTGGTAGTCACGTAATTTACAGTTTAGGTGAAATTAATCTTGAATTTAGATGTTTGAAACATACACAAAGTAAAATAATAAAACTTAAAACATTTACATTTATTTCATGTTATTGTCATTTTCAGTGTAAAATATATATTACATTCATGTAAAATCAATTTAATGTAAAAAAAAAGATTTTGTAAAAGTTTGTAATGTCAGTAACACGTGCAGTTTTTGTTTACTTTATTGCATTGTTCTAGCTTTTTCTAAACACATTTTCAAAGATGCAAAGTATTGTCTAATTATCATTGTCTGCAGAATCCAAGAAAATATTGATCTGCGTTTTTGTCGATTGCACACCCCTACTGTACACTAGCTCTTAATTCCACTAGGTAAAATTATACAATATATTATATAGCATAACCGAACATAAAGTGGCAGAAGCTATTACACCCAGTTAGCCAAGCATGTTCTATACACTTGTCGACAAAAAAGCCTGCCAAACAGCCACTCTGTCCATCATTTACATATTTGCATGTTAATACGTCCTTACTGCATGTCATGTTTTGCAATAATCCAACATATCCAGCTGGGTTTATTTATTTATTTATTTATTTATTTATTTGTTTGTTGGTCAAGGAGCGTAAGAAACCTCAAGTTAACCCTGAGTCTACAAACACCTATTGTGAAACAAACTGAAAAAAAGAAATTGAAGGTTTTAGCTATCATTTGTGGTCACTACAGGAACACACAAAATCGAGGCAATCGATGTTTGCCAGGTAAAACTAATCCGGTCCAAATAGGGCTTTAAACCAGCTTAATTAGCAATACAAATGTATATAATTGAGTGTAACTACAGCTGCAAGTTATGAATGTCTTCATAATTTTACTAAAGTCAAGATACAGCAAAAGGGTTTGTCTGTGTGTTTTAGATCCACATCACTGTCAGACACTTCTGTCGGATACGTCTGTAAGTGACCACTCTGACTTTCTTTTTTGTCTTACAGGTTCTCAGGACTCCAGTAGCACCTCCTTCACCGAAGGTGGATCCGGCCATCAAGTGGTCCCGGCCCGGCTCCCTTTGCCTCCCTTTAGCCCCCTGACACTCACCACAGCAGGATTAAAAGGTAAGTACAGGTAACCTGTTTACAATAATACATTTAAGGTGTCTTCCACCCTAGATACTTATTTACACTGGCTGACTGTTGGTGGGCAACTGTGTGTGACTGACTGACTGTTCATAGGCAACTCTGGCTGGTGGTCTCCGTGTGCAACTCTGACTGGCTGTCTGTCTGGCTGTCCATCCAAGACCATCTGCAACGGTGTGTGACAATCCAGACACAGTTGCACGGGTAGAGTCTGACCTGCATTAGAGAGAGTCAACAGCCGCTAAATACACCTGCTGAGAATTCAG
Organism: Salminus brasiliensis; assembly: GCF_030463535.1. NCBI lineage: Eukaryota > Metazoa > Chordata > Actinopteri > Characiformes > Bryconidae > Salminus > Salminus brasiliensis. The sequence goes on along the minus strand of NC_132893.1, from coordinate 10,555,523 downwards.
GTTTTAAGCCCTGCCCCAGGATAAGCCAGTACGTCCTTAGAGGGATGACGTCAATTATGTTTAAACATGCAAACACCCACAGTGCTATTACCATACACATTCCTCAAGACATAACAGGTAAGTGATCATTCAGTTTTTATACATGTATTGACTTTCTTTTTTGTCATACAGGTTCTCAGGACCGCCTCCCTGGCTGAAGGTGGATCCGTCCAACAAGGATAAGGTATCCCAGCTCCCTTTGCGTCCCTTTTGCCCCCTGACACTCGCTGCAGCAGGAGTAGAACTACATGTAACCTGTTTACAATAATACATTTTAACATATCTTCCACACTAGATTCTTACTTAAACTTATTTAAAGCTACCTTGCCTCATCACAGCCTGACTATCTGTCTGCAACTGTGGTTGGCTGTCTTCATGCCAGTGTGCAACTCGCTGGCTGGCTGGCTGGCTGGCTGTCCATGTGCAATTCTAGATTGATGTCTATCCAACCGTTCATGTGCAACTCTATGGCTGTCTGTCTATACATGTGAAACTGTGTCTTACTATCCTCCTACAAGTGTGTGTGGCAGGCTGTCTATCCATGTGGAACTATATGGCAGTCTGTCTGTCTGGCTGTGTATCCATGTGTAGCTGTGTGTGGCTTTATAGCCCTGTCTAACTTTGTCCATCTACAGCTGTGGCTGGCTGGCTGTCTATACATGTGAAACTCTGTCTGACTATCTGTCTACAACTCTGTGGCTGACTGGATGGCTGTCTCTCTGTGGGCAACACTGGCTGTGCATGTGCGACGCTGGTTGTTTGTCTGGGTAGCTGTCTTTTTGTCAGTGTACAAATCTGGCTATCCATCTGTGGCTGTCTATCTGTCCATCTTCAACTCTGGCTGACTAGATACCAGTCTACAACTTCATGGCTGACTGACTTTGACTATACACCTGCAACTCTGTCTGGCAGTTCTCTATGTGAAACAGACTGATTTTAGTTCTCAAAGAAGATTTTTGTTTACGTGTGACCAGTTGCCAAGGGCTGCGAAGTTGCACTAGAATGTTTCGGGTCATGTCTTGTGCAACAAATGATTTATTAATGATGACACACAAAGAGAAGGTGGATCCGTCCAACAAGGATAAGGTATCCTGGCTCCTTTTGCCTCCCCTTTGCCCTCTCACACTCACTGCAGCAAAAAGGACATGTAGCCTGTTTACAATAATACATTTAACATCTTCCAGCCTAGATACTTGTTTAAACTGGGGATGAGCTTCCTTCTCATCACAGTTTGAATATTTGTCTGCAGCTGTGTGGCTGTCTGCATGCCCATGTGCAACTCTGGTTTTCTGTGCATCCGTGTGCTACTCTGGCTGGCTGTCTATACATGTAAACTGTGATTATCCATCTACAACGGTGTGTGGCTGGCTGTCTATCCATGTGGAACTCTGACTTTCTGGCTGTCTGTCCATGGGTAAAGCTGGCTAGCAGTGTGGCTGTCTCTTTCTACAGCTTTTTGGATGTTTGTTAGTCTGTCTAACTTTGTCTGTCTACAGCTGTGGCTAGCTGGCTGTCCATCTGCAACTGTGTGTGGCTGTTTGCATGTCCATGTGCAAATCGCTGGCTGGCTGGCTGGCTGGCTTTCTATCCAAGGGTAAGTCTGTAGCTGTCTGTTCATCTGCAACTGTGTCAGGCAACCACACACACAATTCCAGACAGGTTGTCAGTGTCAGCTGGCGCAAGTATTTTTATCCTCAAGATTGAATTAATGTAATGCCGCTCTGGTAGGGAGATCATGCAAATCATTAAATAAGCTCAGAGTCATTAAATAAGTTCAGAAAGCAGCGTCTAAAATGCTCACTAGAGCTAGAACATGTGACCACTTTGTTCTTATTCTCTCATCCCTGCACTGGATTTCAGTTCAATTCCACATTTACTATAAAATACTCCTCCTGACTTAAGTCTCTTGATGGTTTGGTCCCACAGTATCTTGGAGAACTTCTTAAACCCCATGTCTTGTCACGTACATTTGTTTTGCAGGATGCTGGACTACTTTCCACTTCAGAAGAAGCAAAGCTGGGGGAAGAGCTTTCTCTTCTGAAGCCTCCAACTGTAGAATAAACTTCCTGTTGCTGTTTGGGACTCAGACACAGTGTTTAAACAGTGTTTAAATCATGCTGCTGTAGCATGTTTCCATACGAACACTGTTCTGTACTGCTCTGATTACAGGTTCTGATCATTATTGTTGTCTTTCTAATCTGCTTTTTTACTGGCTAGTCTACCAGTCTACTCTTACTCCTAAAGCCCTTTCTTCATTTTCTCCTTTCTTCATCTCCCCTTGTGCTGAGCTGCTCGCTGCTGACATGAGTCTATTAAAGGTTGGGTGCTGGTGCCTACCGTCTGGGTCAGACTCGTCCCACTGTAAATCCCTGTATGTAAAACACCCTATCCTCCTAATCCCATTGTTTTTGTTTTTCCTTTCCTCTCTTTCTCGCTGCCCACTGATATGCTGTCCTGCTCTGGGTTCTCATATTGAGTCATTCTCTCTTCACTGCATAGCTGTGCATATGACTATTTACCTGCATGCACTTTCACATTACTCACTCTCATTTTTGGCTTGATGTCACCTTTGCAGCAGCTCTTAAAATTCACTGTTTCTTTTGTTGATTTTTATTCTTGTTCTGTCATTTGTTGTGCTATCCGGTGTTGACCAGGGGAGGACTGGTTCCCCTTTTGAGTCTTGGTTCCTCTCAGGGTTTCTTCCTCTTCTACTTTTGAACATATGAGATTTTACTTTATTTTATGATAAATTACCATAAATGTGTAAAAACTTGCTTTGACTTTGTCATTATGTGGAGTTGTGTAGAACTGTCTATTGTAGAATAAGTGTGTAAACAAAATGAAATGTGGAGAAGGTGAAAGGAGTGTGCAGACTCCGGCTTGACTGTATGTAACTCCTTATGTATTTGATCAATGTATTCTGTGTAGTTCTCTTCAAATGACCTGAGTGGCACTTGTTGTTGTTGTTGTTGTTGTTGTTGTTTGGATTTTAAGATGTGTGTGATCAGAAGATGTGACCATCTGAAGAGTCAATGGCAACGGCTGGTAAACAGTCATCCTGACTCCATCCTACGTTGACGACAGTATAAGGTGTGAGCCTAGCACCGCCTTTGCTGCCTGCGATGACTCTGAAGGGCAAAGACTGTGACAGGACAAGTCTGGACACCGCATCATTTGAACAACGGCATTGGACTGATTGTGTTGCTTGCTTCCCACCATCTGATCAGATCTGATCCAGGACACTTTTTCAGTTGGAACAGAAATGGACTTTTAGGTTGGGGATGTGTCCAGAACAGAAATGAACTCTGGACTATTTTGAACACTTTCTGAGGAATATGGCCCAGAACATTGTGCACCCTTGGCATCCTTTCAGGAACCCAGGACTCTGTGGCCTGAGAACAATTTGTTAGAATTGTGGCCAAAATACACTTGTAGCAATCAGTCTCTGCTGTAATGACCTTGATTATTTCTGACTGTGTCATTTGTACAGTCCCATGCTAAAGGAGGCCTGTGTTTAGAGAAGGACATTTTATTGTATCCAATCCTTTGAGTATAAATGTGTAGTCAGTCCTTGTTTTCTCTAAGATGTTTTAATTTGGCTTGAAACCTTTAGTATTTTCTGCTCACCGTGATCTTGTCCCACTGTTACCCTTCCCCCAACTACCCTCTCCACCCTCATCTAATGTTGCCGCGCTTCTCATAACTCGTGTTTTCTCTCCTTTCTTTTCTTTTCTTTCCTCCACTGCATGACCATGCACACCTGCCTGGACTTTAACATTTCACTCACCTTCATCTTTTATGGCTTGACCGCAAATTTCCATATTCTCTTAATTCAGTTATTGTGCTATCTGATGTCGACCAGAGGAGGATGGGTTCCCCATCTCAAGTTTTCTTCCAGGTCTCTGTAAAGCTGCTTTGTGACATTTGTTGTGCTGTATAAATAAATTTAAATTGAATTGATCTTTAATGATTCATTTCCTTTTTAACAATATTTTTGCCTTTTATTCAATATACTCACTAAACACAAATTTACATACGCTTTTATGATAAATTTATCTTTACCCCTTATGTATTTGTTTATTTTTTTTCTATAATCTTCTCTTGAACTGAATTTAGAGCATATATTAACCTATGATTTTGGCGAGACATCTAAACTAAGCTTTGAAATACTTCGTCACAGAGGAAAGGTTGGGATGAGAAGAACCATATATCAAAATAATAAAAATGAAAAAAACTGGATGTAATTTAGGGGGGGAAAGGGGGGAAAAGACAAACAGAAGAATTGATCAATATGTAGAATTCACTCTCTGTATGTTTAAATGCACTGATAACTAAAGAAAAACGCTCTAGCTCGTCGCTGTTGCCTAGGCTTTGCAAAGGCTCATGGGAGGTTGCAGGCAGATTGCCTCTCCAAAGCTTAGTGAGGAGAGGGTTCCAGACACCAGGTGATGAGACCTAATAAGTTGCCTTTGTCCTTTTTTTATTATTATTTATTTAGGAGAGTTTGTTTGAATCTGAAATTGTGTCAAACCAAAAGGAACTAAGCATAAAACTAAATAATGAATGGAGGGTCTTACCTAACTCTACTTGACCAACTGTATAAAATGTGAAGAAAAAGAAAAACAAAACATGTCAATCCACCTTTCAAATATCTCTTGCAATACATTAGAAAATTATACAAATATGACATATTTTATAGGTTAAACAATATTTCACTGATACAAGTAAGAATTATCACAAAAAAATAAATGAAAAAGAAATAAATTGTGCAGACTGACGTGTTATCCACCTTTATGCTTTCTGCCTCAGCTAACTTACCAATCACTTCACTGTAAAGCTAAAAACAATGAAATTATGAGCAAAACTAAGGTGATTTCTAAACAAACTTTAGACAACATTGAAGTACAAGTTAGATGTAACCCATTAAGATTACATACAGATAATCTTACTTACATAAAAATAATCGTACTTACATACAGATAATCTTACTTACATAAATATAATCTTACTTACATAAATATAATCTTACTTACATAAATATAATCTTAAATCAAAAATCAACTTCTGTTCAAATCTCCATTAGTGAGGCATTTTCACAGCTCGTCATGCAGGGAAGGCAGGTGAAGATTTTCCACCGGGGCCGCTGTTACACTCAGCTAACTCTGTGTAAAATCCTTAACATTACATCTCACTAAAATGGTGGAGGGATATATGCTGCAGGGCGTTGTGCTGCAAAAAATAGTCCTGAAAGAATATTGTACTGTTCTCAGATCAGACACTTTTTCCCCATCATCATCATCTCTCCATATAAAACTCAAAATGACACGTGTAGCTTCTCTGGTAGGTTTGGATAGGAAATAAAATGGCTATATCTGATTTGTAGTCATGGCGATCTACGTCTGGTTCCATTCAACACCACTGCAAAGAAATCAGAGTGGGTAGGTTTCTCTACAGTGAAGCACAATTTCACTGCAGTGACCCTGTCTGACCTGTCCAGCTCTCTGAATCACTGCTGAATCTGAATGTCCTGAACAGCAGATTCTCTATAATAAAGATCTGATGGGTTTGATCTTCTCTTACTCCTCACTCTGGTCTTCACTCTGTAACCAGGAACCACAAAGGATTCTGTGAGGTTTTAAGCTTTTTTTTTTTTTTTTTTTTTTTTTTTTTTCAGAGAGGAGAGTTCTGGCTCCTGTAGGGGGCGCTATTAAACCCACAGAGTAAAGCATCACAGTGCAGAAAGGCACACACACACACACTCTCTCTCTCTCTCTCTCTCAATGTGAGATTTTAGCTTTTAAGATTCCTTTAAGACTAAATAGACAAATAAATAAATAATTCTCTCAGCTCTTCTGCTCCACTAAACCAGCGGACCCCAGCCTGCACTGGTCTTACTGGGAGGTCTGTACTGGTTTAGAGGCAGAGCTGCTGGTAAGGGAAAGTCCAGTCAGCAGTGAACTCCTGGCACTGATCCAAGTGCCGCTGCATCAGTGGACCTGGGTCGGAACCCTCCTTTATGACATCATCCGTGACGTCACAGCGAGGCTGAGTGCAGGGTGCCATTCTCTCCAGCAGGTCAGGGTCAGTAGGTGTCCTCCTGCTGACCTCCTACAGGACCTTAAACAGTTCTCCGTTCAGAGGAACTTCCAGTCGCTGTTGGAACCAGTATGTTAGAGTGGGAGAACACTGAAGAACGTAGTAGCAAAACTCAACGGAGGCATCAGCTCTGTGAGTCCAAACCAGTTTCCAGTGGAGTTGAACTCTCCCTCACTCATCTCTCCTCTCATTTCTTCTTCTAGATGTTTTTATTAGGTAATCTAACGTACAGTTAGGATCCAGAATCAGGCCTGTCTGTCACTGAAAGAGTCTAATAATGTCATTGATCATCAGAACAGAGAGCAGACATTAACATTAGTTCACCCTAATCCAGTTGATCCCATTTAAAAAGGAGAGGTCCTGTTAAAAAAACAAAAAATATTTTTTTTATGATGTGATCTTTCCTTTGAGCTCCACTCCACGTCTGATCCTAATAACATGGGCGGGACTAAAATACTATAGACAGAATAGGCGGAGATAAACTTCTGCAAACTGAAGGGGTTGGGCTGACATAAGATGAATGCTGCTGTAGACATTGTCCTTTATTTCTTTTAGAAATAAAAGAAAGAAGACAAAGATAAAGGACAAAGAAGAAAAAGACAAATAAGACGAGAAGAAATAGAAGATGAAAACAAAGAAGAAGATGAACAAGAACAGTAAGAATAAAAGAAGACAAAGACAAAGAAGAGGAATACAAAGAAAACTAACACAAAGACGAAAAAGATAAAGACAAAAGATAAAAAAGACAAATAAAAATGACAAACAGAAAATGCAAAGAAGAAAAAGAAGAAAATGAAGACCAAGAAAAAGAAGAATAAAAGGAAATGAAGAAGACAACAAAAAGAAAAAGAAGGGGAAAAAGAAAAAGACAAAGAAAAGACAGAATAAAAAGAAGAAAAGGACAAAGATAAAAAAAGACAAAGACAAAGAAGAAAAAAAAAACAAAGGAAAAGAAGACAAAAAACACAAAGAAAATACAAAGAAGAAAAAGACAAACACAAAGAAGAGAAATACAAAGAAAACAAAAACAAAGTAGAAAAACAAAGAAGACAAAGACGACAGACAAAGAACATAAAGAAAAGGAAAAAAAAAACAAAAGAAAAGAAGACACAGAAAAGACAAACACAAAAAAGACGACAAAGAAAGGAAAAGAAGGCAAAGAAAATACAAAGAAGAAAAGTACAAACAAGACAAACACAAAGAAGAGAAATAGAAAGAAAACAAAAACAAACTAGAAAGACAAAGAACACAAAGAAAAGAGGAAAAAACAACGAAAAGACAATGAGGACAAAGAAAAAGAAAAGAAAAGGAACAAAAACAAAGGAAAAGAAGAAGACAAAGAAAATACAAAGAAGAAAAAGACAAACAAGACAAAGACTAAGAAGAGAAATACAAAGAAAATGAAGACAAAGAAGAAAAAGACAAACAAAAGGAGATAAAAACAAAGATAAAACAGACAAATAAAAATACAAAATACAAAGAAGAAAAAGATAAAGAAGACAAAAAAGCCAAATAAAAGACAAAGATGAAGACCACAAAAGAAAAAAGAATAAAAGGAAACGAAGAGACAAAGACAAAGACTATGAAAAGAAAAAAAGAAAAATAAGAAAAGGACAAAGGAGAAAAAGATAAAGACAAAGATAAAAAAGAAAAAGAAGACAAGAAAAGGAAGATGAAGACAAATAAGAAGACAAAGAAAAAAAGCAAGAATAAAAAGACAAAAAAATCAAATACAAAGAAAAGAAAAAAAAGAAAACCAAAGGAAAAGAAGATGACAAAAAAAAGAGGGAAAAAAGGTAAGACAATAGAGACAAAGTCAAAACCCCCAAAAAGAAAAAAACAAACAAACAAAAGAAGAAATAATACAAAGAAGAAAAAGAAAAAGGACAAAGAAAAAGATAAAGACAAAAGATAAAAGAAGACAAATAAAATGACAAATAGAAAATACAAAGAAGAAAAGGATAAAGAAGACAAAAAGACAAAGAAGAAAAAAAAGAAAAAGAAAAGACAAGGAAGATGACGAAAAATCAAAGAAAATGAAAACAAAAGAGAAAAAAAAGAAGAAAGACAAAGATGAAAAGGACCAAGAAGACAAAGTTAAAATAAGACAAAAAACACAAATACCAAGAAAAGAAAAAAAATAATATTTAAAGAAAATATGAAGACTAAGAAAACACAAAGAAGAAGAAGACAAATAAGAAGACAAAGACAAAAAAGCAAGAATAAAAAGACAAAGAAATAAAATACAAAGACAAAGAAAACCAAAGAAAAAGAAGACGACAAAGAAAAGAGGGAAAAAAGGAAAGACAATAGAGACAAAGTCAAAACCCCCAAAAAGAAAAAACAAAAACAAAAGAAGACAAGAAAAATACAAAGAAGAAAAAGACAAAGAAGAAGGACAAAGAAAAAGATAAAGACAAAAGATAAAAAAGACAAATAAAATTACAAATAGAAAATACAAAGAAGAAAAGGATAAATAAGACAAAAAGACAAAGAAGAAAAAGAAGAAAAGGAAAAGACAAGGAAGATGACAAAAATTCTAAGGAAATGAAAACAAAAGAGAAAAAAAAGAAGAAAGACAAAGATGTAAAAGACCAAGAAGACAAAGTTAAAATAAGACAAAAAAGACAAATACCAAGAAAAGAAAATAAAGAAAAAATAAAGAAAATATGAAGACTAAGAAAACACAAAGAAGAAGAAGAAGACAAAAATTAAAAAAAAACAAAGAAGAAAAAATAAAGACAGAACAAAAAGAAGAGGACAAAGACGACAGACAAAGAATAAAAACAAATTAAAGTAGACAAAGAACACAAAGAAAAGAAAAAAAACTAAAGAAAAGAAGAGAAAGAAAAGACAAACACAAAAAAGACAAAGATGACAAGAAAAAGAAGATGAAGACAAAGAAAAAAAAGCAAGAATAAAAAGACAAAGAAATCAAATACAAACACAAAGAAAAGAAAAAAAAGAAAAACAAAGGAAAAAAAGAAGAAAAAAGAAAAGAGGAAAAAATGAAAGACAATGGAGACAAAGTCAAAACCTCAAAAAAGAAAAAAAAAAGAAGACAACGAAAATACAAAGAAGAAAAAGACAAACAAGACAAAGACGTGAAATACGAAGAAAAAGAAGAAAAAGACAAAGAGGAAGATCAAAGAAATAGATAAAGACAAAAGACAAAAGAAGCCAAATAAAATGACCAATAGAAAATACAAAGAAGAAAAGGATAAAGAACATAAAAAGACTAAGAAGAAAAAGAAGAAAAATATTAAAGAAGACAAAGAAAAGACAAAGAAGATGACTAAAAATCAAAGGAAATGAAAAAAAGAGAAAAAGAAACAAAGAAAGAAGAAAGACAAAGACAAAAAAGACCAAGACGACTAAAAGAAGACATCTATAAACACAGAGGATAAAGAAGACAAAAAAGATACATACTAAGAAAAGAATAAAAGAAAAACAAAAGACAATATAAAGACTAAGAAAACACAAAGAAAAAAAGACAAAGATTAAAAAAAAGAACAAAAAACAAAGATAAAAAAGACAAATAAAAACAAGATAAAGACAAAGATAACAAAGAAAAAGACAAAGAAGCCAAGAAAAAGATGATGAAGACAAATAAGAAGACAAAGAAAAAAAAAGCAAGAAAAAAAAGACAAAGAAATCAAATACAAAGACAAATAATACAATTTTTTTAAAAGGAACAGAAGAAGACAAAGAAAAGAGCAAAAAAGGAAAGACAACAGAGACAAAGCCAAAACCCAAAAAAACAAAAAAAAACAAAAAAAAACAAAAGAAGACAACGGAAATACAAAGAAGAAAAAGACAAAGAAGTGAAATACAAAGAAAACATCGAAAAAGAAGAAAAAGACAAAGAAGAACGACAAAGAAAAAGATAAAGACAAAAGATAAAAGAAGACAAAGTGAAAATACAAAGAAGAAAAGGATAAAGAAGACAAAAAGACAAAGAAGAAAAAGAAGAAAAATATTAAAGAAGACAAAGAAAAGAGAAGGAAGATGACGAAAAATCTAAGGAAATGAAAACAAAAGAGAAAAAGAAAAAAAGAAGAAAGACAAAGACGAAAAAGACAAAGTTAAAAGAAGAAAAATATAAACACAAAGAGGAAAAAGAAGACAAAAAGACAAATACCAAGAAAAGAAAAAAAGAAAAACAAAAGAAAACATGAAGACTAAGAAAACACAAAGAAGAAAAAGACAAAGATAAAAAAAAACAAGGAAGAAAAAAGAAAGACAGAACCAAAAGAAGAGGACAAAGAAGACAAAGACGACAGACAAAGAATAAAAAAATAAAGAAGACAAAGAACACAAAGAAAAGAAAAAAAAAATAAAGAAAAGAAAAAAAAACACAAAAAGAAGACAAAGAAAAGAGGAAAAAACAACAAAAAGACAATGAGGACAAAGAATAAGAAGACAAAGACCAAGAAAAGAAAAGGAACAAAAACAAAGGAAAAGAAAAAGGCAAAGAAAATACAAAAAAGAAAAAGACAAACAAGACAAAGAAGAGAAATACAAAGAAAATAAAGACAAAGAAGAAAGACAAAAAAGAAAAAGACAAAGAAAAAGATAGACAAAAGATAAAAAAAGACAAATAAAATGAAAAATACAAAATACAAAGAAGAAAAAGATAAAGAACACAAAAAACAAAGAAAAGACAAAGATGAAGACCACAAAAGAAAAGAGAAGAATAAAAGGAAACAAGACAAAGAAGAAAAAGACCATGAAAATAAAAAAAAAGAAAAAGAAAAAGAAGACAAAAAAGACAAAAAAAGAAGAAAAAGACAAAGGAGAAAAAGATAAAGACAAAGATAAAAAAGAAAAACACAAAGAAGACAAGAAAAAGATGAAGACAAACAAGAAGACAAAGAAAAAAAGCAAAAAGAAAAAGGAAATCAAATACAAAAACAAAGAAAAGAAAAGAGAAAGTCAAAACCTCAAAAAAAAGAAAAAAAAGAAGACAACAAAAATACAAAGAAGAAAAAGACAAACAAGACAAAGACGTGAAATACAAAGAAAAAGATAAAGATAAAAGATAAAAAAGACAAATAAAATGACAAATAGAAAATACAAAAAAGAAAAGGATAAAGAAGACAAAAAGACAAAGAAGAAAAAGAAGAAAAATATGAAAAGACAAAGAAAAGACAAAGAAGATGACAAAAAAATCAAAGGAAATGAAAACAAAAGAGAAAAAGAAAGAAAGAAAGAAAAAAGACAAAGACAAAAAAGACTAAGACGACAAAGATAAAAGAAGAAACTATAAACAAAAAGAGGATAAAGAAGACAAAAAAGACAAATACCAAGAAAAGAATTAAAGGAAAACAAAAGAAAATATGAAGACTAAGAAAACACAAAGAAAAAAAAAGACAAAGATATAAATAAAGAAGAAAAAAGAAAGACAGAACAAAAAGAAGAGAACAAAGAAGACAAAGATAAAAAAAGACAAATAAAAACAAGACAAAGATAAAATACAAAAAATAAAAAGATAAAGAAGAAAAAGATAAAGATAACAAAAAAGAAGACAAAGACAAAAAAGACAAAGAAGATGAAGACAAAGAAGACAAAGACAAAGAAGATGAAGACAAAGAAGACAAATGCAAAAACAAGAAGACAAAGAAGACAAAGAAAAGACAAACAAGACCAAGACAAAGAAAGGAAAAAACAGAAGAAATACATAGAAGACAAAAAGGAAAAAAGAATAGACAAAGAACACGAAAACAAAACGAAACACAAAAAACATAAAAAAGATAAAGGAAACAAAGAAAAAACAAAGAAGACAACAAAAAGACAAAGAGGATGAAGACCAAGAAAATCAAATTTAAAAAGGAAACAAAAGAAAAAGACAAAGAAAGATCAAAAAGAAGACAGACAAAGGAGACAAGGACAAAAAAGAAACACAAAAACCAAGGATGAAAAAGATAACAAAGATAACAGAAGACAAATAAAAACAAATTTAAAATACATAGAAGAAAAAGATAAAGAAGACAAAAAAGACAAATACCAAGAAAAGAATAAAAGAAAAACAAAAGAAAATATGAAGACTAAGAAAACACAAAGAAAAAAAAGACAAAGATAAAAAACAAAACAAAAAACACAACAAAAAAACACAGACACAGATGATGAAGACAAAGAAGACAAATGCTAAGGAAAAGAAGACAGAGAAGACAAACAAGACCAAGACAGACATATAAAGGAAAAAACAGAAGAAATAAATAGAAGACACAAAAAGGAAAAAAGAAAAGACAAAAAGATAAAGAAAACAAAGAAAAGAGAAAGATGATGAAGACCAAGAAAATAACATTTAAAAAGGAAAAAAAGAAAAAGACAAAGAAAAAGACCAAAAAGAAGACAAAGGAGATAAAAAAAAAGAAGAAGAAAAAAGAAGAAAATGACAAAAATAAATTAAGACAAATAAAAACAAGACAAAGATCAAGAAAAATTAAAAAAAGAAAAAGAAGAAAAACACAAAGGATAAAAAGAAGACAAAGAAGACAAAGATAAAAAATGACAAATAAAAACAAGACAAAAATAAAATACAAAAAAGACAAAGAAAACAAAAAGAAAAGCCAAAGACCAAGAAGACAAAGAAAAGAAGACGGAAAGAAAAGATAAAGAAGAATCAGACAAAGATATATTATATACAAATAAAAAACAATAGAAAGATATAATACAAAAAATAAAAAGATAAAGAAGAAAAAGATAAAGATAACAAAAAAGAAGACAAAGACAAAAAAGACAAAGAAGATGAAGACAAAGAAGACAAAGACAAAAAAGACAAAGAAGATGAAGACAAAGAAGACAAATGCAAAAAAAAGAAGACAAAGAAGACAAAGAAAAGACAAACAAGACCAAGACAAAGAAAGGAAAAAACAGAAGAAATACATAGAAGACAAAAAGGAAAAAAGAATAGACAAAGAACACGAAAACAAAACGAAACACAAAAAACATAAAAAAGATAAAGGAAACAAAGAAAAAACAAAGAAGACAACAAAAAGACAAAGAAGAAAAACACAAAGGATAAAAAGAAGACAAAGATAAAAAATGACAAATAAAAACAAGACAAAAATAAAATACAAAAAAGACAAAGAAAACAAAAAGAAAAGCTTAGAAAGAAAGATATAATACAAAAAGATAAAGAAGACAAAGACAAAGAAAAAACTAAGAAAAAGAAGACAAAGAAGACAAATTCCAAGAAAAGAAAGACAAAGAAAAAATAAATAAAAAAAAGAAGAAAATAAAAACAAGACAAAGATAAAATACCAAGATGAAAAAGAAAACAGAGAAGACAAAGAAGACAGAAAAAGACAAATAAGACAAAGAAAACAAAGACAAAGAAAGGGAAAAAAGAAGAATGACAAAAAAAAGGAAAAAAGAAATATAAGGTAAATATCATCTTATCCATTTCCCCCCTTTTATCATTCCACTCTATAGTAAGACTTGACTAAATAACAAAATGATGAGAGAAATAAATGTTAAAACTATAATAAGAATAAGAATAGATATTCTAAATGGTTACTTCTTCACCAGTTCGTCTCCTATCACTACTTCCTCATCATCGTCAATGTCAGTCCTGAGTCCAGTCCAAAAAGGCAGAAATTGGACCATTTCTACTTATACGCAACAAACCCACTCATAAGGTGTCATATGTATTTCACACAGCTCACTTGAGCTGACACACCATTAACACCAAGACGCTGTTTAATTTCTCATTTTTACCTGAGGATATCCAATCTAGAAGTCCTCACCTGCTCATGACTTCTCTACACAAACACTTGGCAATAGACTGAGCATTCTACCATATAAACATCCTTTGCCAAACATCAGACTTACGACTTCTAGTTTACTTCTCAGTGGTTGGGGCAGCCCCCTCTGTATTTTAGCTTGTAAAATGGACTGTTCCATCTGATTTAAGTCCGGGTCATTTCTCCACACTTGCTGTGCTCTGGACACATAGGCCCTCGAGTTCCCTTCTTGTCATTGATAGAGAATGTTTGTGGGGTGGTGGTAATCTTAGTAAGACACTAGTTTGAGTTTTTTGCTTCTTTACTGTATGAGTAACATTTAAACTCTTTAAACTCACGACACTTTTTGTTTTCATTGGTTGGAAACTCTGTTATGGGGTAAACACACTGGGACTGCAGATGTTTGGTTTTGTTTTTGCTTGATGTTTAGAGAAAATTGGTGTTAGGTAGGGAAAGGTCCATTGGAAGGTCCGATGAATCGACCAGCAGCAATTTGGACATTTTTTTATTTTATTTATGAGGTTTCAGATGTATTTGCTCAAGTCATATCCCTATACAAATTGTTCCTCTATTATAATTTGATCTGGAGTGCTGTAGGTGGTCACCTAGGCAGAGGGGCTGTGAGAGAATTTTCTGTCTAGATTGTTTGATGGTTCTGTTAAAGGAAGCATGTGCAGGAGGAGTTGCAATTTGCCACAGTTGTAAACATGTGTTGCTTTCTTCATTTGTTTGAGACTCTGTCTCGTCTCAAAGGGGGGAAATATGTAGTGTATTCCGCTTCCTGGCTAAAATGTGATGCCAACTGCTTTAGAGAAGCTAGGGCTGTTTAGGCTTGGATTTCATAAATACTCTTCTATATTCTGAAAGCAATGTATGAAGTCTTTAATCCCTTATTTTCTACTTATATATGTTAAACATTTGCTGCCATTGTGTTCTAGTGGTTGGAGTTGGTCTCTTTGTAGTATGCCAGGTCATTTATAGCCATAAAAATATTAAACCTGAACTGGTCCCTAATGCTGACAGAGGTTTCTGACAGGATTTTCACAACAGACATCTTACTCAGACTAAAAGCCAGAGAATGTCACAGTATGGTAATTGACAATTGGTTGCATAACAGTTACGAATTACTTCATACTAATTAATTCACTAAGGGAGTGAATACTACACATTAATTAAGACTAACTTAACTAAACACAAATTTACATACGCTTTTATGGTAAATTTATCTTTACCCCTCATCTATTTGTTTATTTTTTTTCTATAATCTTCTCTTGAACTGAATTTAGAGCATATATTAACCTATGATTTTGGCTAAAATCTAAACTAAGCTTTGAAGTATTTGGAGGTCGACATTGAGGTAAGGTGGGATGAGAAGAACCATATATCAAAATAATAAATAAGAAAAACTGGATGTAATGTTCATGACGGTCCTGAGAAAAGGGGGGAAAGACAAACAATCAATATGTAGAATTCACTCTCTGTATGTTTTAAATGCACTGGAACTAAAGAAAAACGCTCTAGCTCGTCGCTGTTGCCTAGACTTTACAAAGGCTCATGGGAGGGTGAAGGCAGATTGCCTCTCCAAGGCTAATTGAGGAGAGGGTTCCAGACACCAGGTGATGAGACCTAATAAGCTGCCTTTGTCCTGTGTCCTATTTTTATTTAGGAGAGTTTGTTTGAACCTGAAATTGTGTCAAACCAAAAGGAACTAAGCATGAAACTAAATAATGAATGGAGGGTCTTACCTAACTCTACTTGACAAACTTTATAAAATGTGAAGAAAAAGAGAAACAAAGAACATATACCCAAACACAGGGGTTGAGGAAGGATGAGAAGAGCTGACAGTAGATGACAGAAGCTCTTTGTAGGTCTACTGTGAAACTCATCTCCTTCACTAGAATGCCAGGACTGAAGAAAGTTTCGACTGCCAACTAAACAAAATCTTCTACCTTGGCACTCAGGAGCCAAGCATGCAATTCTTGTTTCATTCTCTTTTATTTTTAGCACAGCCAGCCATTGCAGTGGCTTAAATCATGCTAGATATGACTGCAGAGGAGCATTTCAATATTTCTACATCAGAGTCTGCACTCTTTTGTTAGATGCAAATGTTGACATTTATTGACAACATATACAGTGGAGGAAATAAGTATTTGACCCCCCACTGACTTTAAAAGTTTTAATACAAAAAAAATAAATGAAATGTCTCATAATTTTATGCCAGCTTTATTTTAACAGTGACACACAGAATATCAAAAGAAAAACTGAGAAAATTACATGAAATGAGAAATAAAAATGAACTTATTTTACTAGGGGCTCAAATACTTCAGTGAAAATCATCATTTAATACTTGGTGACAAAACCCTTGTTGGTCAGACGTTTCTTGTAGTGTTTTATAAGGTTTGCACACACTTCAGGAGTAATTTTGGCCCACTCCTCTCTGCAGATCATCTCCAAATCCTTAAGGTTTTTAGGCGTGCATTTGGAAACGGGAAGCTTCTGCTCTCTCCATAAATTTTCTATGGGATTGAGGTCAGGAGACTGGCTAGACCATTCCATGACCTTGATATGCTTCTTATGGAGCCACTCCTTTGTTTCCTTGGCTGTATGTTTTGGGTCGTTGTCGTGCTGGAAGACCCATCCACGACCCATTTTCAGTGCCCTTGCAGAGGCAAGGAGGTTGTCACCCAGGATTTTACGATACATGGCCCCGTTCATCTTCAATGCGGTGAAGTTAAACTGTGCCCTTAAAAGAAAAACACCCCCAAAACATAATACTTCTACTACCATGCTTGACGGTGGGGATGGTGTTCTTAGGGTCATGTTCTATATTTTTCTTCCTCCAAACACGTTGAGTTGAGGCCAAATAGCTCAATTTTGGTCTCATCTGACCACAGCACCTTCTCCCAGTCTCTCTCAGAGTCATTAATATGTTCATTGGTGAATTTTAGGCGGGCCTGGACATGAGCCTTCTTGAGCAGAGGAACCTTGCGTGCACTGCAGGATTTTAAACCATTACGTCTCATTGTATTACCAATGTTTTTTGGAGACTGTGGTCCCAGCTGCCTTGAGATCATTAGCCAGCTCCTCCTGTGTAGTTCTTGGCTGATTTTTAACCTTTCTCATGATCAATGAGACTCCACGAGGTGATATCTTGCATGGAGCTCCAGGTCTAGGTCGACTGAAATTAATGTTGTACTTCTTCCACTTCCGAATAATTGCACCACAGTTGTCACCTTCTCATCCAGCTTCTTATGGCTTTGTAGCCCATTCCAGCCTTGTGTAGGTCAACAGTTTTGTCCCGGACATCTTTAGACAGCTCTTTAGTCTTGCCCATGATGGAGATGTTGGAGTGTCACTGAGTCTTTTGGCAGGTGGCCTTTTACACAGGTGACAATTTGGGACAGGTGTCTCCCATGCAGGCAATGACTTCACTGAGATTAGGATGTGTCAGTGGTCTGTGGGAGCCAACATTAGTCATGGTTTTTAGGGGATCAAATACTTAGTTCCCTCAATGAAATGCTAATTATTTTTTATTTAAATATTATTTCATTTTCTAGATTTTCTTTTTGATATTCCATCTTTTACTGTTAAAATGAAGCTATCATAAAAATCATAGACTGTTTAATTATTTGTCAGAGTACAAACTTTCAAAATCAGTGATGATCAAATACTTATTTCCTCCACTGTAAGTTACAAGATTTTAGATTTTGTGATGTTCCAACTACATACTGTAAACTATATTTTGGACCCATAATTTCACACATATTAATTTGGCATTAACAGTTGTTAGGCAAACAAACTCTCACTGAGAGGTATATCCGTCCAGTCCTGGAGATTTTTCTGGTTTTAATCTAGAAACGGCTACGTACAACTCCTCAGCAGTGACCTTCTGTATTGGTCTTTCATTTTGTTAATCTGTTACTCTGGGCAATTCTAAGCCTAGGAATCAATCTGTAGATCATTTGATGCTAGTGATTAGGAGCATAAATTCTTATAAAATATTTCAAAACTTTCTTTAATTTTCTGCGTTTTAGATTCTAGCTCTTCTAGTCTTTTGGATTTCTAATTTTATCAATAATATTATCCGCTTGATGTTTCCGTGTTTCTTGTATGTTTATAAGCTGAGTTTTGCTATCTTCATCCTACCTTATAATGTCTTTGTTTAATGTATAAAACTGCCTCCTGTGTTTTTAAACTATATATCTCAATTAATTTCATGATTCAAGATTGGGGCATGATCGGAAAGATCTGTTGTACCAGTATCACTGCCCCCACCTTATCTCAAGCTCTGCTAAAAATAAGAAAAGTCTATTGTTGAGTAGGGCAAATTTGGAGAAGATTAATGTGTATAGTCCTTACCGGATGGGTACATCTCCCTCCAGATGTCTGTTGATTCCAATTCTTTCATCATCCAATTTATTTATTTATTTATTGTTATTATTTTAATAACATACTTTGTTGTCACTCTAGAAGAATCAATTTGGGTTTAAACAAACATTCCAGCCCCCACCACAAATCAGTGTACCCTGTGAGCTAGTCATCATACCAAACCATCTTTTATAGAAATTCAGTTCACTTCCAGAGTAATAACACTATATATATATATAGTGTTATTACTAATCCTTATATTTTCCCTGTGACATCACATATCTCCCATCTTAATCAGAAATATCTGATGTTCAAATAACAGTGTATTCGATATTAAAAGAGCAACACCTGTTCTTTACAAGGAGAAATACAGGTGCTTGAAACCCCTAGATTTTAGTTTCACTGAGACACTACTGGTAGATGTGGCTTCAAACGTATATCTTGCATGAACAATTTTCAGGTGTTTTCTAAAGACTGCAAAACTTTGAACCTGCAGAGAACAACCATCATAAGCACACCAGACCAATTTTTTTTTCCTGCATATGAACCATGCAACAACTTAATATACCGAATAAAGGTGCCAGGTGTATCATGCAGTGATCTGCAAATGTAACATTATTCAACAATATTCAAAGCAAACCTTGAAAAAGTTCATCGAATACTGCCAACAAGGTCCTTCCCTGGCTTGGTATTAGCTTCTTGTCCTTGAAGTTGCTGATGGCCTGCTGGGAGGATCCTAAAGCAAGGGAGGATCCTAAAGCAAGGAGCATCATCTACAATAATACCTTAATTGTTGTTATAACAATCTGTAAGCAGACATTATCGAGTAGGTCACTCACTTCGCAGAAACCCCTCAAAACCACACCCAGGTGTTAACATATTCGCTAGTCGCTAGACATGGATCATCATCATTAGCTTGGAGGTGGTTCAAAAATTGGTTGCAATTGAAGACAGCTTGACATTCATATTTTACCATCTGCAAACTAACCACTGTGCTCAATATGAAGATTATAAAAAAAAAACACTACAGAAAAAAAAAAAGCCAAGGAGCTGTTGGACCATAATCTGTGACAGTCTAATTCTTTGACCTCAGTAAATGGTTTCTGAGATTTCTACTTGTGTGCAAGGGCATTTTATGCAGATTATGTATTGTGTGCAGTCACAGTTGGCCATTATCAGATTATGTGACTGCACTGTTTTTTATAGAAATACATTCTGCCATGTGACACTGCCAGAAAGTGTGACCCCTGTTTATTTATTTATTTATTTATTTAATTATTTGTTGGTCAAGGAGCGTAAGAAACCTCAAGTTAACCCTGAGACTACAAACACCTATTGTGAAACAAACTGAAAAAAAGAAATTTAAAGTTTTAGCTAATATTTGTGGTCACTACAGGAACACACAAAATCAAGGCAATTGATGTTTGCCAGGTAAAACTAATCCGGTCCAAATAGGGCTTTAAACCAGCTTAATTAGCAATACAAATGTATATTATTGAGTGTAACTACAGCTGCAAGTTATGAATGTCTTCATAATTTTACTAAAGTCAAGATACAGCAAAAGGGTTTGTCTGTGTGTTTTAGATCCACATCACTGTCAGACACCACAGTCAGAGACTGTCGGTTACATCTGTAAGTGACTACTGACTTTCTTTTTTGTCTTACAGGTTCTTAGGACTCCAGTAGCACCTCCTTCACCGAAGATGGATCCGGCCATCAAGTGGTCCCGGCTCGGCTCCCTTGCTTCCCTTTAGCCCCCTGACGGTCACCACAGCAGGATTAAAAGGTAAGTACATGTAACCTGTTTACAATTATACATTTAAGGTGTCCTCCACCCTAGATACTTATTTACACTGGCTGACTGTTGGTGGGCAACTGTGTGTGACTGACTGTCTATTCATAGGCAACTCTGGCTGGCGGTCTGTCTGACTGCCCATCCAAGACCATTTGCAACTGTGTGTGACAATCCAG
This sequence comes from Salminus brasiliensis, assembly GCF_030463535.1. NCBI lineage: Eukaryota > Metazoa > Chordata > Actinopteri > Characiformes > Bryconidae > Salminus > Salminus brasiliensis. The sequence continues at coordinate 10,535,301 of NC_132893.1, read as the reverse complement.
ACACAGTTGCACGGGTAGAGTCTGACCTGCATTAGAGAGAGTCAACAGCCGCTAAATACACCTGCTGAGAATTCAGGTTTTAAGCCCAGCCCCAGGATAAGCCAGTACGTCCTTAGAGGGATGACGTCAATTATGTTTAAACATGCAAACACCCACAGTGCTATTACCATACACATTCCTCAAGACATAACAGGTAAGTGATCATTCAGTTTCTATACATGTATTGACTTTCTTTTTTGTCATACAGGTTCTCAGGACCGCCTCCCTGGCTGAAGGTGGATCCATCCAACAAGGATAAGGTATCCCAGCTCCCTTTGCGTCCCTTTTGCCCCCTGACACTCGCTGCAGCAGGAGTAGAACTACATGTAACCTGTTTACAATAATCCATTTTAACATCTCTTCCACACTAGATTCTTACTTAAACTTATTTAAAGCTACCTTGCCTCATCACAGCCTATCTGTCTTCATGCCCGTGTGCAACTATCTTACTGGGTGGGTGGGTTCTTGGCTGGCTGGATGTCCAGCCATGTGCAATTCTAGATTGATGTCTGTCCAACCGTCCATGTGCAACTCTATGCATGTGAAACGGTGTCTGACTATCCTCCTACAACTGTGTGTGGCAGGCTGTCTATCCATGTGGAACTATATGGCAGTCTGGCTGGCTGGCTGTGTATCCATGTGCAGCTGTGTGTGGCTTTATAGCCCTGTCTAACTTTGTCCATCTACAGCTGTGGCTGTCTGGCTGTCTATACATGTACAACTGTCTGGATGGCTGTGTCTCTGTGGGCAGCGCTGGCTGGCTGTTTGTCTGGGTGGCTGTCTTTTTGTCAGTGTAAAAATCTGGCTGTCCATCCATCTGTGGCTGTCTATATACTTTCTGTCCATCTTCAACTCTGGCTGACTAGATGTCAGTCTACAACTTCATGGCTGGCTGGGTCCCTGTACAACTGTTTATGGCTGTCTGCATGTCCATCTGCAACTCTAGCTGGCTGGATGTCCGAATGCAACTGTGTGGCTGTCTGCATGCCCATGTGCAACTCTGGTTTTCTGTCCATCCGTGTGCTACTCTAGCTGGCTGTCTATACGTGTAAAACTGTGACTATCCATCTACAATAGTGTGCGGCTGGCTGTCTATCCATGTGGAACTCTATGACTATCTGGCTGTCTGTCCGTGCATAAAGCTGGCTGGCAGTCTGACTATGTGCAACTGTGTGGCTGTCTGTTCTACAGCTTTTTGGATGTCTGTTCGTCTGTAACTTTTGGTCTGTTTGCAGCTGTGCTAGCTGGCTGTCAGTGTGCAACTTTGTGCAATTCTGTCTGGTTGGATGGCTGTCTATCCATGGGCAACGCTGGCTGTCTGTGTGCAGTTCTGGCTAGCTGTCTGTCTGTCTGTGCAAGTGTGGCTGGCTGTTTGGCTAGCCGTGTGCAAATCTGGCTGTCTGGCTGTCCATCAGCAATTCATTCTGTTTTACCTGCCTACAGTTCTGTAGCTGGTTGGCTGTCTCTGTGATGTGGTAGTGTGGCTTCAAGCTGACACAGCCAAATACTTTCAGGTAAGTTCCGGTGATACTAAACTGATAGAATTTAATGAAAAAAGCAAAGGGAAAGTTTATACGAAATGAAACCCAAACCAGTCGCATTCTTTACACGATGAGGCCTCAGCGGCCTTTATCTGAGGGCTGCAAAGCCTCACAGATTTCTGCCATGACTTCAGCTTAATCTGCACAACCTGACCTCCTATTGCTTCCTACACAGTCTTTGTAAGACAGGCCCTCCTCCTTTTTTTAGCCTGTAGCGAACCAAGTACCCACTATAGGGGTGGTCGTCACACAACACTAACAATCCAGCCGATAACATTGACAGTAATTAATTGCCATATGCTAAGCTTATTGGTGTGTTTTCCCCCTTCTAGGTTAACCGTGGATTCTGCCTGCAAATAAAAGACCCACTCACCAGTGCCCTCATTCCCATAAGATCACCGGGTAAGTCACATGCTCAGTAATTGTCTCTACTGTGTATGCACTGGTGAAGTCTGCTACCTCATCACACTGTCCATCTGCAACTCTAACTGGCTGATTGGCTGTCTGCTCATCTGCGACTCTAACTGGCTGGTTGGCTGTCTGTCCATCTGCAACTGTGTGTGGCTGTTTGCATGTCCATGTGCAAATCTCTGGCTGGATTTCTATCCAAGGGAAAGTCAGTAGCTGTCTGTCCATCTGCAACTGTGTCAGACAACCACACACACAATTCCAGACAGGTTGTCAGTGTCAGCTGGCGCAGGTATTTTTATCCTCAAGATTGAATTAATGTAATGCCGCTCTGGTAGGGAGATCATGCAAATTATTAAATAAGCTCAGAGTCATTAAATAAGTTCAGAAAGCAGCGTCTAAAATGCTCACTAGAGCTAGAACATGTGACCACTTTGTTCTTATTCTCTCATCCCTGCACTGGATTTCAGTTCAGTTCGACATTTATTATAAAATACACCTCCTGACTTAAGTCTCTTGATGGTTTGGCACCACAGTATCTTGGAGAACTTCTTAAACCCTATGTCCTGTCACGTACATTTGTTTTGCAGGACGCTGGACTACTGTCAGTTTTCCACTTCAGAAGAAGCAAAGCTGGGGGAAGAGCTTTCTCTTCTAAAGCCTCCAACTGTGGAATAAACCTGTTGCTGTTTGGGACTCAGACACCGTGTTTAAACAGTGTTTAAATCATGCTGCTGTAGCATGTTTCCATACGAACACTGTTCTGTACTGCTCTGATTACAGGTTCTGATCATTATTGTCTTTCTATTCTGCTTTTTTACAGGCCGTACACCAGTCTACTCTTACTCCTAAAGCCCTTTCGTCATTTTCTCCTTTCTTCTCTCTCCCCTTGTGCTGAGCCGCTCGCTGCTGACATGAGTCCATTAAAGGTTGGGTGCTGGTGCCTACCGTCTGGGTCTGACTCGTTCCACTGTAAATCCCCCTATGTAAAACAGCCTATCCTCCTAATCCCATTGTTTTTGTTTTTGTTTTTTTCTTTTCCCTCTTTCTCGCTGCCCACTGATATGCTGTCCTGCTCTGGGTTCTCATACTGAGTCATTCTCTCTTCACTGCATAGCTGTGCATATGACTATTTACCTGCATGCACTTTCACATTGCTCACTCTCATTTTTGGCTTGATGTCACCTTTGCAGCAGCTCTTAAAATTCACTATTGTTTCTTTTGTTGATTTTTATTCTTGTTCTGTCATTTGTTGTGCTATCCGGTGTTGACCAGGGGAGGACTGGTTCCCCTTTTGAGTCTTGGTTCCTCTCAGGGTTTCTTCCTCTTCTACTTTTGAACATATGAGATTTGACTTTATTTTATGATAAATTACCACAAATGTGTAAAAACCTGCTTTGACTTTGTCATTGTGTGGAGTTGTGTAGAACTGTCTATTGTAGAATAAGTGTGTAACAAAATGAAATGTGGAGAAGGTGAAAGGAGTGTGCAGACTCTGGCTTGACTGTATGTACTTCTTATGTACTTGATCAATATATTCTGTGTAGTTCTCTTTAAATGACCTGAGTGGCACTCGTTGTTGTTGTTTGGATTTTAAGATGTGTGTGATCAGAAGATGTGACCATCTAAAGAGTCAATGGCAACGGCTGGTAAACAGTCATCCTGACTCCATCCTACGCTGACGACAGTATAAGGTGTGAGCCTAGCGCCGCCTTTGCTTCCTGCGATGACTCTGGCACTCCACACTTTGAAACTTTTAGCTCTGAAGGGCAAAGACTGTGACATGACAAGTCTGGACACCACATCATTTGAACAACGGCATTGGACTGATTGTGTTGCTTGCTTCCCACCATCTGATCAGATCTGATCCAGGACGCTTTTTCAGTTGGAACAGAAATGGACTTTTAGGTTGGGGATGTGACCAGAACAGAAATTAACTCTGGACTATTTTGAACACTTTCTGAGGAATATGGCCCAGAACATTGTGCACCCTTGGCATCCTTTCAGGAACCCAGGACTCTGTGGTTCTTTCCAAGTGTATTTTGGCCACAATTCTGTTTCTACTGTAATGACCTTGATTATTTTTGCCTGTGTCATTTGTACAGTCCCATGCTAAAGGAGGCCTGTGTTTAGAGAAGGACATTTTATTGTATTAAATCCTTTGAGTATAAATGTGTAATCAGTCCTTGTTTTCTCTAAGATGTTTTAATTTGGCTTGAAAACTTTAGTGTTTTCTGCTCACCGTGATCTTGTCCCACTGTAACCCTTCCCCCAACTACCCTCTCCACCCTCATCTAATGTTGCCACGCTCCTCCTAACTCATGTTTTCCCTCCTTTCTTTTCTTTTCTCTCTCTCTCTGTCTCTGTCTCTATCTCTGTCTCTCTGTATCTCTGAATGTCTCTCTCTCTCTGTATCTCTCTCTGTGTGTGTGTGTGTATCTCTCTCTCTCTCTCTCTCTCTCTCTCTCTCTCTGTATGTCTTTATCTCTCTGTCTCTCTGTTTCTCTCTCTCTCTGTATCTCTCTCTCTCTCTCTGTATCTCTTTAACATTTCACTCGCCTTCATCTTCTATGGCTTAACAGCAAATTTCCATATTCTCTTAATTCAATTATCTGGTGTCAACCAGAGAAGGATGGGTTCCCCATCTCAAGTTTTCTTCCAGGTCTCTGTAAAGCTGCTTTGTGACATTTGTTGTAAAGTGCTGTATAAATAAACTTATTGAATTGATTTTTAATGATTCATTTCCTTTTAACAATTGTTCATATTTTTGCCTATTTTTCAATATAATCACACTATTTTCCTATGTGTTTTTTTTCTTATTATTGACACTTCGAACATATATAACCAAGTTATGATGCCAACTATGAAACCTGAACTGGTCACAAATGGGATTTTCACAACAGGCATCTTACTCCGACTAAAAGCCAGAGCGTGTCACAGTATGGTAATTGACAATTGGTTGCATAACAGTTATGAATTACTTCATATTAATCAATTCACTAAAGGGGTGAATACTACATATTAATTAATTCACTGAACACAAATTTACATACGCTTTAATGATAAATTTATCTTTACCCCTTATGCATTTGTTTAGATGTTAGCCAAAATCATAGGTTAATATATGCTCTAAATTCAGTTCAAGAGAAGATTATAGAAAAACTAAAGTAAACTTTGAAATACTTGGAAGTCGTCATTGAGGGAAGGTGGGATGAGAAGAATTATATATCAAAATAATAAATAAGAAAAAAAACGGGATGTAAAGTTCATGACAGTCCTGGAAAAAGGGACAGAAGAAAACAGAAGAATTGATCAATATGTAGAATTTACTCTCTGTATGTTTAAATGCACTGGAACTAAAGAAAAACGCTCTAGCTGGTCGCTGTTGCCTAGACTTTGCAAAGGCTCATGGGAGGGTGCAGGCAGATTGCCTCTCCAAAGCTAATTGAGGAGAGGGTTCCAGACACCAGGTGATGAGACCTAATAAACTGCCTTTGTCCTTTTTTTTTATTTATTTAGGAGAGTTTGTTTGAACTTGAAATTGTGTCGAACCAAAAGGAACTAAGCATGAAAGTAAATAATGAATGGAGGGTATTACCTAACTCTTCTTGACAAACTGTATAAAATGTGAAGAAAAAGAGAAACAAAGAACATATACCCAAACACAGGGGTTGAGGAAGGATGAGAAGAGCTGACAGTAGACGACAGAAGCTCTATGTAGGTCTAACTGTGAAACTCATATCCTTCATGCTCCATGTCTATGAAGTCCTCTTCTTCAATGATCATGCCTTCATGATTTTCATTGCGGTCATGTTCAGCAATAAGCCTGAGCTCGTCAGGGCCTAGTCTCCTCTTCAGTGACTCCATAAGGCATCTCAGAATAATAAAGTGAGAGATTACAATGAATAAAGGTAGTGACAGTGATGTTATTCTAAAAATTAATTACATAAAGGTAGAATTCAATCAAAAATAATGTTTTTTGTCAGAGAAGCTAATGTCCACAGGCTCATGTTTTGAAGTTCACTCAAGTCAAATCAAGTCAAGTGTGTTTTATTGTTATTTCAACTACATACAGAGTACACAGTGAAACGAAACAACGTTCCTCCAGGACCATGGTGCAACATAGACACAGTGCATACTTAAGTCCATTGAACCAATCTGAGTCATGGTTTATACATAAAACAATTATCTAAGAGGAGCAATAATTACAACTTTGTATAATTATTTGTATAATTAAAATTTGATGCTCTGGTTATATTTAAAAATGTTGCAAATAGTCACAGACTGAAATGTTATGCACCTGTATGCTTTCGGACAAAGTTTGATACCATATTTTAGCCCCTTTCAAACAAGACAACCAAATTGACCATTTGCGATGGAATTTGGCTTCTGCTTGTATCCCATCCACTGGGAGGTGGGTTTGGATAGGAAATAAAATGGCTATATCTGAGTTGTAGTCATGGCGCCCGACGTCTGGTTCCATTCAACACCACTGCAAAGAAATCAGAGTGGGTAGGTTTCTCTACCGTGAAGCACAGTTTCACTGCAGTGACCCTGTCTGACCTGTCCAGCTCTCTGAATCACTGCTGAATCTGAACGTCCTGAACAGCAGATTCTCTATATATAAAGATCTGATGAGTTTGATCTTCTCTTACTCCTCACTCTGGTCTTCACTCTGTAACCAGGTTTGTTTCTAAGAGAACCACAAAGGTTTCTGTGAGATTTTAAGCTTTTATTTTTAGAGAGGAGAGTTCTGGCTCCTGTAGGGGGTGCTATTAAACCCACACAGTAAAGCATCACAGTGCAGAATCACACACACACACACACAGACACACACTCTCAATGTGAGATTTTAGCTTTTACGATTCCTTTAAGACTAAATAGACAAATAAATAAATAATTCTCTCAGCTCTTCTGTTTCTCTAAACCAGCTGACCCCAGCCTGCACTGGTCTGTACTGGTTTAGAGGCAGAGCTGCTGGTCCAGTCAGCAGTGAGCTCCTGGCACTGATCCAAGTGCAGCTGCATCGGTGGACCTGGGTCTGAATCCTCCTTTATGACATCATCCGTGACGTCACAGCGAGGCTGAGTGCAGTGTGCCATTCTCTCCAGCAGGTCAGGGTCAGTGGGTGTCCTCCTGCTGACCTCCTGCAGGACCTTAAACAGTTCTCCGTTCAGAGGAACTTCCAGTCGCTGTTGGAACCAGTATGTTAAGGTGGGAGAACACTGAAGAACGTAGCAGCAAAACCCAAAAGAGGCGTCAGCTCTGTGAGTCCAAACCTGTTTCCAGTGGAGTTGAACTGTCCCTTAATTATCTCTCCTCTCATTTCTTCTACTAGATGATTCTTCTTCTAGGCCTGTCTGTCACTAAAAGAGTCTAATAATGTCATTGATCATCAGAACAGAGAGCAGACCTTAACATTAGTTCACCCTAATCCAGTTGATCCCATTTAAAAAGGAGAGGTCCTGTTAAAAAAACAAAATAACTTTTATTTATGATGTGATCTTTCCTCTAACATCCACTTAGTCTGTGTTTCTAAACCAGAACTCATCAGAATTCTTTTCTACATCAACCTTTCTTCATCCTTTACACTTACTAAACTTACTAAATAAATGGGCTAACATGGGCGGGACTAAAATACTATAGACAGAATAGGCGGAGATAAACTGCTGCAGACCAAATGGGCTTAGGGTTGGGCTGATGTAAGATGAATGCTGCTGTAGACATTGTCCTTCATTTCTTTTAGAAATAAAAGAAAACAAAGAAGACAAAAAAGACAAAGACGACAGACAAAGAATAAAAAAAACTTAAACTAGACAAAGATAAAATACAAAGAAGAAAAAGATAAAGATAACAAAAAAGAAGACAAAGACAAAGACCAAAACAAAAAGACAAAGAAAACACAAAGAAGACAGAAAAAGACAAACAAGACCAAGACAAAGGCAAGGAAAAAAAAGAAGAAAAAAAGAGCATGAAGACAAAAAAGAAACACAAAAAACAAGGAAGAAAAAGATAAAGAAAACAAAGATAATAGAAGACAAAAAAACATTTAAAATACATAGAAGAAAATGATAAAGAAGACAAAGAAAAGACAAAGATGATGAAGACCAAAAATATATAATTTAAAAAGGAAGACAAAGAAAAAGACAAAGAAAGACCAAAAAGAAGACAGACAAAGGAGAGAAAGAAAAAGAAGAAAATGAAAAAAATAAAATAAGACAAATAAAAATAAGACAAAGTTAAAAAAAAGAAAAAAAGAAGAGAAATACAAAGAACAAAAAGAGGATAAAGAAGACAAAGATAAAAAAGACAAATAAAAACAAGACAAAGATGAAAAATAAAAAAGAAAAAAGAAAAAAGAAAAATACAAAGAAAACAATAAGAAAAGACAAAGACCAAGAAGACAAAGAACAAAGACATAGAAGGAAAAGATAAAGAAGAATAAGACGAAGTAGACACATATAAAATACAAATAAAAACAAGACAAAGATAAAATACAAAAAGAAAAAAAAGATGAAGACAAAGAAAAAACTAAGACAAAGAAGACAAATTTGAAGAAAAGAAAAAGAAGAAAAACAAATGAAAAAGATGAAGACTAAGAAAACAGAAAGAAGAAAAAGACAAAAAAGAAAGACAAAGAAGAAACAGATAAAGAAAAAAATACAAAGAAGACAAAGATAAAAGAAGACAAATAAAAACAAGACAAAATACCAAGATGGAAAATACAAACAAGACAAAGAAGACAAGGACAAAGAAAGGGGGGGGGGAGAAATATAAGTTAAATTTCACTTGTGGTGGATAAATCATGACAGAAATGAAAAGCTGAGTCTCTGAGTCAGAATCAAAGTGAGGAACAAATTTATTGAAGTAAGACAATGCAATGCATAAAATCTTCCTCAGTGCAGAACAGTTTCTCAGAGTCTTTATACCCTCGGCCAGCATATCTTTGCAGCCGGAGGTGAAAGAGGAAGAGAGAAACAGGATGTGTCAGCACACCGCTATCTGCTACACATAAGTGTGCTGCCTGTACAGAGAGTTCGAAAATTTACTGTTCTAGTTATACAAGCATACATGATCATCACTGATTAAAATAAATTAATAATGCCCTCTTTCTGATAATGAATCACTTTAATAAACAAATTCCATCACAACTCCCCCCTTTGATTCTAATCAATCATATTTACAGATTACTTTAATCAAACAAAGGACCCAGCCCCAGTTCTTTGTCACAGCCAACAGTGCCAGTACCAATCAGGTTTCCAAATGGGTTTATCTTTATTGAAAGTGGTTAATCCCCCAAACTCCCATAACAAATTCACGGCGCTGTTGCATTGACTAGGATCTAAACCCCATTGCCAATTACTAATTTGATTACCTGTGAGTCTAATACATTATTCCCCATCCTCCTTCTCCTTACACTCATTAGATGCTTCTGACTCTGGGTTATCACCTGAACTGTCTGAGCGCCTGAAACAAATTTGGAACAACCTAGCACCAATTATTCTGAACTGAACATCAGCATCCAGGTGGCCCCTTTTCCCTTTAAGGAACACGTCAGTCTGATTTACAGTCACTTGGGTGCTATCAAGCCAAGTCCTAAATACCCCACTGTGCAACTGGTTATAGGACGTTCTCACAGACAGACCCCAAACACCTCTGAAACCGTCATCATGAACACTGGTGTTCCCCAGGAGTGTGTCCTGAGTCCTCTGCTGTTCATCCTTCCTAAGACGGATGAGGAGAGCAAACCTCCCACCTCCAATCCTCACAACTTTCTACAGAGGCTTTATTGAGAGCATCCTGTCCAGCAGCCTCCTAGTCTGATATAGCTGCTGCACCACTTCAGACCAGAAAGCTCTAAGCTTCGTTCCACAAGTTATCAGATTACTAATCACCCACTGACACAACACACAACATGATGACCTCAGGACTGTTGATCAGAAACATACATGAACAAACAAGTGAAAGAATAACTGTAAACAAATAAAATAATAACTGTAAACAAATAAAATAAGGACTGTAAATTTGTTCTATGCTATTTATTTATTCTATTCTATTCAGTGTATGCTTTTATGTCTGTCAGTGCTGTCTGATGGGTCTACTTGTTTGTTGTCATTTAGACTATACAGCAGGAGTGCATAGCTAAACGAGACTGCGTTTCTCCAGATTACACTAGACAACACTCTGATTTTGGAGGATCATTGCTGTCAAAGTCAATCAATGGCCTGTCAGCGGGCCAAAAATCAATCACTGTGAATATTTGTATATCTGGAGCATTACAGGTACAATATAGGCAGCAAAGGTATTCTATTAAAGCCTAGAATCTCTTTTCAGTGCTTTTGCCATTTTATCTTTATCTATGTTTTGGTTATTTAGAGTAAGTTTTCTTTATTATTCCCAGAATATAAAGGCGAGTTTCGTAGGTTGTTGGGTTGCATTCATAAATGTATGTAGTCTATGTATGTATGATGTATGCATGTATGTGTAGTTTATTTGTTTATAAAATGAACATTGTGCTGCTATAAATTAAAATCTTACTAGCATGTGTGAATAACAAAACTTTAGAACAGCAAACCTTTGCGACGCCTGGAGGCAGAAAAGAGAATCACAGCCTTGAAATACAGGAGCTCTCCTTGCTAACAGCGGGCCAGCCGGTAATTTCAGGACATCAGTTTAAACAAGAAAATATAAAAAAAAATGTAAGGATCCTAAAATAATTATTAGAAAACAGATCCTGGGAAACGTAATGAAAGGTAGGTTATATATATGGTATATATATGTGGTTGGTGTGGTGCAACAGATAACACCAGATAACACCTGCCACTGAGCTACCACACCATGTGGGAGACTGGGGTTCGATTCCCGGTCTGGGTTACTATGCTGCGCTACACCAATAAGAGTCCTTGGGCAAGACTCCTAACACTACACTGACCCACCTCTGTAATATGAGTAACCTTGTAAGTCTGGATAAGAGCGTCTGCTAAATGCCATAAATGTAAATGTAATGGTCACTGAAATAACCGAATAGTGTTAATAGTCATTAATCATCACCCCAGTATAAAACATAAAAAAAAAAATATCAAAAACACGTGTAATCTGATGTTTATCTGCTGATTCACCACAGTTCTTAACTGCAGAAGTGCTGTCACAAAGTGTTTAAAAAACTCTGGACTCTGAATGGATCCTTGCAGATAATCTGGCATTATCTTTTCACGTCTCTAAAACAGTTCATTCAGTTCAAACACAGTAAGCTAGAAGTCTACTACTTTCTGCTGGACTTCAAAAGCACCTGAATGATTAATAGAGGTGGTTAACATATCAAGTAGGTTATGTTTTCCACTTTACAATGCCATGAAGATATTTTACAAATCAAAATAACACTGAAGAGACAATTATCAGTCTTTTAAAAGACTACAAAACCCCAAACTCTTTATGGGGGAAAATAGCTACTGATGTACTGATGAAAACAAGTTATTCATTAGAAAATGGCTCCATCACATTTGGCACATTTCTCCTTTTGTGATACATATGTATTCTGATGCTCAACTCCATCTCATGAGAGAAAATCATGCATATTTTATCTGGATTCCACAGGGGGCATATCAAAGCCTGGGTACTGCCAGCATGCCAGTTTGTATTATGCTGTGTGCATATGAACACAGTCTACAACCAGAACCACTCTTCCTGTTGCAGAGATGCTTAGCTCTGACCAGAGTTCACCAACAATTCAGAACTGGTCAGCTTGTCTATGCAGAGATTGACTGAATGAATTTAGGATTCAGCTGCAACCATAAAAGGTTGAAAGCGATTTCAGATGGACCATGATCCATGCCACCACTCAGGTGTTTAACAAATGCATCATCCAAGAGTCCTTAAGAAGATGCTTCTTAGTTTTCCAGCAGAAAGTAACTTCACAGTAGTTCACATCAGGACAGGCAACATTTCAAATCAAGAGCAAAGGAATTTCTATCTTCATTTAAAACGTAGATTAGGAAGGAAGTTTTCCGAGCAATGCTGACCAACCTGTTAAAGGGGAGCAGGTTTTCTGTGTCTGCAAAACAGTTAATGACCCTAATGAGCCATACACACAGTGTGAGGCATGCACAGACTGATTTCACCCTTTATGTGTTGGCTACAAAAGCAAAGAGGGATCCATGTGATTTCTTCATGGTACTGTCCAGAATGTTTAGATACTCTAAAGCGGAAGGGAAAAAACCAACCACAGGTACAAGAAAAGCAAGAAAGCGATGATTTCAGTTCAGTGAAGAAGAGGAAGCTGACGTTGTTGAGAGTACTGTTGATGAGGATGATGAAGACGAGAAGAAAATTGCAGTAAACCATCAAATACTGCAAAGAACACACCAAGCTGTCCCTTACATTTTAGCATCAGTTTTCTAGCTCAGAGTGAGAAAAGCACACTCTCGAAATAATTATCGTCCACACTGGCAAGGAAGAGCAGTGTGCAAACTCAGTGGATGCACCACCTGCAAGCTTTCAATAAGTCAAAGTCCATGTAAGACCACTTCTGTCTTAGTAAAGGCAATGCCATCACACTGCAAAATCAGGACAAGCAAACTTCAAATCACAACTCGGTGACTTTACACCCATGCATGTGCACACCAAAAAATGCATATGCTGACAAATCCTATGGTCACATGACAGAAATCCCACCACTTTCTATTCTTCAAACCTTTCCAGTGAAAAATCTTGTAAATCGTAGTCATCTTAATGAAGACCTGGAGTGTTTTCAAATACAGAACTTCCTGCAAAACCTCCTTCAATCACCAAACACAATTTACAGTCTGTCAGGTTTTCTCCTTTTGTGATACATATGTATGCTAATACTCAAGTCCAGTCTTGAGAGACCTCCAAAGTAACAAAAACAAAAAAAAAAAATCAGCGGGTCAGTAAATATTACTTAATTAGTGTATGTTTTACTTAATATATTCCCTTCATTCTACAAGTGTTTTGTAGCTTTAGAATTAAGAAGTATTTTTTGTGCATGAGCAAATGAACGGATGAGGAGTTGAACAGAACAGCAAGTTTGAGTTTTCTGAAGCAGACTGTATGTGTTTAACTTTTGATCAGATCTGCCAACACCTCCCATGTGTTTACTGTAGTCCTTTACTGCAGCTGGTTGATAGACTACTTTTCTGTCCTGTGTGGCACCATTCTTTACCATCCTAAAAACCTCTGATGGATCATTAGCATTGTGGAGAGGCATGTAACTGCTTGCATGTTCTTCTGCTGAACAACTAAGATGTTGCCATCAATTCTACACCACGTTAAGCTTATCGCTCCTATTTTTTTACATCTTTGAAATCCACTGGGAATTTCTTACGATTAATCCTTCATGTCCCACATGCACCGATTCCCCACTGCTTGAGTCGGACTATAACAGTTGGTAATGTATAGAAGTTTTCAAACCAAACTGTGTGACCTTCAATTTTAAATGGCTGCACAAGGTCTTCAATTACTTAGTCAAATCAGTTATGCACCATCAAGACTGCCTGTGTTTACATCATAGTCTAAGCTATAAACCGAATCTGAAGTTGCAATGACCCACAATTTAAAACCACAGTGAGTGGGTTTGCCCTTCATATACTGCTTTAATCCTGAGCGACCTTTTGATTTTACCATTCTCTCGTCTATGCTCAGATTTTCATCAGCCTGGAAAAGCTACTGACACTTGGTTTTGAGGTGGTCCATCAGGTAACTTCCTAAGATGATCATAGTTCTGTGGCAGGATCTACAACATGAAGGGCTGCCATCAATTCCTTGAAACAGTCACAGGAAATGAATAACTTGGCCTTATTAAACCATGAAAAGATCTGGTTCCCCAATATGCAAATGAAGAGCCCAAACAACAGTAGAATTCATCTGGGGTCCCTTCTTCCCCATGCCCCATGATGGTTTGCATAAAACTGCCTATTCCATAATTTATTTATTTAATGATACTACCCCTTTTTGGGGGGCATCATTTTATAGTGCATGTAACAGATGGTGAATGTCTTAACTCAATACAAGATTGGTGATTGGTGAGACTGTGGCAGGGCTTGAACTTCCAACCCTGGTAATGGGAACCCAGTGCATTTCCACTAAACCACCACAGCTGTGAGAAGTGGCTGTATAAAAACTTTAAAAGCTATACAGAAAACAAACAAAGGAAACAGCAGGAGTGGTGTGAACTCAAACAAGACAATCTAACCTTTTTCAACTCAAACTATTTTATTATCTACTTTTTCTAGTTTTCCTTTTCGCCACTAATTACAACAAACTCCTTCATTTCTAACTTCAGCTTTTCTTCACTGTTCACAACTTAAACTCTTTTTAGCTCTTGCTTTTCTTCACTATTTGCAGCATGAACTCTTTTCTTTTTTAGCTCGCATTTCTTCTCTGACTGTTCACAAATTAGAGCCACTGTGTTTGGCTGGGTGTATTTATACCATGCCACACAGGTGGGTCAAGTCAGCACTGATTACCGCTTGGGATTCTGGGGCTTGGAGTTCTTTGCTCCAGCTCCACCAGCTTTCCTAGTGTGCTGGCCAGGCCCCCTGCTGGTGGCTGACGGTACACGCTGCCTGCTTACATGTATTTACCTATAACAGGAAGTTGGTTGATCCCTCTGCTCATCTTGCTCTTCATCATCCTCTTTTTCCTCTTCATCCAGGAGCTCCATGTCCATAAAATCCTCTTTTTCAATGGTCATGCCTTCATGCCTAAACTCGTCAGGGCCTAGTCACCGTCTCCTCTCCCTAAGACGTGCATTTTTGAGCCTTGTCTCCATTTATCTCAGAATAATAAAAATAAAGAGATTACAATAAACATCAAAATAATTACATATATGTAGAATTCAATCAAAAATACTTTGTTTTGTCAGAGAAGCTAATGTCCATATATATATATAAATAGCCCAGAATGACATGTTGTCCACCTATATGGTAGCATAGCATACTTTAGTCTCTTTTAAATAAATGTAGCACGAGCAATATTTTAGAAAATTATGCAAATTTGATAAATATTTTATTGATAAAATAAAAATAAAATAATATTATTTCTCCATTATAAGTATAAATTTACACAGATAAAATATACTATAAAAATAAGTTATAAATGACCCAGACTGACATGATGTCCTCTATGCTTTCTGCCTCAGCTAACTTACTTCAGCCAGTCACTTCACTGTAAAGCTAAAAACAATGATATTATGATATAACTGATTTCAATATTAAATACAGATAATCTTACTCACATAAATATAATCTTACATAAATATAATCTTTTTAAAAGTTTGCTGAGCAGCTTGTTTTAACCCCAGAGCTGCAGACTGCAACAGCTCCGGTAGAGCTAGATTAGCTTAGCTTAGTTTAGCTTCACTACTATTCACTTATTTGTGTAAAACTGCTGCAAACTTTACAATCTACTAAACAAACGAGACTAAAGGGAATGTGATAAACTCTCCACACGTGTTTATTTCCATCTAGATGAAGATAAATCATTCTAATGGACTCAGAGAGGAGAGCTGTGCTCCTGACTGACTGAACCTAGAGCCCGTCTCTCTAAATCAGCTCAGCTGTGCCAGAGCGGCAGCACTGATAATATCACACCTTCACCATTAAAGACCAGTTTTCTGAGCAGAAATGAGAAGTAATAAAACTAATGAACAGTTTTAACCCGATCTCACCTCCTCTGACTAACAGGCTTTCTCTCTGTGTGTGGTGATGGAGCTCCACTCTCTCCGCTGCTCTCCATGAGCGGGAGACTCAAACCGCCTGACCAACAACATCAGCTTTTAGCCTGGAGTTCAGCTCCTGGAGCAGTTCTCACATTTACACTCAGAGACTGGAGATACGAGGCTTTACACCATCGACATTACTGTTTGGAGATGTGATCGGGCAAAGCTGCTTCCCACCCTTCAGTGCTGGTCTGCAGGCTGTATAAAGCACTGAGAGCAGGTCTGTGTGTGAGGGAGCTCTGCTCTACAGACCGCCTGAAATAAAGCTCTGAACACTTTGAGAACAACTGACTTAATGTAGCCTCTTACTGCTGTGTGGCATTTTGACCCTTTTTATCTAAAAGCAGCTTAATAAATCCCAAAAGGTCTGAAGTGCCACAGCCCTTCTTTATTGAACAGCAGCTGATCAGAGTATTGATCCTCTATCAGGTTCAAATAGAGGTGAAACCCTCAGTTCTGTCAGAGAGATGTTCAGCTTGATCTTCAGGCTTTGCAGTGTTTAAACTGGGCTTTTCTAATATATATGTTTTCTAGTTCTTCACTGTCTAACTCGCTCTTTCATGCTATTTTAAACAGACTATTGGTAGAAAACCTGAGGATTTGCAGTTACGACTGCATGTGAAGGTACGTAAATCATTAGAATGAATTTCCCAGTTTTTACAGTAAATGTTGTCTATTTCATTTTAAAAGAGCAAACTGTCCCTAATTAAATAGACTAAATCTTCTGCTCACAGATTTGTACTGTTTTCTAGGTCACCTTAAATGAGCTGCTCATGTAAAATCTGTAGCTTTAATAATCCTGAAGACTAGAACTGCTGAGACACTACAGACTGAAGTCTGGACATGGGGGTCAGCGCCTGTCAGGACCATGTTTATACAGTGATGCCCCGTTCTTTCAGGACATGGACCCCCCTTACGTCTTACAAACGTAGGAGCTGAAGTAAAACGTCACTCAGAATAGAAATACTTGAGTAAAGAAACTGTACTGAAGTAATTGTTTATTTAATGAATTACATTTACTGAGTTACTGTCCAGCACTGCATGGGATATAACATTATGCTTATCTGCTGTTTTGTTGATGAATCTGCAGGACGTGAATAAAGAGGAGCTGAGCGACAGCGACAGCTACGTTACTCCTGTCCTGAAGAGAACTGTGTGCAGCAGAGAGTCCTAAACTTCTAGATGGAGGAAGTTGTTTCTTCACTCTAAAAAGCAGCTTTTCTGAGCTGCTGTCCTGCTGCTCACTGTGTCTGAGGCTTTTGCTGAAATCTGGTGAAAACTCGAGTTCATGTTTCTAGAAATCTGCCAAGAAGAAAAATGCTTTTTAATGTTCACATATTTATGTAATAAATAATGAGTTTTTACTTTGATATTTTACTATAAATTAAAAAGCGTTAAGATATGACTTGTTCTTCAAAACCTTTGTAAATATGACTGTTCAAAGAAACCTTTGATGATGTGAGCGCTGCAGTGTTCACCTTCAGCTACACCAATAACCGCTCATGTTCACATTAAAAAATAAGGAATATAAATCAGTGTTGTTTATTGCAGCTTAGTCCAAAGACTTTCATGTTCTTGAGAGAAAATAAAAATAAAACACACACACACACACACAGTACAGTTAGTCAGAGACGTGTTTTCAGATTGAGTGATGTGGATTTTCATAATGAACACATTTTCCTAAAGTCTTTAGGAAAGTCACGTAATTCTTTGGTTTTCAGTTTTTCAGACTCAGCACATATTTTCATAAATTCTTGTCATGTAACTTTCTTTCAGTGAAGAACTGTAAACATGCATTTTTATTTTTAATACTTAATGCACTGTTGGTCTCTAAACAAAATGACATGTCGTCCATGTGTTGAGTCAGTAAGACTTGTTCTGTTTACTAAAGAAATCTTTGAGATTAATGTAAATATTTGAATGTTTTTGATCTAAGAATATTTACATTTCACCAGAATTAGATTAGATTATGTATCAAATTATTTTAGTAAAAATACGTGACTGGACTGATTTTAGAAATATTGTATGTGTGTCATGCTGGGTCAGGGTCAGTGAACACAGGGAAACACTTGCAGGGTTGCAGGACTTTAATGATAAAACAGACACACAAAGCTAAATCAGAGGTTCAGCAATCTAGTGAACTACACTGGAAAGTAAGGAGCAGAAACACAAACCGGGTAAAGCAGCACACCTGAGACTGGGAGGAAGCTGAGCGGTATACGAGAGAACGGGACCCTAAACTAAACTAACACACTGTGAGGGGTTTGGAGGGGATACAAAAGGAATCGAGACTTATGAAGGAAACACTGTGAAGCAGAGCTTCAGAAACAACCACCAAACAAAACGGCTTCAGATAAAAACCATAAACAGAAACCAAGGACCTGAAACTACGAAGCAAGACTTCCAAAACCAGAGAGCTGGAAACGGTGACAGAAACAAACAGGAAGTACCAGAGCAGACAGAGTAACGAGGACAGCAGATGACAGCAGCCCGCAGAGCGCAGTGCTGCAGAGGCTGCAGCAGCTCTGCTTCACCACAGCGACTGAGTGAAACGCTGCGGCTGAAGAAGCTCCAGTCTCAGCTGCTCAGAGCTGCACCAGCGAGGAGAGCCGGCCACAGAGCGCCTGACCTGCCCACTCCCACAATCCCCCGCTCCTTATTTGGACATGGGGGCGGAGTCTGGGAATCGCCCTGGGGGAGAGCCAGACAACACAAAATACAACAATACAACACAACACAACACCACAACAACACAATACAACACCAAAACACAACATCACAACAACACAACACAATACCAAAACACAACAACACAACACCACAACACAACACCAAAACACCACACAACACAATACAACACCAAAACACATCACAACAACACAACACAATACCAAAACACAACAACACAACACCACAACACAACACCAAAACACCACACAACACAATACAACACCAAAACACAACAACACAACACAACAACACAATACAACACCAAAACACAACACAACAACAACAACACTACAACAACACAACACCACAACACCAAAACACCACAACACAACAACACAACATTACAACACAACACAACACCATGACACAAAAAACACAACAACACAACAAAACAATAACACAACCACAACAACACAACACCATGACACAACAACACCACAACACAACAAAACAACAACACAACACCATGACACAACAACACAACATAACACCACAACACAACACAAAATCACAAGAAAACAACACAAAACACAACACCACAACACAACACCACACCAAAACAACACAACAACACAACCCCAAAACACCATGACACAACAACACAAAGCAACACAACATGACAACACCACAACACAAAAATACAAATCACAAAACAGCAACACAACACAATACCACAACAACACAACACCACAACAAGACAACACAAATACACAAAACAACACTACACAACACAACACAGCAACACCACAACACAATACCACAACATAACACCACAACACCAAAACAACAAAACACCACAAAACAAAACAACACAAAAACAACAAACCACAACAACACAACAACAACACAAAACCACAACACATCACAACACAACAACACTACACCACAACAACAACACAAAACCACAACACAACATCACAACACCACAGCAACACAACACCAAGACTGAAGACAGTTTCGACTGCCAACTAAACAAAATCTTCTACCTTGGCACTCAGAAGCCGAGCATGCAATCTTTGTGGAAGTGGTTGGAGCTACTGAAGGCTGAAATGGCAAAATTGCATCGACGGCAATGTCTGCAAACTTCCTCCATTGGAATGATGCCAGTCCTGAAACAAAATGAAACTATTAACAAAGACTATGTCCACAAAATGGAAGAAAAGTGTTCTCCACCACTTTTGAGTTTTCTGAAGCAGACTGTATGTGTTTAACATTTGATCAGATCTGCCAACACCTCCCATGTGTTTAATGTAGTCCTTTACTGCAGCTGGTTGATAGACTACTTTTCTGTCCTGTGTGGCACCATTTTTTACCATCCTAAAAACCTCTGATGGATCATTAGCATTGTGGAGAGGCATGTAACTGCTTGCATGTTCTTCTGCTGAACAACTAAGATATTGCCATCAATTCTACACCACCTCAAATCACCACGTTAAGCTTGTCGCTCCTATTTTTTTACATCTTTGAAATCCACTGGGAATTTCTTACGATTAATCCTTCATGTCCCACATGCACCGATTCCCCACTGCTTGAGTCGGACTATAACAGTTGGTAATGTATAGAAGTTGTCAAACCAAACTGTGTGACCTTCAATTTTAAATGGCTGCACAAGGTCTTCAATTACTCAAATCAGTTATGCACCCATCAAGACTGCCTGTGTTTACATCATAGTCTAAGGTATAAACCGAATCTGAAGTTGCAATGACCCACAATTTAAAACCACAGTGAGGAGGTTTGCCCTTCATATACTGCTTTAATCCTGAGCGACCTTTTGATTTTACCATTCTCTCGTCTATGCTCAGATTTTCATCAGCCTGGAAAAGCTACTGACACTTGGTTTTGAGGTGGTCCATCAGGTAACTTCCTAACATGATCATAGTTCTGTGGCAGGATCTACAACATGAAGGGCTGCCATCAATTCCTTGAAACAGTCACAGGAAATGAATAACTTGGCCTATGAACCCTGAAAAGATCTGGTTCCCCAATATGTAAATGAAGAGCCCAAACAACGGTAGAATTCATCTGGGGTCCCTTCTTCCCCATGCCCCATGATGGTTTGCATAAAACTGCCTATTCCATAATTTATTGATTTAATGATACTACCCCTTTTTGGGGGGCATCATTTTATAGTGCATGTAACAGATGGTGAATGTCTTAACTCAATATAAGATTGGTGATTGGTGAGACTGTGGCAGGGCTTGAACTTCCAACCCTGGTAATGGGAACCCAGTGCATTTCCACTGAACCACCACAGCTGTGAGAAGTGGCCGTATAAAAACTTTAAAAGCTATATAGAAAACAAACAAAGGAAACAGCAGGAGTGGTGTGAACTCAAACAAGACAATCTAACCTTTTCCAACTCAAACTATTTTCTTTTTCTAGTTTTCCTTTTCGCCACTAATTACAACAAACTCTTTCATTTCTTCAGCTTTTCTTCACTGTTCACAATTTAAACTCCTTTTAGCTCTTGCTTTTCTTCACTATTTGCAGCATGAACTCTTTTCTTTTTTAGCTCTCACATTTCTTCTCTGACTGTTCACAAATTAGAATCACTGTGTTTGGCTGGGTGTATTAATACCATGCCACACAGGTGGGTCAAGTCAGCACTGATTACCGCTTGGGATTCTGGGGCTTGGAGTTCTTTGCTCCAGCTCCACCAGCTTTCCTAGTGTGCTAGCCAGGCCCTCTGCTGGTGGCTGACGGTACACGCTGCCTGCTTACATGTATTTACCTATAACAGGAAGTTGGTTGATCCCTCTGCTCATCTTGCTCTTCATCATCCTCTTTTTCCTCTTCATCCAGGAGCTCCATGTTCATAAAGTCCTCTTTTTCAATGGTCATGCCTTCATGCCTAAACTCGTCAAGGCCTAATCACCGTCTCCTCTCCATAAGACGTGCATATTGAGCCTTGTCTCCATTCATCTCAGAATAATAAAAATAAAGAGATTACAATAAACATCAAAATAATTACATATATGTAGAATTCAATCAAAAATATTTTGTTTAGAAGTAGATAGAAGTTAATGTCCATATATATATATATATATATATATATATATATATATATATATATATATAAAATAGCCCAGAATGACATGTTGTCCACCTATATGGTAGCATAGCGTACTTTAGTCTCTTTCAAATAAATGTAGCACGAGCAATATTTTAGAAAATGATGCAAATCTGACAAATATTCTATTGATAAAATAAAAATAAAAATATTATTTCTCCATTATAAATACAAATTTCCACAGATAAAATCTACTATGAAAATAAAAGTTAAAAATGACCCAGACTGACATGATGTCCTCTATGCTTTCTGCCTCAGCTAACTTACTTCAGCCAGTCACTTCACTGTAAAGCTAAAACAATGATATTATGATATAACTGATTTCAATATTAAATACAGATAATCTTACTCACATAAATATAATCTTACATGAATATAATCTTTTTTAAAGTTTGCTGAGCAGCTTGTTTTAACCCCAGAGCTGCAGACTGCAACAGCTCCGGTAGAGCTATATTAGCTTAGTTTAGCTGATCTTAGCTTGGTTCACTACTATTCACTTATTTGTGTAAAACTGCTGCAAACTTTACAAACTACTAAACAAACGAGACTAAAGGGAATGTGATAAACTCTCCACACGTGTTTATTTCCATCTAGATGAAGATAAATCATTCTAATGGACTCAGAGAGGAGAGCTGTGCTCCTGACTGACTGAACCTAGAGCCCGTCTCTCTAAATCAGCTCAGCTCTGCCAGAGCGGCAGCACTGATAATATCACACCTTCACCATTAAAGACCAGTTTTCTGAGCAGAAATGAGAAGTAATAAAACTAATGAACAGTTTTAACCCGATCTCACCTCCTCTGACTAACAGGCTTTCTCTCTGTGTGTGGTGATGGAGCTCCACTCTCTCCGCTGCTCTCCGTGAGCGGGAGACTCAAACCGCCTGACCAACAACATCAGCTTTCAGCCTGGATTTCAGCTGCTGGAGCAGTTCTCACATTTACACTCAGAGACTGGAGATACGAGGCTTTACACCATCGACATTACTGTTTGGAGATGTGATCGGGCAAAGCTGCTTCCCACCCTTCAGTGCTGGTCTGCAGGCTGTATAAAGCACTGAGAGCAGGTCTGTGTGTGAGGGAGCTCTGCTCTACAGACCGCCTGAAATAAAGCTCTGAACACTTTGAGAACAACTGACTTAATGTAGCCTCTTACTGCTGTGTGGCATTTTGACCCTTTTTATCTAAAAGCAGCTTAATAAATCCTAAAAGGTCTGAAGTGCCACAGCCCTTCTTTATTGAACAGCAGCTGGTCAGAGTATTGATCCTCTATCAGGTTCAAATAGAGGTGAAACCCTCAGTTCTGTCAGAGAGATGTTCAGCTTGATCTTCAGGCTTTGCAGTGTTTAAACTGGGCTTTTCTAATATATATGTTTTCTAGTTCTTCACTGTCTAACTCGCTCTTTCATGCTATTTTTAACAGACTATTGGTAGAAAACCTGAGGATTTGCAGTTACGACTGCATGTGAAGGTACGTAAATCATTAGAATGAATTTCCCAGTTTTTACAGTAAATGTTGTCTATTTCATTTTAAAAGAGCAAACTGTCCCTAATTAAATAGACTAAATCTTCTGCTCACAGATTTGTACTGTTTTCTAGGTCACCTTAAATGAGCTGCTCATGTAAAATCTGTAGCTTTAATAATCCTGAAGACTAGAACTGCTGAGACACTACAGACTGAAGTCTGGACATGGGGGTCAGCGCCTGTCAGGACCATGTTTATACAGTGATGCCCCGTTCTTTCAGGACATGGACCCCCCTTACGTCTTAAAAACGTAGGAGCTGAAGTAAAACGTCACTCAGAGTAGAAATACTTGAGTAAAGAAACTGTACTGAAGTAATTGTTTATTTAATGAATTACATTTACTGAGTTACTGTCCAGCACTGCATGGGATATAACATTATGCTTATCTGCTGTTTTGTTGATGAATCTGCAGGACGTGAATAAAGAGGAGCTGAGCGACAGCTACGTTACTCCTGTCCTGAAGAGAACTGTGTGCAGCAGAGAGTCCTAAACTTCTAGATGGAGGAAGTTGTTTCTTCACTCTAAAAAGCAGCTTTTCTGAGCTGCTGTCCTGCTGCTCACTGTGTCTGAGGCTTTTGCTGAAATCTGGTGAAAACTCGAGTTCATGTTTCTAGAAATCTGCCAAGAAGAAAAATGCTTTTTTATGTTCATATATTTATGTAATAAATAATGAGTTTTTACTTTGTTATTTTACTATAAATTAAAAAGCGTTAAGATATGACTTGTTCTTCAAAACCTTTGTAAATATGACTGTTCAAAGAAACCTTTGATGATGTGAGCGCTGCAGTGTTCACCTTCAGCTACACCAATAACCGCTCATGTTCACATTAAAAAATAAGGAATATAAATCAGTGTTGTTTATTGCAGCTTAGTCCAAAGACTTTCATGTTCTTGAGAGAAAATAAAAATAAAACACACACACACACACACAGTACAGTTTGTCAGAGACGTGTTTTCAGATTTAGTGATGTGGATTTTCATAATGAACACATTTTCCTAAAGTCTTTAGGAAAGTCACGTAATTCTTTGGTTTTCAGTTTTTCAGACTCAGCACATATTTTCATAAATTCTTGTCATGTAACTTTCTTTCAGTGAAGAACTGTAAACATGCATTTTTATTTTTAATACTTAATGCACTGTTGGTCTCTAAACAAAATGACATGCCGTCCATGTGTTGAGTCAGTAAGACTTGTTCTGTTTACTAAAGAAATCTTTGAGATTAATGTAAATATTTGAATGTTTTTGATCTAAGAATATTTACATTTCACCAGAATTAGATTAGATTATGTATCAAATTATTTTAGTAAAAATACGTGACTGAAATGATTTTAGAAATATTGTATGTGTGTCATGCTGGGTCAGGGTCAGTGAACACAGGGAAACACTTGCAGGGTTGCAGGACTTTAATGATAAAACAGACACACAAAGCTAAATCAGAGGTTCAGCAATCTAGTGAACTACACTGGAAAGTAAGGAGCAGAAACACAAATCGGGTAAAGCAGCACACCTGAGACTGGGAGGAAGCTGAGCGGTATACGAGAGAACGGGACCCTAAACTAAACTAACACACTGTGAGGGGTTTGGAGGGGATACAAAAGGAATCGAGACTTATGAAGGAAACACTGTGAAGCAGAGCTTCAGAAACAACCACCAAACAAAACGGCTTCAGATAAAAACCATAAACAGAAACCAAGGACCTGAAACTACGAAGCAAGACTTCCAAAACCAGAGAGCTGGAAACGGTGACAGAAACAAACAGGAAGTACCAGAGCAGACAGAGTAACGAGGACAGCAGATGACAGCAGCCCGCAGAGCGCAGTGCTGCAGAGGCTGCAGCAGCTCTGATTCACCACAGCGACTGAGTGAAACGCTGTGGCTGAAGAAGCTCCAGTCTCAGCTGCTCAGAGCTGCACCAGCGAGGAGAGCCGGCCACAGAGCGCCTGACCTGCCCACTCCCACAATCCCCCGCTCCTTATTTGGACATGGGGGCGGAGTCTGGGAATCGCCCTGGGGGAGAGCCAGACAACACAAAATACAACAATACAACACAACACAACACCACAACAACACAATACAACACCAAAACACAACATCACAACAACACAACACAATACCAAAACACAACAACACAACACCACAACACAACACCAAAACACCACACAACACAATACAACACCAAAACACATCACAACAACACAACACAATACCAAAACACAACAACACAACACCACAACACAACACCAAAACACCACACAACACAATACAACACCAAAACACAACAACACAACACAACAACACAATACAACACCAAAACACAACACAACAACAACAACACTACAACAACACAACACCACAACACCAAAACACCACAACACAACAACACAACATTACAACACAACACAACACCATGACACAAAAAACACAACAACACAACAAAACAATAACACAACCACAACAACACAACACCATGACACAACAACACCACAACACAACAAAACAACAACACAACACCATGACACAACAACACAACATAACACCACAACACAACACAAAATCACAAGAAAACAACACAAAACACAACACCACAACACAACACCACACCAAAACAACACAACACAACCCCAAAACACCATGACACAACAACACAAAGCAACACAACATGACAACACCACAACACAAAAATACAAATCACAAAACAGCAACACAACACAATACCACAACAACACAACACCACAACAAGACAACACAAATACACAAAACAACACTACACAACACAACACAGCAACACCACAACACAATACCACAACATAACACCACAACACCAAAACAACAAAACACCACAAAACAAAACAACACAAAAACAACAAACCACAACAACACAACAACAACACAAAACCACAACACATCACAACACAACAACACTACACCACAACAACAACACAAAACCACAACACAACATCACAACACCACAGCAACACAACACCAAGACTGAAGACAGTTTCGACTGCCAACTAAACAAAATCTTCTACCTTGGCACTCAGAAGCCGAGCATGCAATCTTTGTGGAAGTGGTTGGAGCTACTGAAGGCTGAAATGGCAAAATTGCATCGACGGCAATGTCTGCAAACTTCCTCCATTGGAATGATGCCAGTCCTGAAACAAAATGAAACTATTAACAAAGACTATGTCCACAAAATGGAAGAAAAGTGTTCTCCACCACTTTTGAGTTTTCTGAAGCAGACTGTATGTGTTTAACATTTGATCAGATCTGCCAACACCTCCCATGTGTTTACTGTAGTCCTTTACTGCAGCTGGTTGATAGACTACTTTTCTGTCCTGTGTGGCACCATTTTTTACCATCCTAAAAACCTCTGATGGATCATTAGCATTGTGGAGAGGGATGTAACTGCTTGCATGTTCTTCTGCTGAACAACTAAGATATTGCCATCAATTCTACACCACCTCAAATCACCACGTTAAGCTTGTCGCTCCTATTTTTTTACATCTTTGAAATCCACTGGGAATTTCTTACGATTAATCCTTCATGTCCCACATGCACCGATTCCCCACTGCTTGAGTCGGACTATAACAGTTGGTAATGTATAGAAGTTGTCAAACCAAACTGTGTGACCTTCAATTTTAAATGGCTGCACAAGGTCTTCAATTACTCAAATCAGTTATGCACCCATCAAGACTGCCTGTGTTTACATCATAGTCTAAGCTATAAACCGAATCTGAAGTTGCAATGACCCACAATTTAAAACCACAGTGAGGAGGTTTGCCCTTCATATACTGCTTTAATCCTGAGCGACCTTTTGATTTTACCATTCTCTCGTCTATGCTCAGATTTTCATCAGCCTGGAAAAGCTACTGACACTTGGTTTTGAGGTGGTCCATCAGGTAACTTCCTAAGATGATCATAGTTCTGTGGCAGGATCTACAACATGAAGGGCTGCCATCAATTCCTTGAAACAGTCACAGGAAATGAATAACTTGGCCTATGAACCCTGAAAAGATCTGGTTCCCCAATATGTAAATGAAGAGCCCAAACAACGGTAGAATTCATCTGGGGTCCCTTCTTCCCCATGCCCCATGATGGTTTGCATAAAACTGCCTATTCCATAATTTATTGATTTAATGATACTACCCCTTTTTGGGGGGCATCATTTTATAGTGCATGTAACAGATGGTGAATGTCTTAACTCAATATAAGATTGGTGATTGGTGAGACTGTGGCAGGGCTTGAACTTCCAACCCTGGTAATGGGAACCCAGTGCATTTCCACTGAACCACCACAGCTGTGAGAAGTGGCCGTATAAAAACTTTAAAAGCTATATAGAAAACAAACAAAGGAAACAGCAGGAGTGGTGTGAACTCAAACAAGACAATCTAACCTTTTCCAACTCAAACTATTTTCTTTTTCTAGTTTTCCTTTTCGCCACTAATTACAACAAACTCTTTCATTTCTTCAGCTTTTCTTCACTGTTCACAATTTAAACTCCTTTTAGCTCTTGCTTTTC
Organism: Salminus brasiliensis; assembly: GCF_030463535.1. NCBI lineage: Eukaryota > Metazoa > Chordata > Actinopteri > Characiformes > Bryconidae > Salminus > Salminus brasiliensis. Next base: position 10,507,736 of record NC_132893.1, on the reverse strand, counting down.
TTCACTATTTGCAGCATGAACTCTTTTCTTTTTTAGCTCTCACATTTCTTCTCTGACTGTTCACAAATTAGAATCACTGTGTTTGGCTGGGTGTATTAATACCATGCCACACAGGTGGGTCAGGTCAGCACTGATTACCGCTTGGGATTCTGGGGCTTGGAGTTCTTTGCTCCAGCTCCACCAGCTTTCCTAGTGTGCTAGCCAGGCCCTCTGCTGGTGGCTGACGGTACACGCTGCCTGCTTACATGTATTTACCTATAACAGGAAGTTGGTTGATCCCTCTGCTCATCTTGCTCTTCATCATCCTCTTTTTCCTCTTCATCCAGGAGCTCCATGTTCATAAAGTCCTCTTTTTCAATGGTCATGCCTTCATGCCTAAACTCGTCAAGGCCTAATCACCGTCTCCTCTCCATAAGACGTGCATATTGAGCCTTGTCTCCATTCATCTCAGAATAATAAAAATAAAGAGATTACAATAAACATCAAAATAATTACATATATGTAGAATTCAATCAAAAATATTTTGTTTAGAAGTAGATAGAAGTTAATGTCCATATATATATATATATATATATATATATATATATATATATATATATATATATAAATAGCCCAGAATGACATGTTGTCCACCTATATGGTAGCATAGCGTACTTTAGTCTCTTTCAAATAAATGTAGCACGAGCAATATTTTAGAAAATGATGCAAATCTGACAAATATTCTATTGATAAAATAAAAATAAAAATATTATTTCTCCATTATAAATACAAATTTCCACAGATAAAATCTACTATGAAAATAAAAGTTAAAAATGACCCAGACTGACATGATGTCCTCTATGCTTTCTGCCTCAGCTAACTTACTTCAGCCAGTCACTTCACTGTAAAGCTAAAACAATGATATTATGATATAACTGATTTCAATATTAAATACAGATAATCTTACTCACATAAATATAATCTTACATGAATATAATCTTTTTTAAAGTTTGCTGAGCAGCTTGTTTTAACCCCAGAGCTGCAGACTGCAACAGCTCCGGTAGAGCTATATTAGCTTAGTTTAGCTGATCTTAGCTTGGTTCACTACTATTCACTTATTTGTGTAAAACTGCTGCAAACTTTACAAACTACTAAACAAACGAGACTAAAGGGAATGTGATAAACTCTCCACACGTGTTTATTTCCATCTAGATGAAGATAAATCATTCTAATGGACTCAGAGAGGAGAGCTGTGCTCCTGACTGACTGAACCTAGAGCCCGTCTCTCTAAATCAGCTCAGCTCTGCCAGAGCGGCAGCACTGATAATATCACACCTTCACCATTAAAGACCAGTTTTCTGAGCAGAAATGAGAAGTAATAAAACTAATGAACAGTTTTAACCCGATCTCACCTCCTCTGACTAACAGGCTTTCTCTCTGTGTGTGGTGATGGAGCTCCACTCTCTCCGCTGCTCTCCGTGAGTGGGAGACTCAAACCGCCTGACCAACAACATCAGTTTTCAGCCTGGATTTCAGCTGCTGGAGCAGTTCTCACATTTACACTCAGAGACTGGAGATACGAGGCTTTACACCATCGACATTACTGTTTGGAGATGTGATCGGGCAAAGCTGCTTCCCACCCTTCAGTGCTGGTCTGCAGGCTGTATAAAGCACTGAGAGCAGGTCTGTGTGTGAGGGAGCTCTGCTCTACAGACCGCCTGAAATAAAGCTCTGAACACTTTGAGAACAACTGACTTAATGTAGCCTCTTACTGCTGTGTAGCATTTTATCTAAAAGCAGCTTAATAAATCCCAAAAGGTCTGAAGTGCCACAGCCCTTCTTTATTGAACAGCAGCTGATCAGAGTATTGATCCTCTATCAGGTTCAAATAGAGGTGAAACCCTCAGTTCTGTCAGAGAGATGTTCAGCTTGATCTTCAGGCTTTGCAGTGTTTAAACTGGGCTTTTCTAATATATATGTTTTCTAGTTCTTCACTGTCTAACTCGCTCTTTCATGCTATTTTAAACAGACTATTGGTAGAAAACCTGAGGATTTGCAGTTACGACTGCATGTGAAGGTACGTAAATCATTAGAATGAATTTCCCAGTTTTTACAGTAAATGTTGTCTATTTCATTTTAAAAGAGCAAACTGTCCCTAATTAAATAGACTAAATCTTCTGCTCACAGATTTGTACTGTTTTCTAGGTCACCTTAAATGAGCTGCTCATGTAAAATCTGTAGCTTTAATAATCCTGAAGACTAGAACTGCTGAGACACTACAGACTGAAGTCTGGACATGGGGGTCAGCGCCTGTCAGGACCATGTTTATACAGTGATGCCCCGTTCTTTCAGGACATGGACCCCCCTTACGTCTTAAAAACGTAGGAGCTGAAGTAAAACGTCACTCAGAGTAGAAATACTTGAGTAAAGAAACTGTACTGAAGTAATTGTTTATTTAATGAATTACATTTACTGAGTTACTGTCCAGCACTGCATGGGATATAACATTATGCTTATCTGCTGTTTTGTTGATGAATCTGCAGGACGTGAATAAAGAGGAGCTGAGCGACAGCTACGTTACTCCTGTCCTGAAGAGAACTGTGTGCAGCAGAGAGTCCTAAACTTCTAGATGGAGGAAGTTGTTTCTTCACTCTAAAAAGCAGCTTTTCTGAGCTGCTGTCCTGCTGCTCACTGTGTCTGAGGCTTTTGCTGAAATCTGGTGAAAACTCGAGTTCATGTTTCTAGAAATCTGCCAAGAAGAAAAATGCTTTTTAATGTTCACATATTTATGTAATAAATAATGAGTTTTTACTTTGATATTTTACTATAAATTAAAAAGCGTTAAGATATGACTTGTTCTTCAAAACCTTTGTAAATATGACTGTTCAAAGAAACCTTTGATGATGTGAGTGCTGCAGTGTTCACCTTCAGCTACACCAATAACCGCTCATGTTCACATTAAAAAATAAGGAATATAAATCAGTGTTGTTTATTGCAGCTTAGTCCAAAGACTTTCATGTTCTTGAGAGAAAATAAAAATAAAACACACACACACACACACACACACACACACACACACAGTAAAGTTTGTCAGAGACGGGTTTTCAGATTTAGTGATGTGGATTTTCATGATGAACACATTTTCCTAAAGTCTTTAGGAAAGTCACGTAATTCTTTGGTTTTCAGTTTTTCAGACTCAGCACATATTTTCATAAATTCTTGTCATGTAACTTTCTTTCAGTGAAGAACTGTAAACATGCATTTTTATTTTTAATACTTAATGCACTGTTGGTCTCTAAACAAAATGACATGCCGTCCATGTGTTGAGTCAGTAAGACTTGTTCTGTTTACTAAAGAAATCTTTGAGATTAATGTAAATATTTGAATGTTTTTGATCTAAGAATATTTACATTTCACCAGAATTAGATTAGATTATGTATCAAATTATTTTAGTAAAAATACGTGACTGGACTGATTTTAGAAATATTGTATGTGTGTCATGCTGGGTCAGGGTCAGTGAACACAGGGAAACACTTGCAGGGTTGCAGGACTTTAATGATAAAACAGACACACAAAGCTAAATCAGAGGTTCAGCAATCTAGTGAACTACACTGGAAAGTAAGGAGCAGAAACACAAACCGGGTAAAGCAGCACACCTGAGACTGGGAGGAAGCTGAGCGGTATACGAGAGAACGGGACCCTAAACTAAACTAACACACTGTGAGGGGTTTGGAGGGGATACAAAAGGAATCGAGACTTATGAAGGAAACACTGTGAAGCAGAGCTTCAGAAACAACCACCAAACAAAACGGCTTCAGATAAAAACCATAAACAGAAACCAAGAACCTGAAACTACGAAGCAAGACTTCCAAAACCAGAGAGCTGGAAACGGTGACAGAAACAAACAGGAAGTACCAGAGCAGACAGAGTAACGAGGACACAGACGACAGCAGCCCGCAGAGCGCAGTGCTGCAGAGGCTGCATCAGCTCTGCTTCACCACAGCGACTGAGTGAAACGCTGCGGCTGAAGAAGCTCCAGTCTCAGCTGCTCAGAGCTGCACCAGCGAGGAGAGCCGGCCACAGAGCGCCTGACCTGCCCACTCCCACAATCCCCCGCTCCTTATTTGGACATGGGGGCGGAGTCTGGGGATCGCCCTGGGGGAGAGCCAGACAACACAAAATACAACAATACAACACAACACAACACAACACAATACAACATCAAAACACAACACAACACCACAACAACACAATACAACACCAAAACACAACATCACAACAACACAACACAATACCAAAACACAACAACACAACACCACAACACAACACCAAAACACCACACAACACAATACAACACCAAAACACATCACAACAACACAACACAATACCAAAACACAACAACACAACACCACAACACAACACCAAAACACCACACAACACAATACAACACCAAAACACAACACCACAACACAACACCACAACAACACAATACAACACCAAAACACAACACAACAACAACAACACTACAACAACACAACACCACAACACCAAAACACCACAACACAACAACACAACATTACAACACAACACAACACCATGACACAAAAAACACAACAAAACAACAACACAACCACAACACAACACCATGACACAACAACACCACAACACAACAAAACAACAACACAACACCATGACACAACAACACAATACAACACCAAAACACATCACAACAACACAACACAATACCAAAACACAACAACACAACACCACAACACAACACCAAAACACCACACAACACAATACAACACCAAAACACAACACAACACCACAACACAACACCACAACAACACAATACAACACCAAAACACAACACAACAACAACAACACTACAACAACACAACACCACAACACCAAAACACCACAACACAACATTACAACACAACACAACACCATGACACAAAAAACACAACAACACAACAAAACAACAACACAACCACAACAACACAACACCATGACACAACAACACCACAACACAACAAAACAACAACACAACACCATGACACAACAACACAACATAACACCACAACACAACACAAAATCACAAGAAAACAACACAAAACACAACACCACAACACAACACCACACCAAAACAACACAACAACACAACCCCAAAACACCATGACACAACAACACAAAGCAACACAACATGACAACACCACAACACAAAAATACAACACAAAATCACAAAACAGCAACACAACACAATACCACAACAACACAACACCACAACAAGACAACACAAATACACAAACAACACTACACAACACAACACAGCAACACCACAACACAATACCACAACATAACACCACAACACCAAAACAACAAAACACCACAAAACAAAACAACACAAAAACAACAAACCACAACAACACAACAACAACACAAAACCACAACACATCACAACACAACAACACTACACCACAACAACAACACAAAACCACAACACAACATCACAACACCACAGCAACACAACACCAAGACTGAAGACAGTTTCGACTGCCAACTAAACAAAATCTTCTACCTTGGCACTCAGGAGCCGAGCATGCAATCTTTGTGGAAGTGGTTGGAGCTACTGAAGGCTGAAATGGCAAAATTGCATCGACGGCAATGTCTGCAAACTTCCTCCATTGGAATGATGCCAGTCCTGAAACAAAATGAAACTATTAACAAAGACTATGTCCACAAAATGGAAGAAAAGTGTTCTCCACCACTTTTGAGTTTTCTGAAGCAGACTGTATGTGTTTAACATTTGATCAGATCTGCCAACACCTCCCATGTGTTTACTGTAGTCCTTTACTGCAGCTGGTTGATAGACTACTTTTCTGTCCTGTGTGGCACCATTTTTTACCATCCTAAAAACCTCTGATGGATCATTAGCATTGTGGAGAGGGATGTAACTGCTTGCATGTTCTTCTGCTGAACAACTAAGATGTTGCCATCAATTCTACACCACCTCAAATCACCACGTTAAGCTTGTCGCTCCTATTTTTTTACATCTTTGAAATCCACTGGGAATTTCTTACGATTAATCCTTCATGTCCCACATGCACCGATTCCCCACTGCTTGAGTCGGACTATAACAGTTGGTAATGTATAGAAGTTGTCAAACCAAACTGTGTGACCTTCAATTTTAAATGGCTGCACAAGGTCTTCAATTACTTAGTCAAATCAGTTATGCACCCATCAAGACTGCCTGTGTTTACATCATAGTCTAAGGTATAAACCGAATCTGAAGTTGCAATGACCCACAATTTAAAACCACAGTGAGGAGGTTTGCCCTTCATATACTGCTTTAATCCTGAGCGACCTTTTGATTTTACCATTCTCTCGTCTATGCTCAGATTTTCATCAGCCTGGAAAAGCTACTGACACTTGGTTTTGAGGTGGTCCATCAGGTAACTTCCTAAGATGATCATAGTTCTGTGGCAGGATCTACAACATGAAGGGCTGCCATCAATTCCTTGAAACAGTCACAGGAAATGAATAACTTGGCCTATGAACCCTGAAAAGATCTGGTTCCCCAATATGTAAATGAAGAGCCCAAACAACGGTAGAATTCATCTGGGGTCCCTTCTTCCCCATGCCCCATGATGGTTTGCATAAAACTGCCTATTCCATAATTTATTTATTTAATGATACTACCCCTTTTTGGGGGGCATCATTTTATAGTGCATGTAACAGATGGTGAATGTCTTTACTCAATATAAGATTGGTGAGACTGTGGCAGGGCTTGAACTTCCAACCCTGGTAATGGGAACCCAGTGCATTTCCACTGAACCACCACAGCTGTGAGAAGTGGCCGTATAAAAACTATATAAAAAGCTATATAGAAAACAAACAAAGGAAACAGCAGGAGTGGTGTGAACTCAAACAAGACAATCTAACCTTTTCCAACTCAAACTATTTTCTTTTTCTAGTTTTCCTTTTCGCCACTAATTACAACAAACTCTTTCATTTCTTCAGCTTTTCTTCACTGTTCACAATTTAAACTCCTTTTAGCTCTTGCTTTTCTTCACTATTTGCAGCATGAACTCTTTTCTTTCTTAGCTCTCACATTTCTTCTCTGACTGTTCACAAATTAGAATCACTGTGTTTAGCTGGGTGTATTAATACCATGCCACACAGGTGGGTCAAGTCAGCACTGATTACCGCTTGGGATTCTGGGGCTTGGAGTTCTTTGCTCCAGCTCCACCAGCTTTCCTAGTGTGCTAGCCAGGCCCTCTGCTGGTGGCTGACGGTACTTTGAGAACAACTGACTTAATGTAGCCTCTTACTGCTGTGTAGCATTTTGACCCTTTTTATCTAAAAGCAGCTTAATAAATCCTAAAAGGTCTGAAGTGCCACAGCCCTTCTTTATTGAACAGCAGCTGATCAGAGTATTGATCCTCTATCAGGTTCAAATAGAGGTGAAACCCTCAGTTCTGTCAGAGAGATGTTCAGCTTGATCTTCAGGCTTTGCAGTGTTTAAACTGGGCTTTTCTAATATATATGTTTTCTAGTTCTTCACTGTCTAACTCGCTCTTTCATGCTATTTTTAACAGACTATTGGTAGAAAACCTGAGGATTTGCAGTTACGACTGCATGTGAAGGTACGTAAATCATTAGAATGAATTTCCCAGTTTTTACAGTAAATGTTGTCTATTTCATTTTAAAAGAGCAAACTGTCCCTAATTAAATAGACTAAATCTTCTGCTCACAGATTTGTACTGTTTTCTAGGTCACCTTAAATGAGCTGCTCATGTAAAATCTGTAGCTTTAATAATCCTGAAGACTAGAACTGCTGAGACACTACAGACTGAAGTCTGGACATGGGGGTCAGCGCCTGTCAGGACCATGTTTATACAGTGATGCCCCGTTCTTTCAGGACATGGACCCCCCTTACGTCTTACAAACGTAGGAGCTGAAGTAAAACGTCACTCAGAATAGAAATACTTGAGTAAAGAAACTGTACTGAAGTAATTGTTTATTTAATGAATTACATTTACTGAGTTACTGTCCAGCACTGCATGGGATATAACATTATGCTTATCTGCTGTTTTGTTGATGAATCTGCAGGACGTGAATAAAGAGGAGCTGAGCGACAGCTACGTTACTCCTGTCCTGAAGAGAACTGTGTGCAGCAGAGAGTCCTAAACTTCTAGATGGAGGAAGTTGTTTCTTCACTCTAAAAAGCAGCTTTTCTGAGCTGCTGTCCTGCTGCTCACTGTGTCTGAGGCTTTTGCTGAAATCTGGTGAAAACTCGAGTTCATGTTTCTAGAAATCTGCCAAGAAGAAAAATGCTTTTTAATGTTCACATATTTATGTAATAAATAATGAGTTTTTACTTTGATATTTTACTATAAATTAAAAAGCGTTAAGATATGACTTGTTCTTCAAAACCTTTGTAAATATGACTGTTCAAAGAAACCTTTGATGATGTGAGCGCTGCAGTGTTCACCTTCAGCTACACCAATAACCGCTCATGTTCACTTTAAAAATAAGGAATATAAATCAGTGTTGTTTATTGCAGCTTAGTCCAAAGACTTTCATGTTCTTGAGAGAAAATAAAAATAAAACACACACACACACACACACACACACACACACACACACACACACACACAGTACAGTTTGTCAGAGACGGGTTTTCAGATTTAGTGATGTGGATTTTCATGATGAACACATTTTCCTAAAGTCTTTAGGAAAGTCACGTAATTCTTTGGTTTTCAGTTTTTCAGACTCAGCACATATTTTCATAAATTCTTGTCATGTAACTTTCTTTCAGTGAAGAACTGTAAACATGCATTTTTATTTTTAATACTTAATGCACTGTTGGTCTCTAAACAAAATGACATGCCGTCCATGTGTTGAGTCAGTAAGACTTGTTCTGTTTACTAAAGAAATCTTTGAGATTAATGTAAATATTTGAATGTTTTTGATCTAAGAATATTTACATTTCACCAGAATTAGATTAGATTATGTATCAAATTATTTTAGTAAAAATACGTGACTGGACTGATTTTAGTAATATTGTATGTGTGTCATGCTGGGTCAGGGTCAGTGAACACAGGGAAACACTTGCAGGGTTGCAGGACTTTAATGATAAAACAGACACACAAAGCTAAATCAGAGGTTCAGCAATCTAGTGAACTACACTGGAAAGTAAGGAGCAGAAACACAAACCGGGTAAAGCAGCACACCTGAGACTGGGAGGAAGCTGAGCGGTATACGAGAGAACGGGACCCTAAACTAAACTAACACACTGTGAGGGGTTTGGAGGGGATACAAAAGGAATCGAGACTTATGAAGGAAAAACTGTGAAGCAGAGCTTCAGAAACAACCACCAAACAAAACGGCTTCAGATAAAAACCATAAACAGAAACCAAGAACCTGAAACTACGAAGCAAGACTTCCAAAACCAGAGAGCTGGAAACGGTGACAGAAACAAACAGGAAGTACCAGAGCAGACAGAGTAACGAGGACACAGACGACAGCAGCCCGCAGAGCGCAGTGCTGCAGAGGCTGCATCAGCTCTGCTTCACCACAGCGACTGAGTGAAACGCTGCGGCTGAAGAAGCTCCAGTCTCAGCTGCTCAGAGCTGCACCAGCGAGGAGAGCCGGCCACAGAGCGCCTGACCTGCCCACTCCCACAATCCCCCGCTCCTTATTTGGACATGGGGGCGGAGTCTGGGGATCGCCCTGGGGGAGAGCCAGACAACACAAAATACAACAATACAACACAACAGCACAACACAACACAACACAATACAACACCAAAACACAATACAACACCAAAACACAACAACACAACACAACACCACAACAACACAATACAACACCAAAACACAACATCACAACAACACAACACAATACCAAAACACAACAACACAACACAACACCACTACAACCATACCATGACACAACAACACAACGCAACACAACATGACAACACCACAACACAAAAATACAACACAAAATCACAAAACAGCAACACAACACAATACCACAACAACACAACACCACAACAACACAACACAAATACACAAAACAACACTACACAACACAACACAGCAACACCACAACACAATACCACAACATAACACCACAACACCAAAACAACAAAACACCACAAAACAAAACAACACAAAAACAACAAACCACAACACAACAACAACACAAAACCACAACACATCACAACACCACAGCAACACAACACCACAACACAACACTACAACACATCAACACAACATCACAACAACACAAAAAAACACAACACCAAAACAAAATAACAACACAACACCATGACACAAAAAACACAACACAACAAAACAACAACACAACCACAACAACACAACACCATGACACAACAACACCACAACACAACAAAACAACAACACAACACCATGACACAACAACACAACACTACAACACATCAACACAACATCACAACACAAAAAAACACAACACCAAAACAAAATAACAACACAACACAACACCATGACACAAAAAACACAACAACACAACAAAACAACAACACAACCACAACAACACAACACCATGACACAACAACACCACAACACAACAAAACAACAACACAACACCATGACACAACAACACAACATAACACCACAACACAACACAACACAACACAAAATCACAAGAAAACAACACAAAACACAACACCACAACACAACACCACACCAAAACAACACAACAACACAACCCCACAACACCATGACACAACAACACAACGCAACACAACATGACAACACCACAACACAAAAATACAACACAAAATCACAAAACAGCAACACAACACAATACCACAACAACACAACACCACAACAAGACAACACAAATACACAAAACAACACTACACAACACAACACAGCAACACCACAACACAATACCACAACATAACACCACAACACCAAAACAACAAAACACCACAAAACAAAACAACACAAAAACAACAAACCACAACAATACAACAACACAAAACCACAACACATCACAACACAACAACACTACACCACAACACCACAACAACAACACAAAACCACAACACAACATCACAACACCACAGCAACACAACACCACAACACAACACTACAACACATCAACACAACATCACAACAACACAAAACAACACAACACCAAAACAAAATAACAACACAACACAACGACACAAAAACACAACAACACAACAAAACAACAACACAACACCATGACACAACAACACAACATAACACCACAACACAACACAACAACACAACACAAAATCACAAGAAAACAACACAAAACACAACACCACAACACAACACCACACTAAAACAACACAACAACACAACCCCACAACACCATGACACAACACAATGCAACACAACATCACAACAACACAAAACAACACAACACCAAAACAAAATAACAACACAACACTACCACAAAACAACAGCACAACAACACAACACCACAAAAACTACACAACACAAAACCACAACACAACAACACAAAACAATACAACACACAACAAGACAACAAAGCACCACAACACAACAACACAACACCATAACACAAGAACAACACAACACAACAACACAACACAAAAACGCAACTCAAAATCACAACACAACACCACGACACAACACCACAACACAATACAACAACACAATGCAACACATCAACACAACACAACACCAAAACACACCACGACAACACAGCACTACACCACAAAATTACACAACACAAAATATAACACAACACAACACGACAACACAACACCACAAAACACAGCATAACAACACAGAAACACAACACGACAACACAACAAGGTAATGCAAAACGACAACACAACACCACAACACAACACCACAACACCACACAACAACAGAACACCACAATAACACAACACAACACCACAACACAACAACAACACAATGCAACACAACACCAAAACACACCGCAAAATAACACCACAACACAACAACACAACACAAGAACACAACACCAAAACACAAGAACACAACACAATGCAACACATCAACACAACAACACAAAACCAAGACACAACACAATGCAACACAAAAACACAACACCACAACACAACACAACACAACACAACACCAAAACACACCACAACAAGACAACACAACACAACAATACAACACCACAACAACACAATACAAAATCACAACAACACAACCACACAACAACACAACACAAAAACACAACACAAAATCACAACACAACACAATGCAACACATCAACACAACAACACAAAATCAAAACACACCACAACACCACAACACCACAACACAACACCACAACACAACACCACAAAACAACACAACATAACATAAAAACACAACACCACAACACAACAAGACAATGCAACACAACAACACAACACCACAACACAACAGAACACCACAATAACACAACACCACAACACAACACCACAACATGACAACACAACATGACAACACATGACAACACAAAAACACAACACAACACTACAACACTAAAACAACACAACACAACACCACAAAAGAACACAACACACAACAAGACAACAAGACAACACAGCACCACAACACAACACCATAACACAAGAACAACACAACACAACAATAACACAACAACACAAAACAAAAACGCAACTCAAAATCACAGCACAACACCATGACACAACACCACAACACAATACAACAACACAATGCAACACATCAACACAACACAAAACCAAAACACACCACAACACAACACGACACCACAAAACAACACAACACAAAATATAACACAACAACACAACACCACAAAACAACACAGCATAACAACACAAAAACACAACACCACAACACAACAAGATAATGCAATACGACAACACAAAACCACAACACAACACCACACAACAACAGAACACCACAATAACACAACACAACACAACACAAAATCAAAACAACAACACAACACCACAACACAATGCAACACAACACCAAAACACACCACAAAATAACAACACAACACAACACAACACGAGAACACAACACCAAAACACAAGAACACAACACAATGCAACAAATCAACACAACAACACAAAACCAAAACACACCACAACACCACAACACAACAACACAACACAACACCACAAAACAACACAACATAACATAACACAACAACACAACACAACATGACAACACAACACAACACCACAAAACAACACAACACGACGACACAACACAACACCACAAAACAACAAGACAATGCAACTCAACAACACAACACCACAACACAACAGAACACCACAATAACACAACACAACACCACAACACAAAATCACAACACAACACCACAACACAACAACACAATACAACACATCAACACAACAACACAAAACCAAAACACACCACAAAACCACAACACAACACCACAACATGACAACAGAGCTCCACTACACAACACAAAACAACAACACAACACACTACACCACAACACAACAACGCAACAAAATAACAACACAACACAACACCACGTCACAACACAACATAACAACACAACACAAAATAACACCACACCACGACAACACAACAACACAACACCACCTAAAAAGAACACAACACAACACAAAAACACAACACACCACAACACAACAACACACCACAACACCACAACACATCAACACTACATCACAACCCCACAACACAAACCATAACAACACAACAACACAACACAAACCATAACAACACAACATCACAACACAGCACCACAACAACACAACACAACACAATGCAACACATCAACACAACAACACAACACAAAAACACAACTCAAAATCACAACACAACACCACGAAACAACACCACAACACAACACCACAACATGACAACACAACACCACAAAACAACACGACACAAAAACACAACACAACAACACAAAAACACAACACAACACAAAAACACCACAACACAATACAACACAACAACACCACAACACATCACAATAACACAACACCACAACACAACACAACAACACAACACAACAAAACAATACAACAACACCACAACACAACAACACAACACCATAACACAACAACAATATAAAACAACACAACACCATAACACAACAACAATACAAAACAACATAATGCAACACATCAACACAACAACACAAAACCAAAACACATCACAACACAACACCACAAAACAACACAACATAACAACACAAAAACAACACCACAACACAACAAGACAATGCAACACAACACCACAACAACACAACACAATGCAACACAACACAACACCACAACAACTTAATACAAAATTACAACACCACAACACAACAACACAACACAATGCAACACATCAACACAACAACACAAAACCAAAACACACCACAACACCACAACACAACATGACAACACAACACAACACAACACCACAAAACAACACAACATAACATAAAAACACAACACCACAACACAACAAGACAATGCAACACAACAACACAACACCACAACACAACACCACAATAACACAACACAACACCACAACACAACACAAAAACACAACACAAGACTAAAACACAAACACCACAAAAGAACACAACACAACACAAAATCACAACACAACACCACAACACAACAACACAATGCAACACATCAACACAACAACACAAAACCAAAACACACCACATCACCACAACACAGCACATCACGACAACACCACAACACAACACAACACAAAACCACAACACAACACCATAACAACACGACAACACAACACGACAACACAAACCATAACAACACAACACAACAACACAACACAATACAACACCACAACAAAATAACACAACACAACAACACACCACCACACAACACAACAAAATCACAACACAACACCACCACACCACATCACAACAACACAACACAAAAACACAACACAACAACAAAAAAACACAACACAACATAAGAACACAACAACACAACAGCACAATGCAACACAACACAACACCACAACACAACAACAGAACATCACAACAACACAACACCACAACACACCACCACTACACAACAACACAACACAACAACACAACAACACAACATGACACAACAAAACACCACAACACAACACAACACCATCAAACAAGAACACAACACAACAACACAACACAATACAAAAACACAACACCACAACACAACACAAAACCACAACACAACACCATAACAACACGACAACACAACACGACAACACAAACCATAACAACACAACACAACAACACAACACAATACAACACCACAACAAAATAACACAACACAACAACACACCACCACACAACACAACAAAATCACAACACAACACCACCACACCACATCACAACAACACAACACAACAAAATAACACCACAACACAGCACACCACCACAACACAACACCACAACACAACCTAAGTTAAGTGTTTGATCTTGTGTTAAACTGGTTACAGGATTTACACCTTAAGCTCTTTTACATGCTTCTCCTTTCCCAGCTTCACCTGATGAGCTCAAAAGCTGCTAAACTTCTGGACAGGGAGGGAGGTTCTAGCTAGAGAGCTCGCCCATGCTCATTACCAAGATTCTCAATCTTTCAGAAATGATTAGCTGTCCTGCACTGATTCACATCACACAGCGTTTGAGCTCGTTTAGACGCATTGTGGTGATGAACCCCCAAGTTCAAGATTCCTTCAAGATCTGTTTCATCTAGTGTTGTATGACTGAAACGCTTAGTTTGGCTGAAACAACACCACAACACAATGCAACACAACACCACAACAACACAACACAAAAACACAACTCAAAATCACAACACAACAACACCACGACACAACACAACAACACAATACCACAACAACACAACACAACAACACAAAACAACACACCACAACACCACAACAAAAAAACACAACTCAAAATCACAACACAACACCTCGACACAACACAAAAACACAACTCAAAATCACAACACAACACAACACCAAAACAACACAACAACACAAAACCACTTCACAACACAACACCACAACACAACACCACAACACAACAACATAACACAACAACATGATACAACAACATCACAACACAACACAAACACCACCAAACAAGAACACAACACAACACCACAACACAACACCATAACAACAACACAACACAAACCATAACAACACAACACCACAACAACACAGCACAGCACCACAACACAAACCATAACAACACAACACCACAACGACACCACACAACAACACAACACAAGAACACAACACAACACCACAACATAACACAACAACATGACACAACAACAACACAACACAACACCACCAAACAAGAACACAATACAAAAACACAACACAACACAACGCAAAACAACAACACAACACAACAAAACAATACAACACAACATAACAACACAACACAAAACAAAACACAACACAACACAAACATAACAACACAACACCACAACACAGCACCACAACAAAACAACAGAACAACACAACACAATGCAACACAACACCACAACACCATAACACAACAACAATCCAACACAACACAATACCGCAACACGACAACATAACACAATACAACACAACACAAAAACACAACACATCACCACAACACAACACAACAACATATCCAAACAACACAATGCAACACATTAACACAACAACACAAAACCAAAACACACCACAACACAACACGAAAACACAACACAACACCATAAAAAAACACAACACAGCACCACAACAACACAACTCAAAATAAAAAACACCATGACACAACACAATACAGGACAACAACACAATGCAACACATCAACACAACAACACAAAACCAAAACACACCACAACACGACAACACAACATGACAACACAACACAACACCACAAAACAACACAATACAGCACCACAACACAACAACACAACACAAAACACAACACAACACAACACAAACCATAACAACACAACACCACAACACAGCACCACAACAACACAACAGAACAACACAATACACCACAACACCACAACACCACAGCACCACAACACAACACAACACAACAACACACCACAACACAACAACACAACACAACACAACAACACAAAAACACAACACAACAACACAACGCAACACAAAAACACAACAACACAACACAACACGAAAACACAACAAAACCACAACACCACAACACATCACAACATTACAACAACACAACACAAAAACACAACTCAAAATCACAACACAACAACACAGCACAACACAATGCAACACATCAAAACAACACAAAACCAAACCAACACCACAAAACGTCACAACACAACATAATACCACAACAACACAAAAACACAACACAGCACCACAACAACACAACACCATAACACAACAACAATACAAAACAACACAATGCAACACATCAACACAAAACCAAAACACACCACAACACCAAAACACAACACCACAAAACAAAACAACAACACCACAACACAACTGCACAACACCACAACACAACACCATAACACAACAACAATACAACACAACAACACAACACAAACCATAACAACACAACAGCACAACACCACAACACAACTGCACAACACCACAACACAACACCATAACACAACAACAATACAACACAACAACAACCATAACAACACAACACAAAAACACAAACAACAACACAATGCAACACAACACAGCACCAAAACACAAACAACAACACAATGCAACACAACACAGAACCACAACAACACAACAGAACAACACAACACAACAACACATTGCAACACAATACCACAACACCATAACACAACAACAATCCAACACAACACAATACCGCAACACGACAACATAACACAACACAACACAAAAACACAACACATCAACACAACACCACAACACAATGCAACACATCAACACAACAACACAAAACCAAAACACACCACAACAACACAACAACACAACACAACACCAAAAAACAACACAACACAGCACCACAACAACACAACTCAAAATCACAACAACACAACACAACAACACAATGCAACACATCAACACAACAACACAAAACCAAAACCCACCACAACACAACAGGACAACACAAAAACACAACACCACAACACAACACAAAAAACACAACACAAAAACACAAAAACACAACACAACAACACAACACAAAATAACAACACAACAACACAACAACAGAACACCACAACAACACAACACAAAACACATCATGACAACAACACAACACCTCAACAACACAACACAACACCATAACACAACAACAACACAACACAACAAGAACACAACACAACAACACAACACCAAAACACCCCACAAAATAACACCACAACACCACAACACAACAATACAACTCAACAACACAATACAATAACACAACAACACAACACAACACAACACCATAACACAACAACACAACACAACATAACACAACTCCACAAAACAAACACACAACACAACATAACAACACCACAACACAAAATCACAACACAACACAGCACCACAACACAACACCACAACACAACAATACAACTCAACAACACAATACAATAACACAACAACACAACACAACACCATAACACAACAACACAACACAGCATAACACAACTCCACAAAACAAACACACAACACAACACAACATAACAACACCACAACACAAAATCACAACACAGCACCACAACACAACACAACACAACCCCAATCAGTATAAACAGGACATAACTTTAATGTGAAAATAAATTTGCAGCAGAACATTTAGAATGATTTAAAACATGAATGAAACAATTCTGAAAGGCACACTGTTAGTGAGAAGAGGCTGAAGGTGGACGTAAACGCAGGCGTTTATCTAAACAAGGAGATCAAGACCCAAACAAAGATACAAACTAGAAATAAAGCAACACTGAAAGCAACAAAGACAACAAGCAGAAACACAACAACACAAGACAGGAAGGTTGAAACAAAGGGGTACTTGTACAGAGAGACAACCAGGAACACCTGGGATTAACAAGGGGGCGTGGCTTGTGCTCAAATGCTCCCAAGTCATATGCACAACACCACGACACAACAAAACACCACAGCACAACACCACAACACCACAACACAACACAACACCACAACAACACAACACAAAAACACAACTCAAAATCACAACACAACACCATAACACAACACCACAACACAACACAACAACACAATGCAACACATCAACACAACAACACAAAACCAAAACACACCACACCACAACACGACAACACAACAAAATAACAACACAACACAACAACACAATGCAACACAACAACACAACACCATAACACAACAACAAAATAAAACAACAGAACAGTCAGAAGCAGAGTCATGCAGGGAGGTGAGGATGAGTCAATGTGAGGCTCCAGAGCAGGACAGCGGGCAGGAGGGCAGTGGAGAGCCAGGTCAGGTCAGGCAGTACCAGGATGGAGCAGTTGGCCCCGGGCTTCTCAGTACATGTGAAAGAGACAGAAAACAGAAAGGAGGGAAAACACAGAGGGTTAGGAGGAGCACAGGAAAAGGTTACAGGAGGAGGGGTGTTCAGGAGAGGTCAGATCAGACTGATGTCCGGCCTGTAAAGGAAGGAGATTAGAGAGACTGCAGAACTGATCAGGAACCTGTGAACAGAGAGCAGAACAGTCCAAACCTGTTAGTGTTCATATAAGCTACATCAGCAAGGAGAACAGTACAGTGCACTGATGGATTCTCTGAAAGCTTGAGCTTAAAGGTAAGTTTTTAATCTGGATTTAAACACAGAGAGTGTGTCTGAGTCCCGAACAGCAACAGGAGGTTTATTCCAGAGTTGAGGAGCCTGATAAGAGAAAGCTCCTCCTCCAGCGTTGATTCTCCTGAGGCGAGGAACTGACAGAAGGCCAGCGTCCTGCGAGCGAAGTGTACGTGACTGCTTGTAGGTTTAAGATGTTCCCCAAGATATTGTAGGGCCAAACCGTTTAGTGACTTATAGGTCAGAAGGAGTATTTTATAATCAGTGCAGAATTGAACTGGTAACCAGTGCAGGGACGAGAGAATGGGGCTAATAAGGTCAAATCTCTGAGCCCTAGTGAGCTCTCGAGCAGCTGCATTCTGAACTAGTTGGAGCTTTTTTTAATGGTTTACATGAACTTCCAACCAGAAGAGCTTTACAGTCATCCAATCTAGAAGTTATGAATGCTGCACCAGCTTCTCTGCGTGATGTAAGGAGAGTACATTACCCAGTTTAGCAATATTACGTAGGTGGAAGAAGGCAGTTTTAACCATGTAACAGATGTGTGCATCAAACGAGAGGACAGAGTCAGAAACAGCTCCTAGGCTTTTTACAGTGCTACTGGGTAAGACTGAGAATCCGTCTAAATCTACAGCAATATTTGCATGTTTGGATCAATAAGTAAGACCTCTCTCTGTCTTTCAGACAGGCTGTTATTTTATTAAGGTGGATAAGTAGAGCTGGGTGTCAATGAAAGTCAAGTCAATGCCATGTTTACAGATTATTTTGCCCAGCTGCAGCAAATAAAGAGTAAATACGAGTTCTCTGTTTTAGAGGACGCAGACGGTCATCATACCAAGACACTGACCTTTTCCTAATTAATGCAACATGGTCAAGATTAGAGCGGAGCACAGACAGCAGATCATCTGTGTCATGCTCAGGATCTAGAGGAGGAGATGGGCAGGAGATGGTTAAATCTGGAGGGTTATTGATAAAGACAGTAGCTGTAGAGGTTGTTATGGTACGCTTGCTCATAAAGCGAGGCTGCAGGGGGATCTCCTGGTTTAAGACTACATGTTTAGGTAGTGGTCAGAGATGGAGTCAGGCTGAGAGATGCTGACTATGCTGACTGTCTCAATACCCAGGGTCAGAACTAGGTGTGTATGGTTGCATCTCGGAGTTGGACATCTAAGATTGATTAAACCAGTTCTGAGGGGTCCTGAGTCTCCAAGTGAATATTGAAATCTCCAACATTTAAAGTCTTATCAGTAGAGAAAGCTCCCTCTGATAAGAAGTCAGTAAATTCACTCAGTAAATCTGAATAAAGTCCAGGAGGACGACAGACTGTAATAAACAGAAGAGAGAGCTGCTTTTTAGAAGCCGGGGAAGAGTCTGCCACTTTCAGACTCAGCACTAGAAACGATTTCACTTCAGAACCTGAGTTTTGGGTTTATGTCCAGAACTGGATCAGAGACCGAGGCTACTCCACTGCTGTGACCAGACCTGCGAGGAGAACTGCAGGAGTCGATTCATTCAAAGCAATGATTCATTAGGTTTAACCCCCGTTTCACAAAGACACAGTGAACTGAGGAGGTTTTCAGTAATAATCTCAGTGACAGGGACTGCTTTAGCTTCTAGAGATCCTACATTTAACAGCCCAAACTTAATGCGGGAAACACGAAGCGCTAATGTTGATTTAATCAGGTTGTTATGAGTCGAGCTTCTAAAGAAGAACCGAATCCAAACAGCGGTTCAGAGTCTCGCTCAAAATACCGGAGATCACGTGATCGCCCGAAGTGACGCTTCGCACGTCACTGAACGTAATGACGTCCAAGGCGCGTCACTTTCCCGGGAGCAACGAGCTGAATATGAACTGAAATATGAACTGAAATGAAACAGAAATGTAGAAACTGTGTGAATCTGCTGGACTTTCATTTAAAAACACAACAAAACATGCAGCAGTTTCTCTCTGAAGGTCAGGTGTTGTTTCCAAACCGACTAAAGAGAATAAAAGTGCTTGATAAAGCTCCTCCGTATTGGAGGGTTTTAACTGGAGACGATGTGAAATGAGCTCTAATAAAACACTGAAGTGTTTCTGTTTATTTCTGTGTTCAGCAGATGTTCAGTCTACATGCAGATTAAACAGGGGGATTTTTCACATCATCAAATATTATCAAACGTGACTATTTTTATTTACGAGGAGAACAAAGCAGTTACACACTCAGATCAAATACATGCAGTTAAATGTAGATAAAATGACATTCAGTGAAGAGAAGAAACACAGGCAGACATCACTGTATGGAGCTCCCGTCTCAGTCTGGACGAAGC
This sequence comes from Salminus brasiliensis, assembly GCF_030463535.1. Taxonomy (NCBI): domain Eukaryota; kingdom Metazoa; phylum Chordata; class Actinopteri; order Characiformes; family Bryconidae; genus Salminus; species Salminus brasiliensis. The sequence continues at coordinate 10,485,623 of NC_132893.1, read as the reverse complement.
TGATGAACACAAGTGAATCAGGCGATGGAGGTGTAGTGTTTTATTACAACAGCAGGTGGCGCAGTAGAGCTGAGGAGCTGAGAAGCACTTTGACTTCAACTGTGTTAAAAAGCCTCGGGCTGCTTCCAGAAACCCCCAAATTTACTGCTTTTTCCTACTGATCCTCCTCCTCTCCTCCGGGACCCGGAAACTGGGTTTGTGGCTCCATCATGCCGCCTGTCCAAAAACCGGAGGAGACGAAAGAAGCGGCTTCCAGCGGAGGAGACCCGAGAGGATCCCACCGAGGAAGAGTGTTAAAGATTTAGGAGTGAGATCACTGAGTGCTCCCAGAGACCACGGCAAATAGAGGAAGCAGCACACAAGTCCCAAACGCTCAGGAACACATCAAGGACAGGGCAAACAAACACGTGCACCATGTGCAAAGACAGACAAAGGCCAGCGTGAAACACAGGGGTAGATATACACAAGCAAGGATGAGGGCGTGGCAAGGAACGGGGTACAGGTGTGAACACTCAGGCACAGGAGGGACCAGAACTGACGAGAGACAAAAGCACGAGGCAGGGCAAAACAAGGTCAGGCTAGAACAACTGAAACGGCACAGCTAGAAATAAAACAGGCAGGGTAAGACCAGAACAGAGGAGACCAAGACAGGCGGGACAGAAACTGATTCACTGATTAGTTGTGAGCTTTTCTGTGGACAAGTTGTGATGAAAAGGAGGAAAACACTTTTCTCCAGTTTGGATCTCAGCCCCTTTTCTTCCTACAATGGAAACACACACACACACACACACACACACATATATATATATTAAACACTTTATACACTTTCATCTCCAACCATGAGGGTTATTTAGGCTGTACTCTACACACTGCACACAAACAATAACACTTTTCTACAAAACAACAACGGCTAACTGTACAGTTTATTAACAACTCAGCTGAAGGTGGCGCTATTGCAGATGTCCCCCAATAGCAGGCTTTGTGTGGACTTTTTGAACAGGATGCAGAAGTATTGGAGCAGAAATGAAAATATTGCTGCACTGATATTAAAGTAACACGAGTATTTGAGCAGCGTGAGTATAGAGCTTTCTCTCAGACTGTGTTTTAAAATGAAGGTCACACTGATGATCAATCAGAGGAAATATCTCACATACTTTAAAAATGAATCTCAGTCTAGATCATCTGAAAGGGAGAGAAAGATCATTGCTGATGTAGCTTATATGAACACTAACAGGTTTGGACTGTTCTGCTCTCTGTTCACAGGTTCCTGATCAGTTCTGCAGTCTCTCTAATCTCCTTCCTTTACAGGTCGTACATCAGTCTAATCAGACATCTCCTAAACGCATCATCATTTTCTCCTCCTGACCTGGCTCTCCACTGCCCTCCTGCCTGCTGTCCTGCTCTGGGGCCTCGCATTGACTCATCCTCACCTCACTGCATGACTCTGACTCTGACTGTTTACCTGAATGTACTTTTTCATTTCACTCACGTTTTCATCTTGTTTGGCTTGACGCCACATTTACCATATTTTTGTTCTAATTCAGTTTTGTTTTATTGTATTTATTCCTCTTTTGATTTTTGTTTTCCCTGTTTTGGGGATTTTGGGTTCCCCTTTTGAGTCTTGGTTCCTCTCAGGTTTCTTTTTCTCGACCCAAGGGAGTTTGTCCTTGCCACTGTTGCCACTGGCTTGCTCAAAAGAGGCTCTGACACATATCTCTGTAAAGCTGCTTTGTGACATTTGTTGTAAAAAGCTCTATATCAATAAAATTGAGTTGAATTGAAGTTATTGAAGTTATTGAAGTCTCCTGGTTAAAAATTGCATGTTTAGGAGTTTAGTAAGTTGGAGATAAACACTGCGTTAGCAGTTTTTCCTGTGAACCTTGATGGAACAGTGATCTAAAAACCTCAGCAGGGTTTGATTATTCTGCTAAGTGCTTATTGTGTTAAGTGTTACCACTGGCTAGCTTCCCCAGTCTCACAACCAACCAAACCATTTACCAAAACAAACCAATCAATGAGTATCAATAAACAATCATTAGAAATATACACATCAGTAATACATACATAAACAATTTTAGTTTTTTTGAAAATTAAACATGTATTTAATGTAACATTAAATAAAATGTTACATATTTCAGTACACTGTTACTATAGTAATGACAGACTTTGAGCTCAGTGTGTGAATATCTGCTTTAATTCAGATATAAATTATAATACTGTTATAATACAGAATACATTTTTCCCATAAAACAATTATATTGATATAAAAACCTGGAACTGGATAATCCACCTCCAGCACAGTGGGTTAATTATGGTCCTTACCTCGACTGCAGCCAATGGTGCTGTGCCACCTCATCGAAGGCAGAGTGTGAGGATCAAGCTGCAGCAGATAAGAGATGATGGTCCGGCATGGTTCCTCCACTGTGATCTCATCTGGATAGTCCATCACAATGAACACCTGTCCGTAGCACATTGAAATTTAATGGATGTGAACAATGTGGCGGTGGTTCACTACTCTTAGAAAGTTCCTGGGGCAGGAAATCAGACTCCTCATCTGACACGGTCATCATTTCAAAACTTTTTAGAGCCACTTACGGTACTGTTTGGATGTGGTCAGCTTAACCTGGCTGAATCTTCCTTTACTGAGGTCATCTAGCAACTTGAAGCCCTGTAAATGGAAGAAAGTTTCAATACTGTGATGATACAGAATTGATTCTGATTCCATTATTTGAAGATAAAATGAGTTCAATGGCCTGTCTCTATAAACCCGGAACTGGAACAAAGTACCTCAAGAGTTAATTTACATATCCAAGGTAAGCACTGCATACGTCCAGTGTACAGAACGAACTGCCTGAATTCAGTGACTTTCCACCGATTAACTTCCTGTAATGAATGAGGCGGTCTGGTACATTCAGTGGGCATAGATCCATTCAACCTCACAAGTTTGTCAGAAATTTCATTTTTCTGTCTAACGCCAGGTACTGGGTTCTCTGCCCAAAAACACAAGCACACATTTCACAACACCTAAACACACCAAATGCATGTAGCCTAATGCAAAAGCACTGACAAGGTATTCCAGCTGTAATAAGGGGGCTTTTGTCAAACTGGTGGTTCTCATTGTGTGCAAACTGACTGACCTCTTTATCTGTTCTTTGATTCAAAGTCTGGTACATTTAAAAGTTTTGGTACATTTTTAAAAGCTCTAGCAGGAGCATCACATGGAAATGCTTAGACGTGTCCAGTGTAGGCGTTTACCTGAAAGATAAACCCGTCATTCTGTAACTTTCCCAGCTCCTCTAGGAAGTCACTGAGGTAGTCCACTAGTGGATGAGGCTTTGACTGTCCACAGAACAGTTCACCTACAAATGGCTCCACGTTGTGGAATTTCACTCAAATAGGCCAAAACTGTGCTGCTAGACTTAAAAATGATAAGCCCATCAACATTCACTACTAAATCAACTGTGCTATCTGAATGTGTCAGGCATTAACACTGACCCAGTCTGAGGTAAATGTAGGATTCTAGGTCATAAACACATTGTCCTCCACATTTAATTTGAGCTAAACATCTGAGAGGGTTGAAAGCAGAGTGCGTCTTTGGGTAGATTGTGTCCACGATCTCTAAGAATTTCTAAAAATTAATTAACGCTGCTTTGAGTTGCCATTTTCTTTGAGGCCCATTCTGCAGGTCTGAGGCAAGGTCAGGTCCATTCCCATCTGTGCTTAAAAGCATCTGCATCTGTGTCTACTACACATTTCCCCTGACTACTACACATTTTTAGGAGAACCATAGTCTGTAGACTCTGGATGCACACTAGAATCAGAATTCAAGGTTATGTCTGGAAAATCTAGATTCATACTGGCATTAGTTTACACACTTACAGCCTCATTAACTTCATCTAGCAGATGGGGTGACGGTTCAAAAGCTGCTACAGTGCTTACTTACATTCAGCTTCTCTATCTTTTCAGATACTGTGTGCCTGAGGCCATTTGTAGTTCTGTGATTAAGAAACATTGATCCAAAAGACCCATTAAAAAGGTGTTACAGGACAATCAGGGACATGTGATGTAAGGTTAATGTATGTGTGGTTGATGGGGGTGCTTTTGTGTACTTGTGGGAGAACAGTTGCTCCCAGCTGGGTTTGAACCAGCAACCTTGCCAACAGGGGTCCAACTCCTTCCCACTGCACCACCAGCTCAGACTTAGGACAGTTAGCACTAAAACAACTGAAGAAAAGCAAATGCACCTCGCTCTCTGGAGAAGGACCTTCAACACTTAACTCAGACTCTTTTACTTATGAGCTGTTCTCTCTTCAGCTACTTCATTTTGCTTCATTTCTATTTTTACAATTTCTCTCTTTCCTTCACTTCTGTGTACCATACTGGTCACCGCTCTACAACGGTGTGACAGAGAAGTGCCATTTGCTGTGACAACCAGGTGTGTCTGGTTGGCACTGATTACCCCTAGGATCTCTGGGCATTGGAGTTCCCTTGGGTAACCGTGCCTCGCCACTGTCGCCCTCTGCTGGTAGGTGGCGGCAGACACAGCCTTAAATGCTGTGCATCCTTACAAAAGGTGCATTTAAAAATAAAATAAAATAACAATACTTAATTCTACACAAATTCACTTCCCCCAGACTTAAGACATGTTGAAGTTCTGCTTCTGTAGTTCAGCACTGAGCTACAAGTCTAACGTCACAAACAAACACTAAACAATATTAACCCAAAATCCTCTAAACCCCCTCAACCCGTTCAGACCACAGACAGGTCTTTATTCAGCCAGTAGATCTGTCAGTATAGTGCAGGACATCGTATGCCTGAGAAATAAAAACAAACAAAATCAATCTGCAGAAATCTTAGACAACACCGTGCTTGCAGAGGACTGATCTAGGATCAGTATTCATGACGCACTTAATACACATAAACACCAGTCAAGATCAGCAGTCCTGCTCCTGAGACAGTTTCAGAACACAGACCCTGATGTCTAAAAAGACCGTCCACAGCATTTGGCTCCACACTGATGTTCTGTCCATTTTTATGAGTCAATTCTGTGTCCTCGACCACACTGACGAGTCCGCACAACCTTAATGAAGACCTAGAAGCAGTTTCTCTGTTAAATTATAGACGCAAACTGTGAACAAACATCTCGGCTGATAAACTACATATTGTGTCATTATTGATAATATTAACAATTGTGTCATTTTTTTCTCCTTAAAAAGATTTGCAGTCATAAATGATTAAGGAAACATGATAAGGTGGAAAACTGCACAAACATCTGAACATTAAATGAAGCTGAGGCTGCAGTGATACTCACTGTTCACTGTTTCAGCTCTGCCGGTATGTTGTGGTACAGCAGTCTGTCCCAAGTCCAGTCAGCTCCTGAAACACAGATTTCTTAAGAAAATGATACAGTCAGCTACAGTTAATTCAGCGTCTCTGCTAATACATCTCAGTGTCTAATAAAACCCACAAACTCATGCTTACCTTGTGCTGCTAAAGCTAAAGATCCAGGTATGAGCAGGAGAGCAAATGTTGTCCTGCTCATCAACATCTAGACAAACAGCCGCTCCTGAAGCTGTTTCATTCTCGCTGCTCCGACTTAGTTTAGGAGGAGAGCTCCTTTCAGACACTGTACAACAATCCTTACTTCATTTCACAGAAACAAATGTGAGGCTGGAGGTTTTAAATTCAGCTTCTTCACACTTTAATAAGAACTGATCAAATCTGGAGGTGAAGTTTAGTGAGACATGGCTAATGCAGCTCAGCTCAGCTCTTCACTCCAGCTGATCTTCACACAGCAGGAGCAGCTCAAACAGCTCAGGGCAGAAAGCCTGTGTTGTTGGATGAAGCACTAAATAAAAGTTAGTCTTTCTTTTAGAAACGTTACTAAAAGTGTTTCAGAGAAGTTTCTGAGTGAACTCTGTACATCACCACCCGACCACCCGACCACCCACACACACCCTCACCCCCCTGTTCCCTGTGGCCAGCAGGTCTTAACGGAGCTAGCGCTAGCAGGTTAGCTCCTACAGTCGTACAGCTGCAGCACAGACACACACCTAACGATAATCCTCATATTTCAAATATTCTCTGTAGCTTTATGCTCTCATATATGGTGAAAGATCTGCTTAAAGCAGCGAGCTAACATGAACTCACCTGGCTGTATCGGAGCGTCTGTGCTGGGAGCCTCCCTGCAGGAGACGGACAGGCTGGAAGGGGCGTTAGCGGGGACTGAGCTGCAGCTTCTTCTGGGTGAAGCTGGAGCGACGATGAGGGATTATTCACTACTAAAATCTCCAGAGTTCATTATTACCATTAACATATCAAACCCACATGCTTTCATATCCCATAAACACACAGACATGCTGAAGAGACCCGTATGAAACTGTACATCCACGACTTCATTAGCATATTTTCATTAAATTGAGAAAATAAATCTCATCACCTTCACCATCATCATCATCGTCATCATCATCATCACCATCATCATCATCATTACCATCACCATCATCACCGTTACCATCATCATCATCATCATTACCATCACCACCGTCATCATCACCATCACCACCGTCATCACCATCATCATCACATCATCATCATCACCATCATCATCACCATCATCACCTTTACCATCATCATCACCATCACCACCATCATCATCACCATCATCATCATTATCATCATCATCATCATCACCATCATCACCATCATCATCACCATCACCATCACCACCATCATCATCACCATCATCATAATCACCATCATCATCACCATCATCATCACCATCATCACCTTTACCATCATCATCATCATCATCATTACCATCATCATCATCATCATCACCATCATCATCATCACCTTTACCATCATCATCATCATCATCATCATTACCATTATCATCATCATCACCATCACCACCATCATCATCATCACCATCACCATCACCATCACCATCATCACCATCACCATCACCATCACCATCATCACCATCATCACCATCATCATCATCATCATCACCATCACCATCACCCTCACCATCATCACCATCATCATTATCATCATCATCATCATCATCATCCTCTGTGTAATTGTATCTTTTCTAGGTCTGAAGATAAATTATCATGATGCAACATTTGGAGTTTGTATGTTGATCCCATGTTTAGTCGTGAAGCAGTTTCTTAAAAATGTTAGTTTTAGCATTTTATATGGTGTGTATGTGTGTGTGTGTGTGAGTGTGTGTGTGTGTGTGTGTGTGTGTGTGTGTGAGTGTGTGTGTGTGTGTGTGTGTGTCCGGTTACAGTGTAAAAACAGTGTAAAAACTGTGTTGGCTTTTTAACACAGTTGAAGTCAAAGTGCTTCTCAGCTCCTCAGCTCTACTGCGCCACCTGCTGTTGTAATAAAACACTACACCTCCATCGCCTGATTCACTTGTGTTCATCAGCTTCGTCCAGACTGAGACGGGAGCTCCATACAGTGATGTCTGCCTGCGTTTCTTCTCTTCACTGAATGTCATTTTATCTACATTTAACTGCATGTATTTGATCTGAGTGTGTAACTGCTTTGTTCTCCTCGTAAATAAAAATAGTCACGTTTGATAATATTTGATGATGTGAAAAATCCCCCTGTTTAATCTGCATGTAGACTGAACATCTGCTGAACACAGAAATAAACAGAAACACTTCAGTGTTTTATTAGAGCTCATTTCACATCGTCTCCAGTTAAAACCCTCCAATACGGAGGAGCTTTATCAAGCACTTTTATTCTCTTTAGTCGGTTTGGAAACAACACCTGACCTTCAGAGAGAAACTGCTGCATGTTTTGTTGTGTTTTTAAATGAAAGTCCAGCAGATTCTCACAGTTTCTACATTTCTATTTCATTTCAGTTTATTTTCATAAAGTGGAGCAGAAGTAATTCACTATGGAAAATGATTTTAGCGGCATTATGAGGGAAACGTCAGCCACGCTGCTTAAGGCCGGTCTCCTCACTGCTGCTACTGGGCTGCATCCAGAAACCCCCAAACCTCCTCCTCTCCTCCGAGACCCGGAAACTGGGTTTGTGGCTCCATCATGCCGCCTCTCCAAAAATAACCTGCATCTTTATTCATGTCGGACTCAGGGTGCCTGGTTTACAGGACAATTCACAGAGACTTAGGCCTGGAGAATAAGGATTCTCCTGAGCAAATGACCAGAAAATGGGACAACTTCAATATATATAAGGTGCATGTCATGTTCCACATAATGGTAATGACTGTAGGTATAAGGGCTTGCACTAGTGTCTGTTATGTTACATCGTCCTAACCAGAAAAACAGTGTTTAGAAAGTGTGTTTTCAGAGATTCCCAACTTTTCACTGGTGCTGGGCAAAGTGTGAGCACAGAATGATGAGGTATCTTTTCTGTACGAGCAGCTAATAGGGACAACACTGTACCATCACATGTATGTCTTTTAGGAGCTAAGAAGTCCCCCTACAGGGATGGACACTGAGCAGGGTGAGGCCACAGCAACCACATGGCGCTGGTTTGGGGCAGTGCATGTCATCCTGGGAGGCAAACCTTCAGTGGCCTCAACAAGTAAAGGCTCAGACACAGAGGGGGCCTACAAAGGGGAAGATGACGCGCCCTCCTGTGCCAAGTCCGACCCTGTGAGCCAGTCAGTCCCCTCCACCAGCAGGAGTGCCTCCTGTCCCCCCTCAGGAAGTCCAGCAGCTAAAAGGAGAAGGCGTACTGACTCTGCAGAGGTGCTGGAGTTTCTGAGAGAGGAAGCTGCCAGAGCTCAACGAGAGGAGGCTCAACATGAACACTTCTGTCCTTGTTTAAAAAAGATTGAAAAAAGTTATTTGGTGAATATTTTATTTGTGTACATAAAAATATTAATCCTTCAAATGAAATCTGATCTGTGTCTGTCTTTTCCTCTTTTGGGTCCATTACTGTCAAATGAAGTGAACTCCCACACTGTGGCCTCATTCTCAGAGCCCTGCTTTACACCCTATTAAAAATCTCTGGAGAGCCCTGAGAATAGCTGTCCACCGACGTCCCCATCCAACCTTACGGAGAGGATCTGCAGAGAAGAAAGGACGAAAATCCCCAAATCCAGGTGAGCAAACCTTGCTGCATCATACCCAAGAAGACTGGAGGCTGTAATCACTGCCAAAGGAGCTTCAACTAAGTACTAAGTAAAGGGTCTGAATACTTATGTCACTGCAACATTTTAGTTTTGCAGAAATTTATTAGAAAACTCTGTTTTCACTTTGTCATTGCGGGATAAACATGGTGCCAGTGTCTAAAGCTGTATATTTTCCTTCATAATGCCACTTTTATTAAAGATTTATGTTTCCTGATTAAGATTATATTAATAAAATGCCAGAGAAAGAAAAACTATTCCCAGCAACACTCAGTATAGAAACAATTTTCCTTTATATCTGTAATTATTTACAGTTATTAATTTGAGTTACTTTTAATAATCTTTTAAATAGTTGTAAACACTGTTTTCTAGTTTATCATTTTCAGTTTAGAGAGTCAGAAATATTTGTATTCAGGTTTAGGAGGGACTTTTATTTTGACAGGATTTCGTTCGCTACTCTGTCCAAGTGTTGCTAGCTTCACACTGCTAGCTCGTTGCTCGGGTCTGCAGCGGGACCGGGGAACTGACGCGCCTTGAAACGTGATTGCGTAACGAAGCGTCACTTCCGGCGTTCACGTGATCTCCGGTATGTTTGCGCGCGTGTTTGGACGCGGTTCTGCTTTAGAAGCTCGAGCTGTGATTCTTCACAGAGCGTCGAGCGACCGGCCCTCCTTTACAGCCTTTACTCTCAGCTCTGTCTCCTTCCTCTGAGACAGCTGCTGTGGTCCTGGAGCTCTCCGCTCCCTGTGCTGCTGTACAGCTCTCTGTCTCACGGAGGGTCGTCGTCTCCTCTCCCGCACCGGAGAGGGCCTGTGGGGGCGTCCGCGTGGCCTTGAAAAAGCCGAGGACTCCTCCAACTCCACCGCCGGTTTTCAGCTCTGCTGACCGGTTCGAGGTCCTCGGAGCCCAAAGAGGAACCACGGTCTCCTGTTTTCCAGCTGCCCGTGTGCTGGACGTCGCCGGGTGGGTTCCCTTGGCGCTATTCTCGGCCCGACGCGGAGGTCCTGAAGGAGCCCTGCCGCTTCAGAAAAACCCAGACGAGAGGATCATCGTCTTCAGCCCCCTGCCCTCCTACCGACGAGTGAGCGAGCCGCTCCCCCAGCTCCTCTCGCTCCACTGCTGCTGCGGGACAGGTCCGTCCACGCTGACTGTGGAGAGAACTGGGAGAGCTTTCGGCTGTGTCCGGTCCTCTACCGCAGAGATGAGCTCCACCCGGTCCGGTCTGGGTCCGGCGTTCAGGTTAGTGAGCTGGACAGTGGGCAGGTGAGTGATTTACATGATTTACTGGATTTAATCATCATTTATTCTGTCATTTCTCTGCTTGTTTTAAACAGTAATAAATCAGTGTCCCTCTCATAGTGTCTCAGACTAACCCTGCAGTATGGAGACTGTCTGTCCTCCACATGGTTTATAACTGGAGCTTCAGAAAATCTGCTTTAAAAATCTTATTAGAATTGATATCAATTATTTTGCTACACCATCATTTAATACTACTGCTCTTAATGATATTCAGGGATTGTGCTGCTGCTGCCTCCATCCTAAGAGTAGGAAAACTGGTAAATGATCATGGACCCAGATTATCAGTGTTATCCTCCTGATTTCAGTGTAAAGCCATTTTCATCTAGAGAACGTTTCTGCTCCATCTACAGTTTTTAATCTTAGACCCTCCTTCCCCTCACTGCATGCTCAGCTTCTGGGAGAGGGGTCAGAGTAAATGTGTCATATTCAATGAGGGAAGTCCTCTCCTCTTTCATAGCCTCAACCCAGAATGTTGATTTAGCTGAATCTCTCTAAAGCTCTGTGGTTCGTTACAGACCCTGTAGCAGTAGTCAGTGTTGGTCAGTGTCTGATCTCCAATATCTGAATCAATCAGCTAAGTACTGGGGTACTTTCCTCTCTCTCTTTGGAGAGTGTGTACTATCACTCAGTAGCTTTTATGATTTCATCCTTAGTTTTAGGAAGTTCAGACTGCACCTGAGTAATCCTCAGTAAACGCCAGAGTGGATCTACAACCCTCTTTTGGACACTGGATCTATAGGAGCAGCTAGGTCAGTATGTACTAGTTCAAGTACTGCTTTTGCTCGAGCATCAGGTTCTGTTTCTACTCTGAGCAGATTTCTCTTGTCTGCAGACTTCACAGTTCACTGAAGTTCATCATTTCCTCTCCTGCACCTGAGAGGGCCTGGAAATGTCAGTGTGGCTGGGAAAAGTCTGGACGTCGCCAGGTGGCTTTGGCACCATCGTTCTCCACTATTCTCCATCTGATGCAGCGTGGCCCTGAAGAAGCACTGCCGTACTCTTCTGTACTGTGTTCGGGGGAAAAAAACAGACACCAGGATCATCGCCTTCGGGCCACTGCTGGTTGCGGGACAGGTCCGTCCTAACACAGAGAGGGTCCATTGTTCTCTCCGGGAACATCAAGAAGGTGCCAGGACTGACTGGCCCTTCCCAGTCACACTGTCAGGTTAGTGAACTGCATAGTTGGCAGGTAAGTGATTTACATGATTTACTTGATTCTACCCATTTATTCTATCACTTTTCTGCTTGTATTAAAAAGTAATATCAGTGTCACTCATAGTATTTCAGACATCCTGCAGTATTGAGACTGTCATGGTTTGTAATTGTAACGTCTGAAAATCTGCTTTAAAAATATTATTAGATTTTGTAGGGACCAGTGGTGGCTGAAGGGGCCAGTGGTGGCTCAGCGTTTAGAGCTCCTGGCTATTTGACAGCGTTGTGTGTTCGATCCCTGGGCTCGGCAAACTGCCACTCTTGAGCAAGACCTTTACGTACTTTTGCCCACCACTCCAGGCACGTGTGTGTTCACAGCACAGCTGGGTTACAGAGGGAAGCCAAATTCCATCAGTCAAAAAATGTCAAATGGTGAATCTGGTGTTCTTGTCTTGTACGTTTTGTTACTTTGAAACAATGCGCAGAGAAGCAAATCCCACTATCACAGTTTTGGAGGTTCCACCGAGATCCCAATATTCCTCTGGGTCCAGAGTTTTCAGAGACAGGATCAGAAACAGACAGAGGCGGCCGCCGACATCCCAATGAGTGATTCTGAGTCAATTCAGGCGCTCTACTGACTCTGAAACTCTGTACCCGAGGTGACTGTAAGTAAATTAATTAGATGGCTTGTCTTACGAATTACGGGTCGCCATATTCTTAGACCTTCAGGTTACTTTAACCCGGATCCCTTTTGATATTTTAATTTTCATATTTGTTTTAGACCATTGACTTTTTGACGTGATCCGGACTCAAAGGACTAAGATGTCCAAAGCAGCAAAGAAACACTTAGAAATTTCAGTACCCCTATCCGTCAGTAGGGACGCAATCCTAACAGTGGATGTTTCAGGCTTACCACTCACAGAACATTTCTGCAGTCCTTTGAAGGTGAAATTGGGTAATAGAACAGTAAAACACTGGTTTATAGTCTCCACGCATTGCCCTGTGAATTTACTAGGACGTGACTTAGTGGGAGCTCTCAGTCTAAACCTACAATGTACAGATTCAGGTTTTTCTGCTGCTGGTCCTAGTATAGGGAGATTTCCACTTCTAATAGACCCAGTAGAATATTCTTGATCTGACAGAGCAGAGAACCTGATGAGTCACATGGAGCTCTGTCAAAGGTTGAATGGGGAAATACTTCGTTTTTACATGTTTTATTTGTCTCCAGAAGGTGTTGACAGTGTATATGAACATATCATGGTACAAAAGCTACCAGCTGAAACAATCAGTATCTTACAGTGGTATGAAAACGTTTGGGCACTCCTGATAATTTTGATGATTTTCCTTTATTAATCATTGGTTATTCTGATAAGTTCAGTTAAATATATCATAAAGCAGATGAACACAGTGATATTTGAGAAGAGAAATGAAGTTTATAGGATTAATAGAAAGTGTGCAATAATTATTCAATCAAAATTAGGCAGGTGCATAAATTTGGGCACCCCAACAGAAAAATGACGTCAATATGTAGTAGATCCTCCTTTTGCAGAAATAACAGCCTCTAAACGCTTCCTATAGCTTCCAATGAGAGTCTGGATTCTGGTTGAAAGTATTTTGGAAGGTGTTTTCTTCTTTACAAAATGCAACGTTGCTAAACTCTGCAGCATACTATCCCAGGGGGATTCTGAGAAGCTGGTGCACACATTCAGAACCTCAAGGCTGGACTACTGCAGTGCTGTAGGCTGGAAGTTCAGGTAAATCTCTTCATAAGCTCCAGCTTGTTCAGAATGCTGCTGCCAGGGTACGAACTAGAGCTAGGAAATCTGATCATATTAGTCCAGTTCTTTCATCCTTACACTGGTTACCTGTTAAATTCAGTACAGATCATAAAATACTTCTAAAATATTAATCTCTCAATGGTCTTGACCCCACATTATCTGGAGGAACTTCTTACACCTTACATCCCTCCACGTACACTCCGCTCACAAGATGCTGGCCTATTATCAGTCCCACGTATTAGAAAAAACAGTGCAGGAGGAAGAGCGTTCTTTTACAAAGCCCCCAACTTTGGAACAACCTCCCTTGAGCAAGGCCCTTTACCCTCTCTGCTCCCTAGGTGCTGGAGTGGGCTGCCCACCACTCTGGGTATGTGTGTACTTACTGCCCCTAGTTCGTGTGTGTGTGTGTGTGTGTGTGTGTGTGTGTGTGTGTGTGTGTGTGTGTGTGTGTGTGTGTTCGTTCACTACCACAGATGAGTTAAATGCGGAGGACACATTTCGCTGTACCGTGCCAAATACGTGCACCTTTACCTTTTTACCTGTTAATATCCGGGAATCAGACACACTCTCAGTCTTTAAATCTAGATGATAAACTTCTCTCTTTAACACCAGCTTTCAGAGAACTCTCCAGTTCTGTGTTCTGTCCTGCTCTGATTACATTTCACCACTGTTCTGTCCTGCTCTGATTACAGGCTTTTTATCACTATTATTGTGGTTGTATCTCTAACTATTTCTGCTACAGGTCTCTCACTAAACGTAAAGCTTGCTCTAATCTTCATCTTTTTCTCTCTCTCTCCTCATGTGCTGAGCTCCCTGTCTGGAGCTGCCCTTTTTTGGTTCCGTTCCTGCGTCTTTGTATCAGGCCTGTCCCGCTACTCAGCAGAGTTCCAACACAACCATCCTAACCCATTTCTCTCTCTCTTTTACATGTACTGAGATGCCCTGATGTCCAGTCTGGAGGTGTCCATTCGTCCATGTTCCGGAATCAGGCCTGTCCCTCTTCTCAGCATGGACTTTAACATAAACACTAAACAAATGTCCAACACCTACTTATACCCTGTTCCTACATTAGCTATAGCTCTTCATTAGCTCTCTGTCCAGCACCTACTCACACTTCTACTTCATATCCTAATGCATTTCAAAGCACAGAGAATCTCTTCATCCCTCCATGTCTGTTAGCTTAGATGTCGAGTTTTATCTGCTGGGCCTGTTTGCAGTGTTTCTTCCCTTGTATGGAAATTCTGAGATTTTCAGTCATTATATGAACCAGTGAAGGGGGTTTGGCTGTAGATCCAAATTAGTGGTGATCTGAAAACTTTCTGATGACTTCTTAATGTCGTACAGAGCTAAATTTGAATCTTTTATGGGAGCTTCTGCGAGATGGGCCGAGGCTTCTCAGCTTCACCTCCATTGCCTGAGTCACTTGTGTGTCCATAAGCTTTGTCCAAACTGAAACCGGAGCACCATACAGTGATGTCTGCCTGTGTTTGTTCTCTTAATTTAACATTAGTTTTTATGTAATGTCTGTCCGTTTATATTCAACTCATTATGCTCTGGTCTACAGTGGGACCGGGGAATTGACACGCTTGAAACGTGACTGCTTAAAACGAAGTGTCACCACCACAGCCAGTTTTCATCTCTTCCAACCTGCTTCATCCCTCAAAGACAACCCCTCAGGGCAGTGTTCTCATTGATGGAGATTCTACTGAAAACCACTTAAAAGTATTGAGCCCAAAGAGTAACACCACTGCTAACCTCCTGTTTCCCCAGATGCCGTGTCATTGACTTCGCCAGGTGGCTTTGCTTGGCACTCTGGGAGCGTGATGCCTTTGGCACAATGCTTCTCTCATGTTCTGCTCCTCCAGTTAGTGAACTGAATAGTTGGCAGGTAAGTAACTTTACATCATTTTTCCTGTTTTCATAGCCATTTATTCTGTCATTTCTCTGCTTGTATTAAAAATGAATTTGATCAGTGTCTGAACTTGTATCTGACACACAAGTAGTATTAAATTTACCACTGAACCCAGTTTTAGGTAGGAGGGGTTTTCTCTTTCCCTTTAAGTAATCTAAGAATGTGTTTTAGTGTAACTGACTGTACGACAAGGTTTTTATCAGACTCAGTTCCGAAGTCTTCCACTGGCGTTACGTTTACTGCAGGATTAAAGTGTTTCTCTACATTCCTAAGACTGACTGATCGAGTTGATTCTTTAAGTGCGGAGAATCAAATCCCACTACCACAGTTTTGGAGGTTCCGCCGAGATCCCAATATTCCTCTGGGTCCAGAGTTTTCAGAGACAGGATCAAAAACCGACAGAGGCGGCCGCCGTCATCCCAATGAGTGATTCTGAGTCAATTCAGGCGCTCTACTGACTCTGAGACTCTGTACCCGAGGTGACTGTAAGTAAATGAATTAGACCGCTTGCCTTATACGTTTAGAAGAGACGGGACGCCGTATTCTTCATTTCAGTCTCACAGTTGACTTAGCAACTTCGAATTTTAATAAATTTGGATCCCTGAAAAATTCTCTGGTTTAAACAACCCTGAGAATCTAAATATTCAGGGCATTTAATTCTGCACTGGCCACACAGACACCAGACTGTACTGTGGGTAGCAAGTGTTAGTCTTGGAATGCTGTTCTTTGTATACCACCCCTAATGTCCAAATTACTAAATTTTACTTTCATCAGTCCACAGCACCTTATTCTAAAATGAAGCTGGCTTGTCCAAATGTGCTTGAGCAGACCTCCAGCGACTCTGTTTGTGGCGTGTGCAGAAAAGGCTGCTTCTGCATTACTCTCCCATACAACCTCTCCTTGTGCAAAGTGCGTTGAGTAGTTGAACGATGCGCAGTGACTCCATCTGCAGTAAGATGATGTAGGTCTTTGGAGCTGGTCTGTGGGTTGACAGTGACTGTACTTACCATCCTTCACCTCTGCCTATCTGAGATTTTTCTTGGCCTGCCACTTCGGGCCGTAACTAGAACTGTGCCTGTGGTCTTCAGTTTCCTCACCATGTTCCTCACAGTGGAGACTGACAGCTGAAATCTGAGAGCTCCCTGTCTGGAGCTGCTTGTCTGGAGTTGCCCTCCCCACCCCCATTGGATCTATAGGAGCAGCTAGGTCAGTATGTACTAGTTCAAGTACTGCTTTTGCTCGAGCATCAGGTTCTGTTTCTACTCTGAGCAGATTTGTCTTGTCTGCAGACTTCACAGATCAGTTGATCAATCTTACCCTTGATCTTCATGCTCTCTACTGCATAATGTGAAACATCATATTTACAGTGAACAAGGATTTCATGCTGTTTGAATGTTGTAACACACTGCAACCATCAGCACTGTGATCATTGACCACATTCAGGTAATAAAGTCTATTGTACTCTTTAATGGGGAACTTGGTACCACTTTTGTGGCTGTGTCTTTATCTGAGCCAGTTGTTGTAATCCTTGTGCTCTCTGCTCACTGTTACTGCGTTTCTGTCTGTTTCTGTCTGCCTGCTCAGGTACGAGCTCTCCAGGAGGTCGTCAAGCTTGTACGGTCGATCCAGCCGCTGTTTTAGAGGCAGTCAAACTTCACTGACGAGGCTGGAGGCTGCCCGTGACTCCTCTAACGTGACCATCTTAATTCCAACACTACCGGCGCCACAGACACAGAGGGTCGTCGTCTCCACTCCCGCATCTGAGAGAGCCTGGAACTGTCTGTGTGGCTGGAAAAAGCAGAGGGCTCTTCCACCACAGCAAGTTCTCACCTCTGCTAACTGGTTCAAGGACCTCAGCTCTTCACCTGCTCCGGCACAGAGGAAGACTCCTCAGGGCGGTGTTCTCACTGTTGAAGATTCTTCTGTAAAACCCTCAAAGTATCGACCCTAAAGAGTAACGCCACGTTCTCCTTTTTACCAGGTGCTCGTGTCCTGGATGTTGCCAGGTGGCTTTGGCACCATCGTTCTCCACTGTTCTCCTCCTGAGGCAGCGTGGTCCTGAAGAAGCACTGCCGTACGCTTCTGGACACTTTTCGGGAAAAGCCAGACATCAGGATCATCGTCTTCAGCCCCCTGACCACTTATAGACCAGTGAGGGAGCCGTTTCCTCAGCTCTTCTCGCTCCACTGCTGGCTGTGGGACAGGTCCGTCTGCTCTGTCTTTGTGGACAGCTGGGAGAGCTTTTGGCTGCGTCTGGTCCTCTACCTCAGAGATGAGCTTCACCTGTGCCGCCTGGGGTCCATCGCTCTCTCCAGGAGCATCAAGAAGGTGCCAGACCAGGACTGACTGACCCTTCCCAGTCACGCTGTCAGTTTAGTGAACTGCATAGTTGGCAGGTAAGTGATTTACATGATTTACTTGATTCCACCCATTTATTCTATCACTTTTCTGCTTGTATTAAAAAGTAATATCAGTGTCACTCATAGTATTTCAGACAAATTCTGCAGTGCTGAGACGATCATGGTTTGTAATTGTAACGGAAAATCTGCTTTATAAATCTATAAATCTATATATATAAATTCTTCCATCTTTCAGAGTACAAGCAGTTCTTCATTGAATTTGGGCTGTTAAATATACAGTGTGGCAAAAAAGTATAAAGTAAGTTCTCTTACTTAGAAAGATGAGAGAGGTCTGTAATTTATCATAGGTTCATTTCAACTATGAGAGACAAAATAAAAAAAATTTAAAAAAATCCAGGAAATCACATCGTAGGATTTATGAAGAATTTATTTGTAAATTATTGTAAATAAGTTTTTCTGGACTAGTCAAGATTTCTGGCTCTCACTGACCTGAAGCTCTTCTGTCCTCCACTTGTTACCTGTATTAATGGCACCTGTTTGATTTCGTTATCTGTATAGGACACCTGTCCACAGCCTCAAACAGTCAGACTCCAAACCTCTGCTTAAGCCAGTACATGTCCAGACCCATCTGAAGTGAACCACCTTAGTTCACTAGATCTCTGTGAAACTAAATCAAGGGTGTAGGTCTGTTAATTACGTTGGTGAGGGTCATAAAATCGGTTCACACAGGGTCTCCCCTGAAGCAGAGTTTCTGTATTTATGATGAACTTAAAACTCTAACTGTAAAAATACAGGTAATTTCTGAATATGAAGTTATAAAAGCTCATACAAGTGTCCAAAGAAACACAAAGGGTATGAGAGTAAATGTAAATGACTGCAGAATTACGTTTACTGCAGGATTAAAGTGTTTCTCTACATTCCTAAGACTGACTGATCGAGTTGATTCTTTAAGCACGGAGAAGCAAATCCCACTACCACAGGTTTGGAGGTTCCACCGAGATCCAAATATTCCTCTGGGTCCAGAGTTTTCAGAGACAGGATCAAAAACCGACAGAGGCGGCCGCCGACATCCCAATGAGTGATTCTGAGTCAATTCAGGCGCTCTACTGACTCCGAGACTCTGTACCCGAGGTGACTATTCTAAATTCGTAAGGCCTAATTAATTTACACAAACAGGAGGAGACGGGACGCTGTATGCTTAGACCTTCAGGTTACTTTAACCCGAATCCCTTTTGATATTTTAATTTTAACATTCGTTTTAGGCCACTGACTTTTTGCAGCGATCCGGACTCAAAGGATGAAGATGTCCAAAGCATTGCCTTAAGATCATTTCAGTCTCACAGTGGTCTGAACTGGGAATTTCTCAGGATCCAGTTTTGTTTTAAATTCTAAGATTCTAGAAAGATTCTAAGATATTGTCTTGAAAGTTTTATTCTCAGGGTTGTTTAAAATTTTCAGGGATCCAAATTTATTACAAATTAAATTTTTAGGACATTTAATTATTCATTACTGTTCAACCTAGAGAATTTTGTAAAGGGATCTGCACTCATTTTTTTAGAAAATTGAAAGATTCTGAAGCAAGGTTTTGAAAATAAATGTTTTTCAGGGCTATTCAAATTAGACATTTTGAAGGTTCTAAGACAAGGGGGTTTATAATACCCAAAGAGTTTAGACTATACACGTGACATTAATACATAGTTATGATTAGTAGCGCTTTATTAAGGATAAAAGTATCTACTATAGATAGATATATATTTACCCCCCCCCCCCCAGCAAGCAAAACAGCTGATGGGCCTTACCATGCTCAGTGTCCTATGTCTACCTGTGACCATGTTGAATGCCTAAAATAATTGACATATAAACGCAGTAATTCTATCCTACCCATTTTCTATATATATATATTGATGCAGTTCTGCTTTTAAAACTGATTTGACACGAACAGTTGAGTCCCTACTTTATAGTCTTTAATATCAGCTGTCTTCTTTATCTGAGACAGTTGTTGTGATGCTTGTGCTCTCTGCTCCCTGTGTTACTGTACAATACTGTCTCGCTGACCGTTGTTTGCGTTTGAATGTGTTTACTCTGGAGTAACTTGGTGACCGCGGAGGAGCGAGATCTCCAGATGCTCTGCAAGGAGATCATCAAGCTTGACTGCTGCTGCTGTAGAGGCAGTCCAAACTCCAACGGAAGACGAGGCTGGAGTCTGTTCGTGACTCCTCCAACGATGGTCATCTTAAATCCAGCACTACCGACATGGCGGACACAGAGGGTTGATGTCTCCACTCCTGCACCAGAAAGGGCCTGGGGCCGTTGGCGTGGCCTGGAAAACCAGAGGGCTCCACCACCACCACAGCTGCTTTTCATCTAAATGTACTGGCGTGAGGTTATCAGTTCTTCAACTTCACCTTTTTCCTTAAAATGTTTTTTTTTTTTTTGTTTTTTTTTTTTTTTCTTCCTCCAGGAGTCCTGGACATTGCCAACTTTCTCCACTTTTCTCTACCCGATGCAGTGAGGCCCTTAAGGAGCACTGCCACACACTTCTGGACACCACTCAGAAAAAGACAGGACCCTAGATTAGGCAGCTAATTTATTTTCATTATTAACTGAATTTAATAATCATTTTTTTCTGTCATTTCTCTGCTTGTTTTAAACAGTAATAAATCAGTGTCCCTCATAGTGTCTCAGACTAACCCTGCAGTATGGAGAGACTGCCCTCCACATGGTTTATAATTAGAGCTTCAGAAAATCTGCTTTAAAAATCTTATTAGAATTGATATAAATTCTTTTGCTACACCATCATTTAATACTACTGCTCTTAACGATATTCAGGGATTGTGCTGCTGCTTCCATCCTAAGAGTAGGAAAACTGGTAAATGATCATCGACCCAGATTATCAGTGTTATCCTCCTGATTTCAGTGTAAAGCCATTTTCATCTAGATAACGTTTCTGCTCCATCTACAGTTTTTAATCTTAGACCCACCTTCCCCTCACTGCATGCTCAGCTTCTGGGAGAGGGGTCAGAGTAAATGTGTAATATTCAATGAGGGAAGTCCTCTCCTCTTTCATAGCCTCAACCCAGAATGTTGATTTAGCTGAATCTCTTTAAAGCTCTGTGGTTCGTTACAGACCCTGTAGCAGTAGTCAGTGTTGGTCAGTGTCTGATCTCCAATATCTGAATCAGTCAGCTAACACACACTCTTTGGAGAGTGTGTACTATCACTCAGTAGCTTTTATGATTTCATCCTTAGTTTTAGGAAGTTCAGACTGCACCTGAGTAATCCTCAGTAAACGCCAGAGTGGATCTACAACCCTCTTTTGGACACTGGATCTATAGGAGCAGCTAGGTCAGTATGTACTAGTTCAAGTACTGCTTTTGCTCGAGCATCAGGTTCTGTTTCTACTCTGAGCAGATTTCTCTTGTCTGCAGACTTCACAGCTCAGTGTATCAATCTTACCCTTGATCTTCATGCTCTCTACTGCATAATGTGAAACATCATAATTACATCGTTTGCGTTTCTGTCTGTGTTTAATCTCGAGGAACATGGTGACCACGGTGGAACGACCTCTCCAGACGTCGTCAAGCTTGACCGGCAGATCCAGCTGCTGTTGTAGAGGCAGTCCAAACTCACCAGACTGAAGACGAGGCTGCATGAAACTCCTTCACTTAGGCAGTCTTTATTTCAGCACCACTGGTGCTGAGGGCTCCTCCACCACCACGGTTTTCACCCCTCCTAGCCAATCAGAGGTCCTCAGATTTTCGACTTCATGTGCTCATCACAGAGGACAGCTCCTCAGGACGGTGACTGTGGAGATCTTCTGTAAAACACTTGAAGGTATCTGAGCCCAAAGAGTAACGCCACTGTCTCCTGTTTTCACAGCTAGTTTACTGTACTTCATGATTGAACATCTAAAAGCAAACATTCATCACGTTTAGCATCATATCAGACTTTGTACGTTTCAGATCCATCAACACTTTTCTAAATCATACACACCTACCCACCACTGTGTGTTCAGCTGGGAGATGGGTCGAAGGCTTCTCTGCTTTACAGCTCTACTGCGCCACCTGTTGTACAAATAAAACACTTGTGTGTTCAATAAAACACTTGTGTGTTCAATTTGGGCACCCTCAGAACCTCAAGGCTGGACTACTGCAGTGCTGTACGCTGGAAGTCCAGGTAAATCTTCATAAGCTCCAGCTTGTTCAGAATGCTGCTGCCAGGGTACGAACTAGAGCTAGGAAATCTGATCATATTAGTCCAGTTCTTTCATCCTTACACTGATTACCTGTTAAATTCAATACAGATAATAAAATACTTCTAACACATTAATCTGTCAATGGTCTGACCCCACATTATCTGGAGGAACTTCTTACACCTTACAGCCCTCCACATACACTCCGCTTGCAAGATGCTGACCTATTATCAGTCCCACGTATTAGAAAAAACAGTGCAGAAGGAGGAGCGTTCTTTTATAAAGCCCCCAACTTTGGAACAAGCTTCCTGTTAATATCCAGGTATCAGACACTCTCTCAGTCTTTAAATCTAGATGAAAAACTTCTCTCTTTACACCAGCTTTCAGAGAACTCTCCAGTTCTGTGTTCTGTCCTGCTCTGATTACATTTCACCACTGTTCTGTCCTGCTCTGATTACAGGCTTTTTATCACTATTATTGTGGTTGTGTCTCTAACTATTTCTGCTACAGGTCTCTTACTTAACGTAAAGCTTGTTCTAATCGTCATCTTTTTCTCTCTCTCCCCTCATGTCCTCAGCTCCCTGTCTGGAGCTGCTTGTCTGGAGTTGCCCTCCCCACCCCCACTGGATCTATATGAGCAGCTAGGTCAGTATGTACTAGTTCAAGTACTGCTTTTGCTCGAGCATCAGGTTCTGTTTCTACTCTGAGCAGATTTGTCTTGTCTGCAGACTTCACAGTTTAGTTTATCAATCTTACCCTTGATTTTCATGCTCTCTACTGCATAATGTGAAACATCATAATTACAGTGAACAAGGATTTAATGCTGTTTGAATATTGTAAGACGCTGCAACCATCACCACTGTGATCATTGACCACATTCAGGTAATAAAGCCTATTGTACTCTTTAATGGGGAACTTGGTACCATTTTTGTGGCTTTGTCTTTATCTGAGCCAGTTGTTGTAATCCTTGTGCTCTCTGCTCACTGTTATCGCGTTTCTGTCTGTTTCTGTCCGCCTGCTCAGGGATGAGCTCTCCAGGAGGTCGTCAAGCTTGTACGGTCGATCCAGCTGCTGTTTTAGAGGCAGTCAAACTTCGCTGACGAGGCTGGAGGCTGCCCCTGACTCCTCTAACGTGACCATCTTAATTCCAACACTACCGGCGCCACAGACACAGAGGGTCGTCGTATCCACTCCCGCATCTGAGAGAGCCTGGAACTGTCTGTGTGGCTGGAAAAAGCAGAGGGCTCTTCCACCACAGCAAGTTCTCACCTCTGCTAACTGGTTCAAGGACCTCAGCTCTTCACCTGCTCCGGCACAGAGGAAGACTCCTCAGGGCGGTGTTCTCACTGTTAAAGATTCTTCTGTAAGACCCTCAAATTATCGACCCTAAAGAGTAACACCACGTTCTCCTTTTTACCAGGTGCTCGCTTCCTGGATGTCGCCAGGTGGCTTTGGCACCATCGTTCTACACTGTTCTCCTCCTGATGCAGCGTGGTCCTGAAGAAGCACTGCCGTACGCTTCTGGACGCTTTTCGGGAAAAGCCAGACATCAGGATCATCATCTTCAGCCCCCTGACCACTTATAGACCAGTAAGGGAGCCGTTTCCTCAGCTCTTCTCGCTCCACTGCTGGCTGTGGGACAGGTTCGTCTGCTTTGTCTTTGTGGACAGCTGGGAGAGCTTTTGGCTGCGTCTGGTCCTCTACCTCAGAGATGATACTTCACCTGTGCCGCCTGGGGTCCATCGTTCTCTCCAGGAGCATCAAGAAGGTGCCAGGCCAGGACTGACTGGCCCTTCCCAGTCACACTGTCAGGTTAGTGAACTGCTTAGTTGGCAGGTGAGTGATTTACATGATTTACTTGATTCTACCCATTTATTCTATCACTTTTCTGCTTGTATTAAAAAGTAATATCAGTGTCACTCATAGTATTTCAGACAAATTCTGCAGTGTTGAGACGGTCATGGTTTGTAATTGTAACGTTGGAAAATCTGCTTTATAAATCTTATTAGAATTTATATAAATTCTTCCATCTTTCCGAGTACAAGCAGTTCTGCATTGAGTTTGGGCTGTTAAATATACAGTGGGGCAAAAAAGTATTTAGTCAGCCACTGATTGTGCAAGTTCTCTTACTTAGAAAGATATGAGAGGTCTGTAATTTATCATAGGTTCATTTCAACTATGAGAGACAAAACAAAACAAAAAAAAATCCAGGAAATCACATTGTAGGATTTATGAAGAATTTATTTGTAAATTATGGTAAGTTTTTCTGGACTAGTCAAGGTTTCTGGCTCTCACTGACCTGAAGCTCTTCTGTCCTCCACTTGTTACCTGTATTAATGGCACCTGTTTGACCTCGTTATCTGTATAGTACACCTGTGACTCCAAACCTCCAACCGAGTTGATTATTTAAGCGCAGATCAATCCCACTACCGCAGTTTTGGAGGTTCCACCAAGATCCCAATATTCCTCTGGGTCCAGAGTTTTCAGAGACAGGATCAGAAACCGACAGAGGCGGCCGCCGTCATCCCAATGAGTGATTCTGAGTCAATTCAGGCGCTCTACTGACTCTGAGACTCTGTACCCGAGGTGACTGTAAGTAAATGAATTAGACCGCTTGCCTTATACGTTTAGAAGAGACGGGACGCCGTATTCTTCATTTCAGTCTCACAGTTGACTTGGCAACTTTGAATTTTAATAAATTTGGATCCCTGAAAAATTCTCTGGTTTAAACAACCCTGAGAATCTAAATATTCAGGACATTTAATTCCGCACTGGCCACACAGACACCAGACTGTACTGTGGGTAGCAAGTGTTCTTTTTCCTCCATGTATACCACCCAGGTAAATCTCTTCATAAGCTCCAGCTTGTTCAGAATGCTGCTGCCAGGGTACGAACTAGAGCTAGGAAATCTGATCATATTAGTCCAGTTCTTTTATCCTTACACTAATTAGCTGTTAAATTCAGTACAGATCATAAAATACTTCTAAAATATTAATCTCTCAATGGTCTGACCCCACATTATCTGGAGGAACTTCTTACACCTTACAACCCTCCACGTACACTCCGCTCACAAGATGCTGGCCTATTATCAGTCCCACGTATTCAATCAGCAGCGTGGTCTTGCAGCAGTGTGCAGGGTGAACGAGCCGGTGTGACCGAGCTCTGTAGCTCCTCTGGAAGACTGAACTTTAGAAACTGCTCAAGCTGTGTGACTGTGGGTGCCTTTAATTTAGAGTCTGAGACACAAAGTAAGCTGCTGTTCATTTAGTTTGGGAATGGCTTAGTTCTGTTGCTATGCTAGCTATCTCCTTAGCAATGTAGCTTAAGTATTTACCTATGCATTACTGAATCTTCATGGTTTGTTATTTCTTCACGTTTCACGCTTCTGAGCTGTTTAAGGTTAGTATGGATGATGTAATTCTGTGGATTTGTGCTAAATTTGTGTTCTTAGTCAAGGTCCTGGTGTTTATTGAACTGCTGCTCAGATGCTGTTGCTGTTCCTCTTTTCGTCCTTGTGGGGGCGCTAAAACCCCATAGTTTAACCAGTGGAAACGGTCAGAGGCATGTTAAAGCTGGTGTCTTGCTAGAAGCTTTGAGTGGTAATTATCAGCTTTGTTTCTCCTGCCTGTTGAGCGTATACACATCTCTCTCTGAATGAAGTCATTTAGTAGCACTACGATATAGACCTGGAACCTTTCTGAACTTTTATTTAATATTGTTCATGTATTCTGTTTATTTCAGAGTCTTTATTCATCAGTCTGTTCTCAATTCTTCCTCACTTATTCATCATTCACCCATAACGCTGTCATATTTCTAATGCCCAGAACTCCATGCTTGTTGTGATGCTTGTGCTCTCTGCTCCCTGTTACTGTACAGTACTCTCTCACTGACCTTTGCGTTTCTGTCTGCGTCGTCGTCTCTTCTCCCGCACCTGAGAGGACCTGGAAGTGTCAGCGTGGCTGGGAAAAGCAGAGGACTCTTCCACCAAAGCCAGTTTTGGCCTCTGCTAACTGGTTCGAGAACTTCAGCTGTTCACCTGCTCTGTCACCGAGGACAGCTCCTCAGGGCGGTATTCTCACTGTTGGAGATTCTTCTGTAAAACACTGAAAAGTATCTACCCTAAAGAGTAATGCCACAGTCTCCTGTTTTCCAGGTGCCAGTGTCCTGGACGTCACCAGGTGGCGCCGGCACCATTGTTCTCCGTCTGATGCAGCGTGGCCCTGAAGAAGCACTGCCGTACGCTTCTGGACACTGTTCAGAAAAAGCCAGACATCAGGGTCATAGTCTTTGGCTCCCTGCCCACTTACAGACGAGTGAGAGAGAGAGCCATTTCCTCAGCTCCTCTCGCTCCACTACTGGCTGCGGGACAGGTCCGTCTGCGCTGAGTTCGTAGAGAACTGGCAGAGCTTTTAACTGTGTCCGGTCCTCCAACACAGAGATACGCTTCACCTGAGCCGCATGGGGTCCGTTGTTCTCTCCAGAAGGTGCCAGGCCAGGACTGACTGACCCTTCCCAGTCACACTGTCAGGTTGGAGAACTGCATAGTTGGCAGGTGAGTGATTTACTTGATTCCACACATTTATTCTGTCACTTTTCTGCTTGTATTAAAAAGTAATAGGTCAGTGTCACTCATAGTATTTCAGATGAATCCTGCAATATTGAGACTGTCATGGTTTGTAATTATAACATCGGAAAATCTGCTTTCTGAATTTTAAATAGTGAAATAGATTTCAGACTGGGAGCTAACCAGCCAATTAATCCTCAGTCCATATTGTCTATTTAAGTCAAGACAGGTTGCTAAGTAGTATTAAATTTACCACTGCACCCAATTTTAAGTAGGAGGGTTTTTCCTCTTTCCCTTTAAGTAACCTAAGCAGTCTTAGCCAGCACCTTTTGAACAAGATTTCAGTGTAACTGACTGTACAGCAAGGTTTTTCAGACGCAGTCCTGAAGTCTTCCTCCGGCGTTACGTTTACTGCAGGATTAAAGTGTTTCTCTACATTCCTAAGACTGACTGATCGAGTTGATTCTTTAAGCACGGAGAAGTAAATCCCACTACCGCAGTTTTGGAGGTTCCACAGAGATCCCAATATTCCTCTGGGTCCAGAGTTTTCAGAGACAGGATCAAAAACCGACAGAGGCGGCCGCCGTCATCCCAATGAGTGATTCTGAGTCCATTCAGGCGCTCTACTGACTCCGAGACTCTGTACCCGAGGTGACTGTGTAAATTAATTAGGCCTTACGAATTTAGAATAAACAGGAGGAGACGGACGCTGTATTCTTAGACCTCCAGGTTACTTTAACCCGAATCCCTTTTGATATTTTAATTTTAACATTCGTTTTAGGCCACTGACTTTTTGCAGCTATCCGGACTCAAAGGATGAAGATGTCCAAAGCATTGCCTTAAGATCATTTCAGTCTCACAGTGGTCTGAACTGGGAATTTCTCAGGATCCAGATTTGTTTTAAATTCTAAGATTCTAGAAAGATTCTAAGATATTGTCTTGAAATAGTTTTATTCTCAGGGTTGTTGAAAATTTTCAGGGATCCAAATTTATTACAAATGAAGTTTTTAGGACATTTAATTATTCATTACTGTTCAACCTAGGGAATTTTGTAAAGGGATCTCCACTTATTTTTTAGAAAATTGAAAGATTCTGAAGCAAGGTTTTGGAAATAAATGTTTTTCAGGGCTATTCAAATTAGACATTTTGAGGGTTCTAAGACAAGGGGGTTTATAATACCCAAAGAGTTTAGACTATACACGTGACATTAATACATAGTTACAGTTTTGATTAGTAGCGCTTTATTAAGCATAAAGGTATCTGCTATAGATAGAGATATATTTATCCCCCCCCCAGCAAGCAAAACAGCTGATGGGCCTTACCATGCTCAATGTCCTGTGTCTACCTGTGACCATGTTGAATGGCTAAAATAATTGACATATAAACCCAGTAATTCTATCCTATTCTATCTGCTTTTAAAACTGATTTGACACGAACAGTTGAGGGCCTACTTTATAGTCTTTAATATCAGCTGTCGTCTTTATCTGAGACAGTTGTTGTGATGCTTGTGCTCTCTGCTCCCTGTGTTACTGTACGGTACTCTGTCTCGCTGACCGTTGTTTGCGTTTGTCTGTGTTTACTCTGGAGTAACTTGGTGACCGCGGAGGAGCGAGATCTCCAGATGCTCTGCAAGGAGATCATCAAGCTTGACGGCTGCTGCTGTAGAGGCAGTCCAAACTCCAACGGAAGACGAGGCTGGAGTCTGTTCGTGACTCCTCCAACGATGGTCATCTTAAATCCAGCACTACCGGCATGGCGGACACAGAGGGTTGTTGTCTCCACTCCTGCACCAGAGAGGGCCTGGGGCCGTCGTCGTGGCCTGGAAAAGCAGAGGGCTCCTCCACCACCACAGCTGCTTTTCATCTAAATGTACTGGCGTGAGGTTATCAGTTCTTCAACTTCACCTTTTTCCTTAAAATGTTTTGTTTTTTTTTTTTCTTCCTCCAGGAGTCCTGGACATTGCCAACTTTCTCCACTTTTCTCTACCCGATGCAGTGAGGCCCTTAAGGAGCACTGCCACACACTTATGGACACCACTCGGAAAAAGACAGGACCCTAGATTAGGCAGCTGGATAGTGGGGAAAGTAATAAATCAGTGTCCCTCATAGTGTCTCAGACTAACCCTGCAGTATGGAGATTCTGTCCTTCACATGGTTTATAATTAGAGCTTCAGAAAATTTGCTTTAAAAATCTTATTAGAATTGATATAAATTATTTTACTACACCATCATTTAATACTACTGCTCTTCACGATATTCAGGGATTGTGCTGCTGCTGCCATCCTAAGTGTAGGAAAACTGGTAAATTATCCTTAACCCAGATCCTCAGTACAAGCAGTTCTGCATTGTGTTTGGGCTGTTAAATATACAGTGTGGCAAAAAAGTATTCAGTCAGCCACTGATTGCAAGTTCTCTTACTTAGAAAGATGAGAGAGGTCTGTAATTTTCATTAAAAAAAAAACAGGAAATCACATTGTAGGATTTTTAAAGAATGTATTTGTAAATTATGGTGGAAAATAAGTATTTGGTCACCCACAAACAAGATTTCTGGCTCTCACAGACCTGTAACTTCTTTAAGATGCTCTCTCTGTGAAACTAAATCAAGGGTGTAGGTCTGTTTATTACATTGGTGGGGGTCATAAAATCAGTTCACACAGAGTCTCCTGGAAGCTGAGTGTTTCTGTATTTATGATGAACTTAAATCTCTAACTGTAAAAATACAGGTAATTTCTGAATATGAAGTTATAAAAGCTCATACAAGTGTCCAAAGAAACACAAAGGGTAAGAGAGTAAATGTAAATGACTGCAGAATTTTAAATGGTGAAATAGATTTCAGACTGGGTGCTAACCAGCCAATTAATCCTCAGAGTCCATATTGTCTATTTAAGTTCCAGCAAGATCCCAATATTCCTCTGGGTCCAGAGTTTTCAGAGACAGGATCAGAAACGGACAGAGGCGGCCGCCGTCATCCCAATGAGTGATTCTGAGTCAATTCAGGCGCTCTACTGACTCCGACACTCTGTACCCGAGGTGACTAAGTAAATTAATTAGACCGCTTGCCTTACGAATTTAGAATAAACGGGAGGAGACGAGACGCCGTATTCTTAGACCTTCAGGTTACTTTAACCCGGATCCCTTTTGATATTTTAATTTTCAAATGTGTTTTTCTACCACTGACCTTTTGCAGTGATCCGGACTGAAAGGACGAAGATGTCCAAAGCCTTAAAATAATTTCAGTCTCACAGAATTTTCCAATTGAAAACAAATCTGGATCCCAGTGAAGACAACTAAGATATTGTCTTGGAATATGTTGATTCTCAGTGTTGTTTAAAGCAGAGAATTTTTCAGGGATCCAAATTTAGTTTGTAGCCAAGTGAGAATAATGAGACTGAAACTAATGACTTACCAGTTTTTGTTGATATTCCAAAACATTTCTGGTCTCAGAATGAATGATATTGGGTCAATAAAGGGGGCATCTCTGGTTAAAGTGCTGCAAGCAAAACAGCTGATAGGCCTCATCATGCTCAATGTCCCATGTCCCAGGAAGCAGAAGAAGGGTTATCCACAATGATCAATTCCCTTTTGGAAAATGAAACCATGGTTGCATGTGAATCTTCACTGGGGAATAGCCCTCTGAGAAAAGCCCTGCTGTGAATTCATTCTCAGATCAGGTGGCTAGAAACAGCTATGTCAGGAAATGCAGTAGTGCTTCAGATGGTTTCCACAACATCACAACAGCAGTGTAAGAAAAATGAGGATGTGTACGATGTGGATATTTCAGACTTGACATATCTTCATCATCAAATGATGAAATTGTTTTGCAGCAGTCTGATGATCAGATATTAATATTGTCTGATACTCACAAGTACTCACTAAAGGAAGGATTGTTTTTGTCTAAAAAAAGAATCAGTTCAGGAGTGTGTCTTATTCTCTCCTGTATCAGCTCTGTCTTCATCTGAGACTGTTGTTGTGATGCTTGTGCTCTCTGCTCCCTGTGTTATTGTACAGTACTGTCTCACTGATCGTCGTTTGCGTTGCTCTGTGTTTTACTCTGGAGGTACTTGGTGACCGCGGAGGAGTGAGATCTCCAGGCGCTCTGCAAGGAGGTCATCAAGCTTTACTGCTATTGTTGTAGAGGCAGTCCAGACTCCACCAACGGAAGACGAGTCTGGAGACTCCTCTAACGCTGGCCATCTTAAATCCAGCCCTACCAACGTAGCGGACACAGAGGGTTATCATCTCCACTCCCGCAAGTTCAAGATTCCTTCAAGATCTGTTTCATCAAGTTTTGTATGGCTGAAACAGTTAGTGCTGCCATCTGGTGACCAGTTTGTGTCTTGTTTCTCCTCTCTCTCTCTCCCTCTCTCCCTCTCTCCCTCTCTCTCTCTCTCTCTCTCTCTCTCTCTCTCTCTCTCTCTCTCTCTCTCTCTCTCTCTCTCTCTCTCTCTCTCTCTCTCTCTCTCTGCCGGTGACGTTGATCCAGCTGGTAATTGTGTTATTAGCTGGTAATTGTGTTATTTTCCTATAAATATGGTGATGGTCAGTAGTCTAGCTCTGGTCACATCAGTGTCGGGGTGAGGGTCATTTATTTGTTTATTATTATTATTTGTCTTTTCTGCTGTGTTATATGAGGGAGGAGGTAAGACCGCTGTGTTTAGTGTTTTTCTTTTTCTAGGTTATTTAGTAAGATGGGATGTGCGGTTCTGTTTATTTTGGTCTTCTCTCACGCTGAAGTTTTATGATGTTGACCGTTGTTTGTTTGTGTTGAAAATAATAAAAGATTTCACTTGAGGATCAGATCTGTTGTGCTGGTTCCTTTATTTCTCTCCCCAAAGCTCTAGACCTCAACTTCACTATATTATAAACGGTGTGATGAACAGGGTCAGAAGTTCACTTTTAATGTTGTAAATAAATCAGCCCAGGTTTCAGAAAGCAGTTGTAGCTAATCTACGGCTGTCAGTGGGCTTTAAGTTATATGTTGAGGTGATAAACTAAAGCAGTAATTAATGCTGTTTAATGTAGAAGGAGTTTTCTAATGAACCTAAATGAGCATCTCTTACCAGCCTCAATGATCCACAGCCTCCTACCCTGCTACCTTTGGTGCAGTTCTGTGACTCTTAATTGTAGAAGTAACACGGTCGGTCCTTTCTTAAATAAAAGGTTCAGGAGAAAAAAGATACAAGTGAAACTTTCAGAAACTGGGTGTGAAGAGCCGACAATTATCATTCCCTGAAACATGCCAGCAGTCACTGTCCATCAGTTTGCTGGTCAGGTTAAAATGTGCAGTGCTGTGAGTCCAGAAGCAGGATCGGGATCTTCATTTTAGACCAAGTCCATTTACACTGACGTTCCCACAGCTCTGAATGTCTGCTTTTGTAGAAGTTCATCAGTTTAACCTGGAAAGCACAATCCTGCTCACGTCTTTCCCACTGTGGTACAGAACAGAAAACACACACAGATATCATGGCTGATGCTCTCTGATGAGGAACCAAGACTGAAAGGGGGAACCCATCCTCCTCCAGTCGACACTGGATCATAATAAAAATCAAAACAGGAATAAAAACAATAACTAAACAAAAAGGTCAATTTTGCATCAAGACAAACAAGATGAGAATGTGAGTGAGAGAGATAAAGTCCATGCAGGTAAACAGTCAGAAGCAGAGTCATGCAGGGAGGTGAGGATGAGTCAATGTGAGGCTCCAGAGCAGGACAGCGGGCAGGAGGGCAGTGGAGAGCCAGGTCAGGTCAGGCGGTACCAGGATGGAGCAGTTGGCCCCGGGCTTCTCAGTACATGTGAAAGAGACAGAAAACAGAAAGGAGGGAAAACACAGAGGGTTAGGAGGAGCACAGGAAAAGGTTACAGGAGAGGTCAGATCAGACTGATGTCCGGCCTGTAAAGGAAGTAGATTAGTGTGCTAGTGAGCTCTCTAGCAGCTGCGTTCTGAACTAGTTGGAGCTTTTTTTTTTAATGGTTTACATGAACTTCCAACCAGAAGAGCTTTACAGTCATCCAATCTAGAAGTTATGAATGCTGCACCAGCTTCTCTGCGTGATGTAAGGAGAGTACATTACCCAGTTTAGCAATATTACGTAGGTGGAAGAAGGCAGTTTTAACCATGTAACAGATGTGTGCATCAAACGAGAGGACAGAGTCAGAAACAGCTCCTAGGCTTTTTACAGTGCTACTGGGTAAGACTGAGAATCCGTCTAAATCTACAGCAATATTTGCATGTTTGGATCAATAAGTAAGACCTCTCTCTGTCTTTCAGACAGTCTGTTATTTTATTAAGGTGGATAAGTAGAGCTGGGTGGCAATGAAAGAAGATATTTTTCCTACTGATCCTCCTCCTCTCCTCCGGGACCCGGAAACTGGGTTTGTGGCTCCATCATGCCGCCTGTCCAAAAACCGGAGGATAAAGATTTAGGAGTGAGATCACTGAGTGCTCCCAGAGACCACGGCAAATAGAGGAAGCAGCACACAAGTCCTAAACGCTCAGATTCACTAATATTACTGATCTGATCCAATGAGCAGTAAAGCAGTCCTAGAAATGTAGAGTTTAGAGAGACGAACCCGCTCCCCTGCTTCTCTACACCTGGCTTATTTACTGGAACTGAGCTGAAATGATCTTTATTCAGTGAACAACCGCAAGCACTGTCTGTTCAGTTCAGCTTTATTAATCACCCTATTTCTAACAAGCTGTTCTCATTATATATATTTTTACTTGGGGACAGATGAGGACACTGAACCCCTCATAAGGCAGCTAATAGGGACAACACTGTACCATCACATGTATGTCTTTTAGGAGCTAAGACGTCCCCCTACAGGGATGGACACTGAGCAGGGTGAGGCCACAGCAACCACATGGCGCTGGTTTGGGGCAGTGCATGCCATCCTGGGAGGCAAACCTTCAGTGGCCTCAACCAGTAAAGGCTCAGACACAGAGGGGGCCTACAAAGGGGAAGATGACGCGCCCTCCTGTGCCAAGTCCGACCCTGTGAGCCAGTCAGTCCCCTCCACCAGCAGGAGTGCCTCCTGTCCCCCCTCAGGAAGTCCAGCAGCTAAAAGGAGAAGGCGTACTGACTCTGCAGAGGTGCTGGAGTTTCTGAGAGAGGAAGCTGCCAGAGCTCAACGAGAGGAGGCTCAACATGAACACTTCTGTCCTTGTTTAAAAAAGATTGAAAGAATGTGAGGAGTTATTTGATGAATATTTTATTTGTGTACATAAAATATTTTTAGTTAATCCTTCAAATGAAATCTGATCTGTGTCTGTCTTTTCCTCTTTTGGGTCCATTACTGTCAAATGAAGTGAACTCCCACACTGTGGCCTCATTCTCAGTAGATTAGATATTTCAAGTTAAATAAGCTTGAATAATTATCACACAACTCTTAAATGAAGGAGTCTGGAATAAGCAGCACTCTTCCTAGCGCTGACCTCCCACCAAACTAAGTAATCAGGGGAGAAGGGCCTTGGTAAGAGAGGTGACCAAGAACCCAAACGGTCACTCTGGTTCAAAAAGATCCAGTTTACAGAAACGTCCAGAAGCGCAACCATCACTGCAGCTCTCCACCAATCTGGGCTTTATGGCAGAGTGGTCAGATACAGTAGAGCCCCTAAAGGACCCTCAGACTATAAGAAACAAGGTTCTCTGGTCTGATGCAACCAGGATTGAACTTTTTGGCCTCAGTTCTAAGAGTCATGTCTGGTGGAAACCAGTTCCTGCTCCTCACCTGCCCAACACCATTCTTTCAGTGAAGCTTCAGGCTGTGGGGGTATTTTTCAGGGTCTGGGACAGGGAGACTGGGTCAGGGTTGAGGGAAAGCTGAATGGAGTACAGATATATTCTTAAAGGAAACCTGGTCCAGAGCACTCAGGACCTCAGACGGGGCAAAGGATCACCTTCCAACGAGACAGTGACTCAACACAACACAGGAGTGGCTTAGAGACGACCCTGTGAATGCTCCTGAGTGGACAACTAGAGCCCTGCTTTACACCCTATTAAAATCTTTGAAGAGCCCTGAGAATAGCTGTCCACCGACGCCCTCATCCAACCTTACGGAGAGGATCTGCAGAGAAGAAAGGCCGAAAATCCCCAAATCCAGGTGAGCAAACCTTGCGGCATCATACCCAAGAAGACTGGAGGCTGTAATCACTGCCAAAGGTGCTTCACCTAAGTACTAAGTAAAGGGTCTGAATACTTATGTCACTGCAACATTTTAGTTTTTCTTTTTTTAAGTAAATTTGCAGAAATTTATTAGAAAACTCTGTTTTCACTTTGTCATTGCGGGATAAACATGGTGCCAGTGTCTAAAGCTGTATATTTTCCTTCATAATGCCACTTTTATTAAAGATTTATGTTTCCTGATTAAGATTATATTAATAAAATGCCAGAGAAAAAACTTTTAATAATCTTTTAAATACTGTTTTCTTAAACTAGTTTATCATTTTCAGTTTAGAGAGTCAGAAATATTTGTATTCAGGTTTAGGAGGGACTTTTATTTTGACAGGATTTCGTTCGCTACTCTGTCCAAGTGTTGCTAGCTTCACACTGCTAGCTCGTTGCTCGGGTCTGCAGCGGGACCGGGGAACCGACGCGCCTTGAAACGTGATTGCGTAACGAAGCGTCACTTCCGGCGTTCACGTGATCTCCGGTATGTTTGCGCGC
Organism: Salminus brasiliensis; assembly: GCF_030463535.1. NCBI lineage: Eukaryota > Metazoa > Chordata > Actinopteri > Characiformes > Bryconidae > Salminus > Salminus brasiliensis. The sequence continues at coordinate 10,450,587 of NC_132893.1, read as the reverse complement.
GTGTTTGGACGCGCTTCTGCTTTAGAAGCTCGAGCTGTGATTCTTCACAGAGCGTCGAGCGACCGGCCCTCCTTTACAGCCTTTACTCTCAGCTCTGTCTCCTTCCTCTGAGACAGCTGCTGTGGTCCTGGAGCTCTCTGCTCCCTGTGCTGCTGTACAGTCCTCTGTCTCACGGAGGGTCGTCGTCTCCTCTCCCGCACCGGAGAGGGCCTGTGGGGGCGTCCGCGTGGCTTTGAAAAAGCCGAGGACTCCTCCACCTCCACCGCCGGTTTTCAGCTCTGCTGACCGGTTCGAGGTCCTCGGAGCCCAAAGAGGAACCACGGTCTCCTGTTTTCCAGCTGCCCGTGTGCTGGACGTCGCCGGGCGGGTTCCCTTGGCGCTATTCTCGGCCCGACGCGGAGGTCCTGAAGGAGCCCTGCCGCTTCAGAAAAACCCAGACGAGAGGATCATCGTCTTCAGCCCCCTGCCCTCCTACCGACGAGTGAGCGAGCCGCTCCCCCAGCTCCTCTCGCTCCACTGCTGCTGCGGGACAGGTCCGTCCACGCTGACTGTGGAGAGAACTGGGAGAGCTTTCGGCTGTGTCCGGTCCTCTACCGCAGAGATGAGATCCACCCGGTCCGGTCTGGGTCCGGCGTTCAGGTCAGTGAGCTGGACAGTGGGCAGGTGAGTGATTTACATGATTTACTGGATTTAATCATCATTTATTCTGTCATTTCTCTGCTTGTTTTAAACAGTAATAAATCAGTGTCCCTCATAGTGTCTCAGACTAACCCTGCAGTATGGAGACTGTCTGTCCTCCACATGGTTTATAATTGGAGCTTCAGAAAATCTGCTTTAAAAATCTTATTAGAATTGATATAAATTCTTTTGCTACACCATCATTTAATACTACTGCTCTTAACGATATTCAGGGATTGTGCTGCTGCTGCCTCCATCCTAAGAGTAGGAAAACTGGTAAATGATCATGGACCCAGATTATCAGTGTTATCCTCCTGATTTCAGTGTAAAGCCATTTTCATCTAGAGAACGTTTCTGCTCCATCTACAGTTTTTAATCTTAGACCCTCCTTCCCCTCACTGCATGCTCAGCTTCTGGGAGAGGGGTCAGAGTAAATGTGTCATATTCAATGAGGGAAGTCCTCTCCTCTTTCGTAGCCTCAACCCAGAATGTTGATTTAGCTGAATCTCTTTAAAGCTCTGTGGTTCATTACAGACCCTGTAGCAGTACAGGTCTTGAGCAAGACCTTTACGTACTTTTGCCCACCGCTCCAGGCACGTGTGTTCACAGCACAGCTGGGTTACAGAGGGAAGCCAAATTCCATCAGTCAAAAAATGTCAAATGGTGAATCTGGTGTTCTTGTCTTGTACGTTTTGTTACTTTGAAACAATGCGCAGAGAAGCAAATCCCACTATCACAGTTTTGGAGGTTCCACCGAGATCCCAATATTCCTCTGGGTCCAGAGTTTTCAGAGACAGGATCAGAAACTGACAGAGGCGGCCGCCGTCATCCCAATGAGTGATTCTGAGTCAATTCAGGCGCTCTACTGACTCTGAGACTCTGTACCTGAGGTGACCTTAAGTAAATTAATTAGACCGCTTGTCTTAGGAATTACGGGTCGCCATATTCTTAGACCTTGAGGTTACTTTAACCCGGATCCCTTTTGATATTTTAAGTTTCATATTTGTTTTAGACCATTGACTTTTTGACGTGATCCGGACTCAAAGGACGAAGATGTCCAAAGCAGCAAAGAAACACTTAAATTTCAGTACCCCTATCCGTCAGTAGGGACACAATTCTAACAGTGGATGTTTCAGGCTTACCACTCACAGAACATTTCTGCAGGAAGTTCAGGTAAATCTCTTCATAAGCTCCAGCTTGTTCAGAATGCTGCTGCCAGGGTACGAACTTGAGCTAGGAAATCTGATCATATTAGTCCAATTCTTTCATCCTTACACTGGTTACCTGTTAAATTCAGTACAGATCATAAAATACTTCTAAACCCCACATTATCTGGAGGAACTTCTTACACCTTACAGCCCTCCACGTACACTTCGCTCGCAAGATGCTGGCCTATTATCAGTCCCACGTATTAGAAAAAACAGTGCAGGAGGAAGAGCGTTCTTTTACAAAGCCCCCAACTTTGGAACAAGCTCCCTGTTAATATCCGGGAATCAGACACACTCTCAGTCTTTAAATCTAGATGAAAAACTTCTCTCTTTAACACCAGCTTTCAGAGAACTCTCCAGTTCTGTGTTCTGTCCTGCTCTGATTACATTTCACCACTGTTCTGTCCTGCTCTGATTACAGGCTTTTTATCACTATTATTGTGGTTGTGTTTGTAACTATTTCTGCTACAGGTCTCTCACTAAACGTAAAGCTTCTTCTAATCGTCATCTTTTTCTCTCTCTCTCCTCATGTCCTGAGCTCCCTGTCTGGAGCTGCTTGTCTGGAGTTTCCCTCCCCACCCCCACTGGATCTATAGGAGCAGCTAGGTCAGTATGTACTAGTTCAAGTACTGCTTTTGCTCGAGCATCAGGTTCTGTTTCTACTCTGAGCAGATTTGTCTTGTCTGCAGACTTCACAGTTCAGTTTATCAATCTTACCCTTGATTTTCATGCTCTCTACTGCATAATGATGCGTGAAACATCATAATTACAGTGAACAAGGATTTCATGCTGTTTGAATATTGTAACACACTGCAACCATCACCACTGTGATCATTGACCACATTCAGGTAATAAAGTCTATTGTACTCTTTAATGGGGAACTTGGTACCACTTTTGTGGCTTTGTCTTCATCTGAGCCAGTTGTTGTAATCCTTGTGCTCTCTGCTCCCTGTTATCGCGTTTCTGTCTGTTTCTGTCCGCCTGCTCAGGTACGAGCTCTCCAGGAGGTCGTCAAGCTTGTACGGTCGATCCAGCTGCTGTTTTAGAGGCAGTCAAACTTCGCTGACGAGGCTGGAGGCTGCCCGTGACTCCTCTAACGTGACCATCTTAATTCCAACACTACCGGCGCCACAGACACAGAGGGTCGTCATCTCCACTCCCGCATCTGAGAGAGCCTGGAACTGTCTGTGTGGCTGGAAAAAGCAGAGGGCTCTTCCACCACAGCAAGTTCTCACCTCTGCTAACTGGTTCAAGGACCTCAGCTCTTCACCTGCTCCGGCACAGAGGAAGACTCCTTAGGGCGGTGTTCTCACTGTTGAAGATTCTTCTGTAAAACCCTCAAAGTATTGACCCTAAAGAGTAACACCACGTTCTCCTTTTTACCAGGTGCTCGCTTCCTGGATGTCGCCAGGTGGCTTTGGCACCATCGTTCTACACTGTTCTCCTCCTGATGCAGCATGGTCCTGAAGAAGCACTGCCGTACGCTTCTGGACACTTTTCGGGAAAAGCCAGACATCAGGATCATCATCTTCAGCCCCCTGACCACTTATAGACCAGTAAGGGAGCCGTTTCCTCAGCTCTTCTCGCTCCACTGCTGGCTGTGGGACAGGTCCGTCTGCTCTGTCTTTGTGGACAGCTGGGAGAGCTTTTGGCTGCGTCTGGTCCTCTACCTCAGAGATGATACTTCACCTGTGCCGCCTGGGGTCCATCGTTCTCTCCAGGAGCATCAAGAAGGTGCCAGGCCAGGACTGACTGGCCCTTCCCAGTCGCACTGTCAGGTTAGTGAACTGCATAGTTGGCAGGTGAGTGATTTACATGATTTACTTGATTCTACCCATTTATTCTATCACTTTTCTGCTTGTATTAAAAAGTAATATCAGTGTCACTCATAGTATTTCAGACAAATTCTGCAGTGCTGAGACGGTCATGGTTTGTAATTGTAACGTTGGAAAATCTGCTTTATAAATCTTATTAGAATTTATATAAATTCTTCCATCTTTCCGAGTACAAGCAGTTCTGCATTGAGTTTGGGCTGTTAAATATACAGTGGGGCAAAAAAGTATTTAGTCAGCCACTGATTGTGCAAGTTCTCTTACTTAGAAAGATATGAGAGGTCTGTAATTTATCATAGGTTAATTTCAACTATGAGAGACAAAACAAAAAATAAAAAAAATCCAGGAAATCACATTGTAGGATTTATGAAGAATTTATTTGTAAATTATGGTAAGTTTTTCTGGACTAGTCAAGGTTTCTGGCTCTCACTGACCTGAAGCTCTTCTGTCCCCCACTTGTTACCTGTATTAATGGCACCTGTTTGACCTCGTTATCCGTGTAGTACACCTGTGACTCCAAACCTCCAACCGAGTTGATTATTTAAGCGCAGATCAATCCCACTACCGCAGTTTTGGAGGTTCCACCAAGATCCCAATATTCCTCTGGGTCCAGAGTTTTCAGAGACAGGATCAGAAACCGACAGAGGCGGCCGCCGTCATCCCAATGAGTGATTCTGAGTCAATTCAGGCACTCTACTGACTCTGAGACTCTGTACCCGAGGTGACTGTAAGTAAATGAATTAGACCGCTTGCCTTATACGTTTAGAAGAGACGGGACGCCGTATTCTTCATTTCAGTCTCACAGTTGACTTGGCAACTTCGAATTTTAATAAATTTGGATCCCTGAAAAATTCTCTGGTTTAAACAACCCTGAGAATCTAAATATTCAGGACATTTAATTCCGCACTGGCCACACAGACACCAGACTGTAATGTGGGTAGCAAGTGTTCTTTTTCCTCCATGTATACCACCCAGGTAAATCTCTTCATAAGCTCCAGCTTGTTCAGAATGCTGCTGCCAGGGTACGAACTAGAGCTAGGAAATCTGATCACATTAGTCCAGTTCTTTTATCCTTACACTAATTAGCTGTTAAATTCAGTACAGATCATAAAATACTTCTAAAATATTAATCTCTCAATGGTCTGACCCCACATTATCTGGAGGAACTTCTTACACCTTACAACCCTCCACGTACACTCCGCTCACAAGATGCTGGCCTATTATCAGTCCCACGTATTCAATCAGCAGCGTGGTCTTGCAGCAGTGTGCAGGGTGAACGAGCCGGTGTGACCGAGCTCTGTAGCTCCTCTGGAAGACTGAACTTTAGAAACTGCTCAAGCGGTGTGACTGTGGGTGCCTTTAATTTAGAGTCTGAGACACAAAGTAAGCTGCTGTTCATTTAGTTTGGGAATGGCTTAGTTCTGTTGCTATGCTAGCTATCTCCTTAGCAATGTAGCTTAAGTATTTACCTATGCATTACTGAATCTTCATGGTTTATTTCTTCACGTTTCACGCTTCTGAGCTGTTTAAGGTTAGTATGGATGATGTAATTCTGTGGATTTGTGCTAAATTTGTGTTCTTAGTCAACGTCCTGGTGTTTATTGAACTGCTGCTCAGATGCTGTTGCTGTTCCTCTTTTCGTCCTTGTGGGGGCGCTAAAACCCCATAGTTTAACCAGTGGAAACGGTCAGAGGCATGTTAAAGCTGGTGTCTTGCTAGAAGCTTTGAGTGGTAATTATCAGCTTTGAGTCTTTATTCATCAGTCTGTTCTCAATTCTTCCTCACTTATTCATCCTTCACCCATAACGCTGTCATATTTCTAATGCCCAGAACTCCATGCTTGTTGTGATGCTTGTGCTCTCTGCTCCCTGTTACTGTACAGTACTCTCTCACTGACCTTTGCGTTTCTGTCTGCGTCGTCGTCGTCTCTTCTCCCGCACCTGAGAGGACCTGGAAGTGTCAGCGTGGCTGGGAAAAGCAGAGGACTCTTCCACCAAAGCCAGTTTTGGCCTCTGCTAACTGGTTCGAGAACTTCAGCTGTTCACCTGCTCTGTCACCGAGGACAGCTCCTCAGGGCGGTGTTCTCACTGTTGGAGATTCTTCTGTAAAACACTGAAAAGTATCTACCCTAAAGAGTAATGCCACAGTCTCCTGTTTTCCAGGTGCCAGTGTCCTGGACGTCACCAGGTGGCTCTGGCACCATTGTTCTCCGTCTGATGCAGCGTGGCCCTGAAGAAGCACTGCCGTACGCTTCTGGACACTGTTCAGAAAAAGCCAGACATCAGGGTCATAGTCTTTGGCTCCCTGCCCACTTACAGACGAGTGAGAGAGAGCCATTTCCTCAGCTCCTTTCGCTCCACTACTGGCTGCGGGACAGGTCCGTCTGCGCTGAGTTCGTAGAGAACTGGCAGAGCTTTTAACTGTGTCCGGTCCTCCAACACAGAGATACGCTTCACCTGAGCCGCATGGGGTCCGTTGTTCTCTCCAGAAACATCAAGAAGGTGCCGGGCCAGGACTGACTGACCCTTCCCAGTCACACTGTCAGGTTGGAGAACTGCATAGTTGGCAGGTGAGTGATTTACTTGATTCCACACATTTATTCTGTCACTTTTCTGCTTGTATTAAAAAGTAATAGATCAGTGTCGCTCATAGTATTTCAGATGAATCCTGCAATATTGAGACTGTCATGGTTTGTAATTATAACATCGGAAAATCTGCTTTCTGAATTTTAAATAGTGAAATAGATTTCAGACTGGGAGCTAACCAGCCAATTAATCCTCAGTCCATATTGTCTATTTAAGTCAAGACAGGTTGCCAAGTAGTATTAAATTTACCACTGCACCCAATTTTAAGTAGGAGGGTTTTTCCTCTTTCCCTTTAAGTAATCTAAGCAGTCTTAGCCAGCCCCTTTTGAACAAGATTTCAGTGTAACTGACTGTACAGCAAGGTTTTTCAGACGCAGTCCTGAAGTCTTCCTCCGGCGTTACGTTTACTGCAGGATTAAAGTGTTTCTCTACATTCCTAAGACTGACTGATCGAGTTGATTCTTTAAGCACGGAGAAGTAAATCCCACTACCACAGTTTTGGAGGTTCCACAGAGATCCCAATATTCCTCTGGGTCCAGAGTTTTCAGAGACAGGATCAAAAACCGACAGAGGCGGCCGCCGTCATCCCAATGAGTGATTCTGAGTCCATTCAGGCGCTCTACTGACTCCGAGACTCTGTACCCGAGGTGACTAAGTAAATTAATTAGGCCTTACGAATTTAGAATAAACAGGAGGAGACGGACGCTGTATTCTTAGACCTTCAGGTTACTTTAACCCGAATCCCTTTTGATATTTTAATTTTAACATTCGTTTTAGGCCACTGACTTTTTGCAGCTATCCGGACTCAAAGGATGAAGATGTCCAAAGCATTGCCTTAAGATCATTTCAGTCTCACAGTGGTCTGAACTGGGAATTTCTCAGGATCCAGATTTGTTTTAAATTCTAAGATTCTAGAAAGATTCTAAGATATTGTCTTGAAATAGTTTTATTTTCAGGGATCCAAATTTATTACAAATGAAGTTTTTAGGACATTTAATTATTCATTACTGTTCAACCTAGGGAATTTTGTAAAGGGATCTCCACTTATTTTTTAGAAAATTGAAAGATTCTGAAGCAAGGTTTTGGAAATAAATGTTTTTCAGGGCTATTCAAATTAGACATTTTGAGGGTTCTAAGACAAGGGGGTTTATAATACCCAAAGAGTTTAGACTATACACGTGACATTAATACATAGTTACAGTTTTGATTAGTAGCGCTTTATTAAGTATAAAGGTATCCGCTATAGATAGAGATATATTTATCCCCCCCCAGCAAGCAAAACAGCTGATTGGCCTTACCATGCTCAATGTCCTGTGTCTACCTGTGACCATGTTGATTGCCTAAAATAATTTACATATAAACGCAGTAATTCTATCCTATTCTATCTGCTTTTAAAACTGATTTGACACGAACAGTTGAGGGCCTACTTTATAGTCTTTAATATCAGCTGTCGTCTTTATCTGAGACAGTTGTTGTGATGCTTGTGCTCTCTGCTCCCTGTGTTACTGTACGGTACTCTGTCTCGCTGACCGTTGTTTGCGTTTGTCTGTGTTTACTCTGGAGTAACTTGGTGACCGCGGAGGAGCGAGATCTCCAGATGCTCTGCAAGGAGATCATCAAGCTTGACTGCTGCTGCTGTAGAGGCAGTCCAAACTCCAACGGAAGACGAGGCTGGAGTCTGTTCGTGACTCCTCCAACGATGGTCATCTTAAATCCAGCACTACCGGCATGGCGGACACAGAGGGTTGTTGTCTCCACTCCTGCACCAGAGAGGGCCTGGGGCCGTCGTCGTGGCCTGGAAAAGCAGAGGGCTCCTCCACCACCACAGCTGCTTTTCATCTAAATGTACTGGCGTGAGGTTATCAGTTCTTCAACTTCACCTTTTTCCTTAAAATGTTTTGTTTTTTTTTTTTCTTCCTCCAGGAGTCCTGGACATTGCCAACTTTCTCCACTTTTCTCTACCCGATGCAGTGAGGCCCTTAAGGAGCACTGCCACACACTTCTGGACACCACTCGGAAAAAGACAGGACCCTAGATTAGGCAGCTGGATAGTGGGGAAAGTAATAAATCAGTGTCCCTCATAGTGTCTCAGACTAACCCTGCAGTATGGAGATTCTGTCCTTCACATGGTTTATAATTAGAGCTTCAGAAAATTTGCTTTAAAAATCTTATTAGAATTGATATAAATTATTTTACTACACCATCATTTAATACTACTGCTCTTCACGATATTCAGGGATTGTGCTGCTGCTGCCATCCTAAGTGTAGGAAAACTGGTAAATTATCCTTAACCCAGATCCTCAGTACAAGCAGTTCTGCATTGTGTTTGGGCTGTTAAATATACAGTGTGGCAAAAAAGTATTCAGTCAGCCACTGATTGCAAGTTCTCTTACTTAGAAAGATGAGAGAGGTCTTAAATTTTCATTAAAAAAAAAACAGGAAATCACATTGTAGGATTTTTAAAGAATGTATTTGTAAATTATGGTGGAAAATAAGTATTTGGTCACCCACAAACAAGATTTCTGGCTCTCACAGACCTGTAACTTCTTTAAGATGCTCTCTCTGTGAAACTAAATCAAGGGTGTAGGTCTCTTTATTACATTGGTGGGGGTCATAAAATCGGTTCACACAGAGTCTCCTGGAAGCTGAGTGTTTCTGTATTTATGATGAACTTAAATCTCTAACTGTAAAAATACAGGTAATTTCTGAATATGAAGTTATAAAAGCTCATACAAGTGTCCAAAGAAACACAAAGGGTAAGAGAGTAAATGTAAATGACTGCAGAATTTTAAATGGTGAAATAGATTTCAGACTGGGTGCTAACCAGCCAATTAATTCTCAGAGTCCATATTGTCTATTTAAGTTCCAGCAAGATCCCAATATTCCTCTGGGTCCAGAGTTTTCAGAGACAGGATCAGAAACGGACAGAGGCGGCCGCCGTCATCCCAATGAGTGATTCTGAGTCAATTCGGGCGCTCTACTGACTCCGACACTCTGTACCCGAGGTGACTAAGTAAATTAATTAGACCGCTTGCCTTACGAATTTAGAACAAACGGGAGGAGACGAGACGCCGTATTCTTAGACCTTCAGGTTACTTTAACCCGGATCCCTTTTGATATTTTAATTTTCAAATGTGTTTTTCTACCACTGACCTTTTGCAGTGATCCGGACTGAAAGGACGAAGATGTCCAAAGCCTTAAAATAATTTCAGTCTCACAGAATTTCCCAATTGAAAACAAATCTGGATCCCAGTGAAGACAACTAAGATATTGTCTTGGAATATTTTGATTCTCAGTGTTGTTTAAAGCAGAGAATTTTTCAGGGATCCAAATTTAGTTTGTAGCCAAGTGAGAATAATGAGACTGAAACTAATGACTTACCAGTTTTTGTTGATATTCCAAAACATTTCTGGTCTCAGAATGAATGATATTGGGTCAATAAAGGGGGCATCTCTGGTTAAAGTGCTGCAAGCAAAACAGCTGATAGGCCTCATCATGCTCAATGTCCCATGTCCCAGGAAGCAGAAGAAGGGTTATCCACAATGATCAATTCCCTTTTGGAAAATGAAACCATGGTTGCATGTGAATCTTCACTGGTGAATAGCCCTCTGAGAAAAGCCCTGCTGTGAATTCATTCTCAGATCAGGTGGCTAGAAACAGCTATGTCAGGAAATGCAGTAGTGCTTCAGATGGTTTCCACAACATCACAACAGCAGTGTAAGAAAAATGAGGATGTGTACGATGTGGATATTTCAGACTTGACATATCTTCATCATCAAATGATGGAATTGTTTTGCAGCAGTCTGATGATCAGATATTAATATTGTCTGATACTCACAAGTACTCACTAAAGGAAGGATCGTTTTTGTCTAAAAAAAGAATCAGTTCAGGAGTGTGTCTTATTCTCTCCTGTATCAGCTCTGTCTTCATCTGAGACTGTTGTTGTGATGCTTGTGCTCTCTGCTCCCTGTGTTATTGTACAGTACTGTCTCACTGATCGTCGTTTGCGTTGCTCTGTGTTTACTCTGGAGGTACTTGGTGACCGCGGAGGAGTGAGATCTCCAGGCGCTCTGCAAGGAGGTCATCAAGCTTTACTGCTATTGTTGTAGAGGCAGTCCAGACTCCACCAACGGAAGACGAGTCTGGAGACTCCTCTAACGCTGGCCATCTTAAATCCAGCCCTACCAACGTAGCGGACACAGAGGGTTATCATCTCCACTCCCGCAAGTTCAAGATTCCTTCAAGATCTGTTTCATCAAGTTTTGTATGGCTGAAACAGTTAGTGCTGCCATCTGGTGACCAGTTTGTGTCTTGTTTCTCCTCTCTCTCTCTCCCTCTCTCCCTCTCTCCTCTCTCTCTCTCTCTCTCTCTCTCTCTCTCTCTCTCTCTCTCTCTCTCTCTGCCGGTGACGTTGATCCAGCTGGTAATTGTGTTATTAGCTGGTAATTGTGTTATTTTCCTATAAATATGGTGATGGTCAGTAGTCTAGCTCTGGTCACATCAGTGTCGGGGTGAGGGTCATTTATTTGTTTATTATTATTATTTGTCTTTTCTGCTGTGTTATGAGGGAGGAGGTAAGACCGCTGTGTTTAGTGTTTTTCTTTTTCTAGGTTATTTAGTAAGATGGGATGTGCGGTTCTGTTTATTTTGGTCTTCTCTCACGCTGAAGTTTTATGATGTTGACCGTTGTTTGTTTGTGTTGAAAATAATAAAAGATTTCACTTGAGGATCAGATCTGTTGTGCTGGTTCCTTTATTTCTCTCCCCAAAGCTCTAGACCTCAACTTCACTATATTATAAACGGTGTGATGAACGGGGTCAGAAGTTCACTTTTAATGTTGTAAATAAATCAGCCCAGGTTTCAGAAAGCAGTTGTAGCTAATCTACGGCTGTCAGTGGGCTTTAAGTTATATGTTGAGGTGATAAACTAAAGCAGTAATTAATGCTGTTTAATGTAGAAGGAGTTTTCTAATGAACCTAAAGGAGCATCTCTTACCAGCCTCAATGATCCACAGCCTCCTACCCTGCTACCTTTGGTGCAGTTCTGTGACTCTTAATTGTAGAAGTAACACGGTCGGTCCTTTCTTAAATAAAAGGTTCAGGAGGAAAAAGATACAAGTGAAACTTTCAGAAACTGGGTGTGAAGAGCCGACAATTATCATTCACAAGCCCTGAAACATGCCAGCAGTCCCTGTCCATCAGTTTGCTGGTCAGGTTAAAATGTGCAGTGCTGTGAGTCCAGAAGCAGGATCGGGATCTTCATTTTAGACCAAGTCCATTTACACTGACGTTCCCACAGCTCTGAATGTCTGCTTTTGTAGAAGTTCATCAGTTTAACCTGGAAAGCACAATCCTGCTCACGTCTTTCCCACTGTGGTACAGAACAGAAAACACACACAGATATCATGGCTGATGCTCTCTGATGAGGAACCAAGACTGAAAGGGGGAACCCATCCTCCTCCAGTCGACACTGGATCATAATAAAAATCAAAACAGGAATCAAAACAATAACAAAACAAAAAGGTCAATTTTGCATCAAGACAAACAAGATGAGAATGTGAGTGAGAGAGATAAAGTCCATGCAGGTAAACAGTCAGAAGCAGAGTCATGCAGGGAGGTGAGGATGAGTCAATGTGAGGCTCCAGAGCAGGACAGCGGGCAGGAGGGCAGTGGAGAGCCAGGTCAGGTCAGGCGGTACCAGGATGGAGCAGTTGGCCCCGGGCTTCTCAGTACATGTGAAAGAGACAGAAAACAGAAAGGAGGGAAAACACAGAGGGTTAGGAGGAGCACAGGAAAAGGTTACAGGAGAGGTCAGATCAGACTGATGTCCGGCCTGTAAAGGAAGTAGATTAGTGTGCTAGTGAGCTCTCGAGCAGCTGCATTCTGAACTAGTTGGAGCTTTTTTTTTAATGGTTTACATGAACTTCCAACCAGAAGAGCTTTACAGTCATCCAATCTAGAAGTTATGAATGCTGCACCAGCTTCTCTGCGTGATGTAAGGAGAGTACATTACCCAGTTTAGCAATATTACGTAGGTGGAAGAAGGCAGTTTTAACCAGAAACAGCTCCTAGGCTTTTTACAGTGCTACTGGGTAAGACTGAGAATCCGTCTAAATCTACAGCAATATTTGCATGTTTGGATCAATAAGTAAGACCTCTCTCTGTCTTTCAGACAGTCTGATATTTTATTAAGGTGGATAAGTAGAGCTGGGTGTCAATGAAAGTCAAGTCAATGCCATGTTTACAGATTATGTTGCCCAGCTGCAGCAAATAAAGAGTAAATACGAGTTCTCTGTTTTAGAGGACGCAGACGGTCATCATACCAAGACACTGACCTTTTCCTAATTAATGCAACATGGTCAAGATTAGAGCGGAGCACAGACAGCAGATCATCTGTTTCATGCTCAGGATCTAGAGGAGGAGATGGGCAGGAGATGGTTAAATCTGGAGGGTTATTAATAAAGACAGTAGCTGTAGAGGTTGCTATGGTACGCTTGCTCATAAAGCGAGGCTGCAGGGGGATCTCCTGGTTTAAGACTACATGGTTAGGTAGTGGTCAGAGATGGAGTCAGGCTGAGAGATGCTGACTATGCTGACTGTCTCAATACCCAGGGTCAGAACTAGGTGTGTATGGTTGCATCTCGGAGTTGGACTTCTAAGATTGATTAAACCAGTTCTGAGGGGTCCTGAGTCTCCAAGTGAATATTGAAATCTCCAACATTTAAAGTCTTATCAGTAGAGAAAGCTCCCTCTGATAAGAAGTCAGCAAATTCACTCAGTGAATGTGTATAAAGTCCAGGAGGACGACAGACTGTAATAAACAGAAGAGAGAGCTGCTTTTTAGAAGCCGGGGAAGAGTCTGCCTCTTTCAGACTCAGCACTAGAAACGATTTCACTTCAGAACCTGAGTTTTGGGTTTATGTCCAGAACTGGATCAGAGACCGAGGCTACTCCACTGCTGTGACCAGACCTGCGAGGAGAACTGCAGGAGTTCAAGCCTGGGGGAGTCGATTCATTCAAAGCAATGATTCATTAGGTTTAACCCCCGTTTCACAAAGACACAGTGAACTGAGGAGGTTTTCAGTAATAATCTCAGTGACAGGGACTGCTTTAGCTTCTAGAGATCCTACATTTAACAGCCCAAACTTAATGCGGGAAACACGAAGCGCTAATGTTGATTTAATCAGGTTGTTACGAGTCGAGCTTCTAAAGAAGAACCGAATCCAAACAGCGGTTCAGAGTCTCGCTCAAAATACCGGAGATCACGTGATCGCCCGAAGTGACGCTTCGCACGTCACTGAACGTAATGACGTCCAAGGCGCGTCACTTTCCCGGGAGCAACGAGCTGAATATGAACTGAAATATGAACTGAAATGAAACAGAAATGTAGAAACTGTGTGAATCTGCTGGACTTTCATTTAAAAACACAACAAAACATGCAGCAGTTTCTCTCTGAAGGTCAGGTGTTGTTTCCAAACCGACTAAAGAGAATAAAAGTGCTTGATAAAGCTCCTCCGTATTGGAGGGTTTTAACTGGAGACGATGTGAAATGAGCTCTAATAAAACACTGAAGTGTTTCTGTTTATTTCTGTGTTCAGCAGATGTTCAGTCTACATGCAGATTAAACAGGGGGATTTTTCACATCATCAAATATTATCAAACGTGACTATTTTTATTTACGAGGAGAACAAAGCAGTTACACACTCAGATCAAATACATGCAGTTAAATGGAGATAAAATGACATTCAGTGAAGAGAAGAAACGCAGGCAGACATCACTGTATGGAGCTCCCGTCTCAGTCTGGACGAAGCTGCTGAACACAAGTGAATCAGGCGATGGAGGTGTAGTGTTTTATTAGAACAGCAGGTGGCGCAGTAGAGCTGAGGAGCTGAGAAGCACTTTGACCTTAACTGTGTTAAAAAGCCTCGTGCTGCTTCCAGAAACCCCCAAATTTACTGCTTTTTCCGACTGATCCTCCTCCTCTCCTCCGGGACCCGGAAACTGGGTTTGTGGCTCCATCATGCCGCCTGTCCAAAAACCGGAGGAGACGAAAGAAGACATGAGAGGATCCCACCCAGGAAGAGTGTTAAAGATTTAGGAGTGAGATCACTGAGTGCTCCCAGAGACCACGGCAAATAGAGGAAGCAGCACACAAGTCCTAAACGCTCAGATTCACTAATATTACTGATCTGATCCAATGAGCAGTAAAGCAGTCCTAGAAATGTAGAGTTTAGAGAGACGAACCCGCTCCCCTGCTTCTCTACACCTGGCTTATTTACTGGAACTGAGCTGAAATGATCTTTATTCAGTGAACAACCGCAAGCACTGTCTGTTCAGTTCAGCTTTATTAATCACCCTATTTCTAACAAGCTGTTCTCATTATATATATTTTTACTTGGGGACAGATGAGGACACTGAACCCCTCATAAGGCAGCTAATAGGGACAACACTGTACCATCACATGTATGTCTTTTAGGAGCTAAGACGTCCCCCTACAGGGATGGACACTGAGCAGGGTGAGGCCACAGCAGCCACATGGCGCTGGTTTGGGGCAGTGCATGTCATCCTGGGAGGCAAACCTTCAGTGGCCTCAACCAGTAAAGGCTCAGACACAGAGGGGGCCTACAAAGGGGAAGATGACGCGCCCTCCTGTGCCAAGTCCGACCCTGTGAGCCAGTCAGTCCCCTCCACCAGCAGGAGTGCCTCCTGTCCCCCCTCAGGAAGTCCAGCAGCTAAAAGGAGAAGGCGTACTGACTCTGCAGAGGTGCTGGAGTTTCTGAGAGAGGAAGCTGCCAGAGCTCAACGAGAGGAGGCTCAACATGAACACTTCTGTCCTTGTTTAAAAAAGATTGAAAGAATGTGAGGAGTTATTTGATGAATATTTTATTTGTGTACATAAAATATTTTTAGTTAATCCTTCAAATGAAATCTGATCTGTGTCTGTCTTTTCCTCTTTTGGGTCCATTACTGTCAAATGAAGTGAACTCCCACACTGTGGCCTCATTCTCAGTAGATTAGATATTTCAAGTTAAATAAGCTTGAATAATTATCACACAACTCTTAAATGAAGGAGTCTGGAATAAGCAGCACTTTTCCTAGCGCTGACCTCCCACCAAACTAAGTAATCAGGGGAGAAGGGCCTTGGTAAGAGAGGTGACCAAGAACCCAAACGGTCACTCTGGTTCAAAAAGATCCAGTTTACAGAAACGTCCAGAAGCGCAACCATCACTGCAGCTCTCCACCAATCTGGGCTTTATGGCAGAGTGGTCAGATACAGGAGAGCCCCTAAAGGACCCTCAGACTATAAGAAACAAGGTTCTCTGGTCTGATGCAACCAGGATTGAACTTTTTGGCCTCAGTTCTAAGAGTCATGTCTGGTGGAAACCAGGTCCTGCTCCTCACCTGCCCAACACCATTCTTTCAGTGAAGCTTCAGGCTGTGGGGGTATTTTTCAGGGTCTGGGACAGGGAGACTGGGTCAGGGTTGAGGGAAAGCTGAATGGAGTACAGATATATTCTTAAAGGAAACCTGGTCCAGAGCACTCAGGACCTCAGACGGGGCAAAGGATCACCTTCCAACGAGACAGTGACTCAACACAACACAGGAGTGGCTTAGAGACGACCCTGTGAATGCTCCAGAGTGGACAACTAGAGCCCTGCTTTACACCTTATTAAAATCTTTGAAGAGCCCTGAGAATAGCTGTCCACCGACGCCCTCATCCAACCTTACGGAGAGGATCTGCAGAGAAGAAAGGCCGAAAATCCCCAAATCCAGGTGAGCAAACCTTGCGGCATCATACCCAAGAAGACTGGAGGCTGTAATCACTGCCAAAGGTGCTTCACCTAAGTACTAAGTAAAGGGTCTGAATACTTATGTCACTGCAACATTTTAGTTTTTCTTTTTTTAAATAAATTTGCAGAAATTTATTAGAAAACTCTGTTTTCACTTTGTCATTGCGGGATAAACATGGTGCCAGTGTCTAAAGCTGTATATTTTCCTTCATAATGCCACTTTTATTAAAGATTTATGTTTCCTGATTAAGATTATATTAATAAAATGCCAGAGAAAGAAAA
Organism: Salminus brasiliensis; assembly: GCF_030463535.1. Classification (NCBI taxonomy): domain Eukaryota; kingdom Metazoa; phylum Chordata; class Actinopteri; order Characiformes; family Bryconidae; genus Salminus; species Salminus brasiliensis. The sequence goes on along the minus strand of NC_132893.1, from coordinate 10,434,212 downwards.
ACTATTCCCAGCAACACTCAGTATAGAAGCAATTTTCCTTTATATCTGTTATTATTTACAGTTATTAATTAGAGTTACTTTTAATAATCTTTTAAATAGTTGTAAACACTGTTTTCTTAAACTAGTTTATCATTTTCAGTTTAGAGAGTCAGAAATATTTGTATTCAGGTTTAGGAGGGACTTTTATTTTGACAGGATTTCGTTCGCTACTCTGTCCAAGTGTTGCTAGCTTCACACTGCTAGCTCGTTGCTCGGGTCTGCAGCGGGACCGGGGAACCGACGCGCCTTGAAACGTGATTGCGTAACGAAGCGTCACTTCCGGCGTTCACGTGATCTCCGGTATATTTGCGCGCGTGTTTGGACGCGGTTCTGCTTTAGAAGCTCGAGCTGTGATTCTTCACAGAGCGTCGAGCGACCGGCCCTCCGACCGGCGTTCAGGTCAGTGAGCTGGACAGTGGGCAGGTGAGTGATTTACATGATTTACTGGATTTAATCATCATTTATTCTGTCATTTCTCTGCTTGTTTTAAACAGTAATAAATCAGTGTCCCTCATAGTGTCTCAGACTAACCCTGCAGTATGGAGACTGTCTGTCCTCCACATGGTTTATAACTGGAGCTTCAGAAAATCTGCTTTAAAAATCTTATTAGAATTGATATAAATTCTTTTGCTACACCATCATTCAATACTACTGCTCTTAACGATATTCAGGGATTGTGCTGCTGCTGCCTCCATCCTAAGAGTAGGAAAACTGGTAAATGATCATGGACCCAGATTATCAGTGTTATCCTCCTGATTTCAGTGTAAAGCCATTTTCATCTAGAGAACGTTTCTGCTCCATCTACAGTTTTTAATCTTAGACCCTCCTTCCCCCTCACTGCATGCTCAGCTTCTGGGAGAGGGGTCAGAGTAAATGTGTCATATTCAATGAGGGAAGTCCTCTCCTCTTTCATAGCCTCAACCCAGAATGTTGATTTAGCTGAATCTCTCTAAAGCTCTGTGGTTCATTACAGACCCTGTAGCAGTACAGGTCTTGAGCAAGACCTTTACGTACTTTTGCCCACCGCTCCAGGCACGTGTGTTCACAGCACAGCTGGGTTACAGAGGGAAGCCAAATTCCATCAGTCAAAAAATGTCAAATGGTGAATCTGGTGTTCTTGTCTTGTACGTTTTGTTACTTTGAAACAATGCGCAGAGAAGCAAATCCCACTATCACAGTTTTGGAGGTTCCACCGAGATCCCAATATTCCTCTGGGTCCAGAGTTTTCAGAGACAGGATCAGAAACCGACAGAGGCGGCCGCCGTCATCCCAATGAGTGATTCTGAGTCAATTCAGGCGCTCTACTGACTCTGAGACTCTGTACCCGAGGTGACCTTAAGTAAATTAATTAGACCGCTTGTCTTAGGAATTACGGGTCGCCATATTCTTAGACCTTGAGGTTACTTTAACCCGGATCCCTTTTGATATTTTAAGTTTCATATTTGTTTTAGACCATTGACTTTTTGACGTGATCCGGACTCAAAGGACGAAGATGTCCAAAGCAGCAAAGAAACACTTAAATTTCAGTACCCCTATCCGTCAGTAGGGACACAATTCTAACAGTGGATGTTTCAGGCTTACCGCTCACAGAACATTTCTGCAGGAAGTTCAGGTAAATCTCTTCATAAGCTCCAGCTTGTTCAGAATGCTGCTGCCAGGGTACGAACTTGAGCTAGGAAATCTGATCATATTAGTCCAATTCTTTCATCCTTACACTGGTTACCTGTTAAATTCAGTACAGATCATAAAATACTTCTAAACCCCACATTATCTGGAGGAACTTCTTACACCTTACAGCCCTCCACGTACACTCCGCTCGCAAGATGCTGGCCTATTATCAGTCCCACGTATTAGAAAAAACAGTGCAGGAGGAAGAGCGTTCTTTTACAAAGCCCCCAACTTTGGAACAAGCTCCCTGTTAATATCCGGGAATCAGACACACTCTCAGTCTTTAAATCTAGATGATAAACTTCTCTCTTTAACACCAGCTTTCAGAGAACTCTCCAGTTCTGTGTTCTGTCCTGCTCTGATTACATTTCACCACTGTTCTGTCCTGCTCTGATTACAGGCTTTTTATCACTATTATTGTGGTTGTGTTTGTAACTATTTCTGCTACAGGTCTCTCACTAAACGTAAAGCTTGTTCTAATCGTCATCTTTTTCTCTCTCTCCCCTCATGTCCTGAGCTCCCTGTCTGGAGCTGCTTGTCTGGAGTTGCCCTCCCCACCCCCACTGGATCTATAGGAGCAGCTAGGTCAGTATGTACTAGTTCAAGTACTGCTTTTGCTCATGCATCAGGTTCTGTTTCTACTCTGAGCAGATTTGTCTTGTCTGCAGACTTCACAGTTCAGTTTATCAATCTTACCCTTGATTTTCATGCTCTCTACTGCATAATGATGCGTGAAACATCATAATTACAGTGAACAAGGATTTCATGCTGTTTGAATATTGTAACACACTGCAACCATCACCACTGTGATCATTGACCACATTCAGGTAATAAAGTCTATTGTACTCTTTAATGGGGAACTTGGTACCACTTTTGTGGCTTTGTCTTTATCTGAGCCAGTTATTGTAATCCTTGTGCTCTCTGCTCCCTGTTATCGCGTTTCTGTCTGTTTCTGTCCGCCTGCTCAGGTACGAGCTCTCCAGGAGGTCGTCAAGCTTGTACGGTCGATCCAGCTGCTGTTTTAGAGGCAGTCAAACTTCGCTGACGAGGCTGGAGGCTGCCCGTGACTCCTCTAACGTGACCATCTTAATTCCAACACTACCGGCGCCACAGACACAGAGGGTCGTCATCTCCACTCCCGCATCTGAGAGAGCCTGGAACTGTCTGTGTGGCTGGAAAAAGCAGAGGGCTCTTCCACCACAGCAAGTTCTCACCTCTGCTAACTGGTTCAAGGACCTCAGCTCTTCACCTGCTCCGGCACAGAGGAAGACTCCTTAGGGCGGTGTTCTCACTGTTGAAGATTCTTCTGTAAAACCCTCAAAGTATTGACCCTAAAGAGTAACACCACGTTCTCCTTTTTACCAGGTGCTCGCTTCCTGGATGTCGCCAGGTGGCTTTGGCACCATCGTTCTACACTGTTCTCCTCCTGATGCAGCGTGGTCCTGAAGAAGCACTGCCGTACGCTTCTGGACACTTTTCGGGAAAAGCCAGACATCAGGATCATCATCTTCAGCCCCCTGACCACTTATAGACCAGTAAGGGAGCCGTTTCCTCAGCTCTTCTCGCTCCGCTGCTGGCTGTGGGACAGGTCCGTCTGCTCTGTCTTTGTGGACAGCTGGGAGAGCTTTTGGCTGCGTCTGGTCCTCTACCTCAGAGATGATACTTCACCTGTGCCGCCTGGGGTCCATCGTTCTCTCCAGGAGCATCAAGAAGGTGCCAGGCCAGGACTGACTGGCCCTTCCCAGTCGCACTGTCAGGTTAGTGAACTGCATAGTTGGCAGGTGAGTGATTTACATGATTTACTTGATTCTACCCATTTATTCTATCACTTTTCTGCTTGTATTAAAAAGTAATGTCAGTGTCACTCATAGTATTTCAGACAAATTCTGCAGTGCTGAGACGGTCATGGTTTGTAATTGTAACGTTGGAAAATCTGCTTTATAAATCTTATTAGAATTTATATAAATTCTTCCATCTTTCCGAGTACAAGCAGTTCTGCATTGAGTTTGGGCTGTTAAATATACAGTGGGGCAAAAAAGTATTTAGTCAGCCACTGATTGTGCAAGTTCTCTTACTTAGAAAGATATGAGAGGTCTGTAATCTATCATAGGTTCATTTCAACTATGAGAGACAAAACAAAAAATAAAAAAAATCCAGGAAATCACATTGTAGGATTTATGAAGAATTTATTTGTAAATTATGGTAAGTTTTTCTGGACTAGTCAAGGTTTCTGGCTCTCACTGACCTGAAGCTCTTCTGTCCTCCACTTGTTACCTGTATTAATGGCACCTGTTTGACCTCGTTATCCGTATAGTACACCTGTGACTCCAAACCTCCAACCGAGTTGATTATTTAAGCGCAGATCAATCCCACTACCGCAGTTTTGGAGGTTCCACCAAGATCCCAATATTCCTCTGGGTCCAGAGTTTTCAGAGACAGGATCAGAAACCGACAGAGGCGGCCGCCGTCATCCCAATGAGTGATTCTGAGTCAATTCAGGCACTCTACTGACTCTGAGACTCTGTACCCGAGGTGACTGTAAGTAAATGAATTAGACCGCTTGCCTTATACGTTTAGAAGAGACGGGACGCCGTATTCTTCATTTCAGTCTCACAGTTGACTTGGCAACTTCGAATTTTAATAAATTTGGATCCCTGAAAAATTCTCTGGTTTAAACAACCCTGAGAATCTAAATATTCAGGACATTTAATTCCGCACTGGCCACACAGACACCAGACTGTAATGTGGGTAGCAAGTGTTCTTTTTCCTCCATGTATACCACCCAGGTAAATCTCTTCATAAGCTCCAGCTTGTTCAGAATGCTGCTGCCAGGGTACGAACTAGAGCTAGGAAATCTGATCATATTAGTCCAGTTCTTTTATCCTTACACTAATTAGCTGTTAAATTCAGTACAGATCATAAAATACTTCTAAAATATTAATCTCTCAATGGTCTGACCCCACATTATCTGGAGGAACTTCTTACACCTTACAACCCTCCACGTACACTCCGCTCACAAGATGCTGGCCTATTATCAGTCCCACGTATTCAATCAGCAGCGTGGTCTTGCAGCAGTGTGCAGGGTGAACGAGCCGGTGTGACCGAGCTCTGTAGCTCCTCTGGAAGACTGAACTTTAGAAACTGCTCAAGCTGTGTGACTGTGGGTGCCTTTAATTTAGAGTCTGAGACACAAAGTAAGCTGCTGTTCATTTAGTTTGGGAATGGCTTAGTTCTGTTGCTATGCTAGCTATCTCCTTAGCAATGTAGCTTAAGTATTTACCTATGCATTACTGAATCTTCATGGTTTGTTATTTCTTCACGTTTCACGCTTCTGAGCTGTTTAAGGTTAGTATGGATGATGTAATTCTGTGGATTTGTGCTAAATTTGTGTTCTTACTCAACGTCCTGGTGTTTATTGAACTGCTGCTCAGATGCTGTTGCTGTTCCTCTTTTCGTCCTTGTGGGGGCGCTAAAACCCCATAGTTTAACCAGTGGAAACGGTCAGAGGCATGTTAAAGCTGGTGTCTTGCTAGAAGCTTTGAGTGGTAATTATCAGCTTTGTTTCTCCTGCCTGTTGAGCGTATACACATCTCTCTCTGAATGAAGTCATTTAGTAGCACTACGATATAGACCTGGAACCTTTCTGAACTTTTATTTAATATTGTTCATGTATTCTGTTTATGTCAGAGTCTTTATTCATCAGTCTGTTCTCAATTCTTCCTCACTTATTCATCCTTCACCCATAACGCTGTCATATTTCTAATGCCCAGAACTCCATGCTTGTTGTGATGCTTGTGCTCTCTGCTCCCTGTTACTGTACAGTACTCTCTCACTGACCTTTGCCGTTCTGTCTGCGTCGTCGTCTCTTCTCCCGCACCTGAGAGGACCTGGAAGTGTCAGCGTGGCTGGGAAAAGCAGAGGACTCTTCCACCAAAGCCAGTTTTGGCCTCTGCTAACTGGTTCGAGAACTTCAGCTGTTCACCTGCTCTGTCACCGAGGACAGCTCCTCAGGGCGGTGTTCTCACTGTTGGAGATTCTTCTGTAAAACACTGAAAAGTATTGACCCTAAAGAGTAATGCCACAGTCTCCTGTTTTCCAGGTGCCAGTGTCCTGGACGTCACCAGGTGGCTCCGGCACCATTGTTCTCCGTCTGATGCAGCGTGGCCCTGAAGAAGCACTGCCGTACGCTTCTGGACACTGTTCAGAAAAAGCCAGACATCAGGGTCATAGTCTTTGGCTCCCTGCCCACTTACAGACGAGTGAGAGAGAGCCATTTCCTCAGCTCCTTTCGCTCCACTACTGGCTGCGGGACAGGTCCGTCTGCGCTGAGTTCGTAGAGAACTGGCAGAGCTTTTAACTGTGTCCGGTCCTCCAACACAGAGATACGCTTCACCTGAGCCGCATGGGGTCCGTTGTTCTCTCCAGAAACATCAAGAAGGTGCCGGGCCAGGACTGACTGACCCTTCCCAGTCACACTGTCAGGTTGGAGAACTGCATAGTTGGCAGGTGAGTGATTTACTTGATTCCACACATTTATTCTGTCACTTTTCTGCTTGTATTAAAAAGTAATAGATCAGTGTCGCTCATAGTATTTCAGATGAATCCTGCAATATTGAGACTGTCATGGTTTGTAATTATAACATGGGAAAATCTGCTTTCTGAATTTTAAATAGTGAAATAGATTTCAGACTGGGAGCTAACCAGCCAATTAATCCTCAGTCCATATTGTCTATTTAAGTCAAGACAGGTTGCCAAGTAGTATTAAATTCACCACTGCACCCAATTTTAAGTAGGAGGGTTTTTCCTCTTTCCCTTTAAGTAATCTAAGCAGTCTTAGCCAGCACCTTTTGAACAAGATTTCAGTGTAACTGACTGTACAGCAAGGTTTTTCAGACGCAGTCCTGAAGTCTTCCTCCGGCGTTACGTTTACTGCAGGATTAAAGTGTTTCTCTACATTCCTAAGACTGACTGATCGAGTTGATTCTTTAAGCACGGAGAAGTAAATCCCACTACCGCAGTTTTGGAGGTTCCACAGAGATCCCAATATTCCTCTGGGTCCAGAGTTTTCAGAGACAGGATCAAAAACCGACAGAGGCGGCCGCCGTCATCCCAATGAGTGATTCTGAGTCCATTCAGGCGCTCTACTGACTCCGAGACTCTGTACCCGAGGTGACTGTGTAAATTAATTAGGCCTTACGAATTTAGAATAAACAGGAGGAGACGGACGCTGTATTCTTAGACCTCCAGGTTACTTTAACCCGAATCCCTTTTGATATTTTAATTTTAACATTCGTTTTAGGCCACTGACTTTTTGCAGCTATCCGGACTCAAAGGATGAAGATGTCCAAAGCATTGCCTTAAGATCATTTCAGTCTCACAGTGGTCTGAACTGGGAATTTCTCAGGATCCAGATTTGTTTTAAATTCTAAGATTCTAGAAAGATTCTAAGATATTGTCTTGAAATAGTTTTATTCTCAGGGTTGTTTAAAATTTTCAGGGATCCAAATTTATTACAAATGAAGATTTTAGGACATTTAATTATTCATTACTGTTCAACCTAGAGAATTTTGTAAAGGGATCTCCACTTATTTTTTTAGAAAATTGAAAGATTCTGAAGCAAGGTTTTGGAAATAAATGTTTTTCAGGGCTATTCAAATTAGACATTTTGAGGGTTCTAAGACAAGGGGGTTTATAATACCCAAAGAGTTTAGACTATACACGTGACATTAATACATAGTTACAGTTTTGATTGATTAGTAGCGCTTTATTAAGTATATATTTATCCCCCCCCCCAGCAAGCAAAACAGCTGATGGGCCTTACCATGCTCAATGTCCTGTGTCTACCTGTGACCATGTTGAATGCCTAAAATAATTTACATATAAACGCAGTAATTCTATCCTATTCTATCTGCTTTTAAAACTGATTTGACACGAACAGTTGAGGGCCTACTTTATAGTCTTTAATATCAGCTGTCGTCTTTATCTGAGACAGTTGTTGTGATGCTTGTGCTCTCTGCTCCCTGTGTTACTGTACGGTACTCTGTCTCGCTGACCGTTGTTTGCGTTTGTCTGTGTTTACTCTGGAGTAACTTGGTGACCGCGGAGGAGCGAGATCTCCAGATGCTCTGCAAGGAGATCATCAAGCTTGACTGCTGCTGCTGTAGAGGCAGTCCAAACTCCAACGGAAGACGAGGCTGGAGTCTGTTCGTGACTCCTCCAACGATGGTCATCTTAAATCCAGCACTACCGGCATGGCGGACACAGAGGGTTGTTGTCTCCACTCCTGCACCAGAGAGGGCCTGGGGCCGTCGTCGTGGCCTGGAAAAGCAGAGGGCTCCTCCACCACCACAGCTGCTTTTCATCTAAATGTACTGGCGTGAGGTTATCAGTTCTTCAACTTCACCTTTTTCCTTAAAATGTTTTTTTTTTTGTCTTTTTTTTCTTCCTCCAGGAGTCCTGGACATTGCCAACTTTCTCCACTTTTCTCTACCCGATGCAGTGAGGCCCTTAAGGAGCACTGCCACACACTTCTGGACACCACTCGGAAAAAGACAGGACCCTAGATTAGGCAGCTGGATAGTGGGGAAAGTAATAAATCAGTGTCCCTCATAGTGTCTCAGACTAACCCTGCAGTATGGAGATTCTGTCCTTCACATGGTTTATAATTAGAGCTTCAGAAAATTTGCTTTAAAAATCTTATTAGAATTGATATAAATTATTTTACTACACCATCATTTAATACTACTGCTCTTCACGATATTCAGGGATTGTGCTGCTGCTGCCATCCTAAGTGTAGGAAAACTGGTAAATTATCCTTAACCCAGATCCTCAGTACAAGCAGTTCTGCATCGTGTTTGGGCTGTTAAATATACAGTGTGGCAAAAAAGTATTCAGTCAGCCACTGATTGCAAGTTCTCTTACTTAGAAAGATGAGAGAGGTCTGTAATTTTCATTAAAAAAAAAAACAGGAAATCACATTGTAGGATTTTTAAAGAATGTATTTGTAAATTATGGTGGAAAATAAGTATTTGGTCACCCACAAACAAGATTTCTGGCTCTCACAGACCTGTAACTTCTTTAAGATGCTCTCTCTGTGAAACTAAATCAAGGGTGTAGGTCTGTTTATTACATTGGTGGGGGTCATAAAATCAGTTCACACAGAGTCTCCTGGAAGCTGAGTGTTTCTGTATTTATGATGAACTTAAATCTCTAACTGTAAAAATACAGGTAATTTCTGAATATGAAGTTATAAAAGCTCATACAAGTGTCCAAAGAAACACAAAGGGTAAGAGAGTAAATGTAAATGACTGCAGAATTTTAAATGGTGAAATAGATTTCAGACTGGGTGCTAACCAGCCAATTAATCCTCAGAGTCCATATTGTCTATTTAAGTTCCAGCAAGATCCCAATATTCCTCTGGGTCCAGAGTTTTCAGAGACAGGATCAGAAACGGACAGAGGCGGCCGCCGTCATCCCAATGAGTGATTCTGAGTCAATTCAGGCGCTCTACTGACTCCGACACTCTGTACCCGAGGTGACTAAGTAAATTAATTAGACCGCTTGCCTTACGAATTTAGAATAAACGGGAGGAGACGAGACGCCGTATTCTTAGACCTTCAGGTTACTTTAACCCGGATCCCTTTTGATATTTTAATTTTCAAATGTGTTTTTCTACCACTGACCTTTTTGCAGTGATCCGGACTGAAAGGACGAAGATGTCCAAAGCCTTAAAATAATTTCAGTCTCACAGAATTTTCCAATTTAAAACAAATCTGGATCCCAGTGAAGACAACTAAGATATTGTCTTGGAATATTTTGATTCTCAGTGTTGTTTAAAGCAGAGAATTTTTCAGGGATCCAAATTTAGTTTGTAGCCAAGTGAGAATAATGAGACTGAAACTAATGACTTACCAGTTTTTGTTGATATTCCAAAACATTTCTGGTCTCAGAATGAATGATATTGGGTCAATAAAGGGGGCATCTCTGGTTAAAGTGCTGCAAGCAAAAACAGCTGATAGGCCTCATCATGCTCAATGTCCCATGTCCCAGGAAGCAGAAGAAGGGTTATCCACAATGATCAATTCCCTTTTGGAAAATGAAACCATGGTTGCATGTGAATCTTCACTGGTGAATAGCCCTCTGAGAAAAGCCCTGCTGTGAATTCATTCTCAGATCAGGTGGCTAGAAACAGCTATGTCAGGAAATGCAGTAGTGCTTCAGATGGTTTCCACAACATCACAACAGCAGTGTAAGAAAAATGAGGATGTGTACGATGTGGATATTTCAGACTTGACATATCTTCATCATCAAATGATGGAATTGTTTTGCAGCAGTCTGATGATCAGATATTAATATTGTCTGATACTCACAAGTACTCACTAAAGGAAGGATCGTTTTTGTCTAAAAAAAGAATCAGTTCAGGAGTGTGTCTTATTCTCTCCTGTATCAGCTCTGTCTTCATCTGAGACTGTTGTTGTGATGCTTGTGCTCTCTGCTCCCTGTGTTATTGTACAGTACTGTCTCACTGATCGTCGTTTGCGTTGCTCTGTGTTTACTCTGGAGGTACTTGGTGACCGCGGAGGAGTGAGATCTCCAGGCGCTCTGCAAGGAGGTCATCAAGCTTTACTGCTATTGTTGTAGAGGCAGTCCAGACTCCACCAACGGAAGACGAGTCTGGAGACTCCTCTAACGCTGGCCATCTTAAATCCAGCCCTACCAACGTAGCGGACACAGAGGGTTATCATCTCCACTCCCGCACCGGAGAGGACCTGGAAAAGCAGAGGGCTCCTCCACCACCACAGCCAGTTTTCACATCTACTAAATGCTGCGAGGTCCTCAGCTCTTTGTTGCGCCCTGAGGAGACGCTACAAAGGCCGTTCTTCCCTCATCTTGTGTGGTACCTGTGCATAAAACACAGCACCCAAAGGACCCAACAGCTTCAGGCCGGTGGTACTGGCTTCTCATCTGATGAAATCACTGGAGAGGCTGGTCTTTTAACCACATCCGCCCTCTGGTGAGCCCATCCATGGACTCTCTTCAGTGCCTACCAGTCTGGTGTCAAGGTGGATGATGCTGTCATCTGTCTTCTACACAGAGCTCTTTCTCACCTGGAGAAGCCCGGCAGCACTGTGAGGACACACAACACACCAAAACACAACAACACAACACCAAAACACACCACAACACAACACAACACCAAAACACACCACAACACAACACAACACCAAAACACACCACAACACAAAATAACACAACACCAAAAAACAGGGAGGGAGGTTCTAGCTAGAGAGCTCGCCCATGCTCATTACCAAGATTCTCAATCTTTCAGAAATGATTAGCTGTCCTGCACTGATTCACATCACACAGCGTTTGAGCTCGTTTAGACTCATTGTGGTGATGAACCCCCAAGTTCAAGATTCCTTCAAGATCTGTTTCATCAAGTTTTGTATGGCTGAAACAGTTAGTGCTGCCATCTGGTGACCAGTTTGTGTCTTGTTTCTCCTCTCTCTCTCTCTCTCTCTCTCTCTCTCTCTCTCTCTCTCTCTCTCTCTCTCTCTCTCTCTCTCTCTCTCTCTCTCTCTCTCTCTCTCTCTCTCTCTCTCTCTCTGCCGGTGACGTTGATCCAGCTGGTAATTGTGTTATTAGCTGGTAATTGTGTTATTTTCCTATAAATATGGTGATGGTCAGTAGTCTAGCTCTGGTCACATCAGTGTCGGGGTGAGGGTCATTTATTTGTTTATTATTATTATTTGTCTTTTCTGCTGTGTTATGAGGGAGGAGGTAAGACCGCTGTGTTTAGTGTTTTTCTTTTTCTAGGTTATTTAGTAAGATGGGATGTGCGGTTCTGTTTATTTTGGTCTTCTCTCACGCTGAAGTTTTATGATGTTGACCGTTGTTTGTTTGTGTTGAAAATAATAAAAGATTTCACTTGAGGATCAGATCTGTTGTGCTGGTTCCTTTATTTCTCTCCCCAAAGCTCTAGACCTCAACTTCACTATATTATAAACGGTGTGATGAACGGGGTCAGAAGTTCACTTTTAATGTTGTAAATAAATCAGCCCAGGTTTCAGAAAGCAGTTGTAGCTAATCTACGGCTGTCAGTGGGCTTTAAGTTATATGTTGAGGTGATAAACTAAAGCAGTAATTAATGCTGTTTAATGTAGAAGGAGTTTTCTAATGAACCTAAAGGAGCATCTCTTACCAGCCTCAATGATCCACAGCCTCCTACCCTGCTACCTTTGGTGCAGTTCTGTGACTCTTAATTGTAGAAGTAACACGGTCGGTCCTTTCTTAAATAAAAGGTTCAGGAGGAAAAAGATACAAGTGAAACTTTCAGAAACTGGGTGTGAAGAGCCGACAATTATCATTCACAAGCCCTGAAACATGCCAGCAGTCCCTGTCCATCAGTTTGCTGGTCAGGTTAAAATGTGCAGTGCTGTGAGTCCAGAAGCAGGATCGGGATCTTCATTTTAGACCAAGTCCATTTACACTGACGTTCCCACAGCTCTGAATGTCTGCTTTTGTAGAAGTTCATCAGTTTAACCTGGAAAGCACAATCCTGCTCACGTCTTTCCCACTGTGGTACAGAACAGAAAACACACACAGATATCATGGCTGATGCTCTCTGATGAGGAACCAAGACTGAAAGGGGGAACCCATCCTCCTCCAGTCGACACTGGATCATAATAAAAATCAAAACAGGAATCAAAACAATAACAAAACAAAAAGGTCAATTTTGCATCAAGACAAACAAGATGAGAATGTGAGTGAGAGAGATAAAGTCCATGCAGGTAAACAGTCAGAAGCAGAGTCATGCAGGGAGGTGAGGATGAGTCAATGTGAGGCTCCAGAGCAGGACAGCGGGCAGGAGGGCAGTGGAGAGCCAGGTCAGGTCAGGCGGTACCAGGATGGAGCAGTTGGCCCCGGGCTTCTCAGTACATGTGAAAGAGACAGAAAACAGAAAGGAGGGAAAACACAGAGGGTTAGGAGGAGCACAGGAAAAGGTTACAGGAGAGGTCAGATCAGACTGATGTCCGGCCTGTAAAGGAAGTAGATTAGTGTGCTAGTGAGCTCTCGAGCAGCTGCATTCTGAACTAGTTGGAGCTTTTTTTTTAATGGTTTACATGAACTTCCAACCAGAAGAGCTTTACAGTCATCCAATCTAGAAGTTATGAATGCTGCACCAGCTTCTCTGCGTGATGTAAGGAGAGTACATTACCCAGTTTAGCAATATTACGTAGGTGGAAGAAGGCAGTTTTAACCAGAAACAGCTCCTAGGCTTTTTACAGTGCTACTGGGTAAGACTGAGAATCCGTCTAAATCTACAGCAATATTTGCATGTTTGGATCAATAAGTAAGACCTCTCTCTGTCTTTCAGACAGTCTGATATTTTATTAAGGTGGATAAGTAGAGCTGGGTGTCAATGAAAGTCAAGTCAATGCCATGTTTACAGATTATGTTGCCCAGCTGCAGCAAATAAAGAGTAAATACGAGTTCTCTGTTTTAGAGGACGCAGACGGTCATCATACCAAGACACTGACCTTTTCCTAATTAATGCAACATGGTCAAGATTAGAGCGGAGCACAGACAGCAGATCATCTGTTTCATGCTCAGGATCTAGAGGAGGAGATGGGCAGGAGATGGTTAAATCTGGAGGGTTATTAATAAAGACAGTAGCTGTAGAGGTTGCTATGGTACGCTTGCTCATAAAGCGAGGCTGCAGGGGGATCTCCTGGTTTAAGACTACATGGTTAGGTAGTGGTCAGAGATGGAGTCAGGCTGAGAGATGCTGACTATGCTGACTGTCTCAATACCCAGGGTCAGAACTAGGTGTGTATGGTTGCATCTCGGAGTTGGACATCTAAGATTGATTAAACCAGTTCTGAGGGGTCCTGAGTCTCCAAGTGAATATTGAAATCTCCAACATTTAAAGTCTTATCAGTAGAGAAAGCTCCCTCTGATAAGAAGTCAGCAAATTCACTCAGTGAATGTGTATAAAGTCCAGGAGGACGACAGACTGTAATAAACAGAAGAGAGAGCTGCTTTTTAGAAGCCGGGGAAGAGTCTGCCTCTTTCAGACTCAGCACTAGAAACGATTTCACTTCAGAACCTGAGTTTTGGGTTTATGTCCAGAACTGGATCAGAGACCGAGGCTACTCCACTGCTGTGACCAGACCTGCGAGGAGAACTGCAGGAGTTCAAGCCTGGGGGAGTCGATTCATTCAAAGCAATGATTCATTAGGTTTAACCCCCGTTTCACAAAGACACAGTGAACTGAGGAGGTTTTCAGTAATAATCTCAGTGACAGGGACTGCTTTAGCTTCTAGAGATCCTACATTTAACAGCCCAAACTTAATGCGGGAAACACGAAGCGCTAATGTTGATTTAATCAGGTTGTTACGAGTCGAGCTTCTAAAGAAGAACCGAATCCAAACAGCGGTTCAGAGTCTCGCTCAAAATACCGGAGATCACGTGATCGCCCGAAGTGACGCTTCGCACGTCACTGAACGTAATGACGTCCAAGGCGCGTCACTTTCCCGGGAGCAACGAGCTGAATATGAACTGAAATATGAACTGAAATGAAACAGAAATGTAGAAACTGTGTGAATCTGCTGGACTTTCATTTAAAAACACAACAAAACATGCAGCAGTTTCTCTCTGAAGGTCAGGTGTTGTTTCCAAACCGACTAAAGAGAATAAAAGTGCTTGATAAAGCTCCTCCGTATTGGAGGGTTTTAACTGGAGACGATGTGAAATGAGCTCTAATAAAACACTGAAGTGTTTCTGTTTATTTCTGTGTTCAGCAGATGTTCAGTCTACATGCAGATTAAACAGGGGGATTTTTCACATCATCAAATATTATCAAACGTGACTATTTTTATTTACGAGGAGAACAAAGCAGTTACACACTCAGATCAAATACATGCAGTTAAATGGAGATAAAATGACATTCAGTGAAGAGAAGAAACGCAGGCAGACATCACTGTATGGAGCTCCCGTCTCAGTCTGGACGAAGCTGATGAACACAAGTGAATCAGGCGATGGAGGTCTAGTGTTTTATTAGAACAGCAGGTGGCGCAGTAGAGCTGAGGAGCTGAGAAGCACTTTGACCTTAACTGTGTTAAAAAGCCTCGTGCTGCTTCCAGAAACCCCCAAATTTACTGCTTTTTCCGACTGATCCTCCTCCTCTCCTCCGGGACCCGGAAACTGGGTTTGTGGCTCCATCATGCCGCCTGTCCAAAAACCGGAGGAGACGAAAGAAGACATGAGAGGATCCCACCCAGGAAGAGTGTTAAAGATTTAGGAGTGAGATCACTGAGTGCTCCCAGAGACCACGGCAAATAGAGGAAGCAGCACACAAGTCCTAAACGCTCAGATTCACTAATATTACTGATCTGATCCAATGAGCAGTAAAGCAGTCCTAGAAATGTAGAGTTTAGAGAGACGAACCCGCTCCCCTGCTTCTCTACACCTGGCTTATTTACTGGAACTGAGCTGAAATGATCTTTATTCAGTGAACAACCGCAAGCACTGTCTGTTCAGTTCAGCTTTATTAATCACCCTATTTCTAACAAGCTGTTCTCATTATATATATTTTTACTTGGGGACAGATGAGGACACTGAACCCCTCATAAGGCAGCTAATAGGGACAACACTGTACCATCACATGTATGTCTTTTAGGAGCTAAGACGTCCCCCTACAGGGATGGACACTGAGCAGGGTGAGGCCACAGCAGCCACATGGCGCTGGTTTGGGGCAGTGCATGTCATCCTGGGAGGCAAACCTTCAGTGGCCTCAACCAGTAAAGGCTCAGACACAGAGGGGGCCTACAAAGGGGAAGATGACGCGCCCTCCTGTGCCAAGTCCGACCCTGTGAGCCAGTCAGTCCCCTCCACCAGCAGGAGTGCCTCCTGTCCCCCCTCAGGAAGTCCAGCAGCTAAAAGGAGAAGGCGTACTGACTCTGCAGAGGTGCTGGAGTTTCTGAGAGAGGAAGCTGCCAGAGCTCAACGAGAGGAGGCTCAACATGAACACTTCTGTCCTTGTTTAAAAAAGATTGAAAGAATGTGAGGAGTTATTTGATGAATATTTTATTTGTGTACATAAAATATTTTTAGTTAATCCTTCAAATGAAATCTGATCTGTGTCTGTCTTTTCCTCTTTTGGGTCCATTACTGTCAAATGAAGTGAACTCCCACACTGTGGCCTCATTCTCAGTAGATTAGATATTTCAAGTTAAATAAGCTTGAATAATTATCACACAACTCTTAAATGAAGGAGTCTGGAATAAGCAGCACTTTTCCTAGCGCTGACCTCCCACCAAACTAAGTAATCAGGGGAGAAGGGCCTTGGTAAGAGAGGTGACCAAGAACCCAAACGGTCACTCTGGTTCAAAAAGATCCAGTTTACAGAAACGTCCAGAAGCGCAACCATCACTGCAGCTCTCCACCAATCTGGGCTTTATGGCAGAGTGGTCAGATACAGGAGAGCCCCTAAAGGACCCTCAGACTATAAGAAACAAGGTTCTCTGGTCTGATGCAACCAGGATTGAACTTTTTGGCCTCAGTTCTAAGAGTCATGTCTGGTGGA
Source organism: Salminus brasiliensis (assembly GCF_030463535.1). Classification (NCBI taxonomy): domain Eukaryota; kingdom Metazoa; phylum Chordata; class Actinopteri; order Characiformes; family Bryconidae; genus Salminus; species Salminus brasiliensis. The sequence goes on along the minus strand of NC_132893.1, from coordinate 10,417,918 downwards.
AACCAGGTCCTGCTCCTCACCTGCCCAACACCATTCTTTCAGTGAAGCTTCAGGCTGTGGGGGTATTTTTCAGGGTCTGGGACAGGGAGACTGGGTCAGGGTTGAGGGAAAGCTGAATGGAGTACAGATATATTCTTAAAGGAAACCTGGTCCAGAGCACTCAGGACCTCAGACGGGGCAAAGGATCACCTTCCAACGAGACAGTGACTCAACACAACACAGGAGTGGCTTAGAGACGACCCTGTGAATGCTCCAGAGTGGACAACTAGAGCCCTGCTTTACACCTTATTAAAATCTTTGAAGAGCCCTGAGAATAGCTGTCCACCGACGCCCTCATCCAACCTTACGGAGAGGATCTGCAGAGAAGAAAGGCCGAAAATCCCCAAATCCAGGTGAGCAAACCTTGCGGCATCATACCCAAGAAGACTGGAGGCTGTAATCACTGCCAAAGGTGCTTCACCTAAGTACTAAGTAAAGGGTCTGAATACTTATGTCACTGCAACATTTTAGTTTTTCTTTTTTTAAATAAATTTGCAGAAATTTATTAGAAAACTCTGTTTTCACTTTGTCATTGCGGGATAAACATGGTGCCAGTGTCTAAAGCTGTATATTTTCCTTCATAATGCCACTTTTATTAAAGATTTATGTTTCCTGATTAAGATTATATTAATAAAATGCCAGAGAAAGAAAAACTATTCCCAGCAACACTCAGTATAGAAGCAATTTTCCTTTATATCTGTTATTATTTACAGTTATTAATTAGAGTTACTTTTAATAATCTTTTAAATAGTTGTAAACACTGTTTTCTTAAACTAGTTTATCATTTTCAGTTTAGAGAGTCAGAAATATTTGTATTCAGGTTTAGGAGGGACTTTTATTTTGACAGGATTTCGTTCGCTACTCTGTCCAAGTGTTGCTAGCTTCACACTGCTAGCTCGTTGCTCGGGTCTGCAGCGGGACCGGGGAACCGACGCGCCTTGAAACGTGATTGCGTAACGAAGCGTCACTTCCGGCGTTCACGTGATCTCCGGTATATTTGCGCGCGTGTTTGGACGCGGTTCTGCTTTAGAAGCTCGAGCTGTGATTCTTCACAGAGCGTCGAGCGACCGGCCCTCCGACCGGCGTTCAGGTCAGTGAGCTGGACAGTGGGCAGGTGAGTGATTTACATGATTTACTGGATTTAATCATCATTTATTCTGTCATTTCTCTGCTTGTTTTAAACAGTAATAAATCAGTGTCCCTCATAGTGTCTCAGACTAACCCTGCAGTATGGAGACTGTCTGTCCTCCACATGGTTTATAACTGGAGCTTCAGAAAATCTGCTTTAAAAATCTTATTAGAATTGATATAAATTCTTTTGCTACACCATCATTCAATACTACTGCTCTTAACGATATTCAGGGATTGTGCTGCTGCTGCCTCCATCCTAAGAGTAGGAAAACTGGTAAATGATCATGGACCCAGATTATCAGTGTTATCCTCCTGATTTCAGTGTAAAGCCATTTTCATCTAGAGAACGTTTCTGCTCCATCTACAGTTTTTAATCTTAGACCCTCCTTCCCCTCACTGCATGCTCAGCTTCTGGGAGAGGGGTCAGAGTAAATGTGTCATATTCAATGAGGGAAGTCCTCTCCTCTTTCATAGCCTCAACCCAGAATGTTGATTTAGCTGAATCTCTCTAAAGCTCTGTGGTTCATTACAGACCCTGTAGCAGTACAGGTCTTGAGCAAGACCTTTACGTACTTTTGCCCACCGCTCCAGGCACGTGTGTTCACAGCACAGCTGGGTTACAGAGGGAAGCCAAATTCCATCAGTCAAAAAATGTCAAATGGTGAATCTGGTGTTCTTGTCTTGTACGTTTTGTTACTTTGAAACAATGCGCAGAGAAGCAAATCCCACTATCACAGTTTTGGAGGTTCCACCGAGATCCCAATATTCCTCTGGGTCCAGAGTTTTCAGAGACAGGATCAGAAACCGACAGAGGCGGCCGCCGTCATCCCAATGAGTGATTCTGAGTCAATTCAGGCGCTCTACTGACTCTGAGACTCTGTACCCGAGGTGACCTTAAGTAAATTAATTAGACCGCTTGTCTTAGGAATTACGGGTCGCCATATTCTTAGACCTTGAGGTTACTTTAACCCGGATCCCTTTTGATATTTTAAGTTTCATATTTGTTTTAGACCATTGACTTTTTGACGTGATCCGGACTCAAAGGACGAAGATGTCCAAAGCAGCAAAGAAACACTTAAATTTCAGTACCCCTATCCGTCAGTAGGGACACAATTCTAACAGTGGATGTTTCAGGCTTACCGCTCACAGAACATTTCTGCAGGAAGTTCAGGTAAATCTCTTCATAAGCTCCAGCTTGTTCAGAATGCTGCTGCCAGGGTACGAACTTGAGCTAGGAAATCTGATCATATTAGTCCAATTCTTTCATCCTTACACTGGTTACCTGTTAAATTCAGTACAGATCATAAAATACTTCTAAACCCCACATTATCTGGAGGAACTTCTTACACCTTACAGCCCTCCACGTACACTCCGCTCGCAAGATGCTGGCCTATTATCAGTCCCACGTATTAGAAAAAACAGTGCAGGAGGAAGAGCGTTCTTTTACAAAGCCCCCAACTTTGGAACAAGCTCCCTGTTAATATCCGGGAATCAGACACACTCTCAGTCTTTAAATCTAGATGATAAACTTCTCTCTTTAACACCAGCTTTCAGAGAACTCTCCAGTTCTGTGTTCTGTCCTGCTCTGATTACATTTCACCACTGTTCTGTCCTGCTCTGATTACAGGCTTTTTATCACTATTATTGTGGTTGTGTTTGTAACTATTTCTGCTACAGGTCTCTCACTAAACGTAAAGCTTGTTCTAATCGTCATCTTTTTCTCTCTCTCCCCTCATGTCCTGAGCTCCCTGTCTGGAGCTGCTTGTCTGGAGTTGCCCTCCCCACCCCCACTGGATCTATAGGAGCAGCTAGGTCAGTATGTACTAGTTCAAGTACTGCTTTTGCTCATGCATCAGGTTCTGTTTCTACTCTGAGCAGATTTGTCTTGTCTGCAGACTTCACAGTTCAGTTTATCAATCTTACCCTTGATTTTCATGCTCTCTACTGCATAATGATGCGTGAAACATCATAATTACAGTGAACAAGGATTTCATGCTGTTTGAATATTGTAACACACTGCAACCATCACCACTGTGATCATTGACCACATTCAGGTAATAAAGTCTATTGTACTCTTTAATGGGTAACTTGGTACCACTTTTGTGGTTTTGTCTTTATCTGAGCCAGTTGTTGTAATCCTTGTGCTCTCTGCTCCCTGTTATCGCGTTTCTGTCTGTTTCTGTCCGCCTGCTCAGGTACGAGCTCTCCAGGAGGTCGTCAAGCTTGTACGGTCGATCCAGCTGCTGTTTTAGAGGCAGTCAAACTTCGCTGACGAGGCTGGAGGCTGCCCGTGACTCCTCTAACGTGACCATCTTAATTCCAACACTACCGGCGCCACAGACACAGAGGGTCGTCATCTCCACTCCCGCATCTGAGAGAGCCTGGAACTGTCTGTGTGGCTGGAAAAAGCAGAGGGCTCTTCCACCACAGCAAGTTCTCACCTCTGCTAACTGGTTCAAGGACCTCAGCTCTTCACCTGCTCCGGCACAGAGGAAGACTCCTTAGGGCGGTGTTCTCACTGTTGAAGATTCTTCTGTAAAACCCTCAAAGTATTGACCCTAAAGAGTAACACCACGTTCTCCTTTTTACCAGGTGCTCGCTTCCTGGATGTCGCCAGGTGGCTTTGGCACCATCGTTCTACACTGTTCTCCTCCTGATGCAGCGTGGTCCTGAAGAAGCACTGCCGTACGCTTCTGGACACTTTTCGGGAAAAGCCAGACATCAGGATCATCATCTTCAGCCCCCTGACCACTTATAGACCAGTAAGGGAGCCGTTTCCTCAGCTCTTCTCGCTCCACTGCTGGCTGTGGGACAGGTCCGTCTGCTCTGTCTTTGTGGACAGCTGGGAGAGCTTTTGGCTGCGTCTGGTCCTCTACCTCAGAGATGATACTTCACCTGTGCCGCCTGGGGTCCATCGTTCTCTCCAGGAGCATCAAGAAGGTGCCAGGCCAGGACTGACTGGCCCTTCCCAGTCGCACTGTCAGGTTAGTGAACTGCATAGTTGGCAGGTGAGTGATTTACATGATTTACTTGATTCTACCCATTTATTCTATCACTTTTCTGCTTGTATTAAAAAGTAATATCAGTGTCACTCATAGTATTTCAGACAAATTCTGCAGTGCTGAGACGGTCATGGTTTGTAATTGTAACGTTGGAAAATCTGCTTTATAAATCTTATTAGAATTTATATAAATTCTTCCATCTTTCCGAGTACAAGCAGTTCTGCATTGAGTTTGGGCTGTTAAATATACAGTGGGGCAAAAAAGTATTTAGTCAGCCACTGATTGTGCAAGTTCTCTTACTTAGAAAGATATGAGAGGTCTGTAATTTATCATAGGTTCATTTCAACTATGAGAGACAAAACAAAAAATAAAAAAAATCCAGGAAATCACATTGTAGGATTTATGAAGAATTTATTTGTAAATTATGGTAAGTTTTTCTGGACTAGTCAAGGTTTCTGGCTCTCACTGACCTGAAGCTCTTCTGTCCTCCACTTGTTACCTGTATTAATGGCACCTGTTTGACCTCGTTATCCGTATAGTACACCTGTGACTCCAAACCTCCAACCGAGTTGATTATTTAAGCGCAGATCAATCCCACTACCGCAGTTTTGGAGGTTCCACCAAGATCTCAATATTCCTCTGGGTCCAGAGTTTTCAGAGACAGGATCAGAAACCGACAGAGGCGGCCGCCGTCATCCCAATGAGTGATTCTGAGTCAATTCAGGCGCTCTACTGACTCTGAGACTCTGTACCCGAGGTGACTGTAAGTAAATGAATTAGACCGCTTGCCTTATACGTTTAGAAGAGACGGGACGCCGTGTTCTTCATTTCAGTCTCACAGTTGACTTGGCAACTTCGAATTTTAATAAATTTGGATCCCTGAAAAATTCTCTGGTTTAAACAACCCTGAGAATCTAAATATTCAGGACATTTAATTCCGCACTGGCCACACAGACACCAGACTGTACTGTGGGTAGCAAGTGTTCTTTTTCCTCCATGTATACCACCCAGGTAAATCTCTTCATAAGCTCCAGCTTGTTCAGAATGCTGCTGCCAGGGTACGAACTAGAGCTAGGAAATCTGATCATATTAGTCCAGTTCTTTTATCCTTACACTAATTAGCTGTTAAATTCAGTACAGATCATAAAATACTTCTAAAATATTAATCTCTCAATGGTCTGACCCCACATTATCTGGAGGAACTTCTTACACCTTACAACCCTCCACGTACACTCCGCTCACAAGATGCTGGCCTATTATCAGTCCCACGTATTCAATCAGCAGCGTGGTCTTGCAGCAGTGTGCAGGGTGAACGAGCCGGTGTGACCGAGCTCTGTAGCTCCTCTGGAAGACTGAACTTTAGAAACTGCTCAAGCGGTGTGACTGTGGGTGCCTTTAATTTAGAGTCTGAGACACAAAGTAAGCTGCTGTTCATTTAGTTTGGGAATGGCTTAGTTCTGTTGCTATGCTAGCTATCTCCTTAGCAATGTAGCTTAAGTATTTACCTATGCATTACTGAATCTTCATGGTTTATTTCTTCACGTTTCACGCTTCTGAGCTGTTTAAGGTTAGTATGGATGATGTAATTCTGTGGATTTGTGCTAAATTTGTGTTCTTAGTCAACGTCCTGGTGTTTATTGAACTGCTGCTCAGATGCTGTTGCTGTTCCTCTTTTCGTCCTTGTGGGGGCGCTAAAACCCCATAGTTTAACCAGTGGAAACGGTCAGAGGCATGTTAAAGCTGGTGTCTTGCTAGAAGCTTTGAGTGGTAATTATCAGCTTTGAGTCTTTATTCATCAGTCTGTTCTCAATTCTTCCTCACTTATTCATCCTTCACCCATAACGCTGTCATATTTCTAATGCCCAGAACTCCATGCTTGTTGTGATGCTTGTGCTCTCTGCTCCCTGTTACTGTACAGTACTCTCTCACTGACCTTTGCGTTTCTGTCTGCGTCGTCGTCGTCTCTTCTCCCGCACCTGAGAGGACCTGGAAGTGTCAGCGTGGCTGGGAAAAGCAGAGGACTCTTCCACCAAAGCCAGTTTTGGCCTCTGCTAACTGGTTCGAGAACTTCAGCTGTTCACCTGCTCTGTCACCGAGGACAGCTCCTCAGGGCGGTGTTCTCACTGTTGGAGATTCTTCTGTAAAACACTGAAAAGTATCTACCCTAAAGAGTAATGCCACAGTCTCCTGTTTTCCAGGTGCCAGTGTCCTGGACGTCACCAGGTGGCTCTGGCACCATTGTTCTCCGTCTGATGCAGCGTGGCCCTGAAGAAGCACTGCCGTACGCTTCTGGACACTGTTCAGAAAAAGCCAGACATCAGGGTCATAGTCTTTGGCTCCCTGCCCACTTACAGACGAGTGAGAGAGAGCCATTTCCTCAGCTCCTTTCGCTCCACTACTGGCTGCGGGACAGGTCCGTCTGCGCTGAGTTCGTAGAGAACTGGCAGAGCTTTTAACTGTGTCCGGTCCTCCAACACAGAGATACGCTTCACCTGAGCCGCATGGGGTCCGTTGTTCTCTCCAGAAACATCAAGAAGGTGCCGGGCCAGGACTGACTGACCCTTCCCAGTCACACTGTCAGGTTGGAGAACTGCATAGTTGGCAGGTGAGTGATTTACTTGATTCCACACATTTATTCTGTCACTTTTCTGCTTGTATTAAAAAGTAATAGATCAGTGTCGCTCATAGTATTTCAGATGAATCCTGCAATATTGAGACTGTCATGGTTTGTAATTATAACATCGGAAAATCTGCTTTCTGAATTTTAAATAGTGAAATAGATTTCAGACTGGGAGCTAACCAGCCAATTAATCCTCAGTCCATATTGTCTATTTAAGTCAAGACAGGTTGCCAAGTAGTATTAAATTTACCACTGCACCCAATTTTAAGTAGGAGGGTTTTTCCTCTTTCCCTTTAAGTAATCTAAGCAGTCTTAGCCAGCCCCTTTTGAACAAGATTTCAGTGTAACTGACTGTACAGCAAGGTTTTTCAGACGCAGTCCTGAAGTCTTCCTCCGGCGTTACGTTTACTGCAGGATTAAAGTGTTTCTCTACATTCCTAAGACTGACTGATCGAGTTGATTCTTTAAGCACGGAGAAGTAAATCCCACTACCACAGTTTTGGAGGTTCCACAGAGATCCCAATATTCCTCTGGGTCCAGAGTTTTCAGAGACAGGATCAAAAACCGACAGAGGCGGCCGCCGTCATCCCAATGAGTGATTCTGAGTCCATTCAGGCGCTCTACTGACTCCGAGACTCTGTACCCGAGGTGACTGTGTAAATTAATTAGGCCTTACGAATTTAGAATAAACAGGAGGAGACGGACGCTGTATTCTTAGACCTTCGGGTTACTTTAACCCGAATCCCTTTTGATATTTTAATTTTAACATTCGTTTTAGGCCACTGACTTTTTGCAGCTATCCGGACTCAAAGGATGAAGATGTCCAAAGCATTGCCTTAAGATCATTTCAGTCTCACAGTGGTCTGAACTGGGAATTTCTCAGGATCCAGATTTGTTTTAAATTCTAAGATTCTAGAAAGATTCTAAGATATTGTCTTGAAATAGTTTTATTTTCAGGGATCCAAATTTATTACAAATGAAGTTTTTAGGACATTTAATTATTCATTACTGTTCAACCTAGGGAATTTTGTAAAGGGATCTCCACTTATTTTTTAGAAAATTGAAAGATTCTGAAGCAAGGTTTTGGAAATAAATGTTTTTCAGGGCTATTCAAATTAGACATTTTGAGGGTTCTTAGACAAGGGGGTTTATAATACCCAAAGAGTTTAGACTATACACGTGACATTAATACATAGTTACAGTTTTGATTAGTAGCGCTTTATTAAGTATAAAGGTATCCGCTATAGATAGAGATATATTTATCCCCCCCCAGCAAGCAAAACAGCTGATGGGCCTTACCATGCTCAATGTCCTGTGTCTACCTGTGACCATGTTGATTGCCTAAAATAATTTACATATAAACGCAGTAATTCTATCCTATTCTATCTGCTTTTAAAACTGATTTGACACGAACAGTTGAGGGCCTACTTTATAGTCTTTAATATCAGCTGTCGTCTTTATCTGAGACAGTTGTTGTGATGCTTGTGCTCTCTGCTCCCTGTGTTACTGTACGGTACTCTGTCTCGCTGACCGTTGTTTGCGTTTGTCTGTGTTTACTCTGGAGTAACTTGGTGACCGCGGAGGAGCGAGATCTCCAGATGCTCTGCAAGGAGATCATCAAGCTTGACTGCTGCTGCTGTAGAGGCAGTCCAAACTCCAACGGAAGACGAGGCTGGAGTCTGTTCGTGACTCCTCCAACGATGGTCATCTTAAATCCAGCACTACCGGCATGGCGGACACAGAGGGTTGTTGTCTCCACTCCTGCACCAGAGAGGGCCTGGGGCCGTCGTCGTGGCCTGGAAAAGCAGAGGGCTCCTCCACCACCACAGCTGCTTTTCATCTAAATGTACTGGCGTGAGGTTATCAGTTCTTCAACTTCACCTTTTTCCTTAAAATGTTTTGTTTTTTTTTTTTCTTCCTCCAGGAGTCCTGGACATTGCCAACTTTCTCCACTTTTCTCTACCCGATGCAGTGAGGCCCTTAAGGAGCACTGCCACACACTTCTGGACACCACTCGGAAAAAGACAGGACCCTAGATTAGGCAGCTGGATAGTGGGGAAAGTAATAAATCAGTGTCCCTCATAGTGTCTCAGACTAACCCTGCAGTATGGAGATTCTGTCCTTCACATGGTTTATAATTAGAGCTTCAGAAAATTTGCTTTAAAAATCTTATTAGAATTGATATAAATTATTTTACTACACCATCATTTAATACTACTGCTCTTCACGATATTCAGGGATTGTGCTGCTGCTGCCATCCTAAGTGTAGGAAAACTGGTAAATTATCCTTAACCCAGATCCTCAGTACAAGCAGTTCTGCATTGTGTTTGGGCTGTTAAATATACAGTGTGGCAAAAAAGTATTCAGTCAGCCACTGATTGCAAGTTCTCTTACTTAGAAAGATGAGAGAGGTCTGTAATTTTCATTAAAAAAAAAACAGGAAATCACATTGTAGGATTTTTAAAGAATGTATTTGTAAATTATGGTGGAAAATAAGTATTTGGTCACCCACAAACAAGATTTCTGGCTCTCACAGACCTGTAACTTCTTTAAGATGCTCTCTCTGTGAAACTAAATCAAGGGTGTAGGTCTCTTTATTACATTGGTGGGGGTCATAAAATCGGTTCACACAGAGTCTCCTGGAAGCTGAGTGTTTCTGTATTTATGATGAACTTAAATCTCTAACTGTAAAAATACAGGTAATTTCTGAATATGAAGTTATAAAAGCTCATACAAGTGTCCAAAGAAACACAAAGGGTAAGAGAGTAAATGTAAATGACTGCAGAATTTTAAATGGTGAAATAGATTTCAGACTGGGTGCTAACCAGCCAATTAATTCTCAGAGTCCATATTGTCTATTTAAGTTCCAGCAAGATCCCAATATTCCTCTGGGTCCAGAGTTTTCAGAGACAGGATCAGAAACGGACAGAGGCGGCCGCCGTCATCCCAATGAGTGATTCTGAGTCAATTCAGGCGCTCTACTGACTCCGACACTCTGTACCCGAGGTGACTAAGTAAATTAATTAGACCGCTTGCCTTACGAATTTAGAACAAACGGGAGGAGACGAGACGCCGTATTCTTAGACCTTCAGGTTACTTTAACCCGGATCCCTTTTGATATTTTAATTTTCAAATGTGTTTTTCTACCACTGACCTTTTGCAGTGATCCGGACTGAAAGGACGAAGATGTCCAAAGCCTTAAAATAATTTCAGTCTCACAGAATTTTCCAATTGAAAACAAATCTGGATCCCAGTGAAGACAACTAAGATATTGTCTTGGAATATTTTGATTCTCAGTGTTGTTTAAAGCAGAGAATTTTTCAGGGATCCAAATTTAGTTTGTAGCCAAGTGAGAATAATGAGACTGAAACTAATGACTTACCAGTTTTTGTTGATATTCCAAAACATTTCTGGTCTCAGAATGAATGATATTGGGTCAATAAAGGGGGCATCTCTGGTTAAAGTGCTGCAAGCAAAACAGCTGATAGGCCTCATCATGCTCAATGTCCCATGTCCCAGGAAGCAGAAGAAGGGTTATCCACAATGATCAATTCCCTTTTGGAAAATGAAACCATGGTTGCATGTGAATCTTCACTGGTGAATAGCCCTCTGAGAAAAGCCCTGCTGTGAATTCATTCTCAGATCAGGTGGCTAGAAACAGCTATGTCAGGAAATGCAGTAGTGCTTCAGATGGTTTCCACAACATCACAACAGCAGTGTAAGAAAAATGAGGATGTGTACGATGTGGATATTTCAGACTTGACATATCTTCATCATCAAATGATGGAATTGTTTTGCAGCAGTCTGATGATCAGATATTAATATTGTCTGATACTCACAAGTACTCACTAAAGGAAGGATCGTTTTTGTCTAAAAAAAGAATCAGTTCAGGAGTGTGTCTTATTCTCTCCTGTATCAGCTCTGTCTTCATCTGAGACTGTTGTTGTGATGCTTGTGCTCTCTGCTCCCTGTGTTATTGTACAGTACTGTCTCACTGATCGTCGTTTGCGTTGCTCTGTGTTTACTCTGGAGGTACTTGGTGACCGCGGAGGAGTGAGATCTCCAGGCGCTCTGCAAGGAGGTCATCAAGCTTTACTGCTATTGTTGTAGAGGCAGTCCAGACTCCACCAACGGAAGACGAGTCTGGAGACTCCTCTAACGCTGGCCATCTTAAATCCAGCCCTACCAACGTAGCGGACACAGAGGGTTATCATCTCCACTCCCGCAAGTTCAAGATTCCTTCAAGATCTGTTTCATCAAGTTTTGTATGGCTGAAACAGTTAGTGCTGCCATCTGGTGACCAGTTTGTGTCTTGTTTCTCCTCTCTCTCTCTCCCTCTCTCTCTCCCTCTCCCTCTCCCTCTCTCTCTCTCTCTCTCTCTCTCTCTCTCTCTCTCTCTCTCTCTCTCTCTCTCTCTCTCTCTCTCTCTCTGCCGGTGACGTTGATCCAGCTGGTAATTGTGTTATTAGCTGGTAATTGTGTTATTTTCCTATAAATATGGTGATGGTCAGTAGTCTAGCTCTGGTCACATCAGTGTCGGGGTGAGGGTCATTTATTTGTTTATTATTATTATTTGTCTTTTCTGCTGTGTTATGAGGGAGGAGGTAAGACCGCTGTGTTTAGTGTTTTTCTTTTTCTAGGTTATTTAGTAAGATGGGATGTGCGGTTCTGTTTATTTTGGTCTTCTCTCACGCTGAAGTTTTATGATGTTGACCGTTGTTTGTTTGTGTTGAAAATAATAAAAGATTTCACTTGAGGATCAGATCTGTTGTGCTGGTTCCTTTATTTCTCTCCCCAAAGCTCTAGACCTCAACTTCACTATATTATAAACGGTGTGATGAACGGGGTCAGAAGTTCACTTTTAATGTTGTAAAAAAATCAGCCCAGGTTTCAGAAAGCAGTTGTAGCTAATCTACGGCTGTCAGTGGGCTTTAAGTTATATGTTGAGGTGATAAACTAAAGCAGTAATTAATGCTGTTTAACGTAGAAGGAGTTTTCTAATGAACCTAAATGAGCATCTCTTACCAGCCTCAATGATCCACAGCCTCCTACCCTGCTACCTTTGGTGCAGTTCTGTGACTCTTAATTGTAGAAGTAACACGGTCGGTCCTTTCTTAAATAAAAGGTTCAGGGGGAAAAAGATACAAGTGAAACTTTCAGAAACTGGGTGTGAAGAGCCGACAATTATCATTCACAAGCCCTGAAACATGCCAGCAGTCACTGTCCATCAGTTTGCTGGTCAGGTTAAAATGTGCAGTGCTGTGAGTCCAGAAGCAGGATCGGGATCTTCATTTTAGACCAAGTCCATTTACACTGACGTTCCCACAGCTCTGAATGTCTGCTTTTGGAGAAGTTCATCAGTTTAACCTGGAAAGCACAATCCTGCTCACGTCTTTCCCACTGTGGTACAGAACAGAAACACACACGGATATCATGGCTGATGCTCTCTGATGAGGAACCAAGACTGAAAGGGGGAACCCATCCTCCTCCAGTCGACACTGGATCATAATAAAAATCAAAACAGGAATAAAAACAATAACTAAACAAAAAGGTCAATTTTGCATCAAGACAAACAAGATGAGAATGTGAGTGAGAGAGATAAAGTCCATGCAGGTAAACGGTCAGAAGCAGAGTCATGCAGGGAGGTGAGGATGAGTCAATGTGAGGCTCCAGAGTAGGACAGCGGGCAGGAGGGCAGTGGAGAGCCAGGTCAGGTCAGGCGGTACCAGGATGGAGCAGTTGGCCCCGGGCTTCTCAGTACATGTGAAAGAGACAGAAAACAGAAAGGAGGGAAAACACAGAGGGTTAGGAGGAGCACAGGAAAAGGTTACAGGAGAGGTCAGATCAGACTGATGTCCGGCCTGTAAAGGAAGTAGATTAGTGTGCTAGTGAGCTCTCGAGCAGCTGCATTCTGAACTAGTTGGAGCTTTTTTTTTAATGGTTTACATGAACTTCCAACCAGAAGAGCTTTACAGTCATCCAATCTAGAAGTTATGAATGCTGCACCAGCTTCTCTGCGTGATGTAAGGAGAGTACGTTACCCAGTTTAGCAATATTACGTAGGTGGAAGAAGGCAGTTTTAACCATGTAACAGATGTGTGCATCAAACGAGAGAACAGAGTCAGAAACAGCTCCTAGGCTTTTTACAGTGCTACTGGGTAAGACTGAGAATCCGTCTAAATCTACAGCAATATTTGCATGTTTGGATCAATAAGTAAGACCTCTCTCTGTTTTTCAGACAGGCTGTTATTTTATTAAGGTGGATAAGTAGAGCTGGGTGGCAATGAAAGTCAAGTCAATGCCATGTTTACAGTTTATGTTGCCCAGCTGCAGCAAATAAAGAGTAAATACGAGTTCTTTGTTTTAGAGGACGCAGACGGTCATCATACCAAGACACTGACCTTTTCCTAATTAATGCAACATGGTCAAGATCAGAGCGGAGCACAGACAGCAGATCATCTGTGTCATGCTCAGGATCTAGAGGAGGAGATGGGCAGGAGATGGTTAAATCTGGAGGGTTATTGATAAAGACAGTAGCTGTAGAGGTTGCTATGGTACGCTTGCTCATAAAGCGAGGCTGCAGGGGGATCTCCTGGTTTAAGACTACATGGTTAGGTAGTGGTCAGAGATGGAGTCAGGCTGAGAGATGCTGACTATGCTGACTGTCTCAATACCCAGGGTCAGAACTAGGTGTGTATGGTTGCATCTCGGAGTTGGACTTCTAAGATTGATTAAACCAGTTCTGAGGGGTCCTGAGTCTCCAAGTGAATATTGAAATCTCCAACATTTAAAGTCTTATCAGTGGAGAAAGCTCCCTCTGATAAGAAGTCAGCAAATTCACTCAGTGAATGTGTATAAAGTCCAGGAGGACGACAGACTGTAATAAACAGAAGAGAGAGCTGCTTTTTAGAAGCCGGGGAAGAGTCTGCCACTTTCAGACTCAGCACTAGAAACGATTTCACTTCAGAACCTGAGTTTTGGGTTTATGTCCAGAACTGGATCAGAGACCGAGGCTACTCCACTGCTGTGACCAGACCTGCGAGGAGAACTGCAGGAGTTCAAGCCTGGGGGAGTCGATTCATTCAAAGCAATGATTCATTAGGTTTAACCCCCGTTTCACAAAGACACAGTGAACTGAGGAGGTTTTCAGTAATAATCTCAGGGACAGGGACTGCTTTAGCTTCTAGAGATCCTACATTTAAAAGCCCAAACTTAATGCGGGAAACACGAAGCGCTAATGTTGATTTAATCAGGTTGTTACGAGTCGAGCTTCTAAAGAAGAACCGAATCCAAACAGCGGTTCAGAGTCTCGCTCAAAATACCGGAGATCACGTGATCGCCCGAAGTGACGCTTCGCACGTCACTGAACGTAATGACGTCCAAGGCGCGTCACTTTCCCGGGAGCAAAGAGCTGAATATGAACTGAAATATGAACTGAAATGAAATAGAAATGTAGAAACTGTGTGAATCTGCTGGACTTTCATTTAAAAACACAACAAAACATGCAGCAGTTTCTCTCTGAAGGTCAGGTGTTGTTTCCAAACCGACTAAAGAGAATAAAAGTGCTTGATAAAGCTCCTCCGTATTGGAGGGTTTTTAACTGGAGACGATGTGAAATGAGCTCTAATAAAACACTGAAGTGTTTCTGTTTATTTCTGTGTTCAGCAGATGTTCAGTCTACATGCAGATTAAACAGGGGGGTTTTTCACATCATCAAATATTATCAAACGTGACTATTTTTATTTACGAGGAGAACAAAGCAGTTACACACTCAGATCAAATACATGCAGTTAAATGGAGATAAAATGACATTCAGTGAAGAGAAGAAACGCAGGCAGACATCACTGTATGGAGCTCCCGTCTCAGTCTGGACGAAGCTGATGAACACAAGTGAATCAGGCGATGGAGGTGTAGTGTTTTATTACAACAGCAGGTGGCGCAGTAGAGCTGAGGAGCTGAGAAGCACTTTGACCTTAACTGTGTTAAAAAGCCTCGGGCTGCTTCCAGAAACCCCCAAATTTACTGCTTTTTCCTACTGATCCTCCTCCTCTCCTCCGGGACCCGGAAACTGGGTTTGTGGCTCCATCATGCCGCCTGTCCAAAAACCGGAGGAGACAAAAGAAGACATGAGAGGATCCCACCCAGGAAGAGTGTTAAAGATGGAAGCAGCACACAAGTCCTAAACGCTCAGATTCACTAATATTACTGATCTGATCCAATGAGCAGTAAAGCAGTCCTAGAAATGTAGAGTTTAGAGAGACGAACCCGCTCCCCTGCTTCTCTACACCTGGCTTATTTACTGGAACTGAGCTGAAATGATCTTTATTCAGTGAACAACCGCAAGCACTGTCTGTTCAGTTCAGCTTTATTAATCACCCTATTTCTAACAAGCTGTTCTCATTATATATATTTTTACTTGGGGACAGATGAGGACACTGAACCCCTCATAAGGCAGCTAATAGGGACAACACTGTACCATCACATGTATGTCTTTTAGGAGCTAAGACGTCCCCCTACAGGGATGGACACTGAGCAGGGTGAGGCCACAGCAGCCACATGGCGCTGGTTTGGGGCAGTGCATGCCATCCTGGGAGGCAAACCTTCAGTGGCCTCAACCAGTAAAGGCTCAGACACAGAGGGGGCCTACAAAGGGGAAGATGACGCGCCCTCCTGTGCCAAGTCCGACCCTGTGAGCCAGTCAGTCCCCTCCACCAGCAGGAGTGCCTCCTGTCCCCCCTCAGGAAGTCCAGCAGCTAAAAGGAGAAGGCGTACTGACTCTGCAGAGGTGCTGGAGTTTCTGAGAGAGGAAGCTGCCAGAGCTCAACGAGAGGAGGCTCAACATGAACACTTCTGTCCTTGTTTAAAAAAGATTGAAAGAATGTGAGGAGTTATTTGATGAATATTTTATTTGTGTACATAAAATATTTTTAGTTAATCCTTCAAATGAAATCTGATCTGTGTCTGTCTTTTCCTCTTTTGGGTCCATTACTGTCAAATGAAGTGAACTCCCACACTGTGGCCTCATTCTCAGTAGATTAGATATTTAAAGTTAAATAAGCTTGAATAATTATCACACAACTCTTAAATGAAGGAGTCTGGAATAAGCAGCACTTTTCCTAGCGCTGACCTCCCACCAAACTAAGTAATCAGGGGAGAAGGGCCTTGGTAAGAGAGGTGACCAAGAACCCAAACGGTCACTCTGGTTCAAAAAGATCCAGTTTACAGAAACGTCCAGAAGCGCAACCATCACTGCAGCTCTCCACCAATCTGGGCTTTATGGCAGAGTGGTCAGATACAGGAGAGCCCCTAAAGGACCCTCAGACTATAAGAAACAAGGTTCTCTGGTCTGATGCAACCAGGATTGAACTTTTTGGCCTCAGTTCTAAGAGTCATGTCTGGTGGAAACCAGTTCCTGCTCCTCACCTGCCCAACACCATTCTTTCAGTGAAGCTTCAGGCTGTGGGGGTATTTTTCAGGGTCTGAGACAGGGAGACTGGGTCATGGTTGAGGGAAAGCTGAATGGAGTACAGATATATTCTTAAAGGAAACCTGGTCCAGAGCACTCAGGACCTCAGACGGGGCAAAGGATCACCTTCCAACGAGACAGTGACTCAACACAACACAGGAGTGGCTTAGAGACGACCCTGTGAATGCTCCTGAGTGGACAACTAGAGCCCTGCTTTACACCTTATTAAAATCTTTGAAGAGCCCTGAGAATAGCTGTCCACCGACGCCCTCATCCAACCTTACGGAGAGGATCTGCAGAGAAGAAAGGCCGAAAATCCCCAAATCCAGGTGAGCAAACCTTGCGGCATCATACCCAAGAAGACTGGAGGCTGTAATCACTGCCAAAGGTGCTTCACCTAAGTACTAAGTAAAGGGTCTGAATACTTATGTCACTGCAACATTTTAGTTTTTCTTTTTTTAAATAAATTTGCAGAAATTTATTAGAAAACTCTGTTTTCACTTTGTCATTGCGGGATAAACATGGTGCCAGTGTCTAAAGCTGTATATTTTCCTTCATAATGCCACTTTTATTAAAGATTTATGTTTCCTGATTAAGATTATATTAATAAAATGCCAGAGAAAGAAAAACTATTCCCAGCAACACTCAGTATAGAAGCAATTTTCCTTTATATCTGTTATTATTTACAGTTATTAATTAGAGTTACTTTTAATAATCTTTTAAATAGTTGTAAACACTGTTTTCTTAAACTAGTTTATCATTTTCAGTTTAGAGAGTCAGAAATATTTGTATTCAGGTTTAGGAGGGACTTTTATTTTGACAGGATTTCGTTCGCTACTCTGTCCAAGTGTTGCTAGCTTCACACTGCTAGCTCGTTGCTCGGGTCTGCAGCGGGACCGGGGAACCGACGCGCCTTGAAACGTGATTGCGTAACGAAGCGTCACTTCCGGCGTTCACGTGATCTCCGGTATGTTTGCGCGCGTGTTTGGACGCGCTTCTGCTTTAGAAGCTCGAGCTGTGATTCTTCACAGAGCGTCGAGCGACCGGCCCTCCTTTACAGCCTTTACTCTCAGCTCTGTCTCCTTCCTCTGAGACAGCTGCTGTGGTCCTGGAGCTCTCTGCTCCCTGTGCTGCTGTACAGTCCTCTGTCTCACGGAGGGTCGTCGTCTCCTCTCCCGCACCGGAGAGGGCCTGTGGGGGCGTCCGCGTGGCTTTGAAAAAGCCGAGGACTCCTCCACCTCCACCGCCGGTTTTCAGCTCTGCTGACCGGTTCGAGGTCCTCGGAGCCCAAAGAGGAACCACGGTCTCCTGTTTTCCAGCTGCCCGTGTGCTGGACGTCGCCGGGCGGGTTCCCTTGGCGCTATTCTCGGCCCGACGCGGAGGTCCTGAAGGAGCCCTGCCGCTTCAGAAAAACCCAGACGAGAGGATCATCGTCTTCAGCCCCCTGCCCTCCTACCGACGAGTGAGCGAGCCGCTCCCCCAGCTCCTCTCGCTCCACTGCTGCTGCGGGACAGGTCCGTCCACGCTGACTGTGGAGAGAACTGGGAGAGCTTTCGGCTGTGTCCGGTCCTCTACCGCAGAGATGAGATCCACCCGGTCCGGTCTGGGTCCGGCGTTCAGGTCAGTGAGCTGGACAGTGGGCAGGTGAGTGATTTACATGATTTACTGGATTTAATCATCATTTATTCTGTCATTTCTCTGCTTGTTTTAAACAGTAATAAATCAGTGTCCCTCATAGTGTCTCAGACTAACCCTGCAGTATGGAGACTGTCTGTCCTCCACATGGTTTATAATTGGAGCTTCAGAAAATCTGCTTTAAAAATCTTATTAGAATTGATATAAATTCTTTTGCTACACCATCATTTAATACTACTGCTCTTAACGATATTCAGGGATTGTGCTGCTGCTGCCTCCATCCTAAGAGTAGGAAAACTGGTAAATGATCATGGACCCAGATTATCAGTGTTATCCTCCTGATTTCAGTGTAAAGCCATTTTCATCTAGAGAACGTTTCTGCTCCATCTACAGTTTTTAATCTTAGACCCTCCTTCCCCTCACTGCATGCTCAGCTTCTGGGAGAGGGGTCAGAGTAAATGTGTCATATTCAATGAGGGAAGTCCTCTCCTCTTTCGTAGCCTCAACCCAGAATGTTGATTTAGCTGAATCTCTTTAAAGCTCTGTGGTTCATTACAGACCCTGTAGCAGTACAGGTCTTGAGCAAGACCTTTACGTACTTTTGCCCACCGCTCCAGGCACGTGTGTTCACAGCACAGCTGGGTTACAGAGGGAAGCCAAATTCCATCAGTCAAAAAATGTCAAATGGTGAATCTGGTGTTCTTGTCTTGTACGTTTTGTTACTTTGAAACAATGCGCAGAGAAGCAAATCCCACTATCACAGTTTTGGAGGTTCCACCGAGATCCCAATATTCCTCTGGGTCCAGAGTTTTCAGAGACAGGATCAGAAACTGACAGAGGCGGCCGCCGTCATCCCAATGAGTGATTCTGAGTCAATTCAGGCGCTCTACTGACTCTGAGACTCTGTACCTGAGGTGACCTTAAGTAAATTAATTAGACCGCTTGTCTTAGGAATTACGGGTCGCCATATTCTTAGACCTTGAGGTTACTTTAACCCGGATCCCTTTTGATATTTTAAGTTTCATATTTGTTTTAGACCATTGACTTTTTGACGTGATCCGGACTCAAAGGACGAAGATGTCCAAAGCAGCAAAGAAACACTTAAATTTCAGTACCCCTATCCGTCAGTAGGGACACAATTCTAACAGTGGATGTTTCAGGCTTACCACTCACAGAACATTTCTGCAGGAAGTTCAGGTAAATCTCTTCATAAGCTCCAGCTTGTTCAGAATGCTGCTGCCAGGGTACGAACTTGAGCTAGGAAATCTGATCATATTAGTCCAATTCTTTCATCCTTACACTGGTTACCTGTTAAATTCAGTACAGATCATAAAATACTTCTAAACCCCACATTATCTGGAGGAACTTCTTACACCTTACAGCCCTCCACGTACACTTCGCTCGCAAGATGCTGGCCTATTATCAGTCCCACGTATTAGAAAAAACAGTGCAGGAGGAAGAGCGTTCTTTTACAAAGCCCCCAACTTTGGAACAAGCTCCCTGTTAATATCCGGGAATCAGACACACTCTCAGTCTTTAAATCTAGATGAAAAACTTCTCTCTTTAACACCAGCTTTCAGAGAACTCTCCAGTTCTGTGTTCTGTCCTGCTCTGATTACATTTCACCACTGTTCTGTCCTGCTCTGATTACAGGCTTTTTATCACTATTATTGTGGTTGTGTTTGTAACTATTTCTGCTACAGGTCTCTCACTAAACGTAAAGCTTCTTCTAATCGTCATCTTTTTCTCTCTCTCTCCTCATGTCCTGAGCTCCCTGTCTGGAGCTGCTTGTCTGGAGTTTCCCTCCCCACCCCCACTGGATCTATAGGAGCAGCTAGGTCAGTATGTACTAGTTCAAGTACTGCTTTTGCTCGAGCATCAGGTTCTGTTTCTACTCTGAGCAGATTTGTCTTGTCTGCAGACTTCACAGTTCAGTTTATCAATCTTACCCTTGATTTTCATGCTCTCTACTGCATAATGATGCGTGAAACATCATAATTACAGTGAACAAGGATTTCATGCTGTTTGAATATTGTAACACACTGCAACCATCACCACTGTGATCATTGACCACATTCAGGTAATAAAGTCTATTGTACTCTTTAATGGGGAACTTGGTACCACTTTTGTGGCTTTGTCTTCATCTGAGCCAGTTGTTGTAATCCTTGTGCTCTCTGCTCCCTGTTATCGCGTTTCTGTCTGTTTCTGTCCGCCTGCTCAGGTACGAGCTCTCCAGGAGGTCGTCAAGCTTGTACGGTCGATCCAGCTGCTGTTTTAGAGGCAGTCAAACTTCGCTGACGAGGCTGGAGGCTGCCCGTGACTCCTCTAACGTGACCATCTTAATTCCAACACTACCGGCGCCACAGACACAGAGGGTCGTCATCTCCACTCCCGCATCTGAGAGAGCCTGGAACTGTCTGTGTGGCTGGAAAAAGCAGAGGGCTCTTCCACCACAGCAAGTTCTCACCTCTGCTAACTGGTTCAAGGACCTCAGCTCTTCACCTGCTCCGGCACAGAGGAAGACTCCTTAGGGCGGTGTTCTCACTGTTGAAGATTCTTCTGTAAAACCCTCAAAGTATTGACCCTAAAGAGTAACACCACGTTCTCCTTTTTACCAGGTGCTCGCTTCCTGGATGTCGCCAGGTGGCTTTGGCACCATCGTTCTACACTGTTCTCCTCCTGATGCAGCATGGTCCTGAAGAAGCACTGCCGTACGCTTCTGGACACTTTTCGGGAAAAGCCAGACATCAGGATCATCATCTTCAGCCCCCTGACCACTTATAGACCAGTAAGGGAGCCGTTTCCTCAGCTCTTCTCGCTCCACTGCTGGCTGTGGGACAGGTCCGTCTGCTCTGTCTTTGTGGACAGCTGGGAGAGCTTTTGGCTGCGTCTGGTCCTCTACCTCAGAGATGATACTTCACCTGTGCCGCCTGGGGTCCATCGTTCTCTCCAGGAGCATCAAGAAGGTGCCAGGCCAGGACTGACTGGCCCTTCCCAGTCGCACTGTCAGGTTAGTGAACTGCATAGTTGGCAGGTGAGTGATTTACATGATTTACTTGATTCTACCCATTTATTCTATCACTTTTCTGCTTGTATTAAAAAGTAATATCAGTGTCACTCATAGTATTTCAGACAAATTCTGCAGTGCTGAGACGGTCATGGTTTGTAATTGTAACGTTGGAAAATCTGCTTTATAAATCTTATTAGAATTTATATAAATTCTTCCATCTTTCCGAGTACAAGCAGTTCTGCATTGAGTTTGGGCTGTTAAATATACAGTGGGGCAAAAAAGTATTTAGTCAGCCACTGATTGTGCAAGTTCTCTTACTTAGAAAGATATGAGAGGTCTGTAATTTATCATAGGTTAATTTCAACTATGAGAGACAAAACAAAAAATAAAAAAAATCCAGGAAATCACATTGTAGGATTTATGAAGAATTTATTTGTAAATTATGGTAAGTTTTTCTGGACTAGTCAAGGTTTCTGGCTCTCACTGACCTGAAGCTCTTCTGTCCCCCACTTGTTACCTGTATTAATGGCACCTGTTTGACCTCGTTATCCGTGTAGTACACCTGTGACTCCAAACCTCCAACCGAGTTGATTATTTAAGCGCAGATCAATCCCACTACCGCAGTTTTGGAGGTTCCACCAAGATCCCAATATTCCTCTGGGTCCAGAGTTTTCAGAGACAGGATCAGAAACCGACAGAGGCGGCCGCCGTCATCCCAATGAGTGATTCTGAGTCAATTCAGGCACTCTACTGACTCTGAGACTCTGTACCCGAGGTGACTGTAAGTAAATGAATTAGACCGCTTGCCTTATACGTTTAGAAGAGACGGGACGCCGTATTCTTCATTTCAGTCTCACAGTTGACTTGGCAACTTCGAATTTTAATAAATTTGGATCCCTGAAAAATTCTCTGGTTTAAACAACCCTGAGAATCTAAATATTCAGGACATTTAATTCCGCACTGGCCACACAGACACCAGACTGTAATGTGGGTAGCAAGTGTTCTTTTTCCTCCATGTATACCACCCAGGTAAATCTCTTCATAAGCTCCAGCTTGTTCAGAATGCTGCTGCCAGGGTACGAACTAGAGCTAGGAAATCTGATCACATTAGTCCAGTTCTTTTATCCTTACACTAATTAGCTGTTAAATTCAGTACAGATCATAAAATACTTCTAAAATATTAATCTCTCAATGGTCTGACCCCACATTATCTGGAGGAACTTCTTACACCTTACAACCCTCCACGTACACTCCGCTCACAAGATGCTGGCCTATTATCAGTCCCACGTATTCAATCAGCAGCGTGGTCTTGCAGCAGTGTGCAGGGTGAACGAGCCGGTGTGACCGAGCTCTGTAGCTCCTCTGGAAGACTGAACTTTAGAAACTGCTCAAGCGGTGTGACTGTGGGTGCCTTTAATTTAGAGTCTGAGACACAAAGTAAGCTGCTGTTCATTTAGTTTGGGAATGGCTTAGTTCTGTTGCTATGCTAGCTATCTCCTTAGCAATGTAGCTTAAGTATTTACCTATGCATTACTGAATCTTCATGGTTTATTTCTTCACGTTTCACGCTTCTGAGCTGTTTAAGGTTAGTATGGATGATGTAATTCTGTGGATTTGTGCTAAATTTGTGTTCTTAGTCAACGTCCTGGTGTTTATTGAACTGCTGCTCAGATGCTGTTGCTGTTCCTCTTTTCGTCCTTGTGGGGGCGCTAAAACCCCATAGTTTAACCAGTGGAAACGGTCAGAGGCATGTTAAAGCTGGTGTCTTGCTAGAAGCTTTGAGTGGTAATTATCAGCTTTGAGTCTTTATTCATCAGTCTGTTCTCAATTCTTCCTCACTTATTCATCCTTCACCCATAACGCTGTCATATTTCTAATGCCCAGAACTCCATGCTTGTTGTGATGCTTGTGCTCTCTGCTCCCTGTTACTGTACAGTACTCTCTCACTGACCTTTGCGTTTCTGTCTGCGTCGTCGTCGTCTCTTCTCCCGCACCTGAGAGGACCTGGAAGTGTCAGCGTGGCTGGGAAAAGCAGAGGACTCTTCCACCAAAGCCAGTTTTGGCCTCTGCTAACTGGTTCGAGAACTTCAGCTGTTCACCTGCTCTGTCACCGAGGACAGCTCCTCAGGGCGGTGTTCTCACTGTTGGAGATTCTTCTGTAAAACACTGAAAAGTATCTACCCTAAAGAGTAATGCCACAGTCTCCTGTTTTCCAGGTGCCAGTGTCCTGGACGTCACCAGGTGGCTCTGGCACCATTGTTCTCCGTCTGATGCAGCGTGGCCCTGAAGAAGCACTGCCGTACGCTTCTGGACACTGTTCAGAAAAAGCCAGACATCAGGGTCATAGTCTTTGGCTCCCTGCCCACTTACAGACGAGTGAGAGAGAGCCATTTCCTCAGCTCCTTTCGCTCCACTACTGGCTGCGGGACAGGTCCGTCTGCGCTGAGTTCGTAGAGAACTGGCAGAGCTTTTAACTGTGTCCGGTCCTCCAACACAGAGATACGCTTCACCTGAGCCGCATGGGGTCCGTTGTTCTCTCCAGAAACATCAAGAAGGTGCCGGGCCAGGACTGACTGACCCTTCCCAGTCACACTGTCAGGTTGGAGAACTGCATAGTTGGCAGGTGAGTGATTTACTTGATTCCACACATTTATTCTGTCACTTTTCTGCTTGTATTAAAAAGTAATAGATCAGTGTCGCTCATAGTATTTCAGATGAATCCTGCAATATTGAGACTGTCATGGTTTGTAATTATAACATCGGAAAATCTGCTTTCTGAATTTTAAATAGTGAAATAGATTTCAGACTGGGAGCTAACCAGCCAATTAATCCTCAGTCCATATTGTCTATTTAAGTCAAGACAGGTTGCCAAGTAGTATTAAATTTACCACTGCACCCAATTTTAAGTAGGAGGGTTTTTCCTCTTTCCCTTTAAGTAATCTAAGCAGTCTTAGCCAGCCCCTTTTGAACAAGATTTCAGTGTAACTGACTGTACAGCAAGGTTTTTCAGACGCAGTCCTGAAGTCTTCCTCCGGCGTTACGTTTACTGCAGGATTAAAGTGTTTCTCTACATTCCTAAGACTGACTGATCGAGTTGATTCTTTAAGCACGGAGAAGTAAATCCCACTACCACAGTTTTGGAGGTTCCACAGAGATCCCAATATTCCTCTGGGTCCAGAGTTTTCAGAGACAGGATCAAAAACCGACAGAGGCGGCCGCCGTCATCCCAATGAGTGATTCTGAGTCCATTCAGGCGCTCTACTGACTCCGAGACTCTGTACCCGAGGTGACTAAGTAAATTAATTAGGCCTTACGAATTTAGAATAAACAGGAGGAGACGGACGCTGTATTCTTAGACCTTCAGGTTACTTTAACCCGAATCCCTTTTGATATTTTAATTTTAACATTCGTTTTAGGCCACTGACTTTTTGCAGCTATCCGGACTCAAAGGATGAAGATGTCCAAAGCATTGCCTTAAGATCATTTCAGTCTCACAGTGGTCTGAACTGGGAATTTCTCAGGATCCAGATTTGTTTTAAATTCTAAGATTCTAGAAAGATTCTAAGATATTGTCTTGAAATAGTTTTATTTTCAGGGATCCAAATTTATTACAAATGAAGTTTTTAGGACATTTAATTATTCATTACTGTTCAACCTAGGGAATTTTGTAAAGGGATCTCCACTTATTTTTTAGAAAATTGAAAGATTCTGAAGCAAGGTTTTGGAAATAAATGTTTTTCAGGGCTATTCAAATTAGACATTTTGAGGGTTCTAAGACAAGGGGGTTTATAATACCCAAAGAGTTTAGACTATACACGTGACATTAATACATAGTTACAGTTTTGATTAGTAGCGCTTTATTAAGTATAAAGGTATCCGCTATAGATAGAGATATATTTATCCCCCCCCAGCAAGCAAAACAGCTGATTGGCCTTACCATGCTCAATGTCCTGTGTCTACCTGTGACCATGTTGATTGCCTAAAATAATTTACATATAAACGCAGTAATTCTATCCTATTCTATCTGCTTTTAAAACTGATTTGACACGAACAGTTGAGGGCCTACTTTATAGTCTTTAATATCAGCTGTCGTCTTTATCTGAGACAGTTGTTGTGATGCTTGTGCTCTCTGCTCCCTGTGTTACTGTACGGTACTCTGTCTCGCTGACCGTTGTTTGCGTTTGTCTGTGTTTACTCTGGAGTAACTTGGTGACCGCGGAGGAGCGAGATCTCCAGATGCTCTGCAAGGAGATCATCAAGCTTGACTGCTGCTGCTGTAGAGGCAGTCCAAACTCCAACGGAAGACGAGGCTGGAGTCTGTTCGTGACTCCTCCAACGATGGTCATCTTAAATCCAGCACTACCGGCATGGCGGACACAGAGGGTTGTTGTCTCCACTCCTGCACCAGAGAGGGCCTGGGGCCGTCGTCGTGGCCTGGAAAAGCAGAGGGCTCCTCCACCACCACAGCTGCTTTTCATCTAAATGTACTGGCGTGAGGTTATCAGTTCTTCAACTTCACCTTTTTCCTTAAAATGTTTTGTTTTTTTTTTTTCTTCCTCCAGGAGTCCTGGACATTGCCAACTTTCTCCACTTTTCTCTACCCGATGCAGTGAGGCCCTTAAGGAGCACTGCCACACACTTCTGGACACCACTCGGAAAAAGACAGGACCCTAGATTAGGCAGCTGGATAGTGGGGAAAGTAATAAATCAGTGTCCCTCATAGTGTCTCAGACTAACCCTGCAGTATGGAGATTCTGTCCTTCACATGGTTTATAATTAGAGCTTCAGAAAATTTGCTTTAAAAATCTTATTAGAATTGATATAAATTATTTTACTACACCATCATTTAATACTACTGCTCTTCACGATATTCAGGGATTGTGCTGCTGCTGCCATCCTAAGTGTAGGAAAACTGGTAAATTATCCTTAACCCAGATCCTCAGTACAAGCAGTTCTGCATTGTGTTTGGGCTGTTAAATATACAGTGTGGCAAAAAAGTATTCAGTCAGCCACTGATTGCAAGTTCTCTTACTTAGAAAGATGAGAGAGGTCTTAAATTTTCATTAAAAAAAAAACAGGAAATCACATTGTAGGATTTTTAAAGAATGTATTTGTAAATTATGGTGGAAAATAAGTATTTGGTCACCCACAAACAAGATTTCTGGCTCTCACAGACCTGTAACTTCTTTAAGATGCTCTCTCTGTGAAACTAAATCAAGGGTGTAGGTCTCTTTATTACATTGGTGGGGGTCATAAAATCGGTTCACACAGAGTCTCCTGGAAGCTGAGTGTTTCTGTATTTATGATGAACTTAAATCTCTAACTGTAAAAATACAGGTAATTTCTGAATATGAAGTTATAAAAGCTCATACAAGTGTCCAAAGAAACACAAAGGGTAAGAGAGTAAATGTAAATGACTGCAGAATTTTAAATGGTGAAATAGATTTCAGACTGGGTGCTAACCAGCCAATTAATTCTCAGAGTCCATATTGTCTATTTAAGTTCCAGCAAGATCCCAATATTCCTCTGGGTCCAGAGTTTTCAGAGACAGGATCAGAAACGGACAGAGGCGGCCGCCGTCATCCCAATGAGTGATTCTGAGTCAATTCGGGCGCTCTACTGACTCCGACACTCTGTACCCGAGGTGACTAAGTAAATTAATTAGACCGCTTGCCTTACGAATTTAGAACAAACGGGAGGAGACGAGACGCCGTATTCTTAGACCTTCAGGTTACTTTAACCCGGATCCCTTTTGATATTTTAATTTTCAAATGTGTTTTTCTACCACTGACCTTTTGCAGTGATCCGGACTGAAAGGACGAAGATGTCCAAAGCCTTAAAATAATTTCAGTCTCACAGAATTTCCCAATTGAAAACAAATCTGGATCCCAGTGAAGACAACTAAGATATTGTCTTGGAATATTTTGATTCTCAGTGTTGTTTAAAGCAGAGAATTTTTCAGGGATCCAAATTTAGTTTGTAGCCAAGTGAGAATAATGAGACTGAAACTAATGACTTACCAGTTTTTGTTGATATTCCAAAACATTTCTGGTCTCAGAATGAATGATATTGGGTCAATAAAGGGGGCATCTCTGGTTAAAGTGCTGCAAGCAAAACAGCTGATAGGCCTCATCATGCTCAATGTCCCATGTCCCAGGAAGCAGAAGAAGGGTTATCCACAATGATCAATTCCCTTTTGGAAAATGAAACCATGGTTGCATGTGAATCTTCACTGGTGAATAGCCCTCTGAGAAAAGCCCTGCTGTGAATTCATTCTCAGATCAGGTGGCTAGAAACAGCTATGTCAGGAAATGCAGTAGTGCTTCAGATGGTTTCCACAACATCACAACAGCAGTGTAAGAAAAATGAGGATGTGTACGATGTGGATATTTCAGACTTGACATATCTTCATCATCAAATGATGGAATTGTTTTGCAGCAGTCTGATGATCAGATATTAATATTGTCTGATACTCACAAGTACTCACTAAAGGAAGGATCGTTTTTGTCTAAAAAAAGAATCAGTTCAGGAGTGTGTCTTATTCTCTCCTGTATCAGCTCTGTCTTCATCTGAGACTGTTGTTGTGATGCTTGTGCTCTCTGCTCCCTGTGTTATTGTACAGTACTGTCTCACTGATCGTCGTTTGCGTTGCTCTGTGTTTACTCTGGAGGTACTTGGTGACCGCGGAGGAGTGAGATCTCCAGGCGCTCTGCAAGGAGGTCATCAAGCTTTACTGCTATTGTTGTAGAGGCAGTCCAGACTCCACCAACGGAAGACGAGTCTGGAGACTCCTCTAACGCTGGCCATCTTAAATCCAGCCCTACCAACGTAGCGGACACAGAGGGTTATCATCTCCACTCCCGCAAGTTCAAGATTCCTTCAAGATCTGTTTCATCAAGTTTTGTATGGCTGAAACAGTTAGTGCTGCCATCTGGTGACCAGTTTGTGTCTTGTTTCTCCTCTCTCTCTCTCCCTCTCTCCCTCTCTCCCTCTCTCTCTCTCTCTCTCTCTCTCTCTCTCTCTCTCTCTCTCTCTCTCTGCCGGTGACGTTGATCCAGCTGGTAATTGTGTTATTAGCTGGTAATTGTGTTATTTTCCTATAAATATGGTGATGGTCAGTAGTCTAGCTCTGGTCACATCAGTGTCGGGGTGAGGGTCATTTATTTGTTTATTATTATTATTTGTCTTTTCTGCTGTGTTATGAGGGAGGAGGTAAGACCGCTGTGTTTAGTGTTTTTCTTTTTCTAGGTTATTTAGTAAGATGGGATGTGCGGTTCTGTTTATTTTGGTCTTCTCTCACGCTGAAGTTTTATGATGTTGACCGTTGTTTGTTTGTGTTGAAAATAATAAAAGATTTCACTTGAGGATCAGATCTGTTGTGCTGGTTCCTTTATTTCTCTCCCCAAAGCTCTAGACCTCAACTTCACTATATTATAAACGGTGTGATGAACGGGGTCAGAAGTTCACTTTTAATGTTGTAAATAAATCAGCCCAGGTTTCAGAAAGCAGTTGTAGCTAATCTACGGCTGTCAGTGGGCTTTAAGTTATATGTTGAGGTGATAAACTAAAGCAGTAATTAATGCTGTTTAATGTAGAAGGAGTTTTCTAATGAACCTAAAGGAGCATCTCTTACCAGCCTCAATGATCCACAGCCTCCTACCCTGCTACCTTTGGTGCAGTTCTGTGACTCTTAATTGTAGAAGTAACACGGTCGGTCCTTTCTTAAATAAAAGGTTCAGGAGGAAAAAGATACAAGTGAAACTTTCAGAAACTGGGTGTGAAGAGCCGACAATTATCATTCACAAGCCCTGAAACATGCCAGCAGTCCCTGTCCATCAGTTTGCTGGTCAGGTTAAAATGTGCAGTGCTGTGAGTCCAGAAGCAGGATCGGGATCTTCATTTTAGACCAAGTCCATTTACACTGACGTTCCCACAGCTCTGAATGTCTGCTTTTGTAGAAGTTCATCAGTTTAACCTGGAAAGCACAATCCTGCTCACGTCTTTCCCACTGTGGTACAGAACAGAAAACACACACAGATATCATGGCTGATGCTCTCTGATGAGGAACCAAGACTGAAAGGGGGAACCCATCCTCCTCCAGTCGACACTGGATCATAATAAAAATCAAAACAGGAATCAAAACAATAACAAAACAAAAAGGTCAATTTTGCATCAAGACAAACAAGATGAGAATGTGAGTGAGAGAGATAAAGTCCATGCAGGTAAACAGTCAGAAGCAGAGTCATGCAGGGAGGTGAGGATGAGTCAATGTGAGGCTCCAGAGCAGGACAGCGGGCAGGAGGGCAGTGGAGAGCCAGGTCAGGTCAGGCGGTACCAGGATGGAGCAGTTGGCCCCGGGCTTCTCAGTACATGTGAAAGAGACAGAAAACAGAAAGGAGGGAAAACACAGAGGGTTAGGAGGAGCACAGGAAAAGGTTACAGGAGAGGTCAGATCAGACTGATGTCCGGCCTGTAAAGGAAGTAGATTAGTGTGCTAGTGAGCTCTCGAGCAGCTGCATTCTGAACTAGTTGGAGCTTTTTTTTTAATGGTTTACATGAACTTCCAACCAGAAGAGCTTTACAGTCATCCAATCTAGAAGTTATGAATGCTGCACCAGCTTCTCTGCGTGATGTAAGGAGAGTACATTACCCAGTTTAGCAATATTACGTAGGTGGAAGAAGGCAGTTTTAACCAGAAACAGCTCCTAGGCTTTTTACAGTGCTACTGGGTAAGACTGAGAATCCGTCTAAATCTACAGCAATATTTGCATGTTTGGATCAATAAGTAAGACCTCTCTCTGTCTTTCAGACAGTCTGATATTTTATTAAGGTGGATAAGTAGAGCTGGGTGTCAATGAAAGTCAAGTCAATGCCATGTTTACAGATTATGTTGCCCAGCTGCAGCAAATAAAGAGTAAATACGAGTTCTCTGTTTTAGAGGACGCAGACGGTCATCATACCAAGACACTGACCTTTTCCTAATTAATGCAACATGGTCAAGATTAGAGCGGAGCACAGACAGCAGATCATCTGTTTCATGCTCAGGATCTAGAGGAGGAGATGGGCAGGAGATGGTTAAATCTGGAGGGTTATTAATAAAGACAGTAGCTGTAGAGGTTGCTATGGTACGCTTGCTCATAAAGCGAGGCTGCAGGGGGATCTCCTGGTTTAAGACTACATGGTTAGGTAGTGGTCAGAGATGGAGTCAGGCTGAGAGATGCTGACTATGCTGACTGTCTCAATACCCAGGGTCAGAACTAGGTGTGTATGGTTGCATCTCGGAGTTGGACTTCTAAGATTGATTAAACCAGTTCTGAGGGGTCCTGAGTCTCCAAGTGAATATTGAAATCTCCAACATTTAAAGTCTTATCAGTAGAGAAAGCTCCCTCTGATAAGAAGTCAGCAAATTCACTCAGTGAATGTGTATAAAGTCCAGGAGGACGACAGACTGTAATAAACAGAAGAGAGAGCTGCTTTTTAGAAGCCGGGGAAGAGTCTGCCTCTTTCAGACTCAGCACTAGAAACGATTTCACTTCAGAACCTGAGTTTTGGGTTTATGTCCAGAACTGGATCAGAGACCGAGGCTACTCCACTGCTGTGACCAGACCTGCGAGGAGAACTGCAGGAGTTCAAGCCTGGGGGAGTCGATTCATTCAAAGCAATGATTCATTAGGTTTAACCCCCGTTTCACAAAGACACAGTGAACTGAGGAGGTTTTCAGTAATAATCTCAGTGACAGGGACTGCTTTAGCTTCTAGAGATCCTACATTTAACAGCCCAAACTTAATGCGGGAAACACGAAGCGCTAATGTTGATTTAATCAGGTTGTTACGAGTCGAGCTTCTAAAGAAGAACCGAATCCAAACAGCGGTTCAGAGTCTCGCTCAAAATACCGGAGATCACGTGATCGCCCGAAGTGACGCTTCGCACGTCACTGAACGTAATGACGTCCAAGGCGCGTCACTTTCCCGGGAGCAACGAGCTGAATATGAACTGAAATATGAACTGAAATGAAACAGAAATGTAGAAACTGTGTGAATCTGCTGGACTTTCATTTAAAAACACAACAAAACATGCAGCAGTTTCTCTCTGAAGGTCAGGTGTTGTTTCCAAACCGACTAAAGAGAATAAAAGTGCTTGATAAAGCTCCTCCGTATTGGAGGGTTTTAACTGGAGACGATGTGAAATGAGCTCTAATAAAACACTGAAGTGTTTCTGTTTATTTCTGTGTTCAGCAGATGTTCAGTCTACATGCAGATTAAACAGGGGGATTTTTCACATCATCAAATATTATCAAACGTGACTATTTTTATTTACGAGGAGAACAAAGCAGTTACACACTCAGATCAAATACATGCAGTTAAATGGAGATAAAATGACATTCAGTGAAGAGAAGAAACGCAGGCAGACATCACTGTATGGAGCTCCCGTCTCAGTCTGGACGAAGCTGCTGAACACAAGTGAATCAGGCGATGGAGGTGTAGTGTTTTATTAGAACAGCAGGTGGCGCAGTAGAGCTGAGGAGCTGAGAAGCACTTTGACCTTAACTGTGTTAAAAAGCCTCGTGCTGCTTCCAGAAACCCCCAAATTTACTGCTTTTTCCGACTGATCCTCCTCCTCTCCTCCGGGACCCGGAAACTGGGTTTGTGGCTCCATCATGCCGCCTGTCCAAAAACCGGAGGAGACGAAAGAAGACATGAGAGGATCCCACCCAGGAAGAGTGTTAAAGATTTAGGAGTGAGATCACTGAGTGCTCCCAGAGACCACGGCAAATAGAGGAAGCAGCACACAAGTCCTAAACGCTCAGATTCACTAATATTACTGATCTGATCCAATGAGCAGTAAAGCAGTCCTAGAAATGTAGAGTTTAGAGAGACGAACCCGCTCCCCTGCTTCTCTACACCTGGCTTATTTACTGGAACTGAGCTGAAATGATCTTTATTCAGTGAACAACCGCAAGCACTGTCTGTTCAGTTCAGCTTTATTAATCACCCTATTTCTAACAAGCTGTTCTCATTATATATATTTTTACTTGGGGACAGATGAGGACACTGAACCCCTCATAAGGCAGCTAATAGGGACAACACTGTACCATCACATGTATGTCTTTTAGGAGCTAAGACGTCCCCCTACAGGGATGGACACTGAGCAGGGTGAGGCCACAGCAGCCACATGGCGCTGGTTTGGGGCAGTGCATGTCATCCTGGGAGGCAAACCTTCAGTGGCCTCAACCAGTAAAGGCTCAGACACAGAGGGGGCCTACAAAGGGGAAGATGACGCGCCCTCCTGTGCCAAGTCCGACCCTGTGAGCCAGTCAGTCCCCTCCACCAGCAGGAGTGCCTCCTGTCCCCCCTCAGGAAGTCCAGCAGCTAAAAGGAGAAGGCGTACTGACTCTGCAGAGGTGCTGGAGTTTCTGAGAGAGGAAGCTGCCAGAGCTCAACGAGAGGAGGCTCAACATGAACACTTCTGTCCTTGTTTAAAAAAGATTGAAAGAATGTGAGGAGTTATTTGATGAATATTTTATTTGTGTACATAAAATATTTTTAGTTAATCCTTCAAATGAAATCTGATCTGTGTCTGTCTTTTCCTCTTTTGGGTCCATTACTGTCAAATGAAGTGAACTCCCACACTGTGGCCTCATTCTCAGTAGATTAGATATTTCAAGTTAAATAAGCTTGAATAATTATCACACAACTCTTAAATGAAGGAGTCTGGAATAAGCAGCACTTTTCCTAGCGCTGACCTCCCACCAAACTAAGTAATCAGGGGAGAAGGGCCTTGGTAAGAGAGGTGACCAAGAACCCAAACGGTCACTCTGGTTCAAAAAGATCCAGTTTACAGAAACGTCCAGAAGCGCAACCATCACTGCAGCTCTCCACCAATCTGGGCTTTATGGCAGAGTGGTCAGATACAGGAGAGCCCCTAAAGGACCCTCAGACTATAAGAAACAAGGTTCTCTGGTCTGATGCAACCAGGATTGAACTTTTTGGCCTCAGTTCTAAGAGTCATGTCTGGTGGAAACCAGGTCCTGCTCCTCACCTGCCCAACACCATTCTTTCAGTGAAGCTTCAGGCTGTGGGGGTATTTTTCAGGGTCTGGGACAGGGAGACTGGGTCAGGGTTGAGGGAAAGCTGAATGGAGTACAGATATATTCTTAAAGGAAACCTGGTCCAGAGCACTCAGGACCTCAGACGGGGCAAAGGATCACCTTCCAACGAGACAGTGACTCAACACAACACAGGAGTGGCTTAGAGACGACCCTGTGAATGCTCCAGAGTGGACAACTAGAGCCCTGCTTTACACCTTATTAAAATCTTTGAAGAGCCCTGAGAATAGCTGTCCACCGACGCCCTCATCCAACCTTACGGAGAGGATCTGCAGAGAAGAAAGGCCGAAAATCCCCAAATCCAGGTGAGCAAACCTTGCGGCATCATACCCAAGAAGACTGGAGGCTGTAATCACTGCCAAAGGTGCTTCACCTAAGTACTAAGTAAAGGGTCTGAATACTTATGTCACTGCAACATTTTAGTTTTTCTTTTTTTAAATAAATTTGCAGAAATTTATTAGAAAACTCTGTTTTCACTTTGTCATTGCGGGATAAACATGGTGCCAGTGTCTAAAGCTGTATATTTTCCTTCATAATGCCACTTTTATTAAAGATTTATGTTTCCTGATTAAGATTATATTAATAAAATGCCAGAGAAAGAAAAACTATTCCCAGCAACACTCAGTATAGAAGCAATTTTCCTTTATATCTGTTATTATTTACAGTTATTAATTAGAGTTACTTTTAATAATCTTTTAAATAGTTGTAAACACTGTTTTCTTAAACTAGTTTATCATTTTCAGTTTAGAGAGTCAGAAATATTTGTATTCAGGTTTAGGAGGGACTTTTATTTTGACAGGATTTCGTTCGCTACTCTGTCCAAGTGTTGCTAGCTTCACACTGCTAGCTCGTTGCTCGGGTCTGCAGCGGGACCGGGGAACCGACGCGCCTTGAAACGTGATTGCGTAACGAAGCGTCACTTCCGGCGTTCACGTGATCTCCGGTATATTTGCGCGCGTGTTTGGACGCGGTTCTGCTTTAGAAGCTCGAGCTGTGATTCTTCACAGAGCGTCGAGCGACCGGCCCTCCGACCGGCGTTCAGGTCAGTGAGCTGGACAGTGGGCAGGTGAGTGATTTACATGATTTACTGGATTTAATCATCATTTATTCTGTCATTTCTCTGCTTGTTTTAAACAGTAATAAATCAGTGTCCCTCATAGTGTCTCAGACTAACCCTGCAGTATGGAGACTGTCTGTCCTCCACATGGTTTATAACTGGAGCTTCAGAAAATCTGCTTTAAAAATCTTATTAGAATTGATATAAATTCTTTTGCTACACCATCATTCAATACTACTGCTCTTAACGATATTCAGGGATTGTGCTGCTGCTGCCTCCATCCTAAGAGTAGGAAAACTGGTAAATGATCATGGACCCAGATTATCAGTGTTATCCTCCTGATTTCAGTGTAAAGCCATTTTCATCTAGAGAACGTTTCTGCTCCATCTACAGTTTTTAATCTTAGACCCTCCTTCCCCCTCACTGCATGCTCAGCTTCTGGGAGAGGGGTCAGAGTAAATGTGTCATATTCAATGAGGGAAGTCCTCTCCTCTTTCATAGCCTCAACCCAGAATGTTGATTTAGCTGAATCTCTCTAAAGCTCTGTGGTTCATTACAGACCCTGTAGCAGTACAGGTCTTGAGCAAGACCTTTACGTACTTTTGCCCACCGCTCCAGGCACGTGTGTTCACAGCACAGCTGGGTTACAGAGGGAAGCCAAATTCCATCAGTCAAAAAATGTCAAATGGTGAATCTGGTGTTCTTGTCTTGTACGTTTTGTTACTTTGAAACAATGCGCAGAGAAGCAAATCCCACTATCACAGTTTTGGAGGTTCCACCGAGATCCCAATATTCCTCTGGGTCCAGAGTTTTCAGAGACAGGATCAGAAACCGACAGAGGCGGCCGCCGTCATCCCAATGAGTGATTCTGAGTCAATTCAGGCGCTCTACTGACTCTGAGACTCTGTACCCGAGGTGACCTTAAGTAAATTAATTAGACCGCTTGTCTTAGGAATTACGGGTCGCCATATTCTTAGACCTTGAGGTTACTTTAACCCGGATCCCTTTTGATATTTTAAGTTTCATATTTGTTTTAGACCATTGACTTTTTGACGTGATCCGGACTCAAAGGACGAAGATGTCCAAAGCAGCAAAGAAACACTTAAATTTCAGTACCCCTATCCGTCAGTAGGGACACAATTCTAACAGTGGATGTTTCAGGCTTACCGCTCACAGAACATTTCTGCAGGAAGTTCAGGTAAATCTCTTCATAAGCTCCAGCTTGTTCAGAATGCTGCTGCCAGGGTACGAACTTGAGCTAGGAAATCTGATCATATTAGTCCAATTCTTTCATCCTTACACTGGTTACCTGTTAAATTCAGTACAGATCATAAAATACTTCTAAACCCCACATTATCTGGAGGAACTTCTTACACCTTACAGCCCTCCACGTACACTCCGCTCGCAAGATGCTGGCCTATTATCAGTCCCACGTATTAGAAAAAACAGTGCAGGAGGAAGAGCGTTCTTTTACAAAGCCCCCAACTTTGGAACAAGCTCCCTGTTAATATCCGGGAATCAGACACACTCTCAGTCTTTAAATCTAGATGATAAACTTCTCTCTTTAACACCAGCTTTCAGAGAACTCTCCAGTTCTGTGTTCTGTCCTGCTCTGATTACATTTCACCACTGTTCTGTCCTGCTCTGATTACAGGCTTTTTATCACTATTATTGTGGTTGTGTTTGTAACTATTTCTGCTACAGGTCTCTCACTAAACGTAAAGCTTGTTCTAATCGTCATCTTTTTCTCTCTCTCCCCTCATGTCCTGAGCTCCCTGTCTGGAGCTGCTTGTCTGGAGTTGCCCTCCCCACCCCCACTGGATCTATAGGAGCAGCTAGGTCAGTATGTACTAGTTCAAGTACTGCTTTTGCTCATGCATCAGGTTCTGTTTCTACTCTGAGCAGATTTGTCTTGTCTGCAGACTTCACAGTTCAGTTTATCAATCTTACCCTTGATTTTCATGCTCTCTACTGCATAATGATGCGTGAAACATCATAATTACAGTGAACAAGGATTTCATGCTGTTTGAATATTGTAACACACTGCAACCATCACCACTGTGATCATTGACCACATTCAGGTAATAAAGTCTATTGTACTCTTTAATGGGGAACTTGGTACCACTTTTGTGGCTTTGTCTTTATCTGAGCCAGTTATTGTAATCCTTGTGCTCTCTGCTCCCTGTTATCGCGTTTCTGTCTGTTTCTGTCCGCCTGCTCAGGTACGAGCTCTCCAGGAGGTCGTCAAGCTTGTACGGTCGATCCAGCTGCTGTTTTAGAGGCAGTCAAACTTCGCTGACGAGGCTGGAGGCTGCCCGTGACTCCTCTAACGTGACCATCTTAATTCCAACACTACCGGCGCCACAGACACAGAGGGTCGTCATCTCCACTCCCGCATCTGAGAGAGCCTGGAACTGTCTGTGTGGCTGGAAAAAGCAGAGGGCTCTTCCACCACAGCAAGTTCTCACCTCTGCTAACTGGTTCAAGGACCTCAGCTCTTCACCTGCTCCGGCACAGAGGAAGACTCCTTAGGGCGGTGTTCTCACTGTTGAAGATTCTTCTGTAAAACCCTCAAAGTATTGACCCTAAAGAGTAACACCACGTTCTCCTTTTTACCAGGTGCTCGCTTCCTGGATGTCGCCAGGTGGCTTTGGCACCATCGTTCTACACTGTTCTCCTCCTGATGCAGCGTGGTCCTGAAGAAGCACTGCCGTACGCTTCTGGACACTTTTCGGGAAAAGCCAGACATCAGGATCATCATCTTCAGCCCCCTGACCACTTATAGACCAGTAAGGGAGCCGTTTCCTCAGCTCTTCTCGCTCCGCTGCTGGCTGTGGGACAGGTCCGTCTGCTCTGTCTTTGTGGACAGCTGGGAGAGCTTTTGGCTGCGTCTGGTCCTCTACCTCAGAGATGATACTTCACCTGTGCCGCCTGGGGTCCATCGTTCTCTCCAGGAGCATCAAGAAGGTGCCAGGCCAGGACTGACTGGCCCTTCCCAGTCGCACTGTCAGGTTAGTGAACTGCATAGTTGGCAGGTGAGTGATTTACATGATTTACTTGATTCTACCCATTTATTCTATCACTTTTCTGCTTGTATTAAAAAGTAATGTCAGTGTCACTCATAGTATTTCAGACAAATTCTGCAGTGCTGAGACGGTCATGGTTTGTAATTGTAACGTTGGAAAATCTGCTTTATAAATCTTATTAGAATTTATATAAATTCTTCCATCTTTCCGAGTACAAGCAGTTCTGCATTGAGTTTGGGCTGTTAAATATACAGTGGGGCAAAAAAGTATTTAGTCAGCCACTGATTGTGCAAGTTCTCTTACTTAGAAAGATATGAGAGGTCTGTAATCTATCATAGGTTCATTTCAACTATGAGAGACAAAACAAAAAATAAAAAAAATCCAGGAAATCACATTGTAGGATTTATGAAGAATTTATTTGTAAATTATGGTAAGTTTTTCTGGACTAGTCAAGGTTTCTGGCTCTCACTGACCTGAAGCTCTTCTGTCCTCCACTTGTTACCTGTATTAATGGCACCTGTTTGACCTCGTTATCCGTATAGTACACCTGTGACTCCAAACCTCCAACCGAGTTGATTATTTAAGCGCAGATCAATCCCACTACCGCAGTTTTGGAGGTTCCACCAAGATCCCAATATTCCTCTGGGTCCAGAGTTTTCAG
This sequence comes from Salminus brasiliensis, assembly GCF_030463535.1. Taxonomy (NCBI): domain Eukaryota; kingdom Metazoa; phylum Chordata; class Actinopteri; order Characiformes; family Bryconidae; genus Salminus; species Salminus brasiliensis. The sequence goes on along the minus strand of NC_132893.1, from coordinate 10,380,165 downwards.
AGACAGGATCAGAAACCGACAGAGGCGGCCGCCGTCATCCCAATGAGTGATTCTGAGTCAATTCAGGCACTCTACTGACTCTGAGACTCTGTACCCGAGGTGACTGTAAGTAAATGAATTAGACCGCTTGCCTTATACGTTTAGAAGAGACGGGACGCCGTATTCTTCATTTCAGTCTCACAGTTGACTTGGCAACTTCGAATTTTAATAAATTTGGATCCCTGAAAAATTCTCTGGTTTAAACAACCCTGAGAATCTAAATATTCAGGACATTTAATTCCGCACTGGCCACACAGACACCAGACTGTAATGTGGGTAGCAAGTGTTCTTTTTCCTCCATGTATACCACCCAGGTAAATCTCTTCATAAGCTCCAGCTTGTTCAGAATGCTGCTGCCAGGGTACGAACTAGAGCTAGGAAATCTGATCATATTAGTCCAGTTCTTTTATCCTTACACTAATTAGCTGTTAAATTCAGTACAGATCATAAAATACTTCTAAAATATTAATCTCTCAATGGTCTGACCCCACATTATCTGGAGGAACTTCTTACACCTTACAACCCTCCACGTACACTCCGCTCACAAGATGCTGGCCTATTATCAGTCCCACGTATTCAATCAGCAGCGTGGTCTTGCAGCAGTGTGCAGGGTGAACGAGCCGGTGTGACCGAGCTCTGTAGCTCCTCTGGAAGACTGAACTTTAGAAACTGCTCAAGCTGTGTGACTGTGGGTGCCTTTAATTTAGAGTCTGAGACACAAAGTAAGCTGCTGTTCATTTAGTTTGGGAATGGCTTAGTTCTGTTGCTATGCTAGCTATCTCCTTAGCAATGTAGCTTAAGTATTTACCTATGCATTACTGAATCTTCATGGTTTGTTATTTCTTCACGTTTCACGCTTCTGAGCTGTTTAAGGTTAGTATGGATGATGTAATTCTGTGGATTTGTGCTAAATTTGTGTTCTTACTCAACGTCCTGGTGTTTATTGAACTGCTGCTCAGATGCTGTTGCTGTTCCTCTTTTCGTCCTTGTGGGGGCGCTAAAACCCCATAGTTTAACCAGTGGAAACGGTCAGAGGCATGTTAAAGCTGGTGTCTTGCTAGAAGCTTTGAGTGGTAATTATCAGCTTTGTTTCTCCTGCCTGTTGAGCGTATACACATCTCTCTCTGAATGAAGTCATTTAGTAGCACTACGATATAGACCTGGAACCTTTCTGAACTTTTATTTAATATTGTTCATGTATTCTGTTTATGTCAGAGTCTTTATTCATCAGTCTGTTCTCAATTCTTCCTCACTTATTCATCCTTCACCCATAACGCTGTCATATTTCTAATGCCCAGAACTCCATGCTTGTTGTGATGCTTGTGCTCTCTGCTCCCTGTTACTGTACAGTACTCTCTCACTGACCTTTGCCGTTCTGTCTGCGTCGTCGTCTCTTCTCCCGCACCTGAGAGGACCTGGAAGTGTCAGCGTGGCTGGGAAAAGCAGAGGACTCTTCCACCAAAGCCAGTTTTGGCCTCTGCTAACTGGTTCGAGAACTTCAGCTGTTCACCTGCTCTGTCACCGAGGACAGCTCCTCAGGGCGGTGTTCTCACTGTTGGAGATTCTTCTGTAAAACACTGAAAAGTATTGACCCTAAAGAGTAATGCCACAGTCTCCTGTTTTCCAGGTGCCAGTGTCCTGGACGTCACCAGGTGGCTCCGGCACCATTGTTCTCCGTCTGATGCAGCGTGGCCCTGAAGAAGCACTGCCGTACGCTTCTGGACACTGTTCAGAAAAAGCCAGACATCAGGGTCATAGTCTTTGGCTCCCTGCCCACTTACAGACGAGTGAGAGAGAGCCATTTCCTCAGCTCCTTTCGCTCCACTACTGGCTGCGGGACAGGTCCGTCTGCGCTGAGTTCGTAGAGAACTGGCAGAGCTTTTAACTGTGTCCGGTCCTCCAACACAGAGATACGCTTCACCTGAGCCGCATGGGGTCCGTTGTTCTCTCCAGAAACATCAAGAAGGTGCCGGGCCAGGACTGACTGACCCTTCCCAGTCACACTGTCAGGTTGGAGAACTGCATAGTTGGCAGGTGAGTGATTTACTTGATTCCACACATTTATTCTGTCACTTTTCTGCTTGTATTAAAAAGTAATAGATCAGTGTCGCTCATAGTATTTCAGATGAATCCTGCAATATTGAGACTGTCATGGTTTGTAATTATAACATGGGAAAATCTGCTTTCTGAATTTTAAATAGTGAAATAGATTTCAGACTGGGAGCTAACCAGCCAATTAATCCTCAGTCCATATTGTCTATTTAAGTCAAGACAGGTTGCCAAGTAGTATTAAATTCACCACTGCACCCAATTTTAAGTAGGAGGGTTTTTCCTCTTTCCCTTTAAGTAATCTAAGCAGTCTTAGCCAGCACCTTTTGAACAAGATTTCAGTGTAACTGACTGTACAGCAAGGTTTTTCAGACGCAGTCCTGAAGTCTTCCTCCGGCGTTACGTTTACTGCAGGATTAAAGTGTTTCTCTACATTCCTAAGACTGACTGATCGAGTTGATTCTTTAAGCACGGAGAAGTAAATCCCACTACCGCAGTTTTGGAGGTTCCACAGAGATCCCAATATTCCTCTGGGTCCAGAGTTTTCAGAGACAGGATCAAAAACCGACAGAGGCGGCCGCCGTCATCCCAATGAGTGATTCTGAGTCCATTCAGGCGCTCTACTGACTCCGAGACTCTGTACCCGAGGTGACTGTGTAAATTAATTAGGCCTTACGAATTTAGAATAAACAGGAGGAGACGGACGCTGTATTCTTAGACCTCCAGGTTACTTTAACCCGAATCCCTTTTGATATTTTAATTTTAACATTCGTTTTAGGCCACTGACTTTTTGCAGCTATCCGGACTCAAAGGATGAAGATGTCCAAAGCATTGCCTTAAGATCATTTCAGTCTCACAGTGGTCTGAACTGGGAATTTCTCAGGATCCAGATTTGTTTTAAATTCTAAGATTCTAGAAAGATTCTAAGATATTGTCTTGAAATAGTTTTATTCTCAGGGTTGTTTAAAATTTTCAGGGATCCAAATTTATTACAAATGAAGATTTTAGGACATTTAATTATTCATTACTGTTCAACCTAGAGAATTTTGTAAAGGGATCTCCACTTATTTTTTTAGAAAATTGAAAGATTCTGAAGCAAGGTTTTGGAAATAAATGTTTTTCAGGGCTATTCAAATTAGACATTTTGAGGGTTCTAAGACAAGGGGGTTTATAATACCCAAAGAGTTTAGACTATACACGTGACATTAATACATAGTTACAGTTTTGATTGATTAGTAGCGCTTTATTAAGTATATATTTATCCCCCCCCCCAGCAAGCAAAACAGCTGATGGGCCTTACCATGCTCAATGTCCTGTGTCTACCTGTGACCATGTTGAATGCCTAAAATAATTTACATATAAACGCAGTAATTCTATCCTATTCTATCTGCTTTTAAAACTGATTTGACACGAACAGTTGAGGGCCTACTTTATAGTCTTTAATATCAGCTGTCGTCTTTATCTGAGACAGTTGTTGTGATGCTTGTGCTCTCTGCTCCCTGTGTTACTGTACGGTACTCTGTCTCGCTGACCGTTGTTTGCGTTTGTCTGTGTTTACTCTGGAGTAACTTGGTGACCGCGGAGGAGCGAGATCTCCAGATGCTCTGCAAGGAGATCATCAAGCTTGACTGCTGCTGCTGTAGAGGCAGTCCAAACTCCAACGGAAGACGAGGCTGGAGTCTGTTCGTGACTCCTCCAACGATGGTCATCTTAAATCCAGCACTACCGGCATGGCGGACACAGAGGGTTGTTGTCTCCACTCCTGCACCAGAGAGGGCCTGGGGCCGTCGTCGTGGCCTGGAAAAGCAGAGGGCTCCTCCACCACCACAGCTGCTTTTCATCTAAATGTACTGGCGTGAGGTTATCAGTTCTTCAACTTCACCTTTTTCCTTAAAATGTTTTTTTTTTTGTCTTTTTTTTCTTCCTCCAGGAGTCCTGGACATTGCCAACTTTCTCCACTTTTCTCTACCCGATGCAGTGAGGCCCTTAAGGAGCACTGCCACACACTTCTGGACACCACTCGGAAAAAGACAGGACCCTAGATTAGGCAGCTGGATAGTGGGGAAAGTAATAAATCAGTGTCCCTCATAGTGTCTCAGACTAACCCTGCAGTATGGAGATTCTGTCCTTCACATGGTTTATAATTAGAGCTTCAGAAAATTTGCTTTAAAAATCTTATTAGAATTGATATAAATTATTTTACTACACCATCATTTAATACTACTGCTCTTCACGATATTCAGGGATTGTGCTGCTGCTGCCATCCTAAGTGTAGGAAAACTGGTAAATTATCCTTAACCCAGATCCTCAGTACAAGCAGTTCTGCATCGTGTTTGGGCTGTTAAATATACAGTGTGGCAAAAAAGTATTCAGTCAGCCACTGATTGCAAGTTCTCTTACTTAGAAAGATGAGAGAGGTCTGTAATTTTCATTAAAAAAAAAAACAGGAAATCACATTGTAGGATTTTTAAAGAATGTATTTGTAAATTATGGTGGAAAATAAGTATTTGGTCACCCACAAACAAGATTTCTGGCTCTCACAGACCTGTAACTTCTTTAAGATGCTCTCTCTGTGAAACTAAATCAAGGGTGTAGGTCTGTTTATTACATTGGTGGGGGTCATAAAATCAGTTCACACAGAGTCTCCTGGAAGCTGAGTGTTTCTGTATTTATGATGAACTTAAATCTCTAACTGTAAAAATACAGGTAATTTCTGAATATGAAGTTATAAAAGCTCATACAAGTGTCCAAAGAAACACAAAGGGTAAGAGAGTAAATGTAAATGACTGCAGAATTTTAAATGGTGAAATAGATTTCAGACTGGGTGCTAACCAGCCAATTAATCCTCAGAGTCCATATTGTCTATTTAAGTTCCAGCAAGATCCCAATATTCCTCTGGGTCCAGAGTTTTCAGAGACAGGATCAGAAACGGACAGAGGCGGCCGCCGTCATCCCAATGAGTGATTCTGAGTCAATTCAGGCGCTCTACTGACTCCGACACTCTGTACCCGAGGTGACTAAGTAAATTAATTAGACCGCTTGCCTTACGAATTTAGAATAAACGGGAGGAGACGAGACGCCGTATTCTTAGACCTTCAGGTTACTTTAACCCGGATCCCTTTTGATATTTTAATTTTCAAATGTGTTTTTCTACCACTGACCTTTTTGCAGTGATCCGGACTGAAAGGACGAAGATGTCCAAAGCCTTAAAATAATTTCAGTCTCACAGAATTTTCCAATTTAAAACAAATCTGGATCCCAGTGAAGACAACTAAGATATTGTCTTGGAATATTTTGATTCTCAGTGTTGTTTAAAGCAGAGAATTTTTCAGGGATCCAAATTTAGTTTGTAGCCAAGTGAGAATAATGAGACTGAAACTAATGACTTACCAGTTTTTGTTGATATTCCAAAACATTTCTGGTCTCAGAATGAATGATATTGGGTCAATAAAGGGGGCATCTCTGGTTAAAGTGCTGCAAGCAAAAACAGCTGATAGGCCTCATCATGCTCAATGTCCCATGTCCCAGGAAGCAGAAGAAGGGTTATCCACAATGATCAATTCCCTTTTGGAAAATGAAACCATGGTTGCATGTGAATCTTCACTGGTGAATAGCCCTCTGAGAAAAGCCCTGCTGTGAATTCATTCTCAGATCAGGTGGCTAGAAACAGCTATGTCAGGAAATGCAGTAGTGCTTCAGATGGTTTCCACAACATCACAACAGCAGTGTAAGAAAAATGAGGATGTGTACGATGTGGATATTTCAGACTTGACATATCTTCATCATCAAATGATGGAATTGTTTTGCAGCAGTCTGATGATCAGATATTAATATTGTCTGATACTCACAAGTACTCACTAAAGGAAGGATCGTTTTTGTCTAAAAAAAGAATCAGTTCAGGAGTGTGTCTTATTCTCTCCTGTATCAGCTCTGTCTTCATCTGAGACTGTTGTTGTGATGCTTGTGCTCTCTGCTCCCTGTGTTATTGTACAGTACTGTCTCACTGATCGTCGTTTGCGTTGCTCTGTGTTTACTCTGGAGGTACTTGGTGACCGCGGAGGAGTGAGATCTCCAGGCGCTCTGCAAGGAGGTCATCAAGCTTTACTGCTATTGTTGTAGAGGCAGTCCAGACTCCACCAACGGAAGACGAGTCTGGAGACTCCTCTAACGCTGGCCATCTTAAATCCAGCCCTACCAACGTAGCGGACACAGAGGGTTATCATCTCCACTCCCGCACCGGAGAGGACCTGGAAAAGCAGAGGGCTCCTCCACCACCACAGCCAGTTTTCACATCTACTAAATGCTGCGAGGTCCTCAGCTCTTTGTTGCGCCCTGAGGAGACGCTACAAAGGCCGTTCTTCCCTCATCTTGTGTGGTACCTGTGCATAAAACACAGCACCCAAAGGACCCAACAGCTTCAGGCCGGTGGTACTGGCTTCTCATCTGATGAAATCACTGGAGAGGCTGGTCTTTTAACCACATCCGCCCTCTGGTGAGCCCATCCATGGACTCTCTTCAGTGCCTACCAGTCTGGTGTCAAGGTGGATGATGCTGTCATCTGTCTTCTACACAGAGCTCTTTCTCACCTGGAGAAGCCCGGCAGCACTGTGAGGACACACAACACACCAAAACACAACAACACAACACCAAAACACACCACAACACAACACAACACCAAAACACACCACAACACAACACAACACCAAAACACACCACAACACAAAATAACACAACACCAAAAAACAGGGAGGGAGGTTCTAGCTAGAGAGCTCGCCCATGCTCATTACCAAGATTCTCAATCTTTCAGAAATGATTAGCTGTCCTGCACTGATTCACATCACACAGCGTTTGAGCTCGTTTAGACTCATTGTGGTGATGAACCCCCAAGTTCAAGATTCCTTCAAGATCTGTTTCATCAAGTTTTGTATGGCTGAAACAGTTAGTGCTGCCATCTGGTGACCAGTTTGTGTCTTGTTTCTCCTCTCTCTCTCTCTCTCTCTCTCTCTCTCTCTCTCTCTCTCTCTCTCTCTCTCTCTCTCTCTCTCTCTCTCTCTCTCTCTCTCTCTCTCTCTCTCTCTCTCTCTCTGCCGGTGACGTTGATCCAGCTGGTAATTGTGTTATTAGCTGGTAATTGTGTTATTTTCCTATAAATATGGTGATGGTCAGTAGTCTAGCTCTGGTCACATCAGTGTCGGGGTGAGGGTCATTTATTTGTTTATTATTATTATTTGTCTTTTCTGCTGTGTTATGAGGGAGGAGGTAAGACCGCTGTGTTTAGTGTTTTTCTTTTTCTAGGTTATTTAGTAAGATGGGATGTGCGGTTCTGTTTATTTTGGTCTTCTCTCACGCTGAAGTTTTATGATGTTGACCGTTGTTTGTTTGTGTTGAAAATAATAAAAGATTTCACTTGAGGATCAGATCTGTTGTGCTGGTTCCTTTATTTCTCTCCCCAAAGCTCTAGACCTCAACTTCACTATATTATAAACGGTGTGATGAACGGGGTCAGAAGTTCACTTTTAATGTTGTAAATAAATCAGCCCAGGTTTCAGAAAGCAGTTGTAGCTAATCTACGGCTGTCAGTGGGCTTTAAGTTATATGTTGAGGTGATAAACTAAAGCAGTAATTAATGCTGTTTAATGTAGAAGGAGTTTTCTAATGAACCTAAAGGAGCATCTCTTACCAGCCTCAATGATCCACAGCCTCCTACCCTGCTACCTTTGGTGCAGTTCTGTGACTCTTAATTGTAGAAGTAACACGGTCGGTCCTTTCTTAAATAAAAGGTTCAGGAGGAAAAAGATACAAGTGAAACTTTCAGAAACTGGGTGTGAAGAGCCGACAATTATCATTCACAAGCCCTGAAACATGCCAGCAGTCCCTGTCCATCAGTTTGCTGGTCAGGTTAAAATGTGCAGTGCTGTGAGTCCAGAAGCAGGATCGGGATCTTCATTTTAGACCAAGTCCATTTACACTGACGTTCCCACAGCTCTGAATGTCTGCTTTTGTAGAAGTTCATCAGTTTAACCTGGAAAGCACAATCCTGCTCACGTCTTTCCCACTGTGGTACAGAACAGAAAACACACACAGATATCATGGCTGATGCTCTCTGATGAGGAACCAAGACTGAAAGGGGGAACCCATCCTCCTCCAGTCGACACTGGATCATAATAAAAATCAAAACAGGAATCAAAACAATAACAAAACAAAAAGGTCAATTTTGCATCAAGACAAACAAGATGAGAATGTGAGTGAGAGAGATAAAGTCCATGCAGGTAAACAGTCAGAAGCAGAGTCATGCAGGGAGGTGAGGATGAGTCAATGTGAGGCTCCAGAGCAGGACAGCGGGCAGGAGGGCAGTGGAGAGCCAGGTCAGGTCAGGCGGTACCAGGATGGAGCAGTTGGCCCCGGGCTTCTCAGTACATGTGAAAGAGACAGAAAACAGAAAGGAGGGAAAACACAGAGGGTTAGGAGGAGCACAGGAAAAGGTTACAGGAGAGGTCAGATCAGACTGATGTCCGGCCTGTAAAGGAAGTAGATTAGTGTGCTAGTGAGCTCTCGAGCAGCTGCATTCTGAACTAGTTGGAGCTTTTTTTTTAATGGTTTACATGAACTTCCAACCAGAAGAGCTTTACAGTCATCCAATCTAGAAGTTATGAATGCTGCACCAGCTTCTCTGCGTGATGTAAGGAGAGTACATTACCCAGTTTAGCAATATTACGTAGGTGGAAGAAGGCAGTTTTAACCAGAAACAGCTCCTAGGCTTTTTACAGTGCTACTGGGTAAGACTGAGAATCCGTCTAAATCTACAGCAATATTTGCATGTTTGGATCAATAAGTAAGACCTCTCTCTGTCTTTCAGACAGTCTGATATTTTATTAAGGTGGATAAGTAGAGCTGGGTGTCAATGAAAGTCAAGTCAATGCCATGTTTACAGATTATGTTGCCCAGCTGCAGCAAATAAAGAGTAAATACGAGTTCTCTGTTTTAGAGGACGCAGACGGTCATCATACCAAGACACTGACCTTTTCCTAATTAATGCAACATGGTCAAGATTAGAGCGGAGCACAGACAGCAGATCATCTGTTTCATGCTCAGGATCTAGAGGAGGAGATGGGCAGGAGATGGTTAAATCTGGAGGGTTATTAATAAAGACAGTAGCTGTAGAGGTTGCTATGGTACGCTTGCTCATAAAGCGAGGCTGCAGGGGGATCTCCTGGTTTAAGACTACATGGTTAGGTAGTGGTCAGAGATGGAGTCAGGCTGAGAGATGCTGACTATGCTGACTGTCTCAATACCCAGGGTCAGAACTAGGTGTGTATGGTTGCATCTCGGAGTTGGACATCTAAGATTGATTAAACCAGTTCTGAGGGGTCCTGAGTCTCCAAGTGAATATTGAAATCTCCAACATTTAAAGTCTTATCAGTAGAGAAAGCTCCCTCTGATAAGAAGTCAGCAAATTCACTCAGTGAATGTGTATAAAGTCCAGGAGGACGACAGACTGTAATAAACAGAAGAGAGAGCTGCTTTTTAGAAGCCGGGGAAGAGTCTGCCTCTTTCAGACTCAGCACTAGAAACGATTTCACTTCAGAACCTGAGTTTTGGGTTTATGTCCAGAACTGGATCAGAGACCGAGGCTACTCCACTGCTGTGACCAGACCTGCGAGGAGAACTGCAGGAGTTCAAGCCTGGGGGAGTCGATTCATTCAAAGCAATGATTCATTAGGTTTAACCCCCGTTTCACAAAGACACAGTGAACTGAGGAGGTTTTCAGTAATAATCTCAGTGACAGGGACTGCTTTAGCTTCTAGAGATCCTACATTTAACAGCCCAAACTTAATGCGGGAAACACGAAGCGCTAATGTTGATTTAATCAGGTTGTTACGAGTCGAGCTTCTAAAGAAGAACCGAATCCAAACAGCGGTTCAGAGTCTCGCTCAAAATACCGGAGATCACGTGATCGCCCGAAGTGACGCTTCGCACGTCACTGAACGTAATGACGTCCAAGGCGCGTCACTTTCCCGGGAGCAACGAGCTGAATATGAACTGAAATATGAACTGAAATGAAACAGAAATGTAGAAACTGTGTGAATCTGCTGGACTTTCATTTAAAAACACAACAAAACATGCAGCAGTTTCTCTCTGAAGGTCAGGTGTTGTTTCCAAACCGACTAAAGAGAATAAAAGTGCTTGATAAAGCTCCTCCGTATTGGAGGGTTTTAACTGGAGACGATGTGAAATGAGCTCTAATAAAACACTGAAGTGTTTCTGTTTATTTCTGTGTTCAGCAGATGTTCAGTCTACATGCAGATTAAACAGGGGGATTTTTCACATCATCAAATATTATCAAACGTGACTATTTTTATTTACGAGGAGAACAAAGCAGTTACACACTCAGATCAAATACATGCAGTTAAATGGAGATAAAATGACATTCAGTGAAGAGAAGAAACGCAGGCAGACATCACTGTATGGAGCTCCCGTCTCAGTCTGGACGAAGCTGATGAACACAAGTGAATCAGGCGATGGAGGTCTAGTGTTTTATTAGAACAGCAGGTGGCGCAGTAGAGCTGAGGAGCTGAGAAGCACTTTGACCTTAACTGTGTTAAAAAGCCTCGTGCTGCTTCCAGAAACCCCCAAATTTACTGCTTTTTCCGACTGATCCTCCTCCTCTCCTCCGGGACCCGGAAACTGGGTTTGTGGCTCCATCATGCCGCCTGTCCAAAAACCGGAGGAGACGAAAGAAGACATGAGAGGATCCCACCCAGGAAGAGTGTTAAAGATTTAGGAGTGAGATCACTGAGTGCTCCCAGAGACCACGGCAAATAGAGGAAGCAGCACACAAGTCCTAAACGCTCAGATTCACTAATATTACTGATCTGATCCAATGAGCAGTAAAGCAGTCCTAGAAATGTAGAGTTTAGAGAGACGAACCCGCTCCCCTGCTTCTCTACACCTGGCTTATTTACTGGAACTGAGCTGAAATGATCTTTATTCAGTGAACAACCGCAAGCACTGTCTGTTCAGTTCAGCTTTATTAATCACCCTATTTCTAACAAGCTGTTCTCATTATATATATTTTTACTTGGGGACAGATGAGGACACTGAACCCCTCATAAGGCAGCTAATAGGGACAACACTGTACCATCACATGTATGTCTTTTAGGAGCTAAGACGTCCCCCTACAGGGATGGACACTGAGCAGGGTGAGGCCACAGCAGCCACATGGCGCTGGTTTGGGGCAGTGCATGTCATCCTGGGAGGCAAACCTTCAGTGGCCTCAACCAGTAAAGGCTCAGACACAGAGGGGGCCTACAAAGGGGAAGATGACGCGCCCTCCTGTGCCAAGTCCGACCCTGTGAGCCAGTCAGTCCCCTCCACCAGCAGGAGTGCCTCCTGTCCCCCCTCAGGAAGTCCAGCAGCTAAAAGGAGAAGGCGTACTGACTCTGCAGAGGTGCTGGAGTTTCTGAGAGAGGAAGCTGCCAGAGCTCAACGAGAGGAGGCTCAACATGAACACTTCTGTCCTTGTTTAAAAAAGATTGAAAGAATGTGAGGAGTTATTTGATGAATATTTTATTTGTGTACATAAAATATTTTTAGTTAATCCTTCAAATGAAATCTGATCTGTGTCTGTCTTTTCCTCTTTTGGGTCCATTACTGTCAAATGAAGTGAACTCCCACACTGTGGCCTCATTCTCAGTAGATTAGATATTTCAAGTTAAATAAGCTTGAATAATTATCACACAACTCTTAAATGAAGGAGTCTGGAATAAGCAGCACTTTTCCTAGCGCTGACCTCCCACCAAACTAAGTAATCAGGGGAGAAGGGCCTTGGTAAGAGAGGTGACCAAGAACCCAAACGGTCACTCTGGTTCAAAAAGATCCAGTTTACAGAAACGTCCAGAAGCGCAACCATCACTGCAGCTCTCCACCAATCTGGGCTTTATGGCAGAGTGGTCAGATACAGGAGAGCCCCTAAAGGACCCTCAGACTATAAGAAACAAGGTTCTCTGGTCTGATGCAACCAGGATTGAACTTTTTGGCCTCAGTTCTAAGAGTCATGTCTGGTGGAAACCAGGTCCTGCTCCTCACCTGCCCAACACCATTCTTTCAGTGAAGCTTCAGGCTGTGGGGGTATTTTTCAGGGTCTGGGACAGGGAGACTGGGTCAGGGTTGAGGGAAAGCTGAATGGAGTACAGATATATTCTTAAAGGAAACCTGGTCCAGAGCACTCAGGACCTCAGACGGGGCAAAGGATCACCTTCCAACGAGACAGTGACTCAACACAACACAGGAGTGGCTTAGAGACGACCCTGTGAATGCTCCAGAGTGGACAACTAGAGCCCTGCTTTACACCTTATTAAAATCTTTGAAGAGCCCTGAGAATAGCTGTCCACCGACGCCCTCATCCAACCTTACGGAGAGGATCTGCAGAGAAGAAAGGCCGAAAATCCCCAAATCCAGGTGAGCAAACCTTGCGGCATCATACCCAAGAAGACTGGAGGCTGTAATCACTGCCAAAGGTGCTTCACCTAAGTACTAAGTAAAGGGTCTGAATACTTATGTCACTGCAACATTTTAGTTTTTCTTTTTTTAAATAAATTTGCAGAAATTTATTAGAAAACTCTGTTTTCACTTTGTCATTGCGGGATAAACATGGTGCCAGTGTCTAAAGCTGTATATTTTCCTTCATAATGCCACTTTTATTAAAGATTTATGTTTCCTGATTAAGATTATATTAATAAAATGCCAGAGAAAGAAAAACTATTCCCAGCAACACTCAGTATAGAAGCAATTTTCCTTTATATCTGTTATTATTTACAGTTATTAATTAGAGTTACTTTTAATAATCTTTTAAATAGTTGTAAACACTGTTTTCTTAAACTAGTTTATCATTTTCAGTTTAGAGAGTCAGAAATATTTGTATTCAGGTTTAGGAGGGACTTTTATTTTGACAGGATTTCGTTCGCTACTCTGTCCAAGTGTTGCTAGCTTCACACTGCTAGCTCGTTGCTCGGGTCTGCAGCGGGACCGGGGAACCGACGCGCCTTGAAACGTGATTGCGTAACGAAGCGTCACTTCCGGCGTTCACGTGATCTCCGGTATATTTGCGCGCGTGTTTGGACGCGGTTCTGCTTTAGAAGCTCGAGCTGTGATTCTTCACAGAGCGTCGAGCGACCGGCCCTCCGACCGGCGTTCAGGTCAGTGAGCTGGACAGTGGGCAGGTGAGTGATTTACATGATTTACTGGATTTAATCATCATTTATTCTGTCATTTCTCTGCTTGTTTTAAACAGTAATAAATCAGTGTCCCTCATAGTGTCTCAGACTAACCCTGCAGTATGGAGACTGTCTGTCCTCCACATGGTTTATAACTGGAGCTTCAGAAAATCTGCTTTAAAAATCTTATTAGAATTGATATAAATTCTTTTGCTACACCATCATTCAATACTACTGCTCTTAACGATATTCAGGGATTGTGCTGCTGCTGCCTCCATCCTAAGAGTAGGAAAACTGGTAAATGATCATGGACCCAGATTATCAGTGTTATCCTCCTGATTTCAGTGTAAAGCCATTTTCATCTAGAGAACGTTTCTGCTCCATCTACAGTTTTTAATCTTAGACCCTCCTTCCCCTCACTGCATGCTCAGCTTCTGGGAGAGGGGTCAGAGTAAATGTGTCATATTCAATGAGGGAAGTCCTCTCCTCTTTCATAGCCTCAACCCAGAATGTTGATTTAGCTGAATCTCTCTAAAGCTCTGTGGTTCATTACAGACCCTGTAGCAGTACAGGTCTTGAGCAAGACCTTTACGTACTTTTGCCCACCGCTCCAGGCACGTGTGTTCACAGCACAGCTGGGTTACAGAGGGAAGCCAAATTCCATCAGTCAAAAAATGTCAAATGGTGAATCTGGTGTTCTTGTCTTGTACGTTTTGTTACTTTGAAACAATGCGCAGAGAAGCAAATCCCACTATCACAGTTTTGGAGGTTCCACCGAGATCCCAATATTCCTCTGGGTCCAGAGTTTTCAGAGACAGGATCAGAAACCGACAGAGGCGGCCGCCGTCATCCCAATGAGTGATTCTGAGTCAATTCAGGCGCTCTACTGACTCTGAGACTCTGTACCCGAGGTGACCTTAAGTAAATTAATTAGACCGCTTGTCTTAGGAATTACGGGTCGCCATATTCTTAGACCTTGAGGTTACTTTAACCCGGATCCCTTTTGATATTTTAAGTTTCATATTTGTTTTAGACCATTGACTTTTTGACGTGATCCGGACTCAAAGGACGAAGATGTCCAAAGCAGCAAAGAAACACTTAAATTTCAGTACCCCTATCCGTCAGTAGGGACACAATTCTAACAGTGGATGTTTCAGGCTTACCGCTCACAGAACATTTCTGCAGGAAGTTCAGGTAAATCTCTTCATAAGCTCCAGCTTGTTCAGAATGCTGCTGCCAGGGTACGAACTTGAGCTAGGAAATCTGATCATATTAGTCCAATTCTTTCATCCTTACACTGGTTACCTGTTAAATTCAGTACAGATCATAAAATACTTCTAAACCCCACATTATCTGGAGGAACTTCTTACACCTTACAGCCCTCCACGTACACTCCGCTCGCAAGATGCTGGCCTATTATCAGTCCCACGTATTAGAAAAAACAGTGCAGGAGGAAGAGCGTTCTTTTACAAAGCCCCCAACTTTGGAACAAGCTCCCTGTTAATATCCGGGAATCAGACACACTCTCAGTCTTTAAATCTAGATGATAAACTTCTCTCTTTAACACCAGCTTTCAGAGAACTCTCCAGTTCTGTGTTCTGTCCTGCTCTGATTACATTTCACCACTGTTCTGTCCTGCTCTGATTACAGGCTTTTTATCACTATTATTGTGGTTGTGTTTGTAACTATTTCTGCTACAGGTCTCTCACTAAACGTAAAGCTTGTTCTAATCGTCATCTTTTTCTCTCTCTCCCCTCATGTCCTGAGCTCCCTGTCTGGAGCTGCTTGTCTGGAGTTGCCCTCCCCACCCCCACTGGATCTATAGGAGCAGCTAGGTCAGTATGTACTAGTTCAAGTACTGCTTTTGCTCATGCATCAGGTTCTGTTTCTACTCTGAGCAGATTTGTCTTGTCTGCAGACTTCACAGTTCAGTTTATCAATCTTACCCTTGATTTTCATGCTCTCTACTGCATAATGATGCGTGAAACATCATAATTACAGTGAACAAGGATTTCATGCTGTTTGAATATTGTAACACACTGCAACCATCACCACTGTGATCATTGACCACATTCAGGTAATAAAGTCTATTGTACTCTTTAATGGGTAACTTGGTACCACTTTTGTGGTTTTGTCTTTATCTGAGCCAGTTGTTGTAATCCTTGTGCTCTCTGCTCCCTGTTATCGCGTTTCTGTCTGTTTCTGTCCGCCTGCTCAGGTACGAGCTCTCCAGGAGGTCGTCAAGCTTGTACGGTCGATCCAGCTGCTGTTTTAGAGGCAGTCAAACTTCGCTGACGAGGCTGGAGGCTGCCCGTGACTCCTCTAACGTGACCATCTTAATTCCAACACTACCGGCGCCACAGACACAGAGGGTCGTCATCTCCACTCCCGCATCTGAGAGAGCCTGGAACTGTCTGTGTGGCTGGAAAAAGCAGAGGGCTCTTCCACCACAGCAAGTTCTCACCTCTGCTAACTGGTTCAAGGACCTCAGCTCTTCACCTGCTCCGGCACAGAGGAAGACTCCTTAGGGCGGTGTTCTCACTGTTGAAGATTCTTCTGTAAAACCCTCAAAGTATTGACCCTAAAGAGTAACACCACGTTCTCCTTTTTACCAGGTGCTCGCTTCCTGGATGTCGCCAGGTGGCTTTGGCACCATCGTTCTACACTGTTCTCCTCCTGATGCAGCGTGGTCCTGAAGAAGCACTGCCGTACGCTTCTGGACACTTTTCGGGAAAAGCCAGACATCAGGATCATCATCTTCAGCCCCCTGACCACTTATAGACCAGTAAGGGAGCCGTTTCCTCAGCTCTTCTCGCTCCACTGCTGGCTGTGGGACAGGTCCGTCTGCTCTGTCTTTGTGGACAGCTGGGAGAGCTTTTGGCTGCGTCTGGTCCTCTACCTCAGAGATGATACTTCACCTGTGCCGCCTGGGGTCCATCGTTCTCTCCAGGAGCATCAAGAAGGTGCCAGGCCAGGACTGACTGGCCCTTCCCAGTCGCACTGTCAGGTTAGTGAACTGCATAGTTGGCAGGTGAGTGATTTACATGATTTACTTGATTCTACCCATTTATTCTATCACTTTTCTGCTTGTATTAAAAAGTAATATCAGTGTCACTCATAGTATTTCAGACAAATTCTGCAGTGCTGAGACGGTCATGGTTTGTAATTGTAACGTTGGAAAATCTGCTTTATAAATCTTATTAGAATTTATATAAATTCTTCCATCTTTCCGAGTACAAGCAGTTCTGCATTGAGTTTGGGCTGTTAAATATACAGTGGGGCAAAAAAGTATTTAGTCAGCCACTGATTGTGCAAGTTCTCTTACTTAGAAAGATATGAGAGGTCTGTAATTTATCATAGGTTCATTTCAACTATGAGAGACAAAACAAAAAATAAAAAAAATCCAGGAAATCACATTGTAGGATTTATGAAGAATTTATTTGTAAATTATGGTAAGTTTTTCTGGACTAGTCAAGGTTTCTGGCTCTCACTGACCTGAAGCTCTTCTGTCCTCCACTTGTTACCTGTATTAATGGCACCTGTTTGACCTCGTTATCCGTATAGTACACCTGTGACTCCAAACCTCCAACCGAGTTGATTATTTAAGCGCAGATCAATCCCACTACCGCAGTTTTGGAGGTTCCACCAAGATCTCAATATTCCTCTGGGTCCAGAGTTTTCAGAGACAGGATCAGAAACCGACAGAGGCGGCCGCCGTCATCCCAATGAGTGATTCTGAGTCAATTCAGGCGCTCTACTGACTCTGAGACTCTGTACCCGAGGTGACTGTAAGTAAATGAATTAGACCGCTTGCCTTATACGTTTAGAAGAGACGGGACGCCGTGTTCTTCATTTCAGTCTCACAGTTGACTTGGCAACTTCGAATTTTAATAAATTTGGATCCCTGAAAAATTCTCTGGTTTAAACAACCCTGAGAATCTAAATATTCAGGACATTTAATTCCGCACTGGCCACACAGACACCAGACTGTACTGTGGGTAGCAAGTGTTCTTTTTCCTCCATGTATACCACCCAGGTAAATCTCTTCATAAGCTCCAGCTTGTTCAGAATGCTGCTGCCAGGGTACGAACTAGAGCTAGGAAATCTGATCATATTAGTCCAGTTCTTTTATCCTTACACTAATTAGCTGTTAAATTCAGTACAGATCATAAAATACTTCTAAAATATTAATCTCTCAATGGTCTGACCCCACATTATCTGGAGGAACTTCTTACACCTTACAACCCTCCACGTACACTCCGCTCACAAGATGCTGGCCTATTATCAGTCCCACGTATTCAATCAGCAGCGTGGTCTTGCAGCAGTGTGCAGGGTGAACGAGCCGGTGTGACCGAGCTCTGTAGCTCCTCTGGAAGACTGAACTTTAGAAACTGCTCAAGCGGTGTGACTGTGGGTGCCTTTAATTTAGAGTCTGAGACACAAAGTAAGCTGCTGTTCATTTAGTTTGGGAATGGCTTAGTTCTGTTGCTATGCTAGCTATCTCCTTAGCAATGTAGCTTAAGTATTTACCTATGCATTACTGAATCTTCATGGTTTATTTCTTCACGTTTCACGCTTCTGAGCTGTTTAAGGTTAGTATGGATGATGTAATTCTGTGGATTTGTGCTAAATTTGTGTTCTTAGTCAACGTCCTGGTGTTTATTGAACTGCTGCTCAGATGCTGTTGCTGTTCCTCTTTTCGTCCTTGTGGGGGCGCTAAAACCCCATAGTTTAACCAGTGGAAACGGTCAGAGGCATGTTAAAGCTGGTGTCTTGCTAGAAGCTTTGAGTGGTAATTATCAGCTTTGAGTCTTTATTCATCAGTCTGTTCTCAATTCTTCCTCACTTATTCATCCTTCACCCATAACGCTGTCATATTTCTAATGCCCAGAACTCCATGCTTGTTGTGATGCTTGTGCTCTCTGCTCCCTGTTACTGTACAGTACTCTCTCACTGACCTTTGCGTTTCTGTCTGCGTCGTCGTCGTCTCTTCTCCCGCACCTGAGAGGACCTGGAAGTGTCAGCGTGGCTGGGAAAAGCAGAGGACTCTTCCACCAAAGCCAGTTTTGGCCTCTGCTAACTGGTTCGAGAACTTCAGCTGTTCACCTGCTCTGTCACCGAGGACAGCTCCTCAGGGCGGTGTTCTCACTGTTGGAGATTCTTCTGTAAAACACTGAAAAGTATCTACCCTAAAGAGTAATGCCACAGTCTCCTGTTTTCCAGGTGCCAGTGTCCTGGACGTCACCAGGTGGCTCTGGCACCATTGTTCTCCGTCTGATGCAGCGTGGCCCTGAAGAAGCACTGCCGTACGCTTCTGGACACTGTTCAGAAAAAGCCAGACATCAGGGTCATAGTCTTTGGCTCCCTGCCCACTTACAGACGAGTGAGAGAGAGCCATTTCCTCAGCTCCTTTCGCTCCACTACTGGCTGCGGGACAGGTCCGTCTGCGCTGAGTTCGTAGAGAACTGGCAGAGCTTTTAACTGTGTCCGGTCCTCCAACACAGAGATACGCTTCACCTGAGCCGCATGGGGTCCGTTGTTCTCTCCAGAAACATCAAGAAGGTGCCGGGCCAGGACTGACTGACCCTTCCCAGTCACACTGTCAGGTTGGAGAACTGCATAGTTGGCAGGTGAGTGATTTACTTGATTCCACACATTTATTCTGTCACTTTTCTGCTTGTATTAAAAAGTAATAGATCAGTGTCGCTCATAGTATTTCAGATGAATCCTGCAATATTGAGACTGTCATGGTTTGTAATTATAACATCGGAAAATCTGCTTTCTGAATTTTAAATAGTGAAATAGATTTCAGACTGGGAGCTAACCAGCCAATTAATCCTCAGTCCATATTGTCTATTTAAGTCAAGACAGGTTGCCAAGTAGTATTAAATTTACCACTGCACCCAATTTTAAGTAGGAGGGTTTTTCCTCTTTCCCTTTAAGTAATCTAAGCAGTCTTAGCCAGCCCCTTTTGAACAAGATTTCAGTGTAACTGACTGTACAGCAAGGTTTTTCAGACGCAGTCCTGAAGTCTTCCTCCGGCGTTACGTTTACTGCAGGATTAAAGTGTTTCTCTACATTCCTAAGACTGACTGATCGAGTTGATTCTTTAAGCACGGAGAAGTAAATCCCACTACCACAGTTTTGGAGGTTCCACAGAGATCCCAATATTCCTCTGGGTCCAGAGTTTTCAGAGACAGGATCAAAAACCGACAGAGGCGGCCGCCGTCATCCCAATGAGTGATTCTGAGTCCATTCAGGCGCTCTACTGACTCCGAGACTCTGTACCCGAGGTGACTGTGTAAATTAATTAGGCCTTACGAATTTAGAATAAACAGGAGGAGACGGACGCTGTATTCTTAGACCTTCGGGTTACTTTAACCCGAATCCCTTTTGATATTTTAATTTTAACATTCGTTTTAGGCCACTGACTTTTTGCAGCTATCCGGACTCAAAGGATGAAGATGTCCAAAGCATTGCCTTAAGATCATTTCAGTCTCACAGTGGTCTGAACTGGGAATTTCTCAGGATCCAGATTTGTTTTAAATTCTAAGATTCTAGAAAGATTCTAAGATATTGTCTTGAAATAGTTTTATTTTCAGGGATCCAAATTTATTACAAATGAAGTTTTTAGGACATTTAATTATTCATTACTGTTCAACCTAGGGAATTTTGTAAAGGGATCTCCACTTATTTTTTAGAAAATTGAAAGATTCTGAAGCAAGGTTTTGGAAATAAATGTTTTTCAGGGCTATTCAAATTAGACATTTTGAGGGTTCTTAGACAAGGGGGTTTATAATACCCAAAGAGTTTAGACTATACACGTGACATTAATACATAGTTACAGTTTTGATTAGTAGCGCTTTATTAAGTATAAAGGTATCCGCTATAGATAGAGATATATTTATCCCCCCCCAGCAAGCAAAACAGCTGATGGGCCTTACCATGCTCAATGTCCTGTGTCTACCTGTGACCATGTTGATTGCCTAAAATAATTTACATATAAACGCAGTAATTCTATCCTATTCTATCTGCTTTTAAAACTGATTTGACACGAACAGTTGAGGGCCTACTTTATAGTCTTTAATATCAGCTGTCGTCTTTATCTGAGACAGTTGTTGTGATGCTTGTGCTCTCTGCTCCCTGTGTTACTGTACGGTACTCTGTCTCGCTGACCGTTGTTTGCGTTTGTCTGTGTTTACTCTGGAGTAACTTGGTGACCGCGGAGGAGCGAGATCTCCAGATGCTCTGCAAGGAGATCATCAAGCTTGACTGCTGCTGCTGTAGAGGCAGTCCAAACTCCAACGGAAGACGAGGCTGGAGTCTGTTCGTGACTCCTCCAACGATGGTCATCTTAAATCCAGCACTACCGGCATGGCGGACACAGAGGGTTGTTGTCTCCACTCCTGCACCAGAGAGGGCCTGGGGCCGTCGTCGTGGCCTGGAAAAGCAGAGGGCTCCTCCACCACCACAGCTGCTTTTCATCTAAATGTACTGGCGTGAGGTTATCAGTTCTTCAACTTCACCTTTTTCCTTAAAATGTTTTGTTTTTTTTTTTTCTTCCTCCAGGAGTCCTGGACATTGCCAACTTTCTCCACTTTTCTCTACCCGATGCAGTGAGGCCCTTAAGGAGCACTGCCACACACTTCTGGACACCACTCGGAAAAAGACAGGACCCTAGATTAGGCAGCTGGATAGTGGGGAAAGTAATAAATCAGTGTCCCTCATAGTGTCTCAGACTAACCCTGCAGTATGGAGATTCTGTCCTTCACATGGTTTATAATTAGAGCTTCAGAAAATTTGCTTTAAAAATCTTATTAGAATTGATATAAATTATTTTACTACACCATCATTTAATACTACTGCTCTTCACGATATTCAGGGATTGTGCTGCTGCTGCCATCCTAAGTGTAGGAAAACTGGTAAATTATCCTTAACCCAGATCCTCAGTACAAGCAGTTCTGCATTGTGTTTGGGCTGTTAAATATACAGTGTGGCAAAAAAGTATTCAGTCAGCCACTGATTGCAAGTTCTCTTACTTAGAAAGATGAGAGAGGTCTGTAATTTTCATTAAAAAAAAAACAGGAAATCACATTGTAGGATTTTTAAAGAATGTATTTGTAAATTATGGTGGAAAATAAGTATTTGGTCACCCACAAACAAGATTTCTGGCTCTCACAGACCTGTAACTTCTTTAAGATGCTCTCTCTGTGAAACTAAATCAAGGGTGTAGGTCTCTTTATTACATTGGTGGGGGTCATAAAATCGGTTCACACAGAGTCTCCTGGAAGCTGAGTGTTTCTGTATTTATGATGAACTTAAATCTCTAACTGTAAAAATACAGGTAATTTCTGAATATGAAGTTATAAAAGCTCATACAAGTGTCCAAAGAAACACAAAGGGTAAGAGAGTAAATGTAAATGACTGCAGAATTTTAAATGGTGAAATAGATTTCAGACTGGGTGCTAACCAGCCAATTAATTCTCAGAGTCCATATTGTCTATTTAAGTTCCAGCAAGATCCCAATATTCCTCTGGGTCCAGAGTTTTCAGAGACAGGATCAGAAACGGACAGAGGCGGCCGCCGTCATCCCAATGAGTGATTCTGAGTCAATTCAGGCGCTCTACTGACTCCGACACTCTGTACCCGAGGTGACTAAGTAAATTAATTAGACCGCTTGCCTTACGAATTTAGAACAAACGGGAGGAGACGAGACGCCGTATTCTTAGACCTTCAGGTTACTTTAACCCGGATCCCTTTTGATATTTTAATTTTCAAATGTGTTTTTCTACCACTGACCTTTTGCAGTGATCCGGACTGAAAGGACGAAGATGTCCAAAGCCTTAAAATAATTTCAGTCTCACAGAATTTTCCAATTGAAAACAAATCTGGATCCCAGTGAAGACAACTAAGATATTGTCTTGGAATATTTTGATTCTCAGTGTTGTTTAAAGCAGAGAATTTTTCAGGGATCCAAATTTAGTTTGTAGCCAAGTGAGAATAATGAGACTGAAACTAATGACTTACCAGTTTTTGTTGATATTCCAAAACATTTCTGGTCTCAGAATGAATGATATTGGGTCAATAAAGGGGGCATCTCTGGTTAAAGTGCTGCAAGCAAAACAGCTGATAGGCCTCATCATGCTCAATGTCCCATGTCCCAGGAAGCAGAAGAAGGGTTATCCACAATGATCAATTCCCTTTTGGAAAATGAAACCATGGTTGCATGTGAATCTTCACTGGTGAATAGCCCTCTGAGAAAAGCCCTGCTGTGAATTCATTCTCAGATCAGGTGGCTAGAAACAGCTATGTCAGGAAATGCAGTAGTGCTTCAGATGGTTTCCACAACATCACAACAGCAGTGTAAGAAAAATGAGGATGTGTACGATGTGGATATTTCAGACTTGACATATCTTCATCATCAAATGATGGAATTGTTTTGCAGCAGTCTGATGATCAGATATTAATATTGTCTGATACTCACAAGTACTCACTAAAGGAAGGATCGTTTTTGTCTAAAAAAAGAATCAGTTCAGGAGTGTGTCTTATTCTCTCCTGTATCAGCTCTGTCTTCATCTGAGACTGTTGTTGTGATGCTTGTGCTCTCTGCTCCCTGTGTTATTGTACAGTACTGTCTCACTGATCGTCGTTTGCGTTGCTCTGTGTTTACTCTGGAGGTACTTGGTGACCGCGGAGGAGTGAGATCTCCAGGCGCTCTGCAAGGAGGTCATCAAGCTTTACTGCTATTGTTGTAGAGGCAGTCCAGACTCCACCAACGGAAGACGAGTCTGGAGACTCCTCTAACGCTGGCCATCTTAAATCCAGCCCTACCAACGTAGCGGACACAGAGGGTTATCATCTCCACTCCCGCAAGTTCAAGATTCCTTCAAGATCTGTTTCATCAAGTTTTGTATGGCTGAAACAGTTAGTGCTGCCATCTGGTGACCAGTTTGTGTCTTGTTTCTCCTCTCTCTCTCTCCCTCTCTCTCTCCCTCTCCCTCTCCCTCTCTCTCTCTCTCTCTCTCTCTCTCTCTCTCTCTCTCTCTCTCTCTCTCTCTCTCTCTCTCTCTCTCTCTGCCGGTGACGTTGATCCAGCTGGTAATTGTGTTATTAGCTGGTAATTGTGTTATTTTCCTATAAATATGGTGATGGTCAGTAGTCTAGCTCTGGTCACATCAGTGTCGGGGTGAGGGTCATTTATTTGTTTATTATTATTATTTGTCTTTTCTGCTGTGTTATGAGGGAGGAGGTAAGACCGCTGTGTTTAGTGTTTTTCTTTTTCTAGGTTATTTAGTAAGATGGGATGTGCGGTTCTGTTTATTTTGGTCTTCTCTCACGCTGAAGTTTTATGATGTTGACCGTTGTTTGTTTGTGTTGAAAATAATAAAAGATTTCACTTGAGGATCAGATCTGTTGTGCTGGTTCCTTTATTTCTCTCCCCAAAGCTCTAGACCTCAACTTCACTATATTATAAACGGTGTGATGAACGGGGTCAGAAGTTCACTTTTAATGTTGTAAAAAAATCAGCCCAGGTTTCAGAAAGCAGTTGTAGCTAATCTACGGCTGTCAGTGGGCTTTAAGTTATATGTTGAGGTGATAAACTAAAGCAGTAATTAATGCTGTTTAACGTAGAAGGAGTTTTCTAATGAACCTAAATGAGCATCTCTTACCAGCCTCAATGATCCACAGCCTCCTACCCTGCTACCTTTGGTGCAGTTCTGTGACTCTTAATTGTAGAAGTAACACGGTCGGTCCTTTCTTAAATAAAAGGTTCAGGGGGAAAAAGATACAAGTGAAACTTTCAGAAACTGGGTGTGAAGAGCCGACAATTATCATTCACAAGCCCTGAAACATGCCAGCAGTCACTGTCCATCAGTTTGCTGGTCAGGTTAAAATGTGCAGTGCTGTGAGTCCAGAAGCAGGATCGGGATCTTCATTTTAGACCAAGTCCATTTACACTGACGTTCCCACAGCTCTGAATGTCTGCTTTTGGAGAAGTTCATCAGTTTAACCTGGAAAGCACAATCCTGCTCACGTCTTTCCCACTGTGGTACAGAACAGAAACACACACGGATATCATGGCTGATGCTCTCTGATGAGGAACCAAGACTGAAAGGGGGAACCCATCCTCCTCCAGTCGACACTGGATCATAATAAAAATCAAAACAGGAATAAAAACAATAACTAAACAAAAAGGTCAATTTTGCATCAAGACAAACAAGATGAGAATGTGAGTGAGAGAGATAAAGTCCATGCAGGTAAACGGTCAGAAGCAGAGTCATGCAGGGAGGTGAGGATGAGTCAATGTGAGGCTCCAGAGTAGGACAGCGGGCAGGAGGGCAGTGGAGAGCCAGGTCAGGTCAGGCGGTACCAGGATGGAGCAGTTGGCCCCGGGCTTCTCAGTACATGTGAAAGAGACAGAAAACAGAAAGGAGGGAAAACACAGAGGGTTAGGAGGAGCACAGGAAAAGGTTACAGGAGAGGTCAGATCAGACTGATGTCCGGCCTGTAAAGGAAGTAGATTAGTGTGCTAGTGAGCTCTCGAGCAGCTGCATTCTGAACTAGTTGGAGCTTTTTTTTTAATGGTTTACATGAACTTCCAACCAGAAGAGCTTTACAGTCATCCAATCTAGAAGTTATGAATGCTGCACCAGCTTCTCTGCGTGATGTAAGGAGAGTACGTTACCCAGTTTAGCAATATTACGTAGGTGGAAGAAGGCAGTTTTAACCATGTAACAGATGTGTGCATCAAACGAGAGAACAGAGTCAGAAACAGCTCCTAGGCTTTTTACAGTGCTACTGGGTAAGACTGAGAATCCGTCTAAATCTACAGCAATATTTGCATGTTTGGATCAATAAGTAAGACCTCTCTCTGTTTTTCAGACAGGCTGTTATTTTATTAAGGTGGATAAGTAGAGCTGGGTGGCAATGAAAGTCAAGTCAATGCCATGTTTACAGTTTATGTTGCCCAGCTGCAGCAAATAAAGAGTAAATACGAGTTCTTTGTTTTAGAGGACGCAGACGGTCATCATACCAAGACACTGACCTTTTCCTAATTAATGCAACATGGTCAAGATCAGAGCGGAGCACAGACAGCAGATCATCTGTGTCATGCTCAGGATCTAGAGGAGGAGATGGGCAGGAGATGGTTAAATCTGGAGGGTTATTGATAAAGACAGTAGCTGTAGAGGTTGCTATGGTACGCTTGCTCATAAAGCGAGGCTGCAGGGGGATCTCCTGGTTTAAGACTACATGGTTAGGTAGTGGTCAGAGATGGAGTCAGGCTGAGAGATGCTGACTATGCTGACTGTCTCAATACCCAGGGTCAGAACTAGGTGTGTATGGTTGCATCTCGGAGTTGGACTTCTAAGATTGATTAAACCAGTTCTGAGGGGTCCTGAGTCTCCAAGTGAATATTGAAATCTCCAACATTTAAAGTCTTATCAGTGGAGAAAGCTCCCTCTGATAAGAAGTCAGCAAATTCACTCAGTGAATGTGTATAAAGTCCAGGAGGACGACAGACTGTAATAAACAGAAGAGAGAGCTGCTTTTTAGAAGCCGGGGAAGAGTCTGCCACTTTCAGACTCAGCACTAGAAACGATTTCACTTCAGAACCTGAGTTTTGGGTTTATGTCCAGAACTGGATCAGAGACCGAGGCTACTCCACTGCTGTGACCAGACCTGCGAGGAGAACTGCAGGAGTTCAAGCCTGGGGGAGTCGATTCATTCAAAGCAATGATTCATTAGGTTTAACCCCCGTTTCACAAAGACACAGTGAACTGAGGAGGTTTTCAGTAATAATCTCAGGGACAGGGACTGCTTTAGCTTCTAGAGATCCTACATTTAAAAGCCCAAACTTAATGCGGGAAACACGAAGCGCTAATGTTGATTTAATCAGGTTGTTACGAGTCGAGCTTCTAAAGAAGAACCGAATCCAAACAGCGGTTCAGAGTCTCGCTCAAAATACCGGAGATCACGTGATCGCCCGAAGTGACGCTTCGCACGTCACTGAACGTAATGACGTCCAAGGCGCGTCACTTTCCCGGGAGCAAAGAGCTGAATATGAACTGAAATATGAACTGAAATGAAATAGAAATGTAGAAACTGTGTGAATCTGCTGGACTTTCATTTAAAAACACAACAAAACATGCAGCAGTTTCTCTCTGAAGGTCAGGTGTTGTTTCCAAACCGACTAAAGAGAATAAAAGTGCTTGATAAAGCTCCTCCGTATTGGAGGGTTTTTAACTGGAGACGATGTGAAATGAGCTCTAATAAAACACTGAAGTGTTTCTGTTTATTTCTGTGTTCAGCAGATGTTCAGTCTACATGCAGATTAAACAGGGGGGTTTTTCACATCATCAAATATTATCAAACGTGACTATTTTTATTTACGAGGAGAACAAAGCAGTTACACACTCAGATCAAATACATGCAGTTAAATGGAGATAAAATGACATTCAGTGAAGAGAAGAAACGCAGGCAGACATCACTGTATGGAGCTCCCGTCTCAGTCTGGACGAAGCTGATGAACACAAGTGAATCAGGCGATGGAGGTGTAGTGTTTTATTACAACAGCAGGTGGCGCAGTAGAGCTGAGGAGCTGAGAAGCACTTTGACCTTAACTGTGTTAAAAAGCCTCGGGCTGCTTCCAGAAACCCCCAAATTTACTGCTTTTTCCTACTGATCCTCCTCCTCTCCTCCGGGACCCGGAAACTGGGTTTGTGGCTCCATCATGCCGCCTGTCCAAAAACCGGAGGAGACAAAAGAAGACATGAGAGGATCCCACCCAGGAAGAGTGTTAAAGATGGAAGCAGCACACAAGTCCTAAACGCTCAGATTCACTAATATTACTGATCTGATCCAATGAGCAGTAAAGCAGTCCTAGAAATGTAGAGTTTAGAGAGACGAACCCGCTCCCCTGCTTCTCTACACCTGGCTTATTTACTGGAACTGAGCTGAAATGATCTTTATTCAGTGAACAACCGCAAGCACTGTCTGTTCAGTTCAGCTTTATTAATCACCCTATTTCTAACAAGCTGTTCTCATTATATATATTTTTACTTGGGGACAGATGAGGACACTGAACCCCTCATAAGGCAGCTAATAGGGACAACACTGTACCATCACATGTATGTCTTTTAGGAGCTAAGACGTCCCCCTACAGGGATGGACACTGAGCAGGGTGAGGCCACAGCAGCCACATGGCGCTGGTTTGGGGCAGTGCATGCCATCCTGGGAGGCAAACCTTCAGTGGCCTCAACCAGTAAAGGCTCAGACACAGAGGGGGCCTACAAAGGGGAAGATGACGCGCCCTCCTGTGCCAAGTCCGACCCTGTGAGCCAGTCAGTCCCCTCCACCAGCAGGAGTGCCTCCTGTCCCCCCTCAGGAAGTCCAGCAGCTAAAAGGAGAAGGCGTACTGACTCTGCAGAGGTGCTGGAGTTTCTGAGAGAGGAAGCTGCCAGAGCTCAACGAGAGGAGGCTCAACATGAACACTTCTGTCCTTGTTTAAAAAAGATTGAAAGAATGTGAGGAGTTATTTGATGAATATTTTATTTGTGTACATAAAATATTTTTAGTTAATCCTTCAAATGAAATCTGATCTGTGTCTGTCTTTTCCTCTTTTGGGTCCATTACTGTCAAATGAAGTGAACTCCCACACTGTGGCCTCATTCTCAGTAGATTAGATATTTAAAGTTAAATAAGCTTGAATAATTATCACACAACTCTTAAATGAAGGAGTCTGGAATAAGCAGCACTTTTCCTAGCGCTGACCTCCCACCAAACTAAGTAATCAGGGGAGAAGGGCCTTGGTAAGAGAGGTGACCAAGAACCCAAACGGTCACTCTGGTTCAAAAAGATCCAGTTTACAGAAACGTCCAGAAGCGCAACCATCACTGCAGCTCTCCACCAATCTGGGCTTTATGGCAGAGTGGTCAGATACAGGAGAGCCCCTAAAGGACCCTCAGACTATAAGAAACAAGGTTCTCTGGTCTGATGCAACCAGGATTGAACTTTTTGGCCTCAGTTCTAAGAGTCATGTCTGGTGGAAACCAGTTCCTGCTCCTCACCTGCCCAACACCATTCTTTCAGTGAAGCTTCAGGCTGTGGGGGTATTTTTCAGGGTCTGAGACAGGGAGACTGGGTCATGGTTGAGGGAAAGCTGAATGGAGTACAGATATATTCTTAAAGGAAACCTGGTCCAGAGCACTCAGGACCTCAGACGGGGCAAAGGATCACCTTCCAACGAGACAGTGACTCAACACAACACAGGAGTGGCTTAGAGACGACCCTGTGAATGCTCCTGAGTGGACAACTAGAGCCCTGCTTTACACCTTATTAAAATCTTTGAAGAGCCCTGAGAATAGCTGTCCACCGACGCCCTCATCCAACCTTACGGAGAGGATCTGCAGAGAAGAAAGGCCGAAAATCCCCAAATCCAGGTGAGCAAACCTTGCGGCATCATACCCAAGAAGACTGGAGGCTGTAATCACTGCCAAAGGTGCTTCACCTAAGTACTAAGTAAAGGGTCTGAATACTTATGTCACTGCAACATTTTAGTTTTTCTTTTTTTAAATAAATTTGCAGAAATTTATTAGAAAACTCTGTTTTCACTTTGTCATTGCGGGATAAACATGGTGCCAGTGTCTAAAGCTGTATATTTTCCTTCATAATGCCACTTTTATTAAAGATTTATGTTTCCTGATTAAGATTATATTAATAAAATGCCAGAGAAAGAAAAACTATTCCCAGCAACACTCAGTATAGAAGCAATTTTCCTTTATATCTGTTATTATTTACAGTTATTAATTAGAGTTACTTTTAATAATCTTTTAAATAGTTGTAAACACTGTTTTCTTAAACTAGTTTATCATTTTCAGTTTAGAGAGTCAGAAATATTTGTATTCAGGTTTAGGAGGGACTTTTATTTTGACAGGATTTCGTTCGCTACTCTGTCCAAGTGTTGCTAGCTTCACACTGCTAGCTCGTTGCTCGGGTCTGCAGCGGGACCGGGGAACTGACGCGCCTTGAAACGTGATTGCGTAACGAAGCGTCACTTCCGGCGTTCACGTGATCTCCGGTATGTTTGCGCGCGTGTTTGGACGCGGTTCTGCTTTAGAAGCTCGAGCTGTGATTCTTCACAGAGCGTCGAGCGACCGGCCCTCCGACCGGCGTTCAGGTTAGTGAGCTGGACAGTGGGCAGGTGAGTGATTTACATGATTTACTGGATTTAATCATCATTTATTCTGTCATTTCTCTGCTTGTTTTAAACAGTAATAAATCAGTGTCCCTCATAGTGTCTCAGACTAACCCTGCAGTATGGAGACTGTCTGTCCTCCACATGGTTTATAACTGGAGCTTCAGAAAATCTGCCTTAAAAATCTTATTAGAATTGATATAAATTCTTTTGCTACACCATCATTCAATACTACTGCTCTTAATGATATTCAGGGATTGTGCTGCTGCTGCCTCCATCCTAAGAGTAGGAAAACTGGTAAATGATCATGGACCCAGATTATCAGTGTTATCCTCCTGATTTCAGTGTAAAGCCATTTTCATCTAGAGAACGTTTCTGCTCCATCTACAGTTTTTAATCTTAGACCCTCCTTCCCCTCACTGCATGCTCAGCTTCTGGGAGAGGGGTCAGAGTAAATGTGTCATATTCAATGAGGGAAGTCCTCTCCTCTTTCATAGCCTCAACCCAGAATGTTGATTTAGCTGAATCTCTCTAAAGCTCTGTGGTTCATTACAGACCCTGTAGCAGTACAGGTCTTGAGCAAGACCTTTACGTACTTTTGCCCACCGCTCCAGGCACGTGTGTTCACAGCACAGCTGGGTTACAGAGGGAAGCCAAATTCCATCAGTCAAAAAATGTCAAATGGTGAATCTGGTGTTCTTGTCTTGTACGTTTTGTTACTTTGAAACAATGCGCAGAGAAGCAAATCCCACTATCACAGTTTTGGAGGTTCCACCGAGATCCCAATATTCCTCTGGGTCCAGAGTTTTCAGAGACAGGATCAGAAACTGACAGAGGCGGCCGCCGTCATCCCAATGAGTGATTCTGAGTCAATTCAGGCGCTCTACTGACTCTGAGACTCTGTACCTGAGGTGACCTTAAGTAAATTAATTAGACCGCTTGTCTTAGGAATTACGGGTCGCCATATTCTTAGACCTTGAGGTTACTTTAACCCGGATCCCTTTTGATATTTTAAGTTTCATATTTGTTTTAGACCATTGACTTTTTGACGTGATCCGGACTCAAAGGACGAAGATGTCCAAAGCAGCAAAGAAACACTTAAATTTCAGTTCCCCTATCCGTCAGTAGGGACACAATTCTAACAGTGGATGTTTCAGGCTTACCACTCACAGAACATTTCTGCAGGAAGTTCAGGTAAATCTCTTCATAAGCTCCAGCTTGTTCAGAATGCTGCTGCCAGGGTACGAACTTGAGCTAGGAAATCTGATCATATTAGTCCAATTCTTTCATCCTTACACTGGTTACCTGTTAAATTCAGTACAGATCATAAAATACTTCTAAACCCCACATTATCTGGAGGAACTTCTTACACCTTACAGCCCTCCACGTACACTTCGCTCGCAAGATGCTGGCCTATTATCAGTCCCACGTATTAGAAAAAACAGTGCAGGAGGAAGAGCGTTCTTTTACAAAGCCCCCAACTTTGGAACAAGCTCCCTGTTAATATCCGGGAATCAGACACACTCTCAGTCTTTAAATCTAGATGAAAAACTTCTCTCTTTAACACCAGCTTTCAGAGAACTCTCCAGTTCTGTGTTCTGTCCTGCTCTGATTACATTTCACCACTGTTCTGTCCTGCTCTGATTACAGGCTTTTTATCACTATTATTGTGGTTGTGTCTGTAACTATTTCTGCTACAGGTCTCTCACTAAACGTAAAGCTTCTTCTAATCATCATCTTTTTCTCTCTCTCTCCTCATGTCCTGAGCTCCCTGTCTGGAGCTGCTTGTCTGGAGTTTCCCTCCCCACCCCCACTGGATCTATAGGAGCAGCTAGGTCAGTATGTACTAGTTCAAGTACTGCTTTTGCTCGAGCATCAGGTTCTGTTTCTACTCTGAGCAGATTTGACTTCACAGTTCAGTTTATCAATCTTACCCTTGATTTTCATGCTCTCTACTGCATAATGATGCGTGAAACATCATAATTACAGTGAACAAGGATTTCATGCTGTTTGAATATTGTAACACACTGCAACCATCACCACTGTGATCATTGACCACATTCAGGTAATAAAGTCTATTGTACTCTTTAATGGGTAACTTGGTACCACTTTTGTGGCTTTGTCTTCATCTGAGCCAGTTGTTGTAATCCTTGTGCTCTCTGCTCCCTGTTATCGCGTTTCTGTCTGTTTCTGTCCGCCTGCTCAGGTACGAGCTCTCCAGGAGGTCGTCAAGCTTGTACGGTCGATCCAGCTGCTGTTTTAGAGGCAGTCAAACTTCGCTGTCGAGGCTGGAGGCTGCCCGTGACTCCTCTAACGTGACCATCTTAATTCCAACACTACCGGCGCCACAGACACAGAGGGTCGTCATCTCCACTCCCGCATCTGAGAGAGCCTGGAACTGTCTGTGTGGCTGGAAAAAGCAGAGGGCTCTTCCACCACAGCAAGTTCTCACCTCTGCTAACTGGTTCAAGGACCTCAGCTCTTCACCTGCTCCGGCACAGAGGAAGACTCCTTAGGGCGGTGTTCTCACTGTTGAAGATTCTTCTGTAAAACCCTCAAAGTATTGACCCTAAAGAGTAACACCACGTTCTCCTTTTTACCAGGTGCTCGCTTCCTGGATGTCGCCAGGTGGCTTTGGCACCATCGTTCTACACTGTTCTCCTCCTGATGCAGCGTGGTCCTGAAGAAGCACTGCCGTACGCTTCTGGACACTTTTCGGGAAAAGCCAGACATCAGGATCATCATCTTCAGCCCCCTGACCACTTATAGACCAGTAAGGGAGCCGTTTCCTCAGCTCTTCTCGCTCCACTGCTGGCTGTGGGACAGGTCCGTCTGCTCTGTCTTTGTGGACAGCTGGGAGAGCTTTTGGCTGCGTCTGGTCCTCTACCTCAGAGATGATACTTCACCTGTGCCGCCTGGGGTCCATCGTTCTCTCCAGGAGCATCAAGAAGGTGCCAGGCCAGGACTGACTGGCCCTTCCCAGTCGCACTGTCAGGTTAGTGAACTGCATAGTTGGCAGGTGAGTGATTTACATGATTTACTTGATTCTACCCATTTATTCTATCACTTTTCTGCTTGTATTAAAAAGTAATATCAGTGTCACTCATAGTATTTCAGACAAATTCTGCAGTGCTGAGACGGTCATGGTTTGTAATTGTAACGTTGGAAAATCTGCTTTATAAATCTTATTAGAATTTATATAAATTCTTCCATCTTTCCGAGTACAAGCAGTTCTGCATTGAGTTTGGGCTGTTAAATATACAGTGGGGCAAAAAAGTATTTAGTCAGCCACTGATTGTGCAAGTTCTCTTACTTAGAAAGATATGAGAGGTCTGTAATTTATCATAGGTTCATTTCAACTATGAGAGACAAAACAAAAAATAAAAAAAATCCAGGAAATCACATTGTAGGATTTATGAAGAATTTATTTGTAAATTATGGTAAGTTTTTCTGGACTAGTCAAGGTTTCTGGCTCTCACTGACCTGAAGCTCTTCTGTCCTCCACTTGTTACCTGTATTAATGGCACCTGTTTGACCTCGTTATCCGTATAGTACACCTGTGACTCCAAACCTCCAACCGAGTTGATTATTTAAGCGCAGATCAATCCCACTACCGCAGTTTTGGAGGTTCCACCAAGATCTCAATATTCCTCTGGGTCCAGAGTTTTCAGAGACAGGATCAGAAACCGACAGAGGCGGCCGCCGTCATCCCAATGAGTGATTCTGAGTCAATTCAGGCGCTCTACTGACTCTGAGACTCTGTACCCGAGGTGACTGTAAGTAAATGAATTAGACCGCTTGCCTTATACGTTTAGAAGAGACGGGACGCCGTGTTCTTCATTTCAGTCTCACAGTTGACTTGGCAACTTCGAATTTTAATAAATTTGGATCCCTGAAAAATTCTCTGGTTTAAACAACCCTGAGAATCTAAATATTCAGGACATTTAATTCCGCACTGGCCACACAGACACCAGACTGTACTGTGGGTAGCAAGTGTTCTTTTTCCTCCATGTATACCACCCAGGTAAATCTCTTCATAAGCTCCAGCTTGTTCAGAATGCTGCTGCCAGGGTACGAACTAGAGCTAGGAAATCTGATCATATTAGTCCAGTTCTTTTATCCTTACACTAATTAGCTGTTAAATTCAGTACAGATCATAAAATACTTCTAAAATATTAATCTCTCAATGGTCTGACCCCACATTATCTGGAGGAACTTCTTACACCTTACAACCCTCCACGTACACTCCGCTCACAAGATGCTGGCCTATTATCAGTCCCACGTATTCAATCAGCAGCGTGGTCTTGCAGCAGTGTGCAGGGTGAACGAGCCGGTGTGACCGAGCTCTGTAGCTCCTCTGGAAGACTGAACTTTAGAAACTGCTCAAGCGGTGTGACTGTGGGTGCCTTTAATTTAGAGTCTGAGACACAAAGTAAGCTGCTGTTCATTTAGTTTGGGAATGGCTTAGTTCTGTTGCTATGCTAGCTATCTCCTTAGCAATGTAGCTTAAGTATTTACCTATGCATTACTGAATCTTCATGGTTTATTTCTTCACGTTTCACGCTTCTGAGCTGTTTAAGGTTAGTATGGATGATGTAATTCTGTGGATTTGTGCTAAATTTGTGTTCTTAGTCAACGTCCTGGTGTTTATTGAACTGCTGCTCAGATGCTGTTGCTGTTCCTCTTTTCGTCCTTGTGGGGGCGCTAAAACCCCATAGTTTAACCAGTGGAAACGGTCAGAGGCATGTTAAAGCTGGTGTCTTGCTAGAAGCTTTGAGTGGTAATTATCAGCTTTGAGTCTTTATTCATCAGTCTGTTCTCAATTCTTCCTCACTTATTCATCCTTCACCCATAACGCTGTCATATTTCTAATGCCCAGAACTCCATGCTTGTTGTGATGCTTGTGCTCTCTGCTCCCTGTTACTGTACAGTACTCTCTCACTGACCTTTGCGTTTCTGTCTGCGTCGTCGTCGTCTCTTCTCCCGCACCTGAGAGGACCTGGAAGTGTCAGCGTGGCTGGGAAAAGCAGAGGACTCTTCCACCAAAGCCAGTTTTGGCCTCTGCTAACTGGTTCGAGAACTTCAGCTGTTCACCTGCTCTGTCACCGAGGACAGCTCCTCAGGGCGGTGTTCTCACTGTTGGAGATTCTTCTGTAAAACACTGAAAAGTATCTACCCTAAAGAGTAATGCCACAGTCTCCTGTTTTCCAGGTGCCAGTGTCCTGGACGTCACCAGGTGGCTCTGGCACCATTGTTCTCCGTCTGATGCAGCGTGGCCCTGAAGAAGCACTGCCGTACGCTTCTGGACACTGTTCAGAAAAAGCCAGACATCAGGGTCATAGTCTTTGGCTCCCTGCCCACTTACAGACGAGTGAGAGAGAGCCATTTCCTCAGCTCCTTTCGCTCCACTACTGGCTGCGGGACAGGTCCGTCTGCGCTGAGTTCGTAGAGAACTGGCAGAGCTTTTAACTGTGTCCGGTCCTCCAACACAGAGATACGCTTCACCTGAGCCGCATGGGGTCCGTTGTTCTCTCCAGAAACATCAAGAAGGTGCCGGGCCAGGACTGACTGACCCTTCCCAGTCACACTGTCAGGTTGGAGAACTGCATAGTTGGCAGGTGAGTGATTTACTTGATTCCACACATTTATTCTGTCACTTTTCTGCTTGTATTAAAAAGTAATAGATCAGTGTCGCTCATAGTATTTCAGATGAATCCTGCAATATTGAGACTGTCATGGTTTGTAATTATAACATCGGAAAATCTGCTTTCTGAATTTTAAATAGTGAAATAGATTTCAGACTGGGAGCTAACCAGCCAATTAATCCTCAGTCCATATTGTCTATTTAAGTCAAGACAGGTTGCCAAGTAGTATTAAATTTACCACTGCACCCAATTTTAAGTAGGAGGGTTTTTCCTCTTTCCCTTTAAGTAATCTAAGCAGTCTTAGCCAGCCCCTTTTGAACAAGATTTCAGTGTAACTGACTGTACAGCAAGGTTTTTCAGACGCAGTCCTGAAGTCTTCCTCCGGCGTTACGTTTACTGCAGGATTAAAGTGTTTCTCTACATTCCTAAGACTGACTGATCGAGTTGATTCTTTAAGCACGGAGAAGTAAATCCCACTACCACAGTTTTGGAGGTTCCACAGAGATCCCAATATTCCTCTGGGTCCAGAGTTTTCAGAGACAGGATCAAAAACCGACAGAGGCGGCCGCCGTCATCCCAATGAGTGATTCTGAGTCCATTCAGGCGCTCTACTGACTCCGAGACTCTGTACCCGAGGTGACTGTGTAAATTAATTAGGCCTTACGAATTTAGAATAAACAGGAGGAGACGGACGCTGTATTCTTAGACCTTCGGGTTACTTTAACCCGAATCCCTTTTGATATTTTAATTTTAACATTCGTTTTAGGCCACTGACTTTTTGCAGCTATCCGGACTCAAAGGATGAAGATGTCCAAAGCATTGCCTTAAGATCATTTCAGTCTCACAGTGGTCTGAACTGGGAATTTCTCAGGATCCAGATTTGTTTTAAATTCTAAGATTCTAGAAAGATTCTAAGATATTGTCTTGAAATAGTTTTATTTTCAGGGATCCAAATTTATTACAAATGAAGTTTTTAGGACATTTAATTATTCATTACTGTTCAACCTAGGGAATTTTGTAAAGGGATCTCCACTTATTTTTTAGAAAATTGAAAGATTCTGAAGCAAGGTTTTGGAAATAAATGTTTTTCAGGGCTATTCAAATTAGACATTTTGAGGGTTCTAAGACAAGGGGGTTTATAATACCCAAAGAGTTTAGACTATACACGTGACATTAATACATAGTTACAGTTTTGATTAGTAGCGCTTTATTAAGTATAAAGGTATCCGCTATAGATAGAGATATATTTATCCCCCCCCAGCAAGCAAAACAGCTGATGGGCCTTACCATGCTCAATGTCCTGTGTCTACCTGTGACCATGTTGATTGCCTAAAATAATTTACATATAAACGCAGTAATTCTATCCTATTCTATCTGCTTTTAAAACTGATTTGACACGAACAGTTGAGGGCCTACTTTATAGTCTTTAATATCAGCTGTCGTCTTTATCTGAGACAGTTGTTGTGATGCTTGTGCTCTCTGCTCCCTGTGTTACTGTACGGTACTCTGTCTCGCTGACCGTTGTTTGCGTTTGTCTGTGTTTACTCTGGAGTAACTTGGTGACCGCGGAGGAGCGAGATCTCCAGATGCTCTGCAAGGAGATCATCAAGCTTGACTGCTGCTGCTGTAGAGGCAGTCCAAACTCCAACGGAAGACGAGGCTGGAGTCTGTTCGTGACTCCTCCAACGATGGTCATCTTAAATCCAGCACTACCGGCATGGCGGACACAGAGGGTTGTTGTCTCCACTCCTGCACCAGAGAGGGCCTGGGGCCGTCGTCGTGGCCTGGAAAAGCAGAGGGCTCCTCCACCACCACAGCTGCTTTTCATCTAAATGTACTGGCGTGAGGTTATCAGTTCTTCAACTTCACCTTTTTCCTTAAAATGTTTTGTTTTTTTTTTTTCTTCCTCCAGGAGTCCTGGACATTGCCAACTTTCTCCACTTTTCTCTACCCGATGCAGTGAGGCCCTTAAGGAGCACTGCCACACACTTCTGGACACCACTCGGAAAAAGACAGGACCCTAGATTAGGCAGCTGGATAGTGGGGAAAGTAATAAATCAGTGTCCCTCATAGTGTCTCAGACTAACCCTGCAGTATGGAGATTCTGTCCTTCACATGGTTTATAATTAGAGCTTCAGAAAATTTGCTTTAAAAATCTTATTAGAATTGATATAAATTATTTTACTACACCATCATTTAATACTACTGCTCTTCACGATATTCAGGGATTGTGCTGCTGCTGCCATCCTAAGTGTAGGAAAACTGGTAAATTATCCTTAACCCAGATCCTCAGTACAAGCAGTTCTGCATTGTGTTTGGGCTGTTAAATATACAGTGTGGCAAAAAAGTATTCAGTCAGCCACTGATTGCAAGTTCTCTTACTTAGAAAGATGAGAGAGGTCTGTAATTTTCATTAAAAAAAAAACAGGAAATCACATTGTAGGATTTTTAAAGAATGTATTTGTAAATTATGGTGGAAAATAAGTATTTGGTCACCCACAAACAAGATTTCTGGCTCTCACAGACCTGTAACTTCTTTAAGATGCTCTCTCTGTGAAACTAAATCAAGGGTGTAGGTCTCTTTATTACATTGGTGGGGGTCATAAAATCGGTTCACACAGAGTCTCCTGGAAGCTGAGTGTTTCTGTATTTATGATGAACTTAAATCTCTAACTGTAAAAATACAGGTAATTTCTGAATATGAAGTTATAAAAGCTCATACAAGTGTCCAAAGAAACACAAAGGGTAAGAGAGTAAATGTAAATGACTGCAGAATTTTAAATGGTGAAATAGATTTCAGACTGGGTGCTAACCAGCCAATTAATTCTCAGAGTCCATATTGTCTATTTAAGTTCCAGCAAGATCCCAATATTCCTCTGGGTCCAGAGTTTTCAGAGACAGGATCAGAAACGGACAGAGGCGGCCGCCGTCATCCCAATGAGTGATTCTGAGTCAATTCAGGCGCTCTACTGACTCCGACACTCTGTACCCGAGGTGACTAAGTAAATTAATTAGACCGCTTGCCTTACGAATTTAGAACAAACGGGAGGAGACGAGACGCCGTATTCTTAGACCTTCAGGTTACTTTAACCCGGATCCCTTTTGATATTTTAATTTTCAAATGTGTTTTTCTACCACTGACCTTTTGCAGTGATCCGGACTGAAAGGACGAAGATGTCCAAAGCCTTAAAATAATTTCAGTCTCACAGAATTTTCCAATTGAAAACAAATCTGGATCCCAGTGAAGACAACTAAGATATTGTCTTGGAATATTTTGATTCTCAGTGTTGTTTAAAGCAGAGAATTTTTCAGGGATCCAAATTTAGTTTGTAGCCAAGTGAGAATAATGAGACTGAAACTAATGACTTACCAGTTTTTGTTGATATTCCAAAACATTTCTGGTCTCAGAATGAATGATATTGGGTCAATAAAGGGGGCATCTCTGGTTAAAGTGCTGCAAGCAAAACAGCTGATAGGCCTCATCATGCTCAATGTCCCATGTCCCAGGAAGCAGAAGAAGGGTTATCCACAATGATCAATTCCCTTTTGGAAAATGAAACCATGGTTGCATGTGAATCTTCACTGGTGAATAGCCCTCTGAGAAAAGCCCTGCTGTGAATTCATTCTCAGATCAGGTGGCTAGAAACAGCTATGTCAGGAAATGCAGTAGTGCTTCAGATGGTTTCCACAACATCACAACAGCAGTGTAAGAAAAATGAGGATGTGTACGATGTGGATATTTCAGACTTGACATATCTTCATCATCAAATGATGGAATTGTTTTGCAGCAGTCTGATGATCAGATATTAATATTGTCTGATACTCACAAGTACTCACTAAAGGAAGGATCGTTTTTGTCTAAAAAAAGAATCAGTTCAGGAGTGTGTCTTATTCTCTCCTGTATCAGCTCTGTCTTCATCTGAGACTGTTGTTGTGATGCTTGTGCTCTCTGCTCCCTGTGTTATTGTACAGTACTGTCTCACTGATCGTCGTTTGCGTTGCTCTGTGTTTACTCTGGAGGTACTTGGTGACCGCGGAGGAGTGAGATCTCCAGGCGCTCTGCAAGGAGGTCATCAAGCTTTACTGCTATTGTTGTAGAGGCAGTCCAGACTCCACCAACGGAAGACGAGTCTGGAGACTCCTCTAACGCTGGCCATCTTAAATCCAGCCCTACCAACGTAGCGGACACAGAGGGTTATCATCTCCACTCCCGCAAGTTCAAGATTCCTTCAAGATCTGTTTCATCAAGTTTTGTATGGCTGAAACAGTTAGTGCTGCCATCTGGTGACCAGTTTGTGTCTTGTTTCTCCTCTCTCTCTCTCCCTCTCTCTCTCCCTCTCCCTCTCTCTCTCTCTCTCTCTCTCTCTCTCTCTCTCTCTCTCTCTCTCTCTCTCTCTCTCTCTCTCTCTCTCTCTCTCTCTCTCTGCCGGTGACGTTGATCCAGCTGGTAATTGTGTTATTAGCTGGTAATTGTGTTATTTTCCTATAAATATGGTGATGGTCAGTAGTCTAGCTCTGGTCACATCAGTGTCGGGGTGAGGGTCATTTATTTGTTTATTATTATTATTTGTCTTTTCTGCTGTGTTATGAGGGAGGAGGTAAGACCGCTGTGTTTAGTGTTTTTCTTTTTCTAGGTTATTTAGTAAGATGGGATGTGCGGTTCTGTTTATTTTGGTCTTCTCTCACGCTGAAGTTTTATGATGTTGACCGTTGTTTGTTTGTGTTGAAAATAATAAAAGATTTCACTTGAGGATCAGATCTGTTGTGCTGGTTCCTTTATTTCTCTCCCCAAAGCTCTAGACCTCAACTTCACTATATTATAAACGGTGTGATGAACGGGGTCAGAAGTTCACTTTTAATGTTGTAAAAAAATCAGCCCAGGTTTCAGAAAGCAGTTGTAGCTAATCTACGGCTGTCAGTGGGCTTTAAGTTATATGTTGAGGTGATAAACTAAAGCAGTAATTAATGCTGTTTAACGTAGAAGGAGTTTTCTAATGAACCTAAATGAGCATCTCTTACCAGCCTCAATGATCCACAGCCTCCTACCCTGCTACCTTTGGTGCAGTTCTGTGACTCTTAATTGTAGAAGTAACACGGTCGGTCCTTTCTTAAATAAAAGGTTCAGGGGGAAAAAGATACAAGTGAAACTTTCAGAAACTGGGTGTGAAGAGCCGACAATTATCATTCACAAGCCCTGAAACATGCCAGCAGTCACTGTCCATCAGTTTGCTGGTCAGGTTAAAATGTGCAGTGCTGTGAGTCCAGAAGCAGGATCGGGATCTTCATTTTAGACCAAGTCCATTTACACTGACGTTCCCACAGCTCTGAATGTCTGCTTTTGGAGAAGTTCATCAGTTTAACCTGGAAAGCACAATCCTGCTCACGTCTTTCCCACTGTGGTACAGAACAGAAACACACACGGATATCATGGCTGATGCTCTCTGATGAGGAACCAAGACTGAAAGGGGGAACCCATCCTCCTCCAGTCGACACTGGATCATAATAAAAATCAAAACAGGAATAAAAACAATAACTAAACAAAAAGGTCAATTTTGCATCAAGACAAACAAGATGAGAATGTGAGTGAGAGAGATAAAGTCCATGCAGGTAAACGGTCAGAAGCAGAGTCATGCAGGGAGGTGAGGATGAGTCAATGTGAGGCTCCAGAGTAGGACAGCGGGCAGGAGGGCAGTGGAGAGCCAGGTCAGGTCAGGCGGTACCAGGATGGAGCAGTTGGCCCCGGGCTTCTCAGTACATGTGAAAGAGACAGAAAACAGAAAGGAGGGAAAACACAGAGGGTTAGGAGGAGCACAGGAAAAGGTTACAGGAGAGGTCAGATCAGACTGATGTCCGGCCTGTAAAGGAAGTAGATTAGTGTGCTAGTGAGCTCTCGAGCAGCTGCATTCTGAACTAGTTGGAGCTTTTTTTTTAATGGTTTACATGAACTTCCAACCAGAAGAGCTTTACAGTCATCCAATCTAGAAGTTATGAATGCTGCACCAGCTTCTCTGCGTGATGTAAGGAGAGTACGTTACCCAGTTTAGCAATATTACGTAGGTGGAAGAAGGCAGTTTTAACCATGTAACAGATGTGTGCATCAAACGAGAGAACAGAGTCAGAAACAGCTCCTAGGCTTTTTACAGTGCTACTGGGTAAGACTGAGAATCCGTCTAAATCTACAGCAATATTTGCATGTTTGGATCAATAAGTAAGACCTCTCTCTGTTTTTCAGACAGGCTGTTATTTTATTAAGGTGGATAAGTAGAGCTGGGTGGCAATGAAAGTCAAGTCAATGCCATGTTTACAGTTTATGTTGCCCAGCTGCAGCAAATAAAGAGTAAATACGAGTTCTTTGTTTTAGAGGACGCAGACGGTCATCATACCAAGACACTGACCTTTTCCTAATTAATGCAACATGGTCAAGATCAGAGCGGAGCACAGACAGCAGATCATCTGTGTCATGCTCAGGATCTAGAGGAGGAGATGGGCAGGAGATGGTTAAATCTGGAGGGTTATTGATAAAGACAGTAGCTGTAGAGGTTGCTATGGTACGCTTGCTCATAAAGCGAGGCTGCAGGGGGATCTCCTGGTTTAAGACTACATGGTTAGGTAGTGGTCAGAGATGGAGTCAGGCTGAGAGATGCTGACTATGCTGACTGTCTCAATACCCAGGGTCAGAACTAGGTGTGTATGGTTGCATCTCGGAGTTGGACTTCTAAGATTGATTAAACCAGTTCTGAGGGGTCCTGAGTCTCCAAGTGAATATTGAAATCTCCAACATTTAAAGTCTTATCAGTGGAGAAAGCTCCCTCTGATAAGAAGTCAGCAAATTCACTCAGTGAATGTGTATAAAGTCCAGGAGGACGACAGACTGTAATAAACAGAAGAGAGAGCTGCTTTTTAGAAGCCGGGGAAGAGTCTGCCACTTTCAGACTCAGCACTAGAAACGATTTCACTTCAGAACCTGAGTTTTGGGTTTATGTCCAGAACTGGATCAGAGACCGAGGCTACTCCACTGCTGTGACCAGACCTGCGAGGAGAACTGCAGGAGTTCAAGCCTGGGGGAGTCGATTCATTCAAAGCAATGATTCATTAGGTTTAACCCCCGTTTCACAAAGACACAGTGAACTGAGGAGGTTTTCAGTAATAATCTCAGGGACAGGGACTGCTTTAGCTTCTAGAGATCCTACATTTAAAAGCCCAAACTTAATGCGGGAAACACGAAGCGCTAATGTTGATTTAATCAGGTTGTTACGAGTCGAGCTTCTAAAGAAGAACCGAATCCAAACAGCGGTTCAGAGTCTCGCTCAAAATACCGGAGATCACGTGATCGCCCGAAGTGACGCTTCGCACGTCACTGAACGTAATGACGTCCAAGGCGCGTCACTTTCCCGGGAGCAAAGAGCTGAATATGAACTGAAATATGAACTGAAATGAAATAGAAATGTAGAAACTGTGTGAATCTGCTGGACTTTCATTTAAAAACACAACAAAACATGCAGCAGTTTCTCTCTGAAGGTCAGGTGTTGTTTCCAAACCGACTAAAGAGAATAAAAGTGCTTGATAAAGCTCCTCCGTATTGGAGGGTTTTTAACTGGAGACGATGTGAAATGAGCTCTAATAAAACACTGAAGTGTTTCTGTTTATTTCTGTGTTCAGCAGATGTTCAGTCTACATGCAGATTAAACAGGGGGGTTTTTCACATCATCAAATATTATCAAACGTGACTATTTTTATTTACGAGGAGAACAAAGCAGTTACACACTCAGATCAAATACATGCAGTTAAATGGAGATAAAATGACATTCAGTGAAGAGAAGAAACGCAGGCAGACATCACTGTATGGAGCTCCCGTCTCAGTCTGGACGAAGCTGATGAACACAAGTGAATCAGGCGATGGAGGTGTAGTGTTTTATTACAACAGCAGGTGGCGCAGTAGAGCTGAGGAGCTGAGAAGCACTTTGACCTTAACTGTGTTAAAAAGCCTCGGGCTGCTTCCAGAAACCCCCAAATTTACTGCTTTTTCCTACTGATCCTCCTCCTCTCCTCCGGGACCCGGAAACTGGGTTTGTGGCTCCATCATGCCGCCTGTCCAAAAACCGGAGGAGACAAAAGAAGACATGAGAGGATCCCACCCAGGAAGAGTGTTAAAGATGGAAGCAGCACACAAGTCCTAAACGCTCAGATTCACTAATATTACTGATCTGATCCAATGAGCAGTAAAGCAGTCCTAGAAATGTAGAGTTTAGAGAGACGAACCCGCTCCCCTGCTTCTCTACACCTGGCTTATTTACTGGAACTGAGCTGAAATGATCTTTATTCAGTGAACAACCGCAAGCACTGTCTGTTCAGTTCAGCTTTATTAATCACCCTATTTCTAACAAGCTGTTCTCATTATATATATTTTTACTTGGGGACAGATGAGGACACTGAACCCCTCATAAGGCAGCTAATAGGGACAACACTGTACCATCACATGTATGTCTTTTAGGAGCTAAGACGTCCCCCTACAGGGATGGACACTGAGCAGGGTGAGGCCACAGCAGCCACATGGCGCTGGTTTGGGGCAGTGCATGCCATCCTGGGAGGCAAACCTTCAGTGGCCTCAACCAGTAAAGGCTCAGACACAGAGGGGGCCTACAAAGGGGAAGATGACGCGCCCTCCTGTGCCAAGTCCGACCCTGTGAGCCAGTCAGTCCCCTCCACCAGCAGGAGTGCCTCCTGTCCCCCCTCAGGAAGTCCAGCAGCTAAAAGGAGAAGGCGTACTGACTCTGCAGAGGTGCTGGAGTTTCTGAGAGAGGAAGCTGCCAGAGCTCAACGAGAGGAGGCTCAACATGAACACTTCTGTCCTTGTTTAAAAAAGATTGAAAGAATGTGAGGAGTTATTTGATGAATATTTTATTTGTGTACATAAAATATTTTTAGTTAATCCTTCAAATGAAATCTGATCTGTGTCTGTCTTTTCCTCTTTTGGGTCCATTACTGTCAAATGAAGTGAACTCCCACACTGTGGCCTCATTCTCAGTAGATTAGATATTTAAAGTTAAATAAGCTTGAATAATTATCACACAACTCTTAAATGAAGGAGTCTGGAATAAGCAGCACTTTTCCTAGCGCTGACCTCCCACCAAACTAAGTAATCAGGGGAGAAGGGCCTTGGTAAGAGAGGTGACCAAGAACCCAAACGGTCACTCTGGTTCAAAAAGATCCAGTTTACAGAAACGTCCAGAAGCGCAACCATCACTGCAGCTCTCCACCAATCTGGGCTTTATGGCAGAGTGGTCAGATACAGGAGAGCCCCTAAAGGACCCTCAGACTATAAGAAACAAGGTTCTCTGGTCTGATGCAACCAGGATTGAACTTTTTGGCCTCAGTTCTAAGAGTCATGTCTGGTGGAAACCAGTTCCTGCTCCTCACCTGCCCAACACCATTCTTTCAGTGAAGCTTCAGGCTGTGGGGGTATTTTTCAGGGTCTGAGACAGGGAGACTGGGTCATGGTTGAGGGAAAGCTGAATGGAGTACAGATATATTCTTAAAGGAAACCTGGTCCAGAGCACTCA
Organism: Salminus brasiliensis; assembly: GCF_030463535.1. Classification (NCBI taxonomy): domain Eukaryota; kingdom Metazoa; phylum Chordata; class Actinopteri; order Characiformes; family Bryconidae; genus Salminus; species Salminus brasiliensis. Next base: position 10,335,464 of record NC_132893.1, on the reverse strand, counting down.
GGACCTCAGACGGGGCAAAGGATCACCTTCCAACGAGACAGTGACTCAACACAACACAGGAGTGGCTTAGAGACGACCCTGTGAATGCTCCAGAGTGGACAACTAGAGCCCTGCTTTACACCTTATTAAAATCTTTGAAGAGCCCTGAGAATAGCTGTCCACCGACGCCCTCATCCAACCTTACGGAGAGGATCTGCAGAGAAGAAAGGCCGAAAATCCCCAAATCCAGGTGAGCAAACCTTGCGGCATCATACCCAAGAAGACTGGAGGCTGTAATCACTGCCAAAGGTGCTTCACCTAAGTACTAAGTAAAGGGTCTGAATACTTATGTCACTGCAACATTTTAGTTTTTCTTTTTTTAAATAAATTTGCAGAAATTTATTAGAAAACTCTGTTTTCACTTTGTCATTGCGGGATAAACATGGTGCCAGTGTCTAAAGCTGTATATTTTCCTTCATAATGCCACTTTTATTAAAGATTTATGTTTCCTGATTAAGATTATATTAATAAAATGCCAGAGAAAGAAAAACTATTCCCAGCAACACTCAGTATAGAAGCAATTTTCCTTTATATCTGTTATTATTTACAGTTATTAATTAGAGTTACTTTTAATAATCTTTTAAATAGTTGTAAACACTGTTTTCTTAAACTAGTTTATCATTTTCAGTTTAGAGAGTCAGAAATATTTGTATTCAGGTTTAGGAGGGACTTTTATTTTGACAGGATTTCGTTCGCTACTCTGTCCAAGTGTTGCTAGCTTCACACTGCTAGCTCGTTGCTCGGGTCTGCAGCGGGACCGGGGAACTGACGCGCCTTGAAACGTGATTGCGTAACGAAGCGTCACTTCCGGCGTTCACGTGATCTCCGGTATGTTTGCGCGCGTGTTTGGACGCGGTTCTGCTTTAGAAGCTCGAGCTGTGATTCTTCACAGAGCGTCGAGCGACCGGCCCTCCGACCGGCGTTCAGGTTAGTGAGCTGGACAGTGGGCAGGTGAGTGATTTACATGATTTACTGGATTTAATCATCATTTATTCTGTCATTTCTCTGCTTGTTTTAAACAGTAATAAATCAGTGTCCCTCATAGTGTCTCAGACTAACCCTGCAGTATGGAGACTGTCTGTCCTCCACATGGTTTATAACTGGAGCTTCAGAAAATCTGCCTTAAAAATCTTATTAGAATTGATATAAATTCTTTTGCTACACCATCATTCAATACTACTGCTCTTAATGATATTCAGGGATTGTGCTGCTGCTGCCTCCATCCTAAGAGTAGGAAAACTGGTAAATGATCATGGACCCAGATTATCAGTGTTATCCTCCTGATTTCAGTGTAAAGCCATTTTCATCTAGAGAACGTTTCTGCTCCATCTACAGTTTTTAATCTTAGACCCTCCTTCCCCTCACTGCATGCTCAGCTTCTGGGAGAGGGGTCAGAGTAAATGTGTCATATTCAATGAGGGAAGTCCTCTCCTCTTTCATAGCCTCAACCCAGAATGTTGATTTAGCTGAATCTCTCTAAAGCTCTGTGGTTCATTACAGACCCTGTAGCAGTACAGGTCTTGAGCAAGACCTTTACGTACTTTTGCCCACCGCTCCAGGCACGTGTGTTCACAGCACAGCTGGGTTACAGAGGGAAGCCAAATTCCATCAGTCAAAAAATGTCAAATGGTGAATCTGGTGTTCTTGTCTTGTACGTTTTGTTACTTTGAAACAATGCGCAGAGAAGCAAATCCCACTATCACAGTTTTGGAGGTTCCACCGAGATCCCAATATTCCTCTGGGTCCAGAGTTTTCAGAGACAGGATCAGAAACTGACAGAGGCGGCCGCCGTCATCCCAATGAGTGATTCTGAGTCAATTCAGGCGCTCTACTGACTCTGAGACTCTGTACCTGAGGTGACCTTAAGTAAATTAATTAGACCGCTTGTCTTAGGAATTACGGGTCGCCATATTCTTAGACCTTGAGGTTACTTTAACCCGGATCCCTTTTGATATTTTAAGTTTCATATTTGTTTTAGACCATTGACTTTTTGACGTGATCCGGACTCAAAGGACGAAGATGTCCAAAGCAGCAAAGAAACACTTAAATTTCAGTTCCCCTATCCGTCAGTAGGGACACAATTCTAACAGTGGATGTTTCAGGCTTACCACTCACAGAACATTTCTGCAGGAAGTTCAGGTAAATCTCTTCATAAGCTCCAGCTTGTTCAGAATGCTGCTGCCAGGGTACGAACTTGAGCTAGGAAATCTGATCATATTAGTCCAATTCTTTCATCCTTACACTGGTTACCTGTTAAATTCAGTACAGATCATAAAATACTTCTAAACCCCACATTATCTGGAGGAACTTCTTACACCTTACAGCCCTCCACGTACACTTCGCTCGCAAGATGCTGGCCTATTATCAGTCCCACGTATTAGAAAAAACAGTGCAGGAGGAAGAGCGTTCTTTTACAAAGCCCCCAACTTTGGAACAAGCTCCCTGTTAATATCCGGGAATCAGACACACTCTCAGTCTTTAAATCTAGATGAAAAACTTCTCTCTTTAACACCAGCTTTCAGAGAACTCTCCAGTTCTGTGTTCTGTCCTGCTCTGATTACATTTCACCACTGTTCTGTCCTGCTCTGATTACAGGCTTTTTATCACTATTATTGTGGTTGTGTCTGTAACTATTTCTGCTACAGGTCTCTCACTAAACGTAAAGCTTCTTCTAATCATCATCTTTTTCTCTCTCTCTCCTCATGTCCTGAGCTCCCTGTCTGGAGCTGCTTGTCTGGAGTTTCCCTCCCCACCCCCACTGGATCTATAGGAGCAGCTAGGTCAGTATGTACTAGTTCAAGTACTGCTTTTGCTCGAGCATCAGGTTCTGTTTCTACTCTGAGCAGATTTGACTTCACAGTTCAGTTTATCAATCTTACCCTTGATTTTCATGCTCTCTACTGCATAATGATGCGTGAAACATCATAATTACAGTGAACAAGGATTTCATGCTGTTTGAATATTGTAACACACTGCAACCATCACCACTGTGATCATTGACCACATTCAGGTAATAAAGTCTATTGTACTCTTTAATGGGTAACTTGGTACCACTTTTGTGGCTTTGTCTTCATCTGAGCCAGTTGTTGTAATCCTTGTGCTCTCTGCTCCCTGTTATCGCGTTTCTGTCTGTTTCTGTCCGCCTGCTCAGGTACGAGCTCTCCAGGAGGTCGTCAAGCTTGTACGGTCGATCCAGCTGCTGTTTTAGAGGCAGTCAAACTTCGCTGACGAGGCTGGAGGCTGCCCGTGACTCCTCTAACGTGACCATCTTAATTCCAACACTACCGGCGCCACAGACACAGAGGGTCGTCATCTCCACTCCCGCATCTGAGAGAGCCTGGAACTGTCTGTGTGGCTGGAAAAAGCAGAGGGCTCTTCCACCACAGCAAGTTCTCACCTCTGCTAACTGGTTCAAGGACCTCAGCTCTTCACCTGCTCCGGCACAGAGGAAGACTCCTTAGGGCGGTGTTCTCACTGTTGAAGATTCTTCTGTAAAACCCTCAAAGTATTGACCCTAAAGAGTAACACCACGTTCTCCTTTTTACCAGGTGCTCGCTTCCTGGATGTCGCCAGGTGGCTTTGGCACCATCGTTCTACACTGTTCTCCTCCTGATGCAGCGTGGTCCTGAAGAAGCACTGCCGTACGCTTCTGGACACTTTTCGGGAAAAGCCAGACATCAGGATCATCATCTTCAGCCCCCTGACCACTTATAGACCAGTAAGGGAGCCGTTTCCTCAGCTCTTCTCGCTCCACTGCTGGCTGTGGGACAGGTCCGTCTGCTCTGTCTTTGTGGACAGCTGGGAGAGCTTTTGGCTGCGTCTGGTCCTCTACCTCAGAGATGATACTTCACCTGTGCCGCCTGGGGTCCATCGTTCTCTCCAGGAGCATCAAGAAGGTGCCAGGCCAGGACTGACTGGCCCTTCCCAGTCGCACTGTCAGGTTAGTGAACTGCATAGTTGGCAGGTGAGTGATTTACATGATTTACTTGATTCTACCCATTTATTCTATCACTTTTCTGCTTGTATTAAAAAGTAATATCAGTGTCACTCATAGTATTTCAGACAAATTCTGCAGTGCTGAGACGGTCATGGTTTGTAATTGTAACGTTGGAAAATCTGCTTTATAAATCTTATTAGAATTTATATAAATTCTTCCATCTTTCCGAGTACAAGCAGTTCTGCATTGAGTTTGGGCTGTTAAATATACAGTGGGGCAAAAAAGTATTTAGTCAGCCACTGATTGTGCAAGTTCTCTTACTTAGAAAGATATGAGAGGTCTGTAATTTATCATAGGTTCATTTCAACTATGAGAGACAAAACAAAAAATAAAAAAAATCCAGGAAATCACATTGTAGGATTTATGAAGAATTTATTTGTAAATTATGGTAAGTTTTTCTGGACTAGTCAAGGTTTCTGGCTCTCACTGACCTGAAGCTCTTCTGTCCTCCACTTGTTACCTGTATTAATGGCACCTGTTTGACCTCGTTATCCGTATAGTACACCTGTGACTCCAAACCTCCAACCGAGTTGATTATTTAAGCGCAGATCAATCCCACTACCGCAGTTTTGGAGGTTCCACCAAGATCTCAATATTCCTCTGGGTCCAGAGTTTTCAGAGACAGGATCAGAAACCGACAGAGGCGGCCGCCGTCATCCCAATGAGTGATTCTGAGTCAATTCAGGCGCTCTACTGACTCTGAGACTCTGTACCCGAGGTGACTGTAAGTAAATGAATTAGACCGCTTGCCTTATACGTTTAGAAGAGACGGGACGCCGTGTTCTTCATTTCAGTCTCACAGTTGACTTGGCAACTTCGAATTTTAATAAATTTGGATCCCTGAAAAATTCTCTGGTTTAAACAACCCTGAGAATCTAAATATTCAGGACATTTAATTCCGCACTGGCCACACAGACACCAGACTGTACTGTGGGTAGCAAGTGTTCTTTTTCCTCCATGTATACCACCCAGGTAAATCTCTTCATAAGCTCCAGCTTGTTCAGAATGCTGCTGCCAGGGTACGAACTAGAGCTAGGAAATCTGATCATATTAGTCCAGTTCTTTTATCCTTACACTAATTAGCTGTTAAATTCAGTACAGATCATAAAATACTTCTAAAATATTAATCTCTCAATGGTCTGACCCCACATTATCTGGAGGAACTTCTTACACCTTACAACCCTCCACGTACACTCCGCTCACAAGATGCTGGCCTATTATCAGTCCCACGTATTCAATCAGCAGCGTGGTCTTGCAGCAGTGTGCAGGGTGAACGAGCCGGTGTGACCGAGCTCTGTAGCTCCTCTGGAAGACTGAACTTTAGAAACTGCTCAAGCGGTGTGACTGTGGGTGCCTTTAATTTAGAGTCTGAGACACAAAGTAAGCTGCTGTTCATTTAGTTTGGGAATGGCTTAGTTCTGTTGCTATGCTAGCTATCTCCTTAGCAATGTAGCTTAAGTATTTACCTATGCATTACTGAATCTTCATGGTTTATTTCTTCACGTTTCACGCTTCTGAGCTGTTTAAGGTTAGTATGGATGATGTAATTCTGTGGATTTGTGCTAAATTTGTGTTCTTAGTCAACGTCCTGGTGTTTATTGAACTGCTGCTCAGATGCTGTTGCTGTTCCTCTTTTCGTCCTTGTGGGGGCGCTAAAACCCCATAGTTTAACCAGTGGAAACGGTCAGAGGCATGTTAAAGCTGGTGTCTTGCTAGAAGCTTTGAGTGGTAATTATCAGCTTTGAGTCTTTATTCATCAGTCTGTTCTCAATTCTTCCTCACTTATTCATCCTTCACCCATAACGCTGTCATATTTCTAATGCCCAGAACTCCATGCTTGTTGTGATGCTTGTGCTCTCTGCTCCCTGTTACTGTACAGTACTCTCTCACTGACCTTTGCGTTTCTGTCTGCGTCGTCGTCGTCTCTTCTCCCGCACCTGAGAGGACCTGGAAGTGTCAGCGTGGCTGGGAAAAGCAGAGGACTCTTCCACCAAAGCCAGTTTTGGCCTCTGCTAACTGGTTCGAGAACTTCAGCTGTTCACCTGCTCTGTCACCGAGGACAGCTCCTCAGGGCGGTGTTCTCACTGTTGGAGATTCTTCTGTAAAACACTGAAAAGTATCTACCCTAAAGAGTAATGCCACAGTCTCCTGTTTTCCAGGTGCCAGTGTCCTGGACGTCACCAGGTGGCTCTGGCACCATTGTTCTCCGTCTGATGCAGCGTGGCCCTGAAGAAGCACTGCCGTACGCTTCTGGACACTGTTCAGAAAAAGCCAGACATCAGGGTCATAGTCTTTGGCTCCCTGCCCACTTACAGACGAGTGAGAGAGAGCCATTTCCTCAGCTCCTTTCGCTCCACTACTGGCTGCGGGACAGGTCCGTCTGCGCTGAGTTCGTAGAGAACTGGCAGAGCTTTTAACTGTGTCCGGTCCTCCAACACAGAGATACGCTTCACCTGAGCCGCATGGGGTCCGTTGTTCTCTCCAGAAACATCAAGAAGGTGCCGGGCCAGGACTGACTGACCCTTCCCAGTCACACTGTCAGGTTGGAGAACTGCATAGTTGGCAGGTGAGTGATTTACTTGATTCCACACATTTATTCTGTCACTTTTCTGCTTGTATTAAAAAGTAATAGATCAGTGTCGCTCATAGTATTTCAGATGAATCCTGCAATATTGAGACTGTCATGGTTTGTAATTATAACATCGGAAAATCTGCTTTCTGAATTTTAAATAGTGAAATAGATTTCAGACTGGGAGCTAACCAGCCAATTAATCCTCAGTCCATATTGTCTATTTAAGTCAAGACAGGTTGCCAAGTAGTATTAAATTTACCACTGCACCCAATTTTAAGTAGGAGGGTTTTTCCTCTTTCCCTTTAAGTAATCTAAGCAGTCTTAGCCAGCCCCTTTTGAACAAGATTTCAGTGTAACTGACTGTACAGCAAGGTTTTTCAGACGCAGTCCTGAAGTCTTCCTCCGGCGTTACGTTTACTGCAGGATTAAAGTGTTTCTCTACATTCCTAAGACTGACTGATCGAGTTGATTCTTTAAGCACGGAGAAGTAAATCCCACTACCACAGTTTTGGAGGTTCCACAGAGATCCCAATATTCCTCTGGGTCCAGAGTTTTCAGAGACAGGATCAAAAACCGACAGAGGCGGCCGCCGTCATCCCAATGAGTGATTCTGAGTCCATTCAGGCGCTCTACTGACTCCGAGACTCTGTACCCGAGGTGACTGTGTAAATTAATTAGGCCTTACGAATTTAGAATAAACAGGAGGAGACGGACGCTGTATTCTTAGACCTTCGGGTTACTTTAACCCGAATCCCTTTTGATATTTTAATTTTAACATTCGTTTTAGGCCACTGACTTTTTGCAGCTATCCGGACTCAAAGGATGAAGATGTCCAAAGCATTGCCTTAAGATCATTTCAGTCTCACAGTGGTCTGAACTGGGAATTTCTCAGGATCCAGATTTGTTTTAAATTCTAAGATTCTAGAAAGATTCTAAGATATTGTCTTGAAATAGTTTTATTTTCAGGGATCCAAATTTATTACAAATGAAGTTTTTAGGACATTTAATTATTCATTACTGTTCAACCTAGGGAATTTTGTAAAGGGATCTCCACTTATTTTTTAGAAAATTGAAAGATTCTGAAGCAAGGTTTTGGAAATAAATGTTTTTCAGGGCTATTCAAATTAGACATTTTGAGGGTTCTTAGACAAGGGGGTTTATAATACCCAAAGAGTTTAGACTATACACGTGACATTAATACATAGTTACAGTTTTGATTAGTAGCGCTTTATTAAGTATAAAGGTATCCGCTATAGATAGAGATATATTTATCCCCCCCCAGCAAGCAAAACAGCTGATGGGCCTTACCATGCTCAATGTCCTGTGTCTACCTGTGACCATGTTGATTGCCTAAAATAATTTACATATAAACGCAGTAATTCTATCCTATTCTATCTGCTTTTAAAACTGATTTGACACGAACAGTTGAGGGCCTACTTTATAGTCTTTAATATCAGCTGTCGTCTTTATCTGAGACAGTTGTTGTGATGCTTGTGCTCTCTGCTCCCTGTGTTACTGTACGGTACTCTGTCTCGCTGACCGTTGTTTGCGTTTGTCTGTGTTTACTCTGGAGTAACTTGGTGACCGCGGAGGAGCGAGATCTCCAGATGCTCTGCAAGGAGATCATCAAGCTTGACTGCTGCTGCTGTAGAGGCAGTCCAAACTCCAACGGAAGACGAGGCTGGAGTCTGTTCGTGACTCCTCCAACGATGGTCATCTTAAATCCAGCACTACCGGCATGGCGGACACAGAGGGTTGTTGTCTCCACTCCTGCACCAGAGAGGGCCTGGGGCCGTCGTCGTGGCCTGGAAAAGCAGAGGGCTCCTCCACCACCACAGCTGCTTTTCATCTAAATGTACTGGCGTGAGGTTATCAGTTCTTCAACTTCACCTTTTTCCTTAAAATGTTTTGTTTTTTTTTTTTCTTCCTCCAGGAGTCCTGGACATTGCCAACTTTCTCCACTTTTCTCTACCCGATGCAGTGAGGCCCTTAAGGAGCACTGCCACACACTTCTGGACACCACTCGGAAAAAGACAGGACCCTAGATTAGGCAGCTGGATAGTGGGGAAAGTAATAAATCAGTGTCCCTCATAGTGTCTCAGACTAACCCTGCAGTATGGAGATTCTGTCCTTCACATGGTTTATAATTAGAGCTTCAGAAAATTTGCTTTAAAAATCTTATTAGAATTGATATAAATTATTTTACTACACCATCATTTAATACTACTGCTCTTCACGATATTCAGGGATTGTGCTGCTGCTGCCATCCTAAGTGTAGGAAAACTGGTAAATTATCCTTAACCCAGATCCTCAGTACAAGCAGTTCTGCATTGTGTTTGGGCTGTTAAATATACAGTGTGGCAAAAAAGTATTCAGTCAGCCACTGATTGCAAGTTCTCTTACTTAGAAAGATGAGAGAGGTCTGTAATTTTCATTAAAAAAAAAACAGGAAATCACATTGTAGGATTTTTAAAGAATGTATTTGTAAATTATGGTGGAAAATAAGTATTTGGTCACCCACAAACAAGATTTCTGGCTCTCACAGACCTGTAACTTCTTTAAGATGCTCTCTCTGTGAAACTAAATCAAGGGTGTAGGTCTCTTTATTACATTGGTGGGGGTCATAAAATCGGTTCACACAGAGTCTCCTGGAAGCTGAGTGTTTCTGTATTTATGATGAACTTAAATCTCTAACTGTAAAAATACAGGTAATTTCTGAATATGAAGTTATAAAAGCTCATACAAGTGTCCAAAGAAACACAAAGGGTAAGAGAGTAAATGTAAATGACTGCAGAATTTTAAATGGTGAAATAGATTTCAGACTGGGTGCTAACCAGCCAATTAATTCTCAGAGTCCATATTGTCTATTTAAGTTCCAGCAAGATCCCAATATTCCTCTGGGTCCAGAGTTTTCAGAGACAGGATCAGAAACGGACAGAGGCGGCCGCCGTCATCCCAATGAGTGATTCTGAGTCAATTCAGGCGCTCTACTGACTCCGACACTCTGTACCCGAGGTGACTAAGTAAATTAATTAGACCGCTTGCCTTACGAATTTAGAACAAACGGGAGGAGACGAGACGCCGTA